>NW_027492113.1:0-619217 GCF_021521415.1 Bidens hawaiensis | reverse complement strand
GGTAGTCTTTTAAGATTTTTTTTACCTTTATATACATATAATACATAGTATTTTTTTAATTTAGTTTAATATTTACTGTTTCAGTTTCATTTAATTTTTAAAATATTTGTAATTATGGTAACTTTCTTTTTAACAATGTTTTAACTTAATATTTTCTTAATATAAACATATTTTAGAGAAAAAAAATGGCTTATGCCTTTTATGCGTGCTCGAGGGGTGTGATTAAAAAAAAAAGGTTTGAACCATTTGAATTTTGATTATATTGAAGTTTAATGATTTGAAATTTTAATTATTTTCGACCCCTTCGATTTAAAAGTTCAAAGTTCCGTAACTGACTAACACCCTTGACAAAGTACATATACATTCCTCAAAAAAAGTTTTGGTAAAAATATTACAAATTTATAGAGATGGACTGAAATGACAAAAAAAAAATAATAATAAAATAAAATGAAATCAAGTGTGTCTCATGTTGGAAATCATGCCCAAACTTTAACAACAAACATATGATATTTGAACACAACTTATTCGACTCTTTTTCACTATATTAAGTACGGAAGCCACACAAAATACAACGCCCCAACATCTCTAAAAATACAACAAGTACAGGCATCTAGCTCCAACTCTGTTTCCTAAAAATACACAAACACATAATAAAATAAACTTTGTACTTTAAAACTAACTATATCACATAACAATAAATCAACCATATAATTTATTCTCTAATATTGATCTTCTTTTATTTTTAAAACTCTTTATTTGATTCACTCTTTTACTTCTCGGTTGTTCATACTAACCCACACTCACATGTGAACTCAAAATTAAATCCTTCATCTCAAACAAGAAAAAAGGTTGGGTTGGTTTGGGTTGAAACTGTAAATTTGCTCGAATTACATTGACGAAACCACACGTAACTCTAATAACAATAAAAATATTCACAATAACAATAATAATATTATTAACAAGTAATAAAATTCGCCTATGAACACTTGGGTTTGGGGAGACGAAGGTTTTAAGTTAAAGTCTAACGAATAACAAAGACTAAAAGAAATTCGTAGCTAAAAAATAATAATAAAAAAAAGTAACAATAGTTAAGGAAGAATATTCGCAACTGGAGATCAGCCAGATTCCATGAAAATATGCTAAAATGATAAATCATCGCAAAACGAATTATGTTTTTTGGGCTTTGTTATTTGGATTAGTTTTGTTTAAACAGCATAATATTTGTTATATATGGTACATTAATATGGAAAAAGATTTATGCATACATGTGTGTTACAAGTTTCTGAAAGATTGAATGAAATAATGAATTTTTCTTTATAACTTTAAATTGTATATTCTTGAAAGTTTCCTACTTAGATTCAAGTACTCCTGTTTTAACATCTCGTGAAAACGTTTAAGCGATTCTTCACATTCAATCTTAAGCTGATTCCTGAAATTCTTGATGAATTCGTCTGCTTTCTTATTGATGTCGGTCCTCTCTTCTAATTTACATTTCGAATCGCCCCATGATCCTTTTTGTTATCCGTTCACCGGTTTTCATTTCAGGCCTTTCCAATATCCTTCTCCATTACCGCTTGTTATCTTTCGAGAAAGATTGCGTGTATCAGTGTCTATTGTTTTTTTTATGGGAGGGGGGGGGGGGTGTTGTTAATATTATGGGTACATTGATATAAATACATGCATGTGTATGGATATTTGTATATTGGTTAAGAATAGAATGTGATGCTTGGAAGGGTGAAAAAATATGTTATTGAGTACAAGGTTGGTATTCTGCATACAAAAAGCTAAATTTTTGATCTCCATTCATATATTAGTTCACATCTAATGAGAACTGCTCCATACCTTAAATAAATTGCCATTTGGTCACATAAATCTTTAAATATATATGTAAACTAGTGTTATACCCAAACATTGTCGGTCTCGGGCGTTGAGGCGATAAATCAACGCAAAATTCGGTCGCTTTCAGTTAAGTGCATTATGCCGTCGGAACTAAAAACCAAAAATAAAACAAAAACATATCAAATTTGAGGTGGATCAATTGAGTGGCGCTAGTCGGTAACACTTGAGGCAGTAAATAGTAATAATAATAATAAGCATTGAAAATGATTTGATGAAGTGCTATAACATCAAACAGAATTGATAAAAATTCAATATTTGGTACATTGAAGATGGAAAAAGATTTATGCATACATGTAGGATACAAGTATATTGAATGAAATAATGAATCTTTATTTTTAATTGTAATTAAAAAACAATCATTTGAATCTAATTACAATTATTCTTGAAATCTTCCTGCTTAATTCAACTACCCCTGTTTAACATCTCATGAAAACGTTTAAGTGATTCTGCACGTTGAATCTTAAGCTGATTCCTGAAATTCTTGATGAAATCATCAGCTCTCTTATTGATATCGGTCCTCTCTTCTAACATTTCAAATCGTCGCAAGATCCTTTTCGTCATCTTTTCACCATTCTTCATTTCCTTCTCCATTTTTGCTTCTTGTCTTGTATGCAAGAGGAGAGGGGGGGGGGGGGGGGTAGAGCTATATGAATAATACATGTGTATGTATATATATTGGTTAAGAATGTGATACTTGGAAGGGTGGAAAGTGGAAAGAATGTGAAGGAGTATGTTAATGGTATTTGTTATAATATTACAAGGTGGAAATTTCTTTACACAAAAAGCTAAAGTTACATATAAGTTGAAACAACTTTTGGCTTCATTGGGGTACATCTAATGAGAACTGCTTCATGCCTCCATTAACCTTTATTTTATTTGGCATTTGACCACATGAAACTTCTAATATAGTTTATATGGGATTAAGACAAGTAATCAGCCTAGACTGTAAATAATAATAACAATATGTAAGTATGTGAAAACTGGGAGATTTCTCTATGAAAAAGACGAAACGGAGTTTGAAGAGGGGGAAGAGGAATGAGAAGGAACCCTCGACCGTCAACAGATAGAGATAGAGGAGTGGTTTTGTGACATGTTAGAGGGGTTCTGGTCAAGTTAAAACATTCTTTCACACTAGAATAAGTGAGGTTGAATTTGAAACATTTATTTATGTTTTCATTTATATATTTTTTTGGTCTTTTATACTATTTATCAAATAAAGTTTATATTGCAATATAATATGTGGAGTTGCATCAACATGACGAGAAGGAAATACATGTTGCACCAGATTTTTCGTACTCGGGTTTAGGTGTTAAGGTTTTAACAACGTATTTCTTGTTAATAATGATGATAGCCATATGTGACGTGTTGTATCTACTTAAAACTGTGTCGAGTCGTTTGGGTTTACCGGCCACTCATGCACCCTTTGGAGTTAGCCCTATTGATTAGAAAAGTCTGAAGTGCTTGCACTTTCCGTGTACCATTAGTTAGGAGTAGTTCTCCTGATGAGTATGAAATGACGAAACTAGATACCCTTACGATAGATGACCCTGACAAGTAGTATGAGGATAGGTCGTTGCACGTTGGAATGAAAAATGGTCGTTTACAACGTTGGAATGATTTGACATATTTCTAAGTAGGTAAGGTTATGACTCTAAGACATATTTCTAAAACCAAACTATATATCATCTCCCTAAAAGTCCTAACCTTAATCTTACGTCTTTAAAAAGTAGTAGCAACAAGCGATCCTAAAGTGTCTAGAATTCATGAAACCTTCTATTATAATAAATAAAACATAGATCATCCTTTTAACAATATATTTTCTTCACACCACATGTACCAACTAACACATTAAATATTCATATAACTCAAGACAACATAGGAAAAGGTATTTACATGTTGACTGAATAGGTTGACCGACAACCTTTAACCTATATTAAAATACTTGCACACGTGACATGTATTGGTGGGATTTAGAAGACTCAGGAACCATTTCGGTAAATACTATATAGCATTAAAAAAAGGATTGGAGGAACATTATCCGGACGCAAATTGGTTTTCCAGGTGAAATAATTGAATTCCAAAAAATGTAGGTGTGTTAGTTTGTCGGGTGGAGCCGGAACGGTGGCAACATTGGTAGAATTGGTCAAGAGAAATATTGACGCAGTTCGACACTTTGTGCTCGTTTTGTGGGGAGGTTAAAGAATTGATGAAACATGTGTTTATTTCTTGTGGGTTCGCTCAAGATGCCAGATTTGTGGAATGTGATATCTTTATGGTGTAAATCACCAAATACTTATGCATTTAGTGTCCGAGATATTTTGGAGATGTACAAGTTCTCTGTATTTTCTAAAGATACGAAGAAGGTGTTTCACGCGATATATCTCAGCGAGACAGTCTCACTACAACATGGGTTATTTGAAAGGCTAGGAACGAGCTAATATTTTATCCGAATGTCTAGAGATGATTTTATTTATTTGGAACGATGGTTAATGCGCGTTATTTTTTTTATTAAATGGTAAGTTTTAAAACAATAAGTTAAAAACATAATTATAAAATATTTTTATTTTTGTACGTTTTTATTTGAGAAGTTTTTAATACTATTGTCTTTATAACTTTATTACTCAAATAACATATAACATAACACAACAAATATTTTTTAGTTGTCTCTTTTAAGTTTAATATTGTTTCTAATGGCTTTAATTCTCTGTTTCAACAAAGTTATGTGCTACAATATATGTTAGTACTATATGAAGCTCGTATACGGTCGGGTTATTGAGTAAGTGCTATAATACCAAATAAAACTTGTAAAAATTCCAACATGGGTATATTGAAGATGAAAAAGATTCATGCATACATATGGGTTACAACTTACAAGTGCATATTAAATTATTTAATGAAATAATGAATCTTTATTATTAATTGTAATTGTACAATAATCACTTGAATCTAATAACATTTATTCTTGAAATCTTCCTGTCTAAATTCAAGTACCCCGGTTTAACATCTCATGAAAACGTTTAAGCGATTCTGCACGTTGAATCTTAAGTTGATTCCTGAAATTCTTGATGAAATCATCCGCTCTCTTATTGATATCGCTTCTCTCTTCTAACATTTCAAATCGTCGTGAGATCCTTTTCGTCATCTTTTCACCATTCTTCATTTCCTTCTCCATTTTTGGTTCTTGTCTTAGAGAGAAAATAATGTATGTTTATGTTGGGAGGTTATAGGTTAAGTGATATAAATAATACATGTGTATGGATATATATATTGGTTAGGACTTAGGAATGTGATACTTGGAAGGTGGAAAGAGGAAAGAATGTGAAGGAGTATGTTAATGGTATTTGTTATAATATTCACACATATATTGAACAACTTTTTGTCTTTATTGGGGCACATCTAACTAATCACCATTACACCATTAACCTTAAATTAGTTGGCATTTGATCACATGGAACTTCAAACACATATTTAAATAATTTAAAAAATGGTGTTAAAACAAGTAGATGCAGCCTGGACTAGGTAAAGGTAATATGACTATATGAGTTAGGGTTACTTTGAATTATTACTAAAATAAAAGATAACTAATGTCAGGCGTCGACTCTAATTTTTTTCTCATCTTTTTTCCCGTCTTTCTCTCTTTATTGAATAATTTTGTCTATATTAACAATGATTTAACTTTAAAGAAAATATTAATTATACTAATATGATACATTTATTATAAATTTCTTTTATTTTGATACACTTTAGAATCAAATTATATGACTTTTGTTTTCAATAAAATATTAATGAAAGTAAAATTATATTAAATAGTAATTAGTGTATTTTCGAAACCCGATTATATATATTACTTTTTACATATTTTTTTGAAATTAAAATTATGAGTATATGTAATACATTTTTCACTTCTAAAATGTAATAAAGATTTAGTGCTTTACTTATTAATAATTTTCAGCCCATATAATACATGAGTTCTAACTTCTAAGCTACTATGTTTTTACACTTAGAAATCGGTATCAGCCCAAAAGATGTTCTGAATCAGCATAGATTGAAGATTAACAATTTTGTAAAGAAAATTAAACCTCTAACAAGTTAATGAAATAATAAATATATGGGCCATATTAAGAAAGCCCAAAAATCAAAGTCTTGTTTTCGGCAGCCCAATGGTATTTAATAGGATTGATCTTGAAATAAAAAGTATCAATTCTTTCATCTATTTTCTTATAGCAAACTCACTCTACTGTTAATCTATACGTTATATGTTAATCTATTTTCAACATTTTGATACCGTTAGACTGCATGCTCTTTTGATATTGGTTCTATCTTTCTAGTCGTTAAACATCATAGACGCTATTAAATCATGTTGTGTAATTATCATGTAAATGTGTAAAATCTATGTATATGGCTCTATTACATGATTCTATTATCGTTTTTATTGTATCACATCAAGATTTTAGAACCAATTTTCAAGTACATAATTTTGTCCTTTAATTAGTTATTATTAATATATTGTTTTAAATTTTCTCTTATTTTTCATTTATAATGTTATTTTGTGGTTTTCTTTAATTGTTTATTCAACGACATCAGTGGGGTGGTGAACAATTGATAAAGACAAAACCTTTAAAACATCTGGGTTTGGTAGGTGAAAGTTCGAGATTCAAGTCCTACGGACAACAAGGATTAAAAAAAATTATATCATCGACTAAGGCCGAGATTATAGCCACTATGGAATATTAGTTATTGTTGATATTTCTTTTTTTGGCTTTTTGCAATGTCTTTGTATTCGTCATAAAATGTTTAATTATTGTTGACAATTCGTCTTGGTCTTCACACAAGGTGTCTAGTAAAGTCATTTAATTGTACATTTAATACTACTAATTTGTTTTATTGGCACCTGAAGACAATGAAATCCCACATCATCACTATCACAATATCCTAAACAAATAATGCAATGTACGTAATTTTACACTATGTGTGATGGAGCAGGCTCAACCATTTTAGGGGTCTAAAATTCAAAAATATTCCGAAGCCTTTTTAAAAAATAATTGGTTCTTACTTTTGAAATCAATTTTCGTAAGACGTAAAAAACATTAAGATTAGACAAGATGTATCTATATATATTTTTGTTAGTAATATGAAAGAAGACTCAAGTTTAAACTTCCAAATTACATTGATAATTTGAAAGCAAATAAAACATTTGACAAATTAATATTTACTCTTGTAACTTTAATTGTGGAAACAAAGAAAAACTCTCCGTTACGTTAATTCATCGTTTATTGAAGTTATTATTAGTTTTAACGATCATAACGACAAATGTTAAAAGTTAATCTTATATTATAAGGTATGTGAATCATGGTTTGCGTAATCATGACTTGTGATGAGTTTATGATCCATAGTTGTATTTGTTACAACGAAAAAGAGTTGTTTAGGATTGTTTGTCTTGAAGACGCAAGATTTTTATAATATGAAAACTCGTAGAGAACGGTTGTCACAAATTATATTTTATATTTATGTATTTTCTAATAATATGATATTATATTCACGTTTTGTGACCAACCTAAACCGAATTAGAAACAATCTATAACCGAGTAATAGACATCCGGCCAAGGAATATTAATGGCACCCTTTATAACTTTTAACAAAACCGGTTAATTCGGCAAAACCATATGCCACCGGAGAATATTATTGATGTATAACCAAAACATACAACTCACACCAGGTTCATAACCTGAATTTATTCATATAACGCAACCGAAAAATAGTTACCCGTACAAGTTTAAGTATAATTCACATCTTCAAAAGTGAAGCTCAAAACATCTTGATCTCATGTAACCTCCACTTCATGATCACCCAACTTTAAACTTATTCTACAATGATAGGAAGCTGTAGAAAAACAAATTGTTAACTACCATCCATTATTCATATCTTGAATATTATGATAGGCAGGTATTGAGCATGAGTAACATTTGCCCTTAAAGAAAAAGCGATAGGTATGTCTACAAATATATAACTTTACATGTCATTGTTAATATATGGATTACACATCATCATTATTTATAGAAGACAATGGCAACAAGTTACACTGCTAGCTTTTTTTGATTTGCGTAATCAAGTCTTTTAAAAACTACATTGATAGATTTTAGTGTTATAACATTACTATGCATACCTGATAGGTATTGAGGTTTTATATTATCATTATCCTTTTTCCAATCTCTCTATACTAACATGTTAAACAATAAATTTGGGCTGTTGAACTTTATTTTAACAATATGATTTACCTGAGAAATAAGTTTGGATGATCGATCAGTGCAAGCACTGAGGGCCTTATCTTTGCAAGTCGGGATCTCCTCAAACAACGCGATATCAGACTTGACAGTGATAAAGCCAAGAGTGAACTGGAGATTGTCGCCAACGACTTTGATTTCATCAATATCTAACCAAATTCCATACGACTGAGCCTGAAGGCCAGTTATGTCGGTAATTAGACCGTAGCTGATCTTTCCAGTGATCTCCGTGTCAAAGTAAACAAGGTATTCGTACTTGACATAACATGGTTTCTTAAGGTAGATGGCAAAGGTGCCGTCTACATCATTTGTGGTGTAGGATTCAACCGAATCGGGTACAATGCCGGCTGGAAATCCAAATTGTTTGACAATTTCGTATATTGTTGGGATTGCGGAGGTTGAAGCTATTAGTGCGAGTAATGCGAGAAGGATGATAGACACTTGGGAAGTTGCCATGGTTAGTGAGTATACTTAGAGTTGTGTTGTGATGGTTTGAATGGTATCGGAGATTGTTTATATAGACAACAAAAGCTACACTATCCACTTTAAAGTTTATTTAATACACTAAACAAAATTTTTCAATGCATTATTTTAAATTGAAATAGAATATTATAAAGGTATAAAAGCATAATCAATCAAAATATTAATTATTTAGTCGAAGTGGGTAGGGTAATAATCTAGAGATAAGTTATGATTGAGGGAATTCTGTTATGAATTATTGTTGTTACTGTTAATATTTTTATAATGATATATGTTATTAGTTTCATTAAATTATTATTTTTTCTATCAAACTTGGAAAAACAATTTGTAGATTTATTATATGAAACTAATTAACATGTGTTTATGTATTATTTAACTTCAATATCTTTGGTAATGCTAAGTTTCATGATAAACATTGTCAACAACGTAAAATAGGCTTAGTATACCTTATTAGACCTAGTCTTTTCTTTCGATAGAAAATCCTTCATTGAGATTGAATTCTAATAAAAGTAATATACCAAGACCCTTCTATTCTACCAATCATCGATGAACTGATCGGATTAACCAACCAAATTTAGCTCCAATCATTATGTATTGAACAGAAGCAAAAGCATCGGTAACATTCAGATGGTAATAAAAGGTCATAACAAATCCTGTAGACACTTGTACTAAAAAAACAAGTAAGCGTAACCCCCCAAGACTATTAAATATGTATACATGGGGAGGAACATATGTACTAGTTATATCATCCGTAATCGCCTAAATCTTGAGAAAGTAACAAATCTGTTTATTGTCCTAAATATAGTAACAGTAGCAATAGCAGTAGACATGTAACTTTCTTATGTTTTTATGGATGATCAAGAACATGCTCACATGTACCACAAGGTTCCTGTTTTGGCTTTGGTGAATGTCTTATTTATGAAACTAAAGGCAGCCATCTTTGAATCTTGATTTGCAATCAATTATGCACAAGACCATTATTATTGACATTGTACGACAAGAGGTTGTGTCTCCTCTTCCCTCCATGTCGTTATCTTCATAGGCTGCTAACACATTCTCTCTACCCTACTTCAAATCCTCCTTACTCACCTCATTTTCCTAGTAAATATCGAAAAGGTGTCGGGTAGAATGCGTTGCTAGTTTTAAAATGCTCCTCATTCCCGTGATCATCGTCCCAAATGACTTGATCTCACGTACGTGAGTTTCCTGAACCTCACAACCTTGTAAACCGAACATAACTTGATCATTGCCTTCTTTTTCCGCAAGCCATTTGAAGATCTAACCAAAACTCTGATATCAGTTGATGAACACGCTTGAGTGTATTCAGATTGATCTAATATAGAGAATGATTTCAATCAAATGTCTTAATCGAATGATTCAGTTGGCAAGCTTAAAATTTCCGGAATTTATCAAAATATCACAAAAACTATAAATTAAACGGTAAAACTCACTTAAAAAAAGACACATAAAAAGTGATAGACTTAAATCTCCTTCTTCAGCTTCGATCTCCATTGCCTTCTCATTTTTTGTTTTTAAACAGCTAATAATCTACTTCTAAGTCCACCAAACCTGTTACATGTGATTTCAACCCTCAATACTTTTAATTATATGATTAATTATAGTTGTAAACAACATAATTATATGTAAAAACTATCTTATATGGCTCCATTACATGATTCTATTACCCATTTTTATTTCCAAACACAATTTCTTCGTTTAATTAATAATCTTTATTAATTTGCTATAGCTTTCATTGATTAATGTTTTTGTCGTGGTTTTCTTTAATTGTTTTCCTTCTATTTATTTCACGGATAAAGTCTAAGATTTTAGCCACCATGAATTATTAATTTTTGTTGATATTTCTTTTTGTTTTTGGCTTTTTGCCATCATCCTAGTCTTTATCATGAAATATTAATTATTGCCGATGGCTTGTTTTCCTCTTCACACAAAGTTTGTTATTTCATCTATAAATTCATATATTTCTTTTAAGACAATTTTTTTTCTAAATTTAACTACAACTGTACTATGTGACCTAGGTTCATGGTGGAGTGATAAGGAACGGATCCATATTCAATTCCAGTCCCCGGCCAGTATTTAGTTTCAGCGACATCAGAGTATGTGACGTTCATTAGTGAGATTTTTGAATTGAACGAGTTTTATCTTACTGTATTGTTGTGTCTTCCGACGTTGGTCCAAGGTGAGAGTTTTCCCCAGATAGAAAGTCGAGTGTATTCTGATATGATGAATTTAGCTAGTAACTTATTTGAAGGCGTTGGTCGTTCAAGAAAACTATAATTGTACACTATTCAGTGCCACTAAATATATCAGTTTGAACTTTGTACTAAGAAAAACAAAGAAACGATTTGTAACATTGTTTTGGTAGGATTATACAATTCACAAAGACTGTACTTATTGTCTTCTTCTAAGTTAAATTCTATTTGCTATTGTTTACATATTTCATATATAATTATATATTAGCCATGAACTATAGAGAGTTAATAAAACTTTTAAATTATTGTACAACAAACTTAAAACATTATATTTTAAAGTCTAAACACTCTTTATTTCAGTTCACACATTCAATATTATATTATTATTAAATAAACAGGGGAAAATTAACATACAAACTAAAACACTCTACTAAACATGTAAATCAAATAGTGTACTTATATATACAACTAGTGTAATTACACTACGCTATAATTACATTATGTTGTATATATAATTACACTACTTAATTCTCACAATTGATATGTTAACTTAATTTGTATTTGATCCAAACCTAATGGTTAATCATTGAATGTATAGCATTTTGTATTGCAAATAACACATTTTGTCCGCCACGTTAAAGTTCCTATATGTATTATGTAACCATATACATATATCGTTATTCATTTTATGTAATCAAAGACTAATGAAACTACATTGGTCGTTGCAACGAACATAACTAGTACCGTTTTTACATGTACATATACAACCTTCTGAACTATTATTTATACGAACGATACAACGCATCATCAAGATTTCAACACGTAAAGCCATTTTACTAACACACGTCACAATTCTAAAGGTGTTAACACGTGGCATTTTATAAGTGCATATAAAAAATATTGGGAAAATTACATAAATAATCAAGTTTGACTAATTATTTTCAAAATTAGTCACCAAAATTTAGTCTTCAATCTCAATAGACATCCAAATTGAGCTAATAAGGTTTTGCCACGTATTTCAAGACGGCTAAAAATTTGGAAGGTGGGTAAGACTTAGCCATCACTTTTTCAGCAACGAAAATCATGAAAAGTGACATCGGACCAGTCAGAAACTGCCACGTGCATTAGGACTAATGTTGTTGAACTCAACTTTGTCAAAGTATCAAAGTATTAATAATCAGGCGGTCGCTAGATTGCTTTAAACTATCATTTAGTTGCAGGGCTTGCGTCATAGCTGCTAGAATGACTAAATGACCGTTTTAATATGCATTCAAACGGTCGTTGGATTTGGTGGTTTTATAATATAAATCTCCTGTTTTTACTTTATCAAATGTAAGTACATAACATCCTGTCAATTAATATGTGCGTCTTGACGGATCATAAATGATGTTTGTACACACATCTAAACCAGTGTAAAAGTTAAAACCCGAGATAAAAAAAATGGTTTGTAGTTATTTGATTCATAAAAAAATGATTCCTCAACGCGTTTTGATGATTCATAAGAGAAAGGGCGAGGTTTCTTTTGTTGATTGAGCTATCTATAAATGATACGTATGTAGAATAAAGAAAACCTCTAAATATCGCGTATTATTGGCTAGTTATTTAGCGGCGGCAAAAGAGTATTTCTGCTTTGATACCATAAAATGTTGTTGATGATGATCAATTGATCATCATTATCACATCAGCATCATCACCAAGTAATCATACAATGTTGTTGATGACACGAACGTATGTATTTTTATATTGTGCATGGATGGGTGCATGATAATATTAGTGGTGAGTTATCATCTTTTTAATATAACAAGAACTTCAAAGGAAACCTGTATATTTGGCAAGACCAGATGTTTCTAGGAATATTATTATTGATGCATGATCAAATTAACTTACAACTCACACCAAATTATACATTTCTTAGAACAAACAAGTTCATAACCTGAAGTTTATTCATACAACATAACCAAAAAAAACATTGACCGTACAACCTTCAATCTCATCTTCAAATGTGATGTACCTTCACTTAATTATGATTATGTAGCTAATCAACTTATTCTGCAATGACAGGAAGCTGTAGAACAACAAATTGTTAAACATGAGATTAAAATTTGATACCTATACTCGATAAAATATCAAAAGAACCAAAAATAATTGATCTAGACTATTGAATTTTAGTTTAGTGGTATAAACTATAAAGTACCTGAGAGTTAAGTTTGGATGTATGATCACAAGCAGCTAGGGCCTTGTCTTTGCAAGTCGGGATAGGCACATAAAGTGCGATATCAGACTTGACAGAGACAAGGCCAAGAGTGAACTGGAGACTGTTGCCATCGACTTTGATTTCGTCAATATTTAACCAAAACCAAAATGATTGTGCCTTAAGGCCTTTCAACTCGGTAATTTGACCGTAGCTGATCTTTCCAGTGATCTCAGTGTCAAAGTGAACAAGGTAATCGTACTTGACGTAGCATGGTTTCTTAAGGTAGATGGCAAAGGAGCCGTCTACCTCGTTTGCTGAGTATGATTCAACGGAATCAGGTACAATGTCGGATGGAAATCCAAATTTGTTGACAAGGTCATGTATAGTTGGGATTGCGGAGGTTGAAGCTGCGAGTGCGAGTAGGGCTAAGAAGAGGAGATATGATTTGGAAGATGTCGTGGCTAATAGTTGTGACGGCTCAAATAGAATTGGAGATGGTATATATAGGCAACAAAAGCTACATGTACACCATCAACTTTTAAATTTGAAGAGGTATGTACCCGCCTCAACACCGAGCGAGGCGGGTCAACCCACAAGATATAGACAAGAGGCTTGAAATCAAGACATTATGAAGGCACAAAGCCAAAACCTATGCGCATGGCGCATATCACATATGCTCACGCATATCACATATGCTGATGCATCACATGCTCAGGCATCACATGCTCAGGCATCACATATGCTCACGCATCACATATGCTCACGCATATCACATCTGCGCGTGGCGCATCCGCGCGTGGCGCATCCGCGCGTGGCGCATATCACATGCTTGTGCATATCACATCCGCGCATGAAACATCTGCGCGTGAGAATAAAGAGAAGACCTCGCGCATCCTCAGGATAGGCGCATATCACACATGCACATAATCAACCTCGTCCTTATCCAAATCAGGATTAGGGCAACCTTGATTGTGCACGTCAGACAACCTTCCAGAAGGTATCTTTTTAAGGAATAAGAATATGCTGATGTTGACAGCTGCCAATGAAAGGTGGACAACTCAGCAAAACCCACGCGCAACTAACCAATGAAAAAGCACCAGGTGTCCCAAGGACACGTGGCGCGAAGCTATAGGAGGAGGCCAAAAAGGCCCTAACTGGGTCTAAGCCCAATCAGTGGAAACCCTAGCACTATAAATACCACATCAACTCCACAAGGAGAGGCACATCCAATTACACAGTATTCAGCTATATTAAGCAATACACTCCATTTTCCTTACTCTCATATTATTATCTTCTCCTACAAACTCTTATTCTCACACCGGAGGGTTACCCCAAAGAGGACCCCTCTGTCCCTTTCTGAGGGGTAAGTTTACGGTGCTGTTCATTTTGTAGGTGGAAGAACCCAGATCCCAGAGAACCATCGGTGAAATAGCATAATCACACCCGAGGAAAGTAGATCGTCTACCAGTGAGTCGATCCACGTTTCTTCATTGGCGCCATCACCTGTTACAACGGCAACAAAATCTCATCAGTTCTCTAAAAAAAAAAAAAAAATTTTTTTTCACCATGGTTTCTGGTGTTCGTAACGTCGATCAAGTTCTGGAGGATATTGAGCGTGAGGATGTTAATGGGGGACAGCAGTTTCTGAGGGTGCCGCGTGACTCTACGCGCACCACCAGTAACCATCCTTTCATCACAACTCCTCATGGCCAGACTGAAACTCCTCCAGACGATCTCACATTCCAAAATCTTGCCGGCGCGAAACAAAAAGGACCAATGGGTCCAGAAGATGAAACCAATGACCCCAAAGAATGGCTCATAAACGAGCAACGACGTCTAATGGACAAGTACAATGAGCTGGTCAAACACAAAAAGTCAGCCGACTTAACACAAAGGCTAGCGTTTGACAAGCAAAACGTTCATGGAACAAAAAGGGCGCGCGCGCCGGAAGATGGTCATTCTGTTCACACTGCACACACTGAGTTTAGTGATGAAGAAGTGCACAGCATGAGGAAGACGCGAGATACTCATGCAGGAGGCTCACAGCTCCGCGCGCACGTGAACATGGCGCCTGGAGCCAAAGCCGATCTGGATCTGCACACGCCGTATAGCCCACCAGTGAGAGGGCAAGTGGACGTAACCACACCATACAGGCCAGCCATCTTGGTAAAACATTCAAAATTCACTGAGCGCATCGCGAAGGCTCCCATTCAGCACAAAACCAAGATGCCAAGTGGTTTGGGCAAATATGACGGCACAACGGATCCAGACGATTTCTTACAAGGTTTTTACAACACTGGAAACCTAGAAAGCTGGACGATGCCAACATGGTGTCACATGTTTGCTCGCTGCCTCACGAGCGCGGCGCGTGTCTGGTTCGAGAGCTTGCCGACTGGGCAGATCGATGGGTTCGAGGAACTATTGGAAAAGTTCCAAGCCCACTTCGTACAGCAGCGCAGACACACGCGCGACCCTGATGACATCATGCACTGCGTGCGCAAGAATGATGAAACGATTGAAGACTACATAACTCGTTTCAATCAGGAGTCTCTGGCAATCGGAGGTATCACTGAGCAACTCTTGCGCGTGGCCTTTATACAAGGCGCGCGTGGCCTTTATACAAGGAGCGCGCAGTGATCAACTCCGCCGAGCTCTCGTAAGCAGAGATGGCATGCCAACCACTTGGGCCAAGCTAATGGAAGCATCGCGAGTCTTCGCGAGAAATGAAAAAAAAATTGCCCAAGATAGAGTGAGAGAAAGAGGGCATCAAGCTGAGACACCGCGCAGCAACGAAAGAAGGGGCAAACAGAACTCTGTATGGTCCAGGTTGCAACCAACCAGTTTTTCTTCCGCATAAAAGCAGGCGCAACCAAGCTCACCCCAGCCCCAAAAAGACGTTCGTAATCGCGGGGAGGGTGACAAGAGGGAAGGCGGCAGAGATCCTAACAGACCTCTGCCAAGAATATGGACTCCCCTCACTAAAACGCCTTCACAGGTGTTAAGCACTGAGAATGTCCAATTCAAAAGCCCCAAGCCACTACACTACAAGGGACCATCAAGCAGTGGCAAGTACTGTGAGTTTCACAAGTCCACAGGACACAACACTGATGCATGCCACCACTTGAAGGATGCAATTGAAAAAGATGTGAAATCAGGCAAGCTGGCTCACCTGGTGAAAAACTCAAGACCAGAAAATGAACAACCAGAAGGAGCCTCAGCCAGCAAAAAGTACAAAAGAATCTGTGTATCCGAGGGAGGAAGGCAAGGGCAAATATCAAGAAAGAGAAGCGCGCAAATCCAAGGAGATTGGCGCGAGCAACAAGTAATCTTCCCAAGAATCAGGGGAGGCCCTTCTATCAGCAGTCCTCTTGTCATCACTACACACATTGCTCATTATGAAGTGTCAAAAGTCCTGGTGGACACTGGCAGCGAATCAGACATCATGTATGAGCAATGTTTCAGGAAACTGGATCCGGCAGACCAAGCAAGGCTTGAAATTGTGAATGCACCAATCTCTGGTGTTTCAAATGAAATCATTCATCCCCTAGGTCAAATACAATTTGAACTAACCATGGGGGATGAAAAACACAAGCGAGCCGAGGTTGTCAACTTCTTGGTCTTGCCCACCACTTCATGCCACAATATGATCTTGGGTAGGGGAACGATTGCCCAATTCAACGCCATACCGTCGGCAGCGCACGGCGCGTTGGGGTTCCCAACACCAACAGGTGTAACTTTTGTATACCGAGATCATTTGTGTGCAGTGACAAGTACTCCGCGGGAAGGGAGAATGAAACTTCCAATGGCAGACAACGCGCCAGAGGAATGGATTCTCAACCCAAAATTCCCGGAGCAAACAATCACAATTGGCGCTACGATATCAGACGACACGAGGTTGAGAATGAAAAGATTGCTCACAGCATATATGTCGGTCTTCGCGTGGCAACACTCTGATATGACTGGGGTTCCGCTAGACCTGGCGCAACATTCTCTCAACACGTTCAAGTCTGTAGAGCCAATTGCTCAAAAGAAGAGAGTCATGGGGGATGAGAAGGCGAGGGCCATGAATGAGCAGGTTGAGGATCTATTGCGCGCAAACATCATCCGCCCGATACGATACCAGACATGGGTAGCCAATCCTGTGATGGTAAAGAAAAGTAACGGGTCGTGGAGGATGTGCATTGACTTCAAGGACCTCAACAAAGCGTGCCCAAAAGATTGTTACCCCCCTCCCAAACATCGCCGCGAAGGTGGACTCCGTGGCGCCATTCAAGCTAAAATGTTTCCTGGATGCCTACAAGGGCTATCACCAGATTCAAATGGCACCACAAGATGAGGACAAGACCGCCTTCAGAACCGACAAGGGTGTTTTTTGTTACACAAAAATGCCCTTTGGTTTGAAGAATGCAGGAGCCACCTACCAAAGACTTATGGATGCCGTTTTCTGCGAGCAAATTGGAAGAAACCTAGAAGTCTATGTGGATGATTTGGTGATCAAAAGCAGGGAGGAAAAACAAATGCTCAAAGACATCGAAGAAACCCTTGGGCGCCTAAAGGAAGTTAACATGAAGCTCAATCCGAGCAAATGCACTTTCGGCGTACAAGAGGGAAAATTTCTAGGTGTAATGGTCACCAAGGATGGTTTCAAGGTGAACCCAGAAAAGGTGGAGGCCATCCTTGACATGCCCTCGCCATCCACCATGAAAGAAGTCCAGAAGCTGAATGGTAGATTGGTATCAATCAACAGGTTCCTAGCGAACCATGCAAGCAAATCTACCCCATTTGTCAACACATTGAGAAATTGCTTAAAGAAAAGCCAATTCAAATGGACTCCTGAGGCCGAGCAAGCTTTCAGTGAGATAAAAGAGTGTTTGATAAATCTGCCCGCGCTCACAGCTCCACTTCCTGGTGAAATCTTGACATTGTACCTATCGGCAGGAGAGCGCGCCATCGGCGCAGTATTGTTGGTGGATCGCAAGGGAATCCAAACGCCAATATACTATGTGAGTCGGGTGCTGACAGATCCTGAGACGCGCTACTCCATCATGGAAAAGTTAGTTTTGTCACTAACACACGCGTCGCGCAAGCTTCATAGATATTTCAATGGTCATCCCATTGAAGTTCTGACTGGTTACAACATCCAGCAAGTCTTGCGGCGTCCCGCGCTCTCAGGAAGGCTGACAAAGTGGGCGCTGGAATTAGGAGAGCACACGATCGCCTATAAGCCCCGTCCAGCAATAAAGGGACAAGTCTTGGCTGATTTCATTGCAGAAGTCCCCGAAGGAAAAATTGAAGAGGCTCAGCGCGAGGTAGACCCTCCGCGAGCCAATGATGAAGAAAATGTGTGGAGATTATTCACCGACGGAGCTTCAAACAATGAAGGATCCGGCGCAGGCCTCAAGCTGGTGGATCCAGAAAATCAGGAATATACTTACGCCATCAGGTTGGACTTCAAGAGCACCAACAATGAAGCTGAGTATGAAGCCCTGCTGGCTGGCCTGCGCATCGCGCACAAATTCGGAGTTAAAAAGCTAGAGGCCCATGTTGATTCATACTTGGTAGCAGCACAAGTCAATGGCCTTTATGATGCCAAGGAGAACACCATGCCTCTGTATCTAGAGCAGGCGAAAAAGCTCATCGAGCAATTTGACTGCTTCAGAATCATTCATATTCCGCGCAGTGAAAACAAATCTGCCGACGCGCTGAGCAAGATGGCATCAACCAGCTTCGATCACTTTGGCAAAGATGTCAGGGTAGAAGTAATGAGCAACCCGTCGGTGGGAGCGAAGTCTGTCCTTGTAACTCATACAACCCCTTCATCATGGATAACTCCAATAATGGAATTCTTGAAGGAGGGAAAAGTACCAGACGATCGCGCACAGGCGAGGAAGATAAGACACAAGTCGCAAAACTATGAACTGCTTGATGGTACACTATATCGACGCTCTTATCTTGGACCGCTCATGAAATGCCTTGATGCTGAGGAAGCAAGCTATGTGATCAGAGAGATACACGAAGGAATCTGTGGAATACATGCTGGCCCGCGCATGGTTGTTACCAAGGCAATGAGCGCAGGTTACTATTGGCCAGGCATGTACTTGGACGCTTTAAAAGAGATCCAAAAATGCAAAGCATGTCAGAGCTATGCGCCAAACACCATGCGGCCAAAGAACAACTTGATTCCGGTGACCTCCGCATGGCCTTTCCACAAATGGGCAATCGATATTGTGGGTCCCCTACCGCAAGCGCAAGGGCGAGTAAAATTTTTGGTAGTGGCAGTAGACTATTTTACAAAATGGGTTGAAGCCAAGCCACTAGCAAAAATCACAGCCGAAGCGATGAAGCAGTTTATCTGGAGCCACATCATATGCCGTTTTGGCTTGCCCATGAAAATTGTGAGCGATAATGGCAAACAATTCACTGACAGGAAGATATCCAACTGGCTCAAGGAATTGCGCATCAACCAAATCTTCACTTCGGTATACCACCCTCAGGGGAATGGCCAAGTGGAGCGCGCGAATCAAAGCTTGTTAAATGGGCTGAAGAAAAGGTTGGAGGGAGAATCCCATTCTTGGGTCGAAGAGCTACCTAATGTCCTGTGGGCACACAGGACATTAAGCAAAACCAGCAATGGTGAATCCCCGTTTAGCCTAACCTATGGAACGGAAGCTATGATTCCTGCAGAAATTGGATGCCCATCCCATAGAGTGCTCATGATGAACAAGATTGATAACGAGCGCGAAAGGAGGTTGGATCTCAACTTACTTGAAGGGCGCAGAGAGGCGGCTATCATCAGTGAAGCCAAGTACAAGAAAAAACTGGAAAAATATTACAATCAGCGCGTGAAAGAATGCCACTTCAAGAAGAATGATTTTGTCCTTCGAAACAATGAAGCTAGCCGCGCGATACCCCCGGGAAAGATGTCCCCCAATTGGGAGGGACCTTATCAAGTCTCGGAAGAATTGGGAAAAGGCGCGTACGCTTTGAAAGATTTGAATGGAAAGAATATCCCGCGCGCATGGAACGCGGCACAGCTTAGAAAATGTTTCATGTAAAAATTGTCAAATTTGTAATCAAGGCTCTTTAAGCCATTATGAATAATGATACGCGCTATCTTCTCTTAATGTGGATTCTATTACCTTTTGCATACATGTTTCACACTTCTCTTTATTAATTTTGAGCAATATGACAACATTGTATTGACATCAAAACAAAAATAAAACGAAGTAAAACATACATGCGCGAGCTTCAAGCTCAAACGCGTTAACGAGTCTTAACTCTAAAACGTCAGGGCCTTAGCCCAATAATATGAGCCTTAGCTCAGGGCCTTAGCCCAATAATGTGAGCCTTAGCTCAAATCACTCACAACAACCATCCTACATACTGCGTAGCCTGACCATAAAAATACCTAAGCACAACTAAGGCAAAGCAAATGCCAAAACATAGTTGTTAAGGTCTCAGGTTGAGGTCGCGCATGAAATTGTAATGGATATCTGAGTAACACATACTGACACGTAAAGGCTAAAAACCTCATAATTCCCTATAATAAATGCGCGATAACGTCTCGCAAAAGAGGAATAATTAAACGACAAAGCACGTGTCAACATAGTCAGGATATTGCAAAATCACTTACATAGGGATGGCAAAAAAACCCAAACCCGATGGGGAAAACCGAAACCCGCCCCGAACGGGGCGGGTTCGGGGACACTTAATCGGGGACGGGTCCGGGTTCGGGTTTTCCCCGTTTAAGTTAATCGGGTTCGGGGCGGGTATGGTATAGCCTGTACCCGCCCCGTATACCCGCCCCGTATACCCGTTTAAAACCCGTTTAATTAAATATAATTTTTATATTTATATATAATATATTATTTATTATTTATTTTCCCAATATACCCGTTTAAAAATTAAAACCTTTTTCCTACTTTCCCAATCCATTGTAGCCGTAGCCGTCTTCATCCAAAAACATTGGAAGCGTTAATGTGCGCCCAAAGTTGGTTGTTGAATGAAATCAAAGGTAAACAAACATTTTATTTTTTATTTTTAACTTAGCTACTATATAAACTTTTGACTTTTGTGATATGAATATAGCAACTTGTTCAGAAGAATCCGAGGCATATTGCCAAACTATTGAATATGATTGTGACGATGGTATTGAGGTAATACATATATATATGGTTTATCGTTTACATTTTAATATGGTTTAACATTGATTCTTATATAGTTTCCAATTAATATGTTAATGTTTGATTATCATAGCAATCCGGCGTGACAAGTGTTTGAATGGTTGAATGGGTGCGGTATGGACGTGTAAGAAGGATCAATCATGAAGTTAATTTCCGTTGTGATGGGAGAAATAAACATTTTTATGTATTAATAATGTCTTTTGTATGTGTAATGTGTTTGGATATTGAACTTTTTGTGTATTAATATTGTATTGTAATTTTGTATCATTTTCTTACAATCGGGTTTTAAACGGTGAACCCGACGGTTAAATGGGGATCCCCACGGGGAATTTAGCCCGTTTAAAAACCATTTATGCTAGACGGGTTCCCCGAATACCCGCGGTTTTCCCCGAATCCCCGATGGGGATTCCCCGTTTAGTCCCCGCGGGTTTTTAGACGGTTTTGGTAATGAGTTTTATAAACCGGGGCGGGTATGGGATTGGCATTCCCCGCCCCGAAACCGCCCCGTTGCCATCCCTACACTTACAATATGACAAGGATTAAGTAAAATAATTTCCTTACAACCTTGTTCTTATTTCAACGTGCAAGCATATCTTATATTCAACAAGCAAACATGCAATATAAAGAGATGAATGGGGAATGCGCAAGATGCGAATAAGGGAAAAACAAAATTTCATTACAAAGCATTGAAATTTACAAGTTTACAAGATGATGAGATACAAAACTACAAATAAAAAATAAAAACATGAAGGGTTTCTCAAGTCTCCACGTCGACGTCAACCTCTTCATCGTCCTCATCACCGCCCTCAGCATCTAGCGCAGGCCACTCCTCGTCATCTCCAAACTGACCATAGTCAAGATGTTCGTCCAGAATGGAGTCGCCTTCTGTCATAATAGTGTCAGGAGCGGGTCCTTTGGCCACGCCAGAGCCGCTAGCAGGGGCAGCATTCCCCGCGCCATCATCGCCGCCACCAGCCCCTTCGCACTCGTCAAGTAATTTCTTTAGCGCGCCGAGATCGGGCTGGTCAGCAAGCGCGGATATCTGCAAATCATAAGGAAAAATATAAGTACAAAAAGACTTGGAAAATAAGTCAAGGTAATCTCATTAAGGTTAAAATACCTGCGCAAGGATAGGAATGGGAGTATTCAAATACTTCTCCCCCATCGCGGCCATGTCCGCGCAGGCAACGTCGCTCTGATAAGGGTAGTCGGATGGGTTCTTCTTCAGCATGCCATATTCATAGCCATCCTTAAACCCTTCAGCTCGACCCACCAAGCGCGCGACAGCATTGCAATCCATCCCAAGGGCCTGAAACTCGTCTGAGTATTTCATCGCGTAAGCGCAACGAGTCATACCCTGTGAGATTAGCCATTGGCGATCCTGCGCGAGGGAAGCAACAGACGTCTCAAGAGCAGGAATCTGAGAGTTTAACAACTCAACAGTTTCCTTAGTCTGTTTCAGCTCCTCTTTGTCGGACGCTGCTGCCGCCAAGGCTTCTTCCTTTTCCGCTCGCGCAAGCTCGAGTGCTTCCTGGCTAGACGCTGCCGTCGCCAAGGCTTCATCTTTCTCGGCCCGCGCGGCCGCCAGCTCCTCCTTCAGGCGCGCAACCTCACTCTCCAATGATGATTTTTCAGTTATAGACTGGACAAGAGCTTGGTCACACGCCTCCGCGTCAAGCTCCAAGTCGCGCACTCTACGCGCGTACTTGGCCGCGTCCTCCTCGGCCGCCTGTAGCTTCTCCCGCGCAGCCTGTAGCTCATGCCCGCGCTTCACGAAGGCGGTGTTGGCACTTGCTCTGTTCTCGCTGAGCTCTGCTTGGAGTTTCTCAGCTCTCTCTCGAGCATCAGAAAGATGCCAAGCAGACACTTTAGCCTCTTGCTTGGCTTCCGCAAGAGCATCACGTACCTTTACGTAATCATAGCGAAGCTCTTGGGAGGCAGCAAAGAAAGCTGACCCAGCAAACAGATGATCGTTGAGCAAGTCATCGTTGAGCAAGACACTTTAGCCTCTTGCTTGGCTTCCGCAAGATGATCGTTGAAACCTCCTTTCAGCTGGAGGCACAGAATGAGCCCAGAAGTCCGCACACACACCCATGGACTGAAATGAGCTGTCCTCAGTAATATTCCATCTCGGGCGGTAAATGTGATCGGCTTCCTGCAAACACAAAGTAATGATCTAAGTCATCAAAACACTAATATGGAAGTCCGCGCAGCGGAGCAAAAACGAACCAATACCTGCGGGGATGAAGCAGAAAAGTCAGCGCCGGCCCCACGAGAAGACTGCGCCACGAAACCTCGTGGCGCTGCAGGGCTGGCGCGGCCGCTGTCGGAGCCTTCAGCTTGAACCTCCTCATCCTCCTCTGAAGCAGGCCTTTTCTCCTGCGACCTAGAGCCAAAGTCAGTCTCGCGAGGAGGGCTGCGCGCAGGAGGAGGTGAGGGAGGTCTCGACGCCGCCAGATCGGCGCGTAAAACGGCCTCATGCTCCTTAGTAATCCCGATGAGGGGAGATTCAGCGCTTGCAGGAGCAGGAGCAGAACCAACGGCGCTGGCACCGGCGCCAGGAGTGCCGCCAGCAGCTTGTACGCCAGCTATGACTCCTATGAAAAAATCAACAAAAATAAATGGTTCATGACTTGATCTAAAAGAAAAAAGTCAGAAAATAAAAGCGCAATACGTACCTTGGCGCAACTCCGTTCAAGAGTCAAACATCGCCATGAAGTCCATTCTCCCCTTTTTCGAGGGTAAAACAGGGGACTTCGAAGCGACCTCCGGCGCAGGCTCGGCACCTTGTTGCGCCTGAGATTGATCCACCAAGGTCGCCGGCTCTACAAACATTTGAGTGAGCAAAGATTCATTAGTAATTCTATCAGAATCGCGCTCATAGAACCATAAAGGATAAGCAAAGTATACCTGTCGAAGAGGAAACGGCAGGCGCAACGCCGCTCCCCTTTTCCGCCGCGCGAAGGGAGGAGGTAGCGGCACCATACCTCGTGTGGACAGGAGGTCTGCCCACTTTTTGAGGCAGGGAAGACAAGGAAAACTTGGTGGTAAACACCTGGGTTTTCTCAAGTCCCTTCGCCTGAGTAGGAGGATCCTGAACAACAGGGGCATCATCTTTCTTCTGTTTCTTACTGGCCCCTGCGCCAGTTTTCCCTTTAGCCTTACGCTTTAGTTGGGGCGCCTCAGCCTCCTCCTCCTCCTCTTCCGCGAGCTCCAACTCGTAGTTCTCAAGCGCGTCTACAATACACGCAACAGAAGTGTTAGCCAAATTTGGTATTATAAAGGCAAATGCATAAGTACAAAGGCTTACCAGGCGCATCGCTGTCAAAGAGAAATCCCAGATCAACAGGGATGAACATGTCATCGAAGCGATCGGGGAAGCCAACCTCCCCAGCGCCCAGCGCGACGGAGCCACCCTCCATATGCTCATCATAGGCGGCGTGGACATACTCCTTGCTGACTGCACAAAACAAGTCAAATGATATCAGCAAAACGAATTATATTCGCGCGGAAGTAATGCAATGAGTTAACTTACATAAGCCGTCAACTTGGATAACGGGCTCGGTTGCGCTGTCAGCCCACCTCCTGCTCATACCAACCCCCACCAGCGCCTCCTCGCAAATTTTCTTGGCGGGGGATGGTTCGGCAGTCAACTTTTTTACCCAGGCGCCAGTTGGGTTCTTGAAGACACCCACATCCGCAGGCGCAGAAGAGATCGCGCGCATGGTCATGCGGATGGGGATCACACCAGCCCTGATATAGAAAAATCTCTCGGACCAGTCATGAAGGCTTTTGAATGAAACAGTGCAGCACTTGACCTTCTGACTGCGAGGAATAAATGAGAACCAAGAATCTTGGATCTTGGGCTTATAAAAAAACTGAAAGCGCCGAGGGGTGGGCTCCTCGCGCTGAGATTTGCACATGAACTCAAAGTGAGTCATGCGCACGAGTCCAAACGGATGGACTTGGGATATATGAATCCCATAAAACCTAAGCAGCGCACCCACAAACCTTGTCATCGGGAGACGAAGGTTGAAGTGGGTGAAAAAATGGCAATAAAGGGAAATATTGCCGGTAGGCGGGTCCGCCGCCGTTTGCCCGGCCGCCGGCAACATGCAGCCATACTCAGGGAGAAAACCCTGAGTATCGATAAGGCTGTCAAAATCGGACTGCCTCAGCTTACAGGGGATCTCATCCCACTTCTTTACGGCCTTGGTCTTCCCTACCTCCTCCGATGAGGCCTCAGCAGCCCTCTTCCCCTTGCCGGTCTTCTTCAATGTAGACATTACTAACGATTTCACACGGCGATGGATAGGGGAGATTGTGTTGTCTGAGCTATCAGACATACAACTTTAAAATCGGACAAAGGATGCTTCTGAAGAACAGAGATCTGGAAGCAGAAGACAGGTAATCGGAATAGAATGAAAGAAAGGAAAGCTTTGAATAAAACAGCAAAGAAGATGAAGAATAAAAACTCTTAAGGGCTTGCTTTTATAGGCACAGGAGAGAGAAAATTTGGTACTGATCGGACTTCACGCGCCTCCACTCGCAGGTGTAAGCCAACGCGAGCGCGACATGTGTCCCTGACACTGTGTGAGGGGACACGAAAAGAAACTATACAGGTGCTGCCAGAGTTCACGCGCCACCACTCGCAGGTACGGACCAACGCGAGCGCGACACGTGTTCCTGACACTATGTGAGGGGACATGAAAGGCAACTGTAGCACCTCGAGCACACGAAAGGTCTGACACGTCTCCATCACTGACGCATGTCAACAACAACCAACCACGTACAGGGACGATTCGTTTGCAACAAAAAGGATAGAATTTCGCGCAACGATGAGTAATAAGAAGAAAAAGACAAACCCTACTAAAAGAGCAAACTGTTAAGTCTAATATCTATCTTGCCTCGCTCGCGCGAGACAAGACACACATTAGACTGGGGGGGCTTGAAGAGGTATGTACCCGCCTCAACACCGAGCGAGGCGGGTCAACCCACAAGATATAGACAAGAGGCTTGAAATCAAGACATTATGAAGGCACAAAGCCAAAACCTATGCGCATGGCGCATATCACATATGCTCACGCATATCACATATGCTCATGCATCACATGCTCAGGCATCACATGCTCAGGCATCACATATGCTCACGCATCACATATGCTCACGCATATCACATCTGCGCGTGGCGCATCCGCGCTTGGCGCATATCACATGCTTGTGCATATCACATCCGCGCATGAAACATCTGCGCGTGAGAATAAAGAGAAGACCTCGCGCATCCTCAGGATAGGCGCATATCACACATGCACATAATCAACCTCGTCCTTATCCAAATCAGGATTAGGGCAACCTTGATTGTGCACGTCAGACAACCTTTCAGAAGGTATCTTTTTAAGGAATAAGAATATGCTGATGTTGACAGCTGCCAATGAAAGGTGGACAACTCAGCAAAACCCACGTGCAACTAACCAATGAAAAAGCACCAGGTGTCCCAAGGACACGTGGCGCGAAGCTATAGGAGGAGGCCAAAAAGGCCCTAACTGGGTCTAAGCCCAATCAGTGGAAACCCTAGCACTATAAATACCACATCAACTCCACAAGGAGAGGCACATCCAATTACACAGTATTCAGCTATATTAAGCAATACACTCCATTTTCCTTACTCTCATATTATTATCTTCTCCTACAAACTCTTATTCTCACACCGGAGGGTTACCCCAAAGAGGACCCCTCTGTCCCTTTCTGAGGGGTAAGTTTACGGTGCTGTTCATTTTGTAGGTGGAAGAACCCAGATCCCAGAGAACCATCGGTGAAATAGCATAATCACACCCGAGGAAAGTAGATCGTCTACCAGTGAGTCGATCCACGTTTCTTCAAAATTAATTTGATTAATTATAGTCACTATAGTATAATGCTTGTCATGTATATTTTAAATAAAGAGTTTTGTAAAGGCATAAGGCATAATCAAAATATTAGTATACTCGTAGTAGTAGGTAGTGTAATGTGCGGTACACACATAAGTTAAAACTGAGGGAATATATTGTTATAAAGTATTACTATTAATGTTAATAATTCTACTTATGATATAATTTTTTAATTTATATTGTTTATATCCATCCAATTTGATATGACAAGTATAGACATATCGTAAAAATTATATCAAACAATTTGTAGAAAACAAAATTAAGAATAATATATATGCAATTGTTTAACTACACTACTTCCATTACTATCCGTAACAAATGCAAATATGCACAATGGTCTGTTGGCATCCCGAGATTTTTTTTATGAATTTTTTTTAAAATAAAGTTTTACTAAGACTTCAAGATGTTGGGAATTTCGGTTCAAGGCATTACTTGGCGTGCAAGGTTAAGTAACATGATTTAAATATGGAGTGGATAATTATAAACAATTAAATGTGCTTAGATTTAATTGTTAGTATAATTATTATGTCCTATTATTTAACAATCCTAGTTTTAGTCTAAACGTGATAGGTTAGATTATACATACCCGTGTTTTAGGTTTTAGAGATTGTAACTGGGTAATTGAGTTTTGTGAAGTTTCTCAATAATAATATTCGTGTTCGTGTTCGTGTTCATGTTCAATACCTGGTACCAATTTCATTACAAAACCGGTTGTATTATATTTCACAAGTTAAATATAAACTTGTATCAAAATATAGTCTACAAAACAAATAATAATATGATCACAAGATAGCAAATCACTAATTTAATTGGCACATGGAAAATATTTTATGATGAAGAATATGCTCATACCACATGGTTATGTTAATGCTTTGTCTCTACTGAATAATCCATTTATGAAAATAAGGCCGCCATATTTGAACCTTGATTTGCAACTAATTATGCAATATATTCATATTATCGATCTTGATTGTAATCTTTCTTAAACCTAGCAAGCAACCCAAATGTAGCATGAATCATGATCCATACGTAAGCGAAATCAAATGACTAGCTTGATTATTAATTAAAAGTTTCTATTGATAGTTAAACTATCAAGTATGTTTAGTATGATTTGTAGAAGTATAAGGCTTTAGTATGTACATGTCAAAGTTAGAACTGATTATACAATTATTAAGGAAAAAGTTATGGCGTTTCATTAAAATGACGTGTCTGTTGAATGGGCATATATACCCATCGACACATGTTGTAACATACGATCAGTTATAATCAGAAAGTTCAATTCAATTCTTGTTCTTTTTCTCTTGTTCATATCAAATTGAGACAAGTTGGGTTGAAACTCGGGCTTGACTCGTCCGTTTACGTTTGTGATCTATGTAGTAGTACACTTGTATTAAGATAGACAGGTATTTGTATGCTAGTTATGCATATAGATCAATATACTTTTAAGTTTAGTGCCATATGTAAAGATTTAAATACAAATGCCACTTATCATAGAAATCATACAAGGTGTAGAAAGGATCTTGGGTAGGAATCAATGGATAAGATCATGAGTGCTACCACATCATATCATTCCGCCATTTTTTAAACTTCGTTTATACGACGTTATTAAAAAAAACTAGCATGCTTGTTTATGAGAATAGGTTGCTACATCTAAAAAGTATATTAAATAGAAGTTATCTTATTATATTGTTTTAGATCATATAAAATCATATATCGAATGCAATGCAAACCAATGCATGTACATTGCAAAAAATAATAATTTACTTAAATTAAATGAAAGAAGTTTGAAGATGAAGGATATAGCATATGTAACATCAACATAATAGATGGTGGTGATATGCATCTTTAGACTATATGTTGTGGACATGTGAACAATGATGTGAGCCCATAGCCACGGTCACGTTACTCACGAACACTATAATAGACTCCAGCAAGGGGGGCACGAGCTTACTCGCGGCCAATAATTGTGAGTGGAGGGAATGGGTGGGGGGCACTGTTGGCTCACCCACCACAACAGGCTCAAGTGAGGTGGGGGCAAGTAGGTTGGGGATTGAAAACGATATGTCCAATCAGGGTCATGTGGTGTAATATGATATGATAAATCTTGGTGATGACTTTAACCATGACACATAAGTCTTACAACCCTTGGTTCTTAAAATTTAATGCAAATCATTAGTATTTTTCATAGAATTTATTACAAATCATTAGTATTTTTCGTAGAATTTAATGCAAATCATTAGTATTTTTCTTAAAATTAAATGCAATTCAATAGTATTTAAGTCCAAATTTCATATTATTATTTTTTATTGGAAATTAGATGTTCATCTATTTTCTTTGATTCGGAAAGAAATTCGAAAATCCTTTCTAAATGTAAAGAATTCGCCAACCTAGTCACCTGTGCGCTAGCGCCCCCGACTATCGCTAACCCTCTCACCTTGCCATTGTCATTTGCAGTGGTGCAACCAGCAGTGGTGACGACAATGTTTGCAGCGAGGGCCAATAGGAGGTGTTGTTGGCAAGCAGTGGTAGTAGCACAACACCGGTCGAGGCGTCATCAAAGGTGTGTGACTTCTATGCCTTAGTGATAGATTTAAGTTACCATATTATTATTTTGTCACACAAATTCATCATAAATTTAAATTCTTTTGATAGATTTTTAATTATTGACATATTCTAGCTTCTTTAAAAAAATTGTGAACCAAACACACGGTCAGGGGCAGATCTTTGTGTGGGCCCTAACTTTTTTGCTCAATAGGTAATTTTTCCATAAAAATAAAAAAAAGTTTATGTGAGTTAATTCCGGTCATCTAAATTATTTATTGTTCAAAATCCTCTGACTCACCCACATTATGTGTTCAAGATATTTCACTTAACACACCCATGAATAAAGATGTCTTATGGTATGTATGTTAGTTATGCATTGTAAAAATTAGTTACTTATGCATTGTGAATTTCTTGCATAAACCAAACCTAATACAAAGAGGATTTGAATTTAGTATAAATGGGATTGGGTCAGTTCCGTATCTAGCTTGCGAATATCCGTATCATGTTCGAATTCATGTCAAACTTGTTGGTCTGAGTCGAGTTGGATTCACCAACCCGCGAACACAAATTGTTTTATCACCCCTTTTTGACTACGAGCTAGGGTTGTTCACCAGTCGAGCCAGAGTGGGTTTGAACTCGAGCTTGATCTTGAAGTTAAACGAGCCTATAATCAAGCCAACGAGACGAGCCATGACTTGGGGGCCGAGCTGGGATCAGTTACAAAAACAAGCCAGCTCGGACCAGATCGTGTCAAAACAATTTTTCAAAGCTAATTTTTATCGAGCGAGTTATGAGCACGGGCTTTTTAAATAATGGACAAGAAATAAACATAGCAGTCAGTTATAATCAAATCATTTCCGTTTATTTTAAATAAGTTTCAACTATGCTTTCTTGTAATTTTTATATAGTTGTGAATATTATCATCGATGTCACTTTTATCTCTATTAAAGTGTTTAAATAAACAAAAAAAAGTGATAAGTTGAGTTGGATAGATATATCATATATCTGATGTTATGTAGCATTTATAAAGTAGTATGGTCCGTATGGGCTATAATCACTATAATTATTCGTATCTTAATAAATTGTTATCAATGTGCTCAGTATTATCATATAAATGTCTATAAGCGTTGTCTGCTATCGCGTACGTGAATAGTTGTTGCCAATAAATATACCCATGTAGTTGTAGCGGGATTTGTTGGTTGTTAAAAAAAAAGATAATAAGGTAAATACCAAAAGGCATACTTATTAGTTTGAATAGTAATCATTATACATATAAAACTTTAATAATATTATACTTATTATTGTTATTGTTATTTTTATTATTAAATGATAATAAATTGGTTAGTGTGTTGTCACTTCTAGACATATCAAACGTTGTGGACGAAACTAATAATTTTAGGACCTCTTGCCATACATAGTATTAAAGCAGTACAAATGGCTAGTATGATGTTCACAAAATTTAAATGCCAATAAATGGCTACCAATTACCTAACCTCATTTATAGATCAATAAATCTTACATACGGTGTTGTTTGCTTGCCACCATTTCATATTATCCATATCAACTTACTTATAGCCTCAAAAATGACATAATAAAACCATATATATATATATATATATATATATATATATATATATATATATATATATATATATGGTTTTATTATGTCATTTTTGAGGCTATAAGTAAGTTGATATGGATAATATGAAATGGTGGCAAGCAAACAACACCGTATGTAATATATATATATGTTACTTTCAATTTCAATTTCAATTCCTACAATATTATCTGTCGTCGCACTAGCTACTGCTCGAAAGATGGGTTCACAACACATGTCGAACTATTTTATCCCATGCCTAGCCATAGTGGTTATGTTGGTTTGCGGTGTTACAAAAGCAGATATAGAAAGTGATAAAAAACAGTGTGCTGATAAGTTTGTTGCGTTAGCCACTTGTTTAGCTTATGTTGGTGGTCAAGCACCAGCACCGGCTATGCCACCTAAGGATTGTTGTACTGGGATCAAGCAAGTCGTGACGAGTAGTATGGTGTGTTTATGCATCTTGGTTAAGGATCACAACGATCCGAGCCTTAATCTAAAGATAAATGAAACACTTGCATTGGGTCTCCCCAGTGCGTGCCAGACGCCTGTCAATATGTCTGATTGTGTCGGTAAGAGCTAGTTCTATAGGCTGGTTCAAGCTTGTTTGCTCTAGCAGACGGGTTAAACCTGCTTGAACCAACCTTCTAATGTTTATTGAACTATGTGTTGTGTTTAGGTCTTTTAAAATTGCAACCAGGCTCACCAGATGCTAAAGTATTTGAAGACTATGAAAAACGGCTCATGAGCGAAACAAACACCACTACCATAACTCCACCAGGTATCATAATTCCTTTTTATGCTTTTTACCAAATTTATATGGCCACAACTATAGAGGTGGCAAAACCGGGTTGAGTGGCAATTATTTCTATACCGGTAATGGTTGGGTTGAGTCAGGTCGGTTGGGTTGGTCACTAGCTAATACTTTTATGTATGTGTTTTAAGGTTACTTTGGACTAGTTTCAGTTTTGACGTAGAGTAAAAACACAAAAGATAAACATAAAGAATTCTTACAAGAAAACGGTATACTATTAAGTTAACAAGCTAGACATAGTTAACAAGCTAGACATTACTAAAAGACTCTTTATAGGGGGTAAATTTGGTAGGTATTGTTAAATCTTTAAAACATACTGGTAAATAAATGAGTAATTAAGTCAAAGTGATTCACCGGGAAAAAAACAATTATTATATAAAAATTTTAAAGAACTACTACTAAAAATAATTCGGATATCCGAAATATCTGAGGAATTGTCCAAAATATCCAAAAATTTATCTGACGTATTCAAAATGTCCGAAATATCCGAACTCTATCCAAAGTATCTTAAAAATTATCCGAAATTTATGAATAATATTTTTTATTTGGTAATTATAAAAATCTGATAGTTAGGATATCCGAGTTTTCGAATAATCCGGACTCAGATTTTCAGATATTTCGGATACTTTTGGATTTTTTTTTAAGTCCCAGTAACTTCACTAATAGCCCAAGTAAAGCCAATTTTTTTGTTGGGCTCAATATATGCTCGGTTTTCCTATGCTTAGCTAGTCCAAATATTATATGAAATTTGAATAATTTTTTATCATATTTAGAACTATACTTTAAAAACTAAATTAACTTTTGTATTTAACTTTTAAAATGTTATAATTATATTCTAAGCAAGTTGTAACATGTGTCTTACAACAATCTTTAATAACAAAAAAATGCATAGATAAAATTCAAAAAATATCATCAATTAATAGTAATTGACATGCTGCCTAACTCATTTCAATCATCTATTTAATTTTCTTCATTTATTAATTAATATTGTTTTGAAGGGACCCCAATGAAAGGGAATTCATCATCACCAATAAGTGATGGAGGAAGGAGAAACACACACTTGGGACTTCAAATTGTGGGACTCTTATTTATTATGGTGTTGATTCACCTCAGTGTGTCCAATGTGATTGTTAATTATCAGTGATGATATTTTTTTATTATGTTCTTAGGTGTTTGAATAATGTTTTAAGATAACATGTTTGAATACTTCTCTATAAATAAAGAGTTTTAATTTATAATACTATGTGGTTAAAACATGCATGCATGGATGTGACGTATTTGCTTTAAATAAAACATTGTTTGGAGTAAGCATAGACTCAACCACTAAACCAAGCTCTTTCCTTGCTTAGGCCTCCAGCATAATCTTTATATATATATTAATTTTGAAAACTGATTAATTTTCATTTTTCAATGACACATATCTAAAAAAAATAAAGTTTAATAGGTGTATATATAACGTACTAGACCATGTGTAGCTGGGGCGCTATGGCCTAAAGGCCCCATAGCGCCACAACACACCGCCCTTCAGGGCTTTTTAAGAGGCTTTTCGGACTTGGGCGCGCACTTTATACATGGCGCCATCCCCATATTCTCTTCAACTATTCTTTTTTACCCTAAAAATCCAACCAATCAAATATTAATATTTTTTATATTATAAGAAGTAATTAATTATTGGATAATGAATTGTAAGGCTTGATAACACTACACCACTTATTGTATAAAACCTTATTGTTGACTCATGTCGCAAAACACCCAAAAATAAGACTCCATGACTACACATGGTCTTGACGTGTTGCTTAATTAATACCATACCTGCATTCAAGGCCGGCTGATAGTATAGCCAAAAAGAAGGCAAGTTAATACAAAGACTAATATATTAGAGTCCCTAAATATATTTTCATATTTGCTATAATATATGTATATGTTTGATATTGATAGGCCAATCATGTAACTTTATTCCTTAATTTTTAATCACTTATACATTTGTTAAACTATGTCCATTTGAAAATATGAATCCACAAAAATTAAGTGAAATTATAACTTTAAAAATCGTCTAAAATTTAAATTTCATTTTTATTAGATCCAAAAACAAATATGTACGTATTTGTATTTAGCTTTCAAAGAAGTTGCAATGTGAAATTAAAGGGTAGTTGGGTTTGAATCAACAATAATAAAAACTAAAATAGAATTACAAAATCTAGAAGTTGACAAGCATGTGCTCCACAAGTCTTCAATAAATATTTACGTTTGAAGCCACCATCATCTAGAACCATTCTTTATGATAATTTTGTAATGTAAAATAATAGCGTCGCATGGATCTAACTTATATGCATCTTTAATTTCGTATATAAGCATATAAAACTTTTTATTTGATCCGGTGTCTGTGGTTTGTACGTGGTCCGATTGACCATTCCGTTCGCGCTAAACATAATTCTTTTAATAGAGATGACAATGGATCGGGTTTGGAACAGGTTTAGACAACATGTCGGGTTTTTGTCAGGTAATTACCCGACGGGTATTAGACAACCGATAGTCCGATACATATATATTTAGATATTGATTTTAATATGTATAAGTAATGTAGGGTACATTGGGTTTATAATCAAGTAAATGGGTAATGTTATTGGGTAATCGGGTATTTTTGAAATTCCAAACCCGTGAAAAATTTCAAAATAATTCCCAAACACTAAAACCATTTGTCGTGGGCGCTATGGAGGGCAGCGTGAGGGGCTTGCCGCCCCCAACACCGCACCGGGGCGGCATAGCTGAATCCGGCATGTTGTGACGGCCATCGTAGAGGAAATATGGTGGGGCCATGTGCTTCTCTCTCTCAGACACACAGAGACACACACACTAATAGGACGGGTTTTGCTCGTCCCAGTTGTATCCAATTTCTGATATTCTCATTAAATTCAGATTTCATTATCATCTTTGGTTTTTAACCTTTATGATGATTAAGTTGATGATGATCTTAAATACTTTTAATAAAAAGGATATATATTCATGGATAGGTATAAAGTGTTGTTTTATCTTGAATAAACTTTTTGTCTTCAAAAAAAACAATTTATTTCTTTGATTACCTCTAGTGCTAGCATATTTTACTTTGTTAAATACGGGTGCTAAGGGACAAAAGTGTCACATAATCACGGTCGGATTGTTACCATATTTTATTTAAAGAGGGTACAATGGGACAAAAACTAGGTCTCATAATCACGCACGGTCTTATTATTTAAAATTCGACTGACTAAACTAGGGTATAAATGAGCTAAAACGAGTTCGACTCGCTACATTTAGTTGTTTGTCTAAGCTAGAGCTCAACTTGTTTCGAGCTTTGCAAAGTTTTTTTCTTGGCTTATAAGTGGTTCTTCAAAGTTGACTAGCTCTGAATCGATATGTGGTTTTTCTTGGCTTATGAGTGACATTTTCAAGCTTGACTACTTACCAGACTGGTTGATAATCTCTTAATAATTTCATTAAGAGACTATATTTAAATCGGTTCGATAGAGATGCAAGCGAGTATAAAGAAGAAGCTTAGGGGGAGAGAGAATTTTCTAATCAACTTTTTAAGAAAAAATAATAGTAAGCAAATAAATAAATACAGAGTGACCTTTAACAAAACCTAATAGACTCAAACAAACAATTACAATAGACCCCTTACAGAATGAATTAATAACCAAGAGGCCCCTTTATTCTAATCACTCTTATATTACGTAACACAGTTAAAGGTAGAGTGTGTGTGGTTCACTAAAATGACACATTTTAATGGTTCATGGACCCTTTTAATAGGTAAGTTTCATAAACATGTTGAATGACTCATATGCCACCTCTTAAGAGGTCAGTCCTATTAACGAAATAATTACAATATTGCCAAGCAAACTCCCACCCCCCCCAATTATTTAATAGTTATTTTATTTGTTTATATATATACAACTTTTATATGCATCATAGTATATAATTAGTTATTTTTAACACAATTTATATTATACTAATACTTATTATGTAATCACATTATATATATTAAATGAAATTATATAATGTTGAGCTCGTTTAGACTCGCAATTCTATTCGAGGTCGATAAATGAAGTTTGCGCCCTCGCTATGGGGTTTGAAACTCGGAAAGACATTTCATTAACAAACTAACAAGTTACACCTCACCAAATTGTACATTTATTCGAACAAGATCACAATATGAGTTTATTCATACAACACACTCGAATGGCAATCGATCGCCACCATGCTTCTTATATCCGAAATGGAAGTAATAACGCAACATTAATGGTTTCATACAACTCGACCTTATGCAACCTTCTTGATCACTCTATCAAAGTTTCTTGCTTTACGTGGAAGCTATAAACAAACGATTTCAAGCATAATTAGACTAAGATTTGTGGCTTTGTAATTCTAAAAATATAAACTATATAAACATTTTAAATAAATTTAATATATTTTATTTTTTAGAAAAAAGTCATTATTTTTTAAAACAATATAATATGTATATTTGTGTATACTTTACATAACAATATACTTATATAGTTATATCAATAGTCTATCAACATTCAATAGTTTACCTTAGCAATGATGTTAGAAGAGTGATCACAAGCAGCAAGGGTGTTATCTTTGCAAGTCGGAATCGACACATACAAGGCAATATCAGATTGTACATAGGCACCACCAAGAGTGAACTGAAGATTGCTACCAACGACTGCGATTTCATCAATATCTATCCAGCCTTCAGGCGACTGTGCCTTAAGGCCTTTCACATCGGTAATTAGACCGTAGCTGATCTTTCCAGAGATCACTGTGTCAAACGAAACAAGGTATTCATACTTCACGTAGCATGGTTTCTTAAGGTAGATGACGAAGGTGCCATCTGCGTCGTTTGCTTCATATGATGCAACTGAATCAGGTACAATGCCGGCTGGAAATCCAAATTGTTCGACAATGTCATATATTGTGGGGGCCGCAGAGGTTAAAGCTGCAAGGGCGAGTAAGGTGAAGAGGAGGAGAGACATTTGGGATGATGCCATGGTTAATTGATGTAGTAAGTTGTGAGGACTCTAATAGAATGGATGATTGTATTTATAGGCAACAAAACCTACACTATCTATTTTAAATTTAATTCAAAATTTTAATATTGTCACTAATCTAGAATTTTCAATATATATTTTAAATAGACAAAAATAAAAAACATAAAAATAAAAGGAGTCACAAGAGATAAGTTAAAATAAAGGGAATCTAGGTATAAATTATTTGATTAAATATTTCATCTTTATTTTTCTATATTAATAATCCTATTGTCTTATGTAAGAGGCCACTCTTTTTTGTGTTAAACAAATGTTAATCTTGACTAGAATAAGTTTTAATTTTTAATCTAACGGTGCTCATTAGCTATGCATGTGTGAATGGTTTTAAATATATAATTTTACATTTAATAGTTATAATTATTACTTTTTTATACTATGATAATTATATGTTTGAATTATTAAACAAATATAATTTTCACATCAACACCTAAATCAAACATTATATCAATTATCAAATAGAACTGATTTCTACAAAGTAAATATATTATAGGCCCATTTTATTTATACAAATAAGTAAAACTTTGACTATTTTTCTTTCATCACAACCTTCTCTCTTTACATAGACGATATGCCGTTGACGGACTCCATTGCAGATGCTTCAACGCACTATAGGGCCAAGCGCTTCCACGCCAGCATTTAGAAAACTTCATAGACCGGGGGAACCCCCCCCCCCCCCCCCCCCCTTCACAGGAGTCTTTGTGAATGTCTTTACACGTGACCCAGAACCAGTGATGTTTTTTGAATTCTCTCTTCATCACATCCTTCTCTTCGCAAGATAGACGTTCATGGGGTCAAAAGACCACATTGGAGAGGCTCTAACATTCATTAAAGACACAAATTTGGATCAATATTTAGTTGCTAAAAGAATGTAAATGTCTAATAAGCTTTATTGCAATTGGGAGGTGACTATGTGTTAGTTTAGTAAAAAATACGAAAACCTCTAATATGTACTTTCCTTTCTTTGGTGACTGAATGGTTGAACTAGTGAAATCGAGTCACTTTTAACAATTTTAGTACTTTACACTAACTGGCGTAAAAAGTCCGTTGAACTTTTATGATTGCCATTAATCGCTTATATACATAAAAGCAAAAAACAAAAGTACAAAATCTTTGAACATTTTGATTTTATTTTTGTTGATTTTATGAATAATCAATTTGAGTTAAAAACAAACCTTCTCTATAATTTGTATGTATAATTATATAGCATTAGCCACCACATTAGACCTTTGAATAATTAATCCCATTTTCCCACTTGCTTTAAATTGTAGTGTGCACTAATTTTGACTAGTTTATTGTGGTTTTCCGCAGCCGTTTAGATCAAACTTCATAAGACTACAAATATTCTTATTAATTATTAGACAAATGTTTGATAATTACACAATAATATATTACAACATGTTTTGTAGTTTTGTCCAAAATCCAAAACAAAAAGGCCTCGTATTCCCTCTCTTATATATTTATATAAATTGAAGTAAGAGAAGTATATTCGAGGGTATAGTGTGGATCCAAAGGGATAAGGTATTAGGTATCATAAGGATCCAATTAATTTATATCCAAATGTTGTTTTTATAATCATTTACGGTGTTTTTAACGATTCTCATTTACATAAACTTGCGTATTAATTTATAGATGGTTAGTCGTCTTCATTGAGTGTATATCGACTGTGATGTTCTTACATCATGTGGGACTGCGAGTCTGCGACTCTCATTGCTCTTTTTTAGCCATGGTTCAATGCCGAATTTTAAAAAATAAATATAACACCGACATGTTAAAATCAAATATAAATCATTATTTTATAAGTGTTTGCTGCAATGTTTTTGAAATCTTTTTTATAAATAAATATCCAAAATAACATAAACTACTAGAAGGTTTAGGCGGACTATTTGCAGAACAACATAAGTACAATAGGAGCGTAGTGTCGACCATGTTTAAAGCCTCCAAGTGGGAGATTGTTAGGATATGTAGGCTTAAACCCAGTATGGGTTGGGCCGGTTTAGGGGAGGCGCATGTTCATGTTAATCAGGTTAATGTTGTCTAATTATTGATTTCAGTTTTTTTTTTTAACTTTTTTTTCCTTCCTAAAAAGTGCAAAAAGAAAAAAGGCAGGTCAGAAGAGTGATTTTAACCTTTAGCTATGATATAAAAAATAAAAATTACATCCTTTTTTTTATGGGTAGAAACTCAAGTTACTGTGTGATGTACATGTGACACACACTATCTTAATGGAGACAGGATGCTCATGATGAAATATATGGTATATGTAGGATGGCTTTTGATTGTTGCTATGCTGATTGCAAACTTCTTGAAAGACATGTATTTTATTATTTAATATTTGTGTTTTTTGATGACGAAAGATGTATTACAATATTAATAAGTTTTGTTTAGTTTTTCATTGCAGAAAGCTCATGTTCAACAGTTTATCCTCACTGAAGATGAACTCAACAATGCTGCTGAGGCTCTAACCACACATCAAAGCCTTTTAAAGCGGTTGTATGGAAGTGTTGACTTTGACATGTATGAGTCAAAAGCCAATCTTGTTTGACTTTGACCTTCTAACTTTATTTTATTTCGTTTATGTTGAGTTGGAAGTTTGGTCAAAGGAAAGATTGGCACCTGGATTAAAGGCGAGCTTGGCATCAATAATATATGAAGTTCAGTGTTTAAACATGTTATATGAAGAGCAACGTGAAGCGGAAGATTCTTTAAAGAGAAAATGGAAGAAATTTGAAGAATTTGATGCGCGTAGATTAGAAATTAAGTCCATTACATTCTCTTATTATGTATTCAGTTCATATGGACTAAATGTTGTGAATCAAATATGTTTTTTCTTCATTATTCATGCATGTCATCTGATGTGGGTGGTTCATGCCCGGCTATTGTTTACTCTTTTTGTACGTATTTCAATTGCAAAGGTTTGTATGGAGGTAGGGTAGCGAAAAGGCCTGAATACCCATAAAAATCATCAGCGGGTGGAAGAGGACTCCCTCAATAGTCACCCACAGGACACATTAATCACCTGCATAACTTAAGTCAGAGGAAGAACAAGATAAGATTCCAGAGACCGTCTGCGGAGTGATCCAGACGTCCTCAGAAGTCATCTGCAGGGTACTGTTCTCACCCGCAGAGGAGAATAGAGGGTGACGTCAGAGGGACGGCAGTTATTAACTAACTTCCTTCTAGAAGATTTCCAAGGATCTTTCCTGGGAAATACGAGACGTAACAGCCAATTAGAGGAGGACAGCTGGCAAGGTTGTTATAACCGTGCACATGGCCAATTGGCTCGTCCCATTATATGCGGACACGTGTCCAGGTTGTTACGAAAGCATCTTCTGAAAAGGGAAAGCTAGACCAATCACATTCTCTTACCTTTCGGCTATAAATACCTCCGCCATCTTCACAAGGTACCCATTCACTCCCAAGATATTACTCTAAATACTTCAATTACTTTTCTCACTATCAAAACTGTACTTATTTTCACGCCGGATGGTGGTTACGGGAAGACCCCCCCCCCTCTTGTCCTTCCCGTAGCGAGCTCACGGTGGTTGTTTTGCGGGTTTTTGTCATTGGACTTGGGATATCGGACTTATATCGTTAGTTTGGTAATCATTTGAACTATACCCTGTGGACTCATTGATCTAACTCCTTAGGGATTAGATCCGTGTTTCTTCGGTTTGAATTTGAAATAATGTCTTATGTTTGGTATTTGATAAATTCTGGCAGATTTTAATATGATTGCTATTGTCTATTGAGCTCTGTAACCAGAGTCTAATGATTTCATCTGTTTTTCCATCTGCATTGTAGCTAATATTCTTTGTATATGGTCAAAAATGAACTACCAGAAATACATTGTATTTGCAAGTGATGCGAACAACTTTGAATAAGGCAGAAAACCGTATTGTCAACTTCGAATTATGCAGAAAACCACATGTACATGCATTAACGTTCTAGATGCGCAGCAACGCGCGGGTCAAATTACGAGTACATCTTTATTTTGCAAATTGATCATATAAGACCACAAGAAAAAATCACACACTGAATTCATAATAATTTAATAGTAGTAGTTAAAGATACATAAATCATGGAAGATAACAATAGTTACAGTGGTTTTAATTGTAAAGAATACATTTATTAGGATTAAAGAGAGATCTAGATCGATACGCTGAGTAAAAAACATCAGCTAGAAGATGAAACTGCATTTTGACAAATAGAATGATTGGCATGCCAGCCAAACATGTGATGGTGATCGGTAACCATTTGAGATTTCCGGTGTAAAGTAAGAAGAAACTCGCACTAAACGCAACCATCATAGCTACAATAGAGAGGAAGAGTGTTGCAACACCATACATTAATTTTTCGGGTAAAGAAACCAAGAATTCAAGCTCCGCATAACTAGATGTGAGGATAGATAAGAAAATGAGGACCGACGTTGATGATGATATTAAAGATATTGCGTCTGAGATCACAAAAATAACGAAGGATGGTATAGAGGTAAGGTACCAAAAAGACCCAAATACCCTTAAGTACCACCCGCGGATCACAGAGAATCCTCTTATAAGCCACCCGCGGGACACATGGGTCACCCGCATATCACGATAGAGGAGGAACGTCCTCGTAGCACGCGCGGAAGCATCCGGGCGTCCTCAGAAGTCGTCCGCAGGACAAGACATCTGTCCGCATAGCAACTGGAGGACAGTGCCTGCGGGCCAGCTGTCACCATTCAAGTACTCTCTAGAAGAAGGCTCATGATTCTTACTTAGGGAATACGTGACACACTAACCAATGAACAAAAGAAACCTGGCCAGGTTTTTATAACCGTGCACATGGTCAGGGTGCGATCCATTCTATCAGCTGGTGACACGTGTCCAGGTTGTTATACCCATGCACATGGGACGTATAGCCCAACCTATCACAAGAAGACACGTGTCCAGGCGGTTATCAAAGATCTTCTAGAAGAGGACAACTGTCCCAATCATCTCCCATCATCCTTCGGCTATAAATACATTGTCAAACGGTATGAGGTATTCATTCACTCACCCACATTCTGACTACACTTAGTCTTTACATTTTAGTACTTTCTCCATTTACGAACGTTACTGATTCTCACGCCGGAGGGTGGTTACAGGAAGACCCCCCCTCTTGTCCTTCCTGTAACAAGACTCACGGTGTCTGTTTTGCAGGTTCTGGTCATTGGACTTTAGGAAGCCTTACTCATATCGTGGTAGTAGTTATTGTATTGTACCCTGTGGACTCATTGGATCCAGGACCCATACCCGGGGAGTGGATCCGTGTTTCTTCAGATGGTTTGTCGAGGAAAATAGGAATGCCGGTGTTCTGGTTGTATCCATCTGGAAGTGTAAAAGCGGCTGCAAAAACAATGGTGGCTATAAGGGTTGCAACAAGCATGTAATTTATCATCCAACTCTCGCCTTTAGTTATTAAGAATGCATGTTTCTTGGCGAACACGTCTTGTGGTGTTTCACCATTATTGTTCTTCCTTTGTCTATAATGAGGTGGGATCATTTTCTCTACCTCCTGTAACACATAATCATATTAAAGAGTCAAAGACCATTCTATCCATGTACGAAAATTATTTAGGTTAAAACATGTAATAGTTCTGGTTGGATATATTGACCTAGATACATTTTCTACTTGGTGTTTTAAGAGAAATTCAAAAGTAATTAAACTATTAATTTTATTAATAAAATGATTATTCTAGGTTGATCCAGTTACATGATTATCTATTATCATTATCTTGGATTAATTAATATTACTTCGATCTTCATTATGTATTAGTCGTGAGCTTTAAAATAAATATATACCTTGAACCATAATATCTCTCTCTGCATATGTAAAGCAGCTCCAGACACATTTTGAAATTGTGTTTGCTTAGAATTCTTTGCAACCATATGCAACATGTTATTTCCTTTGAAGTCTTTAATAGAAATTATTAGATCTTTCATTGCACCAATCTCATATAACATATTATAGATCTTTGCATGACGGCGTTTGATCGCTAAGTGAAATATAGTTTTTCCTTTATCATCTATTCTCCATATCACATCAGGATATAAGCGAATGAGCTCAGTTATAAAATGTGTGTTGCCCATTTTTGCAGCAACAAAAAGTACTCAGGAAGGGTAGGTATCTGTTGTATTTCTTGTTTGTACTTGATTTTCCTTTTCAATCTCGCTCTTAACCTTTGTGTCCATTTTTTCCAAAATTTTTCTTAAATATGGCAGAGCTTCATGTTCTTTTTCTTTATTTTCTGTTTTAATCACAACAAGCGGTCCTCGGAGTATGTCATCAATATCCTTTTTGGACAGTCTTGCAACTTTTCCCCAAACGAATCTTAACAATTGCAGGGCTTCACTTTCTTTTTCTTTATTTTCCTTCACGCGAAGCGCTGCAAAAACTAGAAATAGAAAACAACCAAGAAGACTATCATTTCACATGCTTTGAGAAAACTGACATATCTGAACAAACCAATGGTTCTGTAATATTTCGATGATCATGTTTTGTGATACAAGACATAAACACTCATTATATGCATATTCTGAAAGTATAATGAAGCAAAGAAAATACAGTAAGAGAGCACAAGCTTACATGACTTGATTCGGAAGACAACATCCGGTTTTTCTCCTTCAAATGCCTTAGTCTTCCCAGCCAAAGCTAATAGAATAATCCCGAACTAAGACTTTGTTTTCAAGTACGTTGGGGATATCATTAACTATTTTTGTAGCAACATCTACAAAATAAATGATTTTATTTATGGTCACTTTATGAGAATAAGTGCATAGGTTGATATATATTGGTTTTTATTAGTCTCAATTATCTCATTTTAGTCGATGTCGGTCCCAACTAACGAATTGGCTGCTGACGGTCCCAACATTTAACGTATTTGTTCCCAATGGTCCGCGACTAACGGAATCCTAACACCATTAGTTGCGGATCGTCGGAAAAACGTTTTTGGTTGAAAAAGTCACATTTTTTTCAAGAAAACACCACCCGAACACCGCCACCACCACCAACCGTTCCGACGATAATTCTACAGTTCCGGCGACCTCAATAATTGGGCCCTTTACTAGAAAAATGTTCCTATAGGTCCGATACAAAGTTACAAATGTTGAGTTTTCTGGAAAAAAAATGTGGGCAAAACGTTTTTCCGACGACCTGCAACCAACGACGTTAGGATTCTGTTAGTCGCGGACAGTTGTGAACAAATACTTTAAAAGTTGGGACCAATAGCAGCCAATTCGTTAGTTGGGATCGACAGCGACCAAAAGACGATAGTTGGGATTAATAAAAACCAATGTACCTAAATTAAATGAACTTGTAACAACTACGACGTACCAAAGATTTCATTTTCAACACATCTTTGAAGGACCCAACCCCGATTAGTAACTGTCCAAAAATCTCCCGCCATTTTTCTGGAGATATTATACAAATGCCTCACCATCTCAGGGTGGGCAAACAAAGCTGCCATATAAAGCGGCAGCAGTCCTTGTTTATTAGGGATGTCAATCAATCCCGGATTCTTTTTCAGCATTGTCTGTGCTATTTCTAAGTTTCCCGATTCAGCTGCTAAACTAAAGGCGGTATCGTGACTTTTGTTTTGTATCTCCAAATCATCTATTTCCATAAAATCTACCAGATGTTTCACAAATTCCACAGCGGCCTTGGTGCGTTTTGCAGAAGCCGCCATGTGAAGCAGTGTTTCGTGGTTTTCTGTGATAGCAAAACATACCAGATCTCTTTGTCGGTGAAGAATGGTTTCAGCGGCCTTCCAATCTCCTTTGAGTGCGGCCTCATAAAGGGGAATACCAACATGGATTTATTCATCCCTACTACCTCCTTCAATAATAATTTAATTAGTCAAGCACAGTTAGCTCATTTCGGGTTTCAGCTATAAATTATTACCCATAGTTATCAAATGCAATATGCGCTCGAAAGCGTTGATGGTGCACCTAGCACCCAGGCTAGAAGCGCAAAAAAAGCTCACTTTAAAAAAACAAAATTTTAAATATACTGGAAACAAACATTCATTCTTGAAACAGTTCATAGAACAACCTAAACATAATGTACCAAGCACATCTTAATAAGAAAACGTTTAAAAACCAAAACAACTCAATCATCATAGCCATTAGATATGTCCTCAATTTCCATCGCATAACCTTCAACTCAACCATAAAATGCAGAAGAAATAAGGAACAAAAATAATTATTATATCTGAAAATAATTATAGAAGAAAAAAGTTAAATAACCAACTTAGAAATACTACAAGATGATTTTGAGCTATAAGATGGAAATTTCATCATGGAATATGGAAGTCTTTATATAGTGGGAGGTTTAGGTTTACCTTCATAATAGGAACATGTAATATCCGCATATTTAAAATATTTAAAATAATAAATATTAGTAATGGATATAAGAAAATATATACAGTTGAGTTGGATAATTTATTTTTAAACTTCATAAAATCGTGTCAGTAACATAATGATTTTTGTAAAGTAACATATTTATCTTACAAGTATAAATACAAAAGCAATGTTTAAGATCTTGTTAAATTGTTGGACTTGTCATTTGGCTATTCCCGGGTGCATTACCTAAAATAACCTTGCCAAGCTCTTCGTTTTGTTCTCCCATTAATTCTAAAATTTCCAAGAAAAGCCCTTTATTTAATGAATCTTTTGATTCATCATGATCACGAAATGGTGCCCCTACCTTCACTAGTCTTTTTGTAGCACTACTAGAAGCACCTAATCTAAGTCGATAATTGGACTTTTCCTTCTCACTCTTTTTATCAACAAAAGTTTGTAGCGATTGATCTTGGTTAAGCAAATCTTCACCCATTTTAAAGGATTTATTATGAAAACTATTAAAATCCCCTTGATGACGATGAACTTTATCTTGTCTAGTCCAACCGTTAATGTAATACCCGGAAATTTCTTAAACAATAAAATAAAATTTTTATTGTATACGTCAATAATTATACTACTAATAATAATAATTTGTGCATAGTTATTTTGAACGAATATGATATTTGAGTTAAAATAAAGTTAAAACAAAAGCAAATAAATAAATAATTATCCAAAATACTTAAAACAACTTAATCCCATTCTTGTTGGATATATGTTTTTCTTTTTAAATGACCCTTATCCCCTCCAACTCCATATCCATAAGTTACAACAGACCCACGGATTCATTATCAATCACGTTTCTTTTCGGCAATTTATACCCTTTCAAAACCGCGTTTCTTGAAAAACCATGCATAGCCATTATGACATCATCAAGCGTTGATGCTCGCTAGAGAAATCACCATCGCAAAGGAAGCCTTCGTTTGCTACCGTTTGTAAGCCATCAAGAATACCGGAGCCGCCGACAACTACGCGAAGTTAATTTTCTTCTAGGTCCGTATGGCTTAATTACCCTAGTATTTAAGTCAGTTTGTTCCTTTGAATTCCTTTTCCTTGAAATCTAAATATGAAATTTCGTCGCTTCGTTTGGTAACCAATTCAGCCATAGTTGTCCGTGTTACTTGCCGCGCTGCCTCGAGTTTATTTGTGTTCGACCGCTGTCGCAAGGTAAGAATTCAGATCCTACGTTAATCACTCGTGTTCGGTTCTGTTCCGGCGATGCGAATCTTTTTAAATTAGAATTTAAACGTTACCATACGGATAGTTTTGTATAGTGGATTTTTATTCTGTTAATCTTAATACTGATAATATTTATACATGCATGCATGCATGGCTTCACCATCTTTCTGGTAGTTATTTAGAGCATATATAAGAAGTTTAACAAGCAACCAAGTAAACTAAATAATCAGTGTCATATTCGTATACATACAATTGCCTATGTAGCTAACACCTATTTGTTAAATATGCAGTCTATTTTTCAAACGTAATTTTATAAGAATAGATAAAGTAACTATGAGGTTAATTGATTTATAGAATGAAATTGATGATTTTTGTTCGTTTAGGCATTAACCAATGTCTAAATGGTTACGCTAAATAATAATAATAATAATAATAATAATAATAATAATAATAATAATAATAATAATAATAAAAACTTTCCGTCGCCGGAATGACGAAGTTAATTAACTCTCAGTATTTAAGGAAGAAATTAAATTGTAGGTTCTCCTTGTTATTAACGACGAATTGAGTTGTTTTGCCTACTTGTCGGCTCCTAAGGTACGGATTCTGTATTTCTTCACTCGAAGTATTAATTATATTTCGTTAGTACGGTTTCTGTTTACTTTTAGTCATAGTATATTAACTCTATTCCGTTACTTCGCGGTACGGATTCTGTTTCTTGTTACTTCATAGTACGGTTTCTGTTTTTGTTACTCATAGTATTATATTTTGTTCCTTCGTAGTTCGGATTCCGTGTTTTTCTTCTTTTAGCTTTATATTGTTTCCACCGTTCTCGTAGTGGTACGGATTCTGTTTTTATTTCTCTTAGTATTAATTATAGTCCGTTACTTTGTTGTACGGTTTCTGGTTTCTTTCTCTAATAATATTAATTATATTCCGTTACTTCGTAGTGCGGCTTTTGTTCTAGTTTACTAATAGTATTGAATCTATTCCGTTACTTTGTAGCACGGATTTTCGTTACGCGTCGGTTATATTTTGAGTTCAATTATTTTATATAATATATTTTAGTTATATGTTTTTAGTTTTAGTACTCTGTTACCCGAGCATTTTCTGACTTGTCGTTGGGGCGTCAACGGGAAGGCACTTGTCGTGACAGTGCGTAATTAAAGTTCACGGCGTCTCTAACTAGTACTTTTGAAGTATTAGGGCCACTTAGGGGCGTATAGATCGATCTTAGCTCCGACTCCTGACTCCTGACTCCTGACATGGCACTTATCGTGACAGTGCGTAATCAAAGTTCACGGCGTCTCTGAAAGTACTCATGTAGTACCTTGGCCACTTAGAGGCGTATAGATCGATCTTAGCTCCGACTTCTGACTCCTGACTCCTGACTCCTGACTTCTGTTTGAGATGGAACAATGTGTGCACGCCACCCACACCGTCTCTTTGGTGCATGGACTAGCTAGCTGTGTACCCCTCTGTTTAGGCTCTGGGTGCTTCCGTATTACACGACCTATTTATTTTAACATCATCGTCGTGTATTTTAGTAATTATATTTTGTTTCGCTATATTTCTGGTCCGTTTTGATATGTGTATACGCATTTGGTTAAATTTGAGTATATTCAGATTACGTCCCGATCGTGTATCGGATTATGTTTCGCATTTAATTATAGTTCAGTTAAATGTTACACGTTATATGTTACACGTCACACATTATATGTTACAAGTTATATGTTTCTGGCTCTGGGTGTTTTTATTATAGTTCTGATATATTTCCGTATGCGTTTGACCATGTTCTGGCCAAGTGTCTGATCATACATCCGAATTTTATTAAGTATATGTTTCGGTGAAAAGGGTTGGTTTCGAGTTTGAATTGAAGTTCGTATATTTATTCTCTTACGTCTGTCCTTACCTATACTATTGTTCTTTCCGTTACTGGGCAATTTTTGGCTCAGCCGTGTTTTCTTGTTTTGTTTTTCTTATTTTGTTTTCAGGTAATCCGGGATTCGGGGAATTTAGTGATGAGAGATAAAAATGAAGTTCAAGCTTATAAAAGTTAATTCAGTTTGCTTAATAATATGACGTAGGTTGCATTAATTTTTGTTGTATTTTGGATTGTGGCGTTGATTTGATATCTGTAATAGTAACACGTTAGCCTGTTCCGGGTTGGGGTGTTACAGAACATGTGGGATAAATGCAGTTTAATTTGCATGGAAAACCAGTAGGCGCTTTAATATCGTTGGGAGTGTAAACGCATTTAATGTGCGTCGCCCAAGAAATGCGCTTAAGCGCCCGAAGCGCACGCTTTTGATAACTATGTTATTAACCACTCTATTATATTTAGCGAGCGCTTAATTTAAAGTTACTTCACATATTCTCTACTATTTCCTACCATATAAACAATGTAGTAAAACACAGTTGCCTCAGTTTGGTTTCAACTTTTAACTAGGGAACTCTAAGAAATTCACTGGAATTTTTATCTTATAGTAAAATAGAAAAGCTTAAAAGGATCCAATTACAATAGAGAGACAGGTAATAAGCGGACAAACCCCACCATCGTCGTCAGCAGCCAACCCCACCGCCGCCGGCGCTAGGGCCGTCTCCGAGAATTTAAATACCTCGGCCGAGCAAAAATAAAAATTCATGTATGCCTTAAATATAGTTTTTTTATTCGCTAGTGTACATGGATAAAACTTTTATCGACTGGTTTATTATAAGCAGAAACCATTCTAAGCATGTACTCATCTCATAAACCATCACAAATAACCTTATTTTTAACACCAAAAAACATATATATGTAATATATATAAAAATGTTTGTGCCCCAGAACCTTATGTGTCCCGGCCAATGGTGTGGCTCGCACACTCTCCGAGCCTCCCCGCCGCCAACCGTAGTCGTCTTTGGGTTTTAACTTTTTTTTTATAGATTATTATTTATTAATCACTGTGTGCTATATTTAATCAATGGTTCTTCTTTAAATTCAATCCCATTTCAAAGTTACTTCACATATTCTTTTTTTATTTTTATTTTTTTGAGGGGGAAAGGACTTCACATATTCTTTTACATTAAAAAAAAAACAGCTGAGTTGAGAAGTTACCTTGAAGTAGATCTAAACGAGATAGTTTCAGTGGTGGTGGCGATGGAGGTGGAGCAATGGAAATAGTATGGTTCTCCGGAATGGTTGGAACTGCATGACCACTTGGGCGGCTCAGGTGAAAATACCTGTGATTATCTTAGTTTTCATTCAATCCTGGTCATTCAAATGAGTTATGGTAAGATACTTGATCTTGGTCAAAACTGTTATAGAAAACTGGAAAAAGTGAGATTCCTTAAAATATTTTAACTCATTATTAATTATAAGGTTATAAGTGTTCACAAAAGTTAGGTTTGGTAAATGTTTAAGTCATACTTATAACTTATGACTTAAATAAGTTATAAGGAGGTAAAATAAGGAATCTCAAACACCCATGAATAAATGTGATGGTGAAGTTTAGGCCGGTTATTATTTGATTGGCTTAATTTAGGGCCAGTTTTTATTATGTGGATATTTATTTAGACCATGCATAGTCAAAAGCTGGTCATGTAGTGTCTAGCCAGCATTTTAAAGTTTTGCAAAAAAACAAATGTAGTGGAAAGATGACCACAACTCTCCTACAATCATTACTGCAACCTACATATAGCATCAAGTTTATGTAAGACCACGCATTGAGAACTTGTACGTTGTGCGATAAAAACTCCAACGGAGTTAAATAGTAGAATTACCTCACATCAGCATTCCTCTTTCTAATATATATACTAGGATTTAGGGCCCTCGGGACCATGAAACCGAACAAAAAAACGCACGTAAAACGTTAAACCACGAACGTGTTGTGAGTTGACGTGAATTCGTCCTGTATCATGTTACGACATTGGAAATTAAACAAAAGAGATAAACCCGTCAATGCCAAAGAACAAATTTTCATATGTAAAACCAAAAAACCGGCACTTTATAGCTGCGAACCGATGCAAATCTTGGTAATATCGGCAGCACCAACATAAATTCGTAAAAATGAATTTGTAAGCAAAAAACACATTTTAAAGGCGCAAACATCGAAGCATGGATATAAAAACATGTGATGACGGGATATATTTAAATCATGATAAAAGTTTAGGTCATTGTAAGACCAGCTACAAGAAATCCGAAAGTAAAGTTAAAAAAATAGTTTAACCTACAAATAAAACATGTAAAATCGACACTTGCCCAAGTTTAAAGTTTAAAATTTTAGTTTGTTAAATTTTATAATTAGTTGAAAAAAAAATAAGTAAAGGAAATAAAAACCAAGTGATAATTATAGATCTCTATGTATTTTTTAAAAAGTTAGAATATCTATAAATATAGATAAAAAATATATACTAAAAGTTAATTAATAAGAAAATAAAATATAAAAAATTCTAATAAATTGAATAATAAATTGAATAGTATTTTTGTAAGGGAGAGAAAATCCCCTTTTTTAATATATGCTAGTAAACGGCACGCGCGTTGCGGCGATATAGTTGATGCATGCTAGCTGGTGCATAGTGATGGTATGTTGATAAATAATGAAGTTGCTAAAGTTTAACTGTGTGAACGTTACGACAACTCTGATGTTAATAAAATCAAAACATGAATTTTTTTAATTGCTAAATGTTACACTACATAGAAATTGAACTCTTGACTTCATATTTAATAACTTAAGCAACCTACCACCGCCACCAAAATGGGAAACGTGGTACAAAAATTGGATGCATTGAAATAAAATTAAGTTTTTGTAAAGCAAACATATATACTTTATATTTGACATCTGTGTTTTGGTTGTGCATTATGTGTGCTTGGTATTAAATAAAATTTATACTAAAGCGTACATATAAAGTGATTTGTATTCGAAATTTAGAATATCATTACGTCGAGAAAAATAGTTAAAATATGTTATATATGACTCGGATCAGTTTCGAATGAAACTTATATTGAAAATTGTTTGTATTCGAAATTTAAATTAAGAATGTGTTGTCTAAAAAAGTAAAAAATATATTATATATACGGCGGGATCGATTTCGAACAAAACTTATACTGAAACGTAAATATTAATAAGCATGTCATAATAGTGTATTCAGATATTGAAAAAAATATACATATTAGAATTTGTCAAATATTAACTATAAAAATAATAAACATGAAAATAATTATTGAATTTATGTTGTAAATTAATAGAATAAGGCCATGTGTCTAACTAAAAATTAATTATAAACACAAAATAACTTTAAACCCAAAATTGATATAATTAAATTTCAACTAACTAACACACATGTAAAATTGATATAATTAAATTTCAACTAACTAACACACATGTAGAAAAAAGTAATTGATTACATTCATGAATAGTGAAGTTATTGAGTTAACTAACATTTGGTTTTAAATATATATTATGTATCATAAGGATCCAATTAATTTAACTCCAAATGTTGTGTTTTTTTTTCTAAATCATTTACGATGTTTTTAACGACTCTCATTTACATAAACTTGTGCATTTATAGATGGTTAGTCGTCTTCACTGAGTGAATATCTACGGTGATGTTTGTAAATCAAGAGATGGGACCGTACGTAGGTAATGCTGACAGATATTTAGTGATGGATGATAAAATACGAAACTAGAATTTGCTCTTTTTAGCCATGGTTTACCATCGTATTTTAAAAAATAAATATAATACCGACACGTCACAAACAAATTCGTATTTTTTCTTTTTAAGGATTTTCTGCATTGTTTTTGAAATCTTTTTTATAAATAAATATCCAAAATAACATAAATGTATATAGACAGACACAAATCAAACCAAAGAAAAACCTAAAAGTTCCAGGGACAGAAATAGGGGGTGCCCCGGATACTTTAAACCTTCACGACAAAGTACAAAAAATATTTCCCTTCTCCGTTTTTTTATGTATTCGAATGCGTGTGAGCAGTTAGCATATATTAAGATTCCCTTAGATCTTAAAAAAAAATTTATACCCTTAGAATTTTTCTTTTATATCCGTCACTAAAAAGTTCGCATGCATAGTTCACAAATTGTAAGCTTGTGAGTGGTCACCATTTAAAAACTAGCTTACATGAAATAATAACCAAAAGAAAAAACCTATACTTTTTTTATATTTGAATGATGAAATATTTGTTTTAGAAAATATTAATTATATCGACACATCAAATCTATCTACGACGACACGTCCAAGTTATTAATCGAAAATAAAAAATAAAAAAATCTAACCAGATTTTCTTTTAGGTGTCTAGAAGCATAATAATTTATAAATTTATTTTATAAGTCCTTTTAGAAACTTTCAACAAAACCGACTACCCAATCGGGCCTGCGGCGGTTTTGGCTAAAAGGTAATAAGGTCAAAACAAAAAACATTCTCCTAAATATGATACTCGAACCTAACTAAGCATCATATCTTCACAAAGCGAACATCGTTCTGCCCAAACGCCATTCCACAAGCAGGACACTTTCGGTGACGGATTTCTAAGTTCCTCTGGATACATGGATTGCAGAACAGATGATAACATTTCACAATCACCACCTGGAACGATAAATTTTAAAATTATTATTAATGTTACAAAATTATATAAACAAGAAATATAATAATATTGTGCGGAGTTTACTTACCTCCTTTGGGCGGTCGAAACAAACACCACATTTGAGAATAGACTTGCAATCCTTGATTTCGTCCTCGAGTTTCTGAATTGCAGCTTCGCTGCTTCCTACTGTCAGTTCTGTAATTTTCATGTTTAGTTCGTCAAGCTTCTTTCTGTCCATTCTGCATTCAAGTTTCGATAATTCATTAATTACCAATCTGCCCTTCGGCCTAAAGCTATAAAAAATACTATAAACATATTAAAGCAACCAGTTTTCCTCAAATTAATATTCTGGAAAATAAAGTATTTTCTCAGTTCTTATGAGGTGTGACTTTCAAAAAGTTTTAAACTGTGGGTTTCGATTTAGTGTTTATATTGTGCTTTTATCTTCGGTGTCAATCTTTAGATCGTTGGTGGTTTGTTCAAAACGCTTAAAAAATCGGATCGGTTTCCGAAGTGGCAAACCAGATATGTTAAGCAAACACCGATGGTTTGTTCGGATCTTCCTAAAATCCACCAATATGTTTCCCAAATCGAAAACCAAAAGAAGTCCTGGCAATTTTGTGAGATTTGTGTGTGATTTGTTTGCAATTGTGTGAACCTCATGTAAACAAGTCGGGCACAACGAAACCCCAAGGTTTATTCAGTAGTCAAAAACTCAGCATAGAGTTAAGAGTTAAAAGAATGTTTATATTAAGAGTTATAGATATAAAGTTCTTTATAATATGTCGTGAGGGCAACGGTTCAGGAGTTAAAGCTTTTGAGAAGGAAAACATATCATGGGGGGATAAAGTGGCTAAAGTTTAGAATTTTTACATTAATTTGTGAAGTTATAACTTGTACTGACATTTTGCAATTTTTCTTAGTCTTCCGTTATGCATGATTATTTAGAAATATAATCTGTTTTCTTAAGTATAGATCCAACAAAAGTAATGTGTATAAGCTTTGGATTGTGACATTTTGTTTTCTTACATAAACTTGATGTTATTCGTATTTTTATACTACAAAAAATATTATTTAGAGTCGAGGGTCTCACTTGGAGCAGCCTCTATCTCCCGGGATAGAGGAGATATTTGCCATCAAACTGCTTATTCACGCTTCAATAAGCAGATATCCATAAGCAATTTACCAAATTACAAAAAGAAACCGCAATTTACCAAAAAGAAACCACTTTTAGCAGACACAAAATACTCTAGTGCCCATAATCTAACTTTTAAGCAGGGCTGTTCAAAAAACTCGTGGCTCGCTCAATAAAGCTCGAATAAAACTAGTAAAAACACTTGCTTTGAAACAACCTGAGCAGAGTTGGCTCATTTTTGTAACTGAGCCGAAATGAAACCAAGCTCAGCTCTGGTCATGGTTCGGCTCGTTGGCTCGATCTTAGGCTCGTTCAACTTCAAAATCGATCTCGAGCCTAGCTGGGCTGCTTCATTTAATTTCGAGCTCGAAACCACCCTGGCTCGACTCGACTCATGAACAGCCTACTTTTGAGTAAAGGTAGGAGTCTTTTTATGAGATTGACCCGTTTAAAAATGTATAAAGTACGAAATATTTAAATTAAAATTACCTTTCATTCTCCAGCTCCTCCAGAACTTCCTCCATTTTTCTACAGTTTTGATCATATTCCTTCTCAGATGAAGAAAGCAATGACTTAAGGCACTTTAATTCCTTATCAGCGTTAGCTAGTTCCCACTTGCTGTTTTCCAAGTTGATTGCAAGGTGTCTATCTTCCTCGGTTGACTTCAACGCATGTGCAATGCAAGTATTCATCTACATGATTACGCGTTAATTTGATGAACAAATCAACTACTGATTAACCAAACAGCCAAACTGTTTATAATAAAAAAGACACTGTATTATACCTGCTCTTCATAATGTGCAATGAGTGATTTAATCGAGTCGGCTTTTGAATTGACTTGTTGAAGTTGTTTCTCTAGGCATTGCTTTTCAGAAAGTAGAGATGTGTGTGTTTGTTTCATCTTCACACTCTCAGAAACCAACTGTAGCAAGATGTAAAAAATAAATTACATTTTCATCGGTATTGATTACAAAAAGTTACAAAAATGACTCTAATTTACAGATTTGATCCTTCTTTTTACCTTGATATTGTAGTCATCCCTCTCCATTACCTGCTGCAACAAGTGCTGGTTTTGTGTCTGCATATCTTCATAAGCTTGACCGATAGTCTGAAAAAATGTAACATTAGTTAAATAACCACAAAAATACAATTACAATTGTCAAATAGCACTAGATAGATACCTCAATTTCAGAAATATAAGACTCTGCCTCTCCGTCTTTTACTTTTATAGCCTCTATAAGTTCCAAAACTTCCCTGTACATGAACAAAGTATTATATAGATGTTAAATATTAATATGTTAAAAGACTGTGTAAAAGTAAAACCTTTCAGAATCATCCAATTTAGCACTTAAATCAACAATTTCAGATTCAGCATCTAATAATCTTTGTTGGCAAGCAACCTCGGTTTCTTTAGCAGCTTTAATCCTTAACTCTAAACTGTGTTCTTCAAAAGCGTTTTTTAAAACTTCAGCTTGTGACCGAGCTCTCTGTTCAGATTCTTTAATTTCCGTCATATCCCTGTTATCATATATCCTTTGACCAATTATATCCAAATATATCTGCGTTTCTAATCCATCCTTTTGCAGCCTCTCAATCTGCATCAAGTTTTAACATACATAAATTCATTAAAAGAATATATATTTTTCTTAACTCAAATGAGAACTCACCTGGGCCTGTAAAGACTTGATCTCATCACTCTGCTTAGAACAATCATCCAACATCTCCTTATGTTCACTAGTCTATAATTAAAAAAAATAAAAACAAAAGATTATCAAATGCATTTAATATCAAATAATAAACTAATGAAAAGTTGTCACCTTTTTCTCCACCAAGGACCTAAGTGTCTGGGCTTCTTCCTGTAATAAAACAGCTTCACATCCTGTTTCTTTCCACCGATTTAATTGTGATGTCATCATCCCAATTTCTTTTGATAAAGCAGAGGCCATGACTTCAAACTCGGCTTTAATGTCTTTCCTCTCTGTAAATAGTTAAAACTTTTATTAAAATAATATAAGTTAAAAGAGAATATAGATTATAATAATTTCCAAGTTTACCTGCATCTTGTACAGCTTCTTCCATTTTAATTTCCAACTCGTTATTCTCATCAATCAACTGTTGAAGCTGTTGCTCTAATTGTTCAATAATAGAATCATCGGTATCCATAGGATTTCTTAAAGCGTTTATCGATTCGGTTTTCACAACGAGTTCTCTTTCTTTTTGTGCGACCAGTGACCGGTCAACTTGCAATGAATCTACAAGCGCCCTATACCGTTCAACTTCAGATTCCCAGTATGGAAGTTGATCATTTAGCAAAGTGTAGGGACGAGATGAGTAAATATATTTGTTATCGTCCAGTTCATTCTGCTCAAATACGTGTTAGAATAAACAAAAGATAAAACAGTCTTATATACAGATGAAAAGTCAAAGCAATGTTTAACCTGAAGATCGTGCAGCTGTTTTGATAAGTTTGAATTGTCTTCGATTGCGTCTTCAAGCTCAGAAAGACGATCGGATGCCAGTATCTACATTGAATATAAAGATTCAATACGTTTTTGTGCAGGCACACATAGGCATGTAAACGAACCGAACATGAACATGAACATTTCCATGGACCGTTAGGTAGGAAGTTCGTTTATTTAATAAATGAACGAACATGATCAAAAGCTTTTGTTCAATTAGTTTAAAGAACGAAGATGTATACATGTCTCGCTCGTTCATTTTAATTCGTTTTAAGTCTGTTTCTTTACATCCATATATGTTTGTTAGTTTATGTTCATTAATATAATCAATTAAAAATTTTTGGCCCATTACAACTTAGTCTAGTTTCAATAACTTTTTAGGCCCAACACATTGTTCTTCACATTACCTTTAACTAGTTTTAGCTCAATTATGCCTGTTCATCTATGTTCAGTTATGTCCGTTCGTTCGTTTACGTTCCTGAACCGTCCGTTTATACTGTTCACGAACAAACATAAAAAGAAGAGATAAAAAGAAAACAAAAACCTTTGCCTCCTCTATTGAGTCCTTTAAATCACGTAATCCCATAGTTTTGTCTGCAGTATGTTCAGGTGAAATACTTCCATTAATGTTACACGGGACGGGAGTTTGCACAACAGAAGATCTGTCCTTTTGCATACTTAAATTTACAAATTTTCTTCTACTTTCTTCAAGTTCTGCCATGACGTCCTCCAGTTCACCTTACAAGCATGAACATACAAACATAAACAAAGAAACAAACTAACAAGCATATAAATCAAAGAATGTTATGTGTTTCATGACTAAAACCTTCAATCTTTTTTATCTCAGAATCGTCCGCAGAATGGGCATCACTATAACTCTGAATCATATCAGCATATTCTTTTTGCTTTACATTCAGAGCTTCCATAAATCCATGTAACTGATCAACTTCCTCCTTCATCAATTCGGTAATCTTATCTGATTGAATAACTGCATCTGAGGCATATAAAATCAATATATTAAATCCTTAGAATTCAGTAGGCACTCATGATAATGCATTAGTAAAAAAAATTGACCTCAAATAAGGTCAATCAATACTGACCTTCTGCAGCTGAAACTTCATACAAAGATTGATCAACGTTTACAAAATTATCCATCAGAATTTGTATACTACTGTCTATTAATTTCATCAATTCCAAAGTTGACGAATGCCTCGACAAAAGTGATTTTTCAATATAACTGAGTCTCTCTTCACTTTCATTTGTTTCCATGGAATCCATCTGAAGAAGTCTGCAAAGGAATATATCCTCGGTGGGACCCGGTGGGATTGAACCTATATATGTACGTTTGATTATGTGAGCTTAATAGTTGGATAATTAACCGTCAAACAAGATTAAATAATTACAGACCTCGCGAAGAAACTGCACGTTCCAATGCTTCCAAGGCACGTTGAGCTGCGCAGACCCGTGCTCCAAGTAGAATTAAGTCATCATCCAACTAAAAATGTTGATTGAATAATAACAAATATAATAATAATAATAAGGTTATAAGATAAAGGAACTGTGAAATGCGATTAAGTCACCTCATTCCATCGTTGATTAACTATAATCAAGAAGTCATCATAAGAAGTTTCACTCAGTTTTAATTCCTTAATTTTATCTTCTAGATCATGTAACTCTTGCTTCTTGACATCTAATTGCTGGACAAGTTTCTGGTTTTGATATTGTAGCACTGTCGCGTCAACCTGCCATAACAGAATGAACTTCATGAACCAATCCAAATGTCATTTGGTCGTGTGAATTGTTACTTTATGCAAACAATCAGAACACAAGATTTGACTCTTAAAAGACTAAATCCAACAATTACACAAGAAACTCAAAATGAAGAACCTTTAAACCACACTTTCAGCATTAGTAATTTACAAAGAACATTTGATCTCTCAATTCTCAGTCTGAACCTTCAATTTTCGCAATTTAGAAAACCATGAACCATAGCAGGCAAGAATATCCCAAATCTTCATAATCATGTGAGTAACATTCATATCAATACAGTAATTCAGCGAACTGTTTGTGAACGGTCCGGAAGTTTGTTTATGCTGTTCGTTTAATAAATGAATAAACATGAACAAGGAATTGTTGTTCAATTAACTAAATAAACAAACACGAACAAAAACCATGTTCGTTCAATTGTGTTTGTGAACGTTCAATAATGTGTTTGTTTTTGTCCGTTTATTTTCATTAATGTTTGTTTGTTTATGTTTGTTCATTAAACGTTTACTGACTTTTCTAATCTAATCATACAGTTTATAAACTATAAAACAAAATTATATTTGTTTATTATGTGATTATTTACAAATAAAATTAACATATGAAAATGAATGTTAAAAAATAACACCCACACAAACTTGGTAGCAAAATCAAATAAAACATTGTTTGTGTTCATTTGAGTTTGTTCATTTGTGTTCATGAACCGTTCACAAACAAGTTCATTTCTTTAATGAAAAAACACAAACAAAAAAATTTGTTTGGTTAGCTGTTTGTGAACCATTCACTTGTCCAATCAAAGCTTACCGGATGAACATGAACAAGGTGTTGTTCGGTTAAAAACACCACTTCCACAAGCCACAATGTGAAACCCTAATTTTAGACTTAACGAAACCCTAACAAATCGAAACTCAAATTCATTACGGATCATGAATTTAGTAAGCATGTATATGTGTTATATTGCTAATAAATTGAAAATGATCAGACAGAGAAAGTAATCATAAAATTGAAACTTACGGTGCCGTTTACAAGCCTATGAATATCCCGAATCTTTAGTATCTAGCCTTCAAATAGCGGTACTATTTCTAACAGAATCATGTGTTCGCAACATTCATATCGATCTAGCACAAAGCCCTAACAGAACACACAAAAACACCGATTGCCACAAGCCACAATGTAAACCCCTAAATTTGAGCTTAATGAAAGCCTAACAAATTGGTACTCAAATTCATTGAACGTTGTGAATCTAGTAAGCATGCAAATGTATTAAGTTACTAATAGATTGAAATTGAGCTGATAGAGAAGGTAATCAGAGAATTGAAACTTACGGCGCCGTTTGTGTTTGTTTATGCCTGTATTTGTTGATGCTTATTCACTTATACACATTTATGTTAGTGTGTGTTTATTTATGTATGCGTCATAGTTGTTAAAAGCCCAAGCTTCTTGCGCCTAGGCCCATTTTCCAAGCCAGGCCCAATATATGTGCTTATAGTTCATGGGCCCTCGCTTATTGAAATTGATGACACCTTTATTGGTACTGATGACGGATCAAGAACAATGATCATTTGAGCCTTTACTATTTATTACTTTTTGAACTTTTGATACTTTGAACATTTTGTTATTCAAGTTTTGGAATTACATTTGGATCTTGACTCTTTTGGTACTAATTAGATTATATTAAAGGTTATATAATAACTTTAACTTATTTTATAAAAAGAATAGCACTATTATTTTTCAAATACATAATTTTTTTTATTTAGTTGTGCTTTTTTTTCTTAGGCCCTCACTTCATTGGCGCCTAGGCCCGGGCGAAGCCTATGCGCCTTGAGTAAACATAGCGCCTTTGATAATTATGGTATGTGTATGTTTATGTTTAATAAATTATGCTCATTTATGTTCACGCGTGTTCATTTACGTTGCTTGTTTGTCCGTTTACGTTCGTAAATTGTTCATTTATACCTTAATGAACGAACACGAACATGTTCATTTCTTAACAAACGAACATGAAAAAAAACTGTTCGTTTAATTGTTCGTGTTCGGTTAAAGTTAAAAGAACGAACAAGAGCATGCCTCTATTCTATTCTAGCCTACATATAACTGTACAATTTCTACCAGGATCCTGTGTCCATAACATTAATATCAAATTTATCAACAATCATGAATCTAGTAAGCATGTGAATGTGTTACATTGCTAACAGATTCGAATTGAGCAAATAGAGAAGGTAATCATAAAATTGAAACTTACTGTGCCGTTGTGTTTATTTATGTCAGTGTCCACTTATGCTAATTCATTTATGCTCATTTATGTCCGCCTGTGTTATTTATGTCGTTTGTGTTTGTTCAGTTCAAATGTTCAATATCTAGTCTTAATTAACTCTACAGTTTCTACCAGCATGAATCTAGTAAGCATGTGAATGTGTTACATTGCTAACAGATTCAAATTGAGCAAATAGAGAAGGTAATCATAGAATTGAAACTTACCGTGTCGTTTGTGTTTATTTCAGTGTCCACTTATGTTTATTCATTTATGCTCATTTATGTGAATGTGTGTTTGTTTGTTTATTGCTAACAGATTGAAATTGAGCAGATAGAGAAGGTAATCATAGAATTGAAACTTACTGTGCCGTTTGTGTTTGTTTATGTCTGTGCCTGCTTATGTTTATTCATTTATGCTCATTTATGTGCACTTGTGTTCATTTATGTCGTTCGTTTGTGACCGTTTAGATTTTTAATGAGCGGACATAAACGAACAGAAACATATTGATTTTCTTAACGAGCGAACATGAACAAGAAAATCTGCTCGTTTAATTGTTTGTGTTCGTGTTTGTCCTATTCGTTTACAAACCTAACGATATACCAAATCTTCAATACCTGGCCTTCATATAACTAATTTATCAAGTGTTCGTAACACTAATACCAATCTAGAACTACAAATAACATATGCTTCCATAATATGAAACCCTAATTTTAAGCTCAACGAAACCCTAACAAATTAATACTCAAAATCATCAACAATCACGAATCTAGTAAGCATGTAAATGCGTTATATGAATAACAGATTGAAATTGAGCAGGTACAGAAGGTAATCATAAAATTAAAACTTACGGTGTCGTTTGTGTTTGTGCTAGTTTATGTCTGTATTCGTTTATCATTAATCATTTATGCTCATTTATGTACCCGTAACATTAATATCAATCTAGAACACCTACTTCCACATGCAACAATATAAAACCCTAATTCTAACCTCAACGGAACCCTAACAAATTAATTCTCAATCATAAATCTAGTAAGCCTGCGAATGGGTTATATTTCTGAAAGACTGAAATTGAGCAGGTACAGAAGGTCATCATAAATTTGAAATTACCGTGCCATTAGTGTTTGTTTATGTCTGTGTCCACTTTTTTTATATAAATAATCGAAGTTTTATATAATTTACTATAAAACGATTACAATAAAGTGGCAGGCAAACGGGCAACAAGCTGCGCCGCAACCCTCTTTTGTCCACTTATGTTTACTCATTTATGCTCATGTATGTCCGTTTACGTTCGTTCGTACACAAGCATGTTCATTTCTTAACGAACGAACATGAACAAAAAAATCCGTTCATTTAGTTGCTCGTGTTCATTTCCGGTTAAACATAAATGAACAAACACAAACACGCCTCTGTTCATGTTCATCCAGTTCAATAGAGTTTCTACCAGAATCACGCATCCGTAAAATTCATATCAATACAACAAAAAGCCCTAACATAACAAACTAAAACACCTAATTCCACAATCCCTAACCTAAAACCTTAATTTCAACCTCAAACAAAACCCTAGCAACTCAATCCTCAAATTCATCAACAATCACAAACCTAATAACCAAGCGGACGTGTAATATCGCCAACAGATGGAAATTGAGCAAGTACAGAAGGTAATCATAGAAACTGAAACTTACAGTACTGTTTGTGTTTGTTTATGTATGTGTCCGACTGTCCACTTACGTTCAGTCATTTATGCTCATTTAAGTTCATTTACGCCGTTCATTTGTGTCCGTGTAGATTTTTATTGAACAAACATAAACGGACACAAACATATTCATTTTCTTAACGAACAAACTCGACCACACCTCCATTCGTGTCCGTTCGTGTCCGTCCGGCTCATTCACAGACCTAAAAACATCCCAAATCCTCAACACCTAGCCTTCATACAACTAATTTCCACCTGAATCACGCATTCGTAACATTCATATCAATCTAGAACACACTAGCACACATACTTCCACAATCCACAACATAAAACACATACTTCCACAATCCACAACATTCATATTCATCAACAATTACGAACGTGTAATATCGCTAACAAATCAATACTCAAATTCATCAACAATCAGAACGTGAACACTAGAATGCATGCGTCCGTATGTGTTCGTTCGTTTGTTCGCTTCAAATATTCAATATCAAACCGTCATACCAGATCAATCACGTGTCCGTAAAATTCATACCGATACAACAAAAAGCCCTAACATAACAAACTAAAACACCTAATTCCACAATCCATAACCTAAAACCCTAATTTCAACCTCAAACGAAGCCCTAGCAACTCAACACTCAAAATCATCAACAATTACGAATCTAACAACCACACGAACGTGTAATACAGCTAACCGATTGTAAACTGAACACGTAACATTACGTAATTGTACAAATTGAAACTGAAATTGAACTTACAGTGGCGTTGTTGTTGTTGTTGTTATCGGGAGAAGAATTAGGGTGACGTGCCATGTGGTTATTGTTGTTGATGAGATGAGGACGCTTATTATTATTATTATTATCGAGCTCAGAATCGGAATCAGAAGCAGCTTCCATAATAATATTATAAGCAACCGGAAGCCACCATCACCTGATTATATATATATACACCGTCGTAGTAACTGTGTCTTGTGCTATTGTTTCAGAGAGTCAGTTTTTTGGGGTGGGGAGAGTGTGAACGGAAAGGTACGATTCGGTTTGGTTCGGTTATTAGTGTAACCGAAACTGAAAGCTAAGTTTGTTTTAATTGCTAATTAATCGGTTTTTGGTTAGTTTGTTCGGTAAGTTTGTTGGTTTTTGATATGGTTCAGTTCTGTTTGATTCGGTTATTAGGCTAAACTGAAACTTAAGTCATTGGTTAATCTATTTTTATTTGTCACTTGGTTTTCTATCAGTCGGTTCGTTTATTCGGTTAGTTTGTGGGTTTTTAGTTCCATCCGGTTTGGTTTGAATTGGTTATAAGCCGAAATTGAAACTGGAGTCATTGATTAATCTGTTTTATTAACCAAACGGTTTTAGTAAATCGGTTCGGTTTATACAGTAAGTTTGGGATGGGGAGTGTGTGCAGGTAGGTTCGATTATTAGCCTGAACGAATAACGAAGTCGGTTGATATGGACCAGTTCAGTTATTAGCTTAACCGAAACCAAAAGCTAAGTTTGTTTTGTTAATTAATCAGTTTTTGGTTAGCTGGTTTGGTAAGTTTGTCGGTTTTTGGTACGGTTTAGTTGGGTTATTAGGGTAAACCAAAGCCTAAGTCCTCGATTAATCTATTTTATTAATCAATTGATTTTCGGTTAGTTGGTTCGGTTTGTTTGGTAAGTTTATCAGTTTTCGGTACTGTACAGTTCGGTTATTAGCCTGGATTGAAACCGAAGTCATCGATTAATTTGTTTTATTAATCAGTTGGTTTTCGGTTTTAATTCGTCGGTTAATCTATTTTACTAATCATTCAGTTTTTCAGGTAATCAATACGGTTTATTCAATTAGTTTGTGGTGTTCTGTTAGTTATAGTTAATAACCAAAACCAAAGTAGATATATATATGAAAATATAAATGGTTCGGTTTAGTTTTTCCGTCACACGAGACTACAAATAAAACAATACACGATCTTGGTTAATTTTGATACGATTTCATCTGTTTTCGTTTATTGCTCGCGTGTTGTTTACGAGCCAAACCCATCTAAGTCGGTGTTAAGCTTAAACTCAAATTATTTACAAATTGAGTTGACTTGGCTCGTTTACAATCGAGTCGATATCAAGCGATCATTTTAGTTGATTACTTTACCATCGAGCTATTTCTTGGCAAGAGTTAGGCTCTTTGAATAATGTTATAAAAGTAACTATAAGCTTTAATGACATATATAGAAAATTTATAACAATAATAATAATCATCATTACAAAGGCGTTATTGCAATATAAAAAAGGAAAAATATTTAACGTTTGGAGTAAGAGTAAACTAAATTACCCCCCCCCCCCCCAACCCCTCTTTGCACAAAAAAAAAGAGCGAAAAGCGTTGTGAATTCGTTCTCGTGGCTTCCACCTGTTCCATCTCATGATGAATCGGAACCATGCCGTTTAGCGTTAGAATAAAACTATATGTGGATTGTGTTGGTAATATATTTTGTGTGGGCTAACTAACAATCATGTCAAACATATGGTATTAATCGGTGTGACGTTATAAATTTAAAAGTAAAAACATGTTAAAATGATGAGGATTGGTAAGTCGACAATAACTTATATCTTATTAATTGTGAATAGTTCTTACGTATATTGTTGTTTAGGTTAACTCCTAGATGGTCTATACTAATAATTCGTTGATATGCCAAGTAATTCATATACATTATCGCTAGCACCCTCGACCCAGTCGTGAAGTGCAAGTCTCGATACTAATTATTCAAAAAGATATATGGATGTGAAGTTGGTTGCAACTGACAAACCCTTTAGCATAAAGCTAATAAGCAAGTCAACTTTTGCTCGAGTTTGGCTTGTTTACAAAAAAAAAAACCACCTATTTCATGTGACGGTTATCTAAGCGAATTTCGAGTCATGAGCTACCTGGATGGTCTTAACATGGATTTGGTCTAAAGTCTAAACCCTAACTTATGTATTACAGGTATAACAAAAAATAATTAAAATAAAGATACAATTCTTAAAAATAACCTACTTTGACCAACATTTTCCAACTTTAGTCATGATTTTGAAAAAAATACCCAAAATAGCCATTTTCCCGTTGAACCTAACAAAATTTCATCAACCGTCAATGGAAAATCGTTGACTTGTAAAATCACACCACGTGTTAACATATTAATAAATCCAACGGAGTTCTTTAAAGAACTGTCGAGTCCGACGGAATTTGAGAAGTAGGAGATAGAATATTCCGTTGGGTCCATCAATACGTTGACACGTGGCGAGATTTACAGGTCTAAAAGTTCTTTAACAACTTTTGTCAGATCCATTAAAAATTCATTCGGACGATGGCTATAAAGTGGTTATTTTAGGTATTTTTTTAAAACCATAACTAAAGTTATAAAAAAGTTGGTCAGACTTGGCTATTTTAAAGTATTGAATATTATGTAATAACTCTTTTATATATATACATAATATATCACAACTAGTACATATAATATAAATCCTATATCAAATTAATTTTTTTAAAGGCCAATATTATTAAAAAACTAAAAAAGAACCTCTTACAAGAGACAAGTAGCCCAGAACAAATAAATAACAAAAAGACAAAAATAAAACAACCAACCACTTATAATGGAAAATTCTCGAAGTTGAACCGGCACCACTTATCCTATATCAAATTAATACTGGTAAAAATGTAAAAAATAAAAATAAAAATAAAAGTCACATGAGAGAGTGTTTGGTAAAGAAAACAACTTCCATGAAACCAACTTATAAATCAAAACCAAACCAAAACAAACCTTAACATCTCCAAAACAATGGCAAAACACCTCCTCTTCACACTCTCACTCCTCACCACTCTCTCACTAGCTTCTCTGGCCACCACCGCGAGCCCAAACCCGACCCCATTCAAGCTCGGGACCGAAAAACTAAGTCACTTCCAATTTTATTGGCATGACATCCAAAGTGGTCCAAACCCAACCTCAATAAGCATTGTCAATCCACCCTTAACCATCTCATCCACCACGGGGTTCGGTACCCTAAACATGATTGATAATCGATTAACTGACAAGCCTGAACACAATTCGTCGTTGCTAGGGCGAGCCCAAGGGTTTTATGGACTAGCTTCACAAGAGGAGATAGGGTTGTTGATGGTTATGAACTTTGTGTTTACTACCGGGAGGTATAATGGGAGTACTTTGACGGTTTTGGGGCGGAATCCGGTGTCACAAAAGGTGAGGGAGATACCGGTTATTGGGGGTACCGGGTTGTTTCGGTTTGCTAGAGGGTATGCTCAAGCAAGTACGTACTCATTGAACATGCAAACTAGAGATGCTGTTGTTAAGTATAGTGTTTATGTTTTGCATTATTGATATTTTATGTTGAGACTATGATGTTGAGGTATTAATAATATATGGTTGTTAAGTTATGATTAATGTATTCTTTTGTTGATGTTAATACTTATGAATGTGTATGTAGAAAGTGTACGTAATCATAGACTATATGATAAAAGGATTTTAGTGGAAAGTGTAGAATCATAATACAAAACCATGAATTAACAAAAAAAAGATAAAATAAATGTAACAATAAATTTAAGTGTGGTTCTTATTTTTCAATTAATAATTTTTCTTTTGTACTTTTAACCATTTTTAACCATAAGAAGCTTATTTATTTGTTTTTTTTATTCGAGTTGATATATATTGTGAGGTCAAGCTATCGTAGATTGTTTTCATCCAAACACGTTTTAATATGGAGTTTTGCTTTCGTTGACACCAATGCATCCGAAACAAGTCATTGATATTTGAGATGGGACATTTTTTACATGCTTAATAAAATCTGATTTAGTGTCTAATTTATGTTAAAAAGTTTTTGTGTATAGAAATACATTTATAAGTGAAAATATATTTAGATTGGTGATATAGTAAGTATGATGTGACATGTTTAAAAAACTTTATATAAAAGAATGAAAACTTATAAATGAAATTGAAAACTAAGTTTCCAAAATTATGAAATAGTACTATCTAACAACTATACAATTGAAAATTTCATTAAAAAAATATTAAATTCACAATAACTTGTATTAATCAATAATCATGACATTTTGAAAAATAAAATATGATGTTGGTTGGCATGAGGGTATGTGGTGCTTTTGGTTAGGTACACCATGATAATGTGGCATTGTCGACAAGATCATTTAGTTGGAAATGGAATAATGGATCACCTATATGTGCATCAAAAATCAAAAATTAAAAATAAAAAATCATAATACTCATTTTGATTTTAAGTATAAATGATCTGTTTATTATATGTAGTTCATAGTCTTTTAGATCATGAGAGCATCATCAAGGGGCCAACGACACCCAACATACGAACGGTTTCGCTGAAGGCTAAAACTGACTATGTTTATGAACTCTCGCGGACCATATGAACACGTTCTTTATGCAAACTCGACATGTCTTTCATTAAGATCATTCACAATTCATTCTTTATCAATATCCCTATAATTTAACAATTCAAATAATATTATTTTCTTATGAATCGTTTATCACCTTTCGACTGATTTTAAAAATTAATATGTTGGCTATATAATCCAGTCGATTGCGTAAAGCCCACAATAGCAACGAAACTGGGGAAATTATACAAAAAAAAAATACTATTCTTTTCTAGCAACAACATAACGGAAGTAGCCAATCAATATAGATTGATCAGAAATCTTATTCAAATCCAACACGACACCCCATATGTACATAACAAATGTATTGAATCGATTCTTTTTAATTAATGAATCCAATCGCAACTTATAAATGATTGTTGTTTACTTACAAATTTTTCCGAGCGATTTCGAATATAAGGGGTAATTTTATACTTTCAAAGTTAAATAGAAACACCTCATAGTTTAATTGGACTCCTGTTACCAATTAGAATAGAAGGACCTCAAGCTTTTTTAGACCATGTGTACTGGCACGTTGTGCCTGGCGTTTTGGGTGAAAACGCAGGGGGTACACCGCCCCCCCTGCGTTATGTTGAAATTTTTTTTTAAGCGTTCTATATACAACGCTGAAACACCACAAAAAAACAAGGGTATAACTCTGGAAACACCGCCCCCCTCCAAGTTATGTCAACTTTATGACTACACTTGTTTTTTATACAAAACCATAACTCTGACGGGGCGCCACTTTCGCATAACCCCTGGATATGAAGCTTTACGACTACACATGGTCTTAGAAGTAATGTTCCCACAAGGACCACAAAGTAACATTATCTAGAATATTTTGTGTTTTCAACATGTCCACTTGATTTCTTTTACAACAATTATTCATTTTATCTCATCCTTTAGGTTCATGTCCCATGGACGGTACTATGTGGCACAAATCTATTCGTCGGAAATTTCTGACGTAATAAAAAAAATCATGGATTCGTCACTGGTTGATTTAGTGAGATAAACGGTTATAAAACTATCTTATATATATTATTGTTAAAACAAAAGATACTTGTATTTATACAGTTTTCATATTATTAATTATTAATTTTGTATAAACTTTTGTGTATATAGATATACACTTAATTAATATTTTGAAAACAAATATTATTATTATTATTTTGTTTTTCTTCCTTTAATAGACTATATTCTTTATTCTTCTCTATCTTTCCACAAATTTCTCAACTTGTTCTATAAATCACAAATTCCACATCTCTAATACATGAACCCAACCTTATTAATTACTTTCCTCAAAAGAAAAAAAACATGACTAGGTACTACAACAGCAGCATGTCATACTATGAATATATCCGACAACTCTCTACCCCAATCCACTTTATGTTCTTCCTATGTGTTCTTTTCATCTCCTTATGTCTCACTTGGTACATAAACTATGAGTCAAAGGTTGACAAGTTCATGCTCTACTTAAAGATCTTCCTCATGCTCACCCCTGTCGCGCTTTTGGTTCTAGTACACGGGCTTTCTAGTAGTTGGTCCTAAAGCTGTGAATTACTGACACGACACGAAAATCTAACATGAATATCGGGGGGTTTGGGTTTGGTATGAACGGGGTGGGCTTAGTTTTGGGGTTAAGCCCACATGTTGTTTTGGGGTCAAACCCGCAAACATGTTTAGCTAAACAGGTCAGGTCGATTCTCAGTTGACTGTTTAACCTATTTCATGAACGTTGGATTCCTTGCTATAAGTAGAAGAAGATGATCTTATTATTATTCTTATTATTATTATTATTATTATATAATTTGTTTAAGTGATTTTGTTTATGTATATTGTAGAATAAATATAATTGGGATAACATTTTATGACAAATTGATGATGTGATTGTTATATATATATATATATATATATATATATATATATGGTATGATCTTTATTTATATGTTTATGAATAGTGATAAGTGGGATTAAACAAGCAAGCATCAATAGTTGTAAATATGTTAATTTATAGTATTTGAGCGTTGACTAAACTATTTATTGGTTTAGTTCAGTTTCTATATCCGATACCAATCAATCCGCGCCGACTCACAGGCGCACCACACGGGTTTTATTTACCGTCTACATGTCGTTTTAAATAAGTGTTTTTTGTCATAAGCTATACAAGTATAAATAATATTCTAGAAGTTCACAAATTTATTTTTTAGGTTTAGTATAGTTACTACAAACTACCCTATACTAGTTTTTTAACAAAAGCTCCACATGATTAGCAGATAAAAAATGAAAAATAATGACAATGGTTTACCTACTGATTTAATATTTAAGAAATCAATGCATAACCTACCAATTTTTTAAAATACATATGTAATCTTATTTCAAGATCATTAACTATAAGATCTTATTTGATTCAATGATCATGACAAATTAAGTATATTAATAAGTATTTCTTATAAAAAATTAGCTAGACAATGTTATATATAAATTTGTACATCAACTTATTCATTCCAACATCATTTGCAAAAATGTCACAACCAAACAACATTTACCATAACCTTGAACTTAATATCGCGGTTACGTTATTCATTATCGCGTCTATATTGTACAAGTTCATATTTTCAACCACCTTAAACGGTGCACCATCGTTGCCATCAGGTCCCTACTCGTTACCAATCGTTGGCTACCTTCCATTTCTCGGTCATGAGCTACACAAACAATTCACCAACATGGCTCGCACCTACGGTCCTATATTTAAATTCTATGTTGGAAGCAAGCTTCACGTCGTGATAAACACACCGGACCTAGCAAAGGTGGTGGTCCGTGACCAGGATGAAATATTTGCTAACCACAACTTAACTGTCGCAGTGTCAATAATAACCTATGGTGGTCAAGATATCGCCTGGGCTCAGAATAGCGCACATTGGAGAAACCTACGTAAGATATTTGTCCAAGAAGTGTTGAACAACAAGAATCTTGACGCGTGTAGTCCTTTCAGACGAGATGAAGTTAGGAAAACCATCAAGAATGTGTATGGTAAAATTGGGACGAAAGTAAACATAAGTGAGATTTGTTTCATGACCGAAGCGAATGTTTTAACGAACATGGTTTGGGAGAACTCGAACTCATCTAACAAGCGTGAGTTGCAAACGGTGGTTTCAAAGATTGTTGAGCTTCTTGGAAAGCCAAATGTGTCGGATTTCTTCCCGAGTCTTGCTTGGTTTGATCTACAAGGTGTTGCGCGTGACATGAAGGAGCAACTTAAGAAGATAGATCGGATTTTGGAGTGTGTTATTAACGAACGTGTGTTGCGTATTGAATCTAACACGAAAAAGTTAGATGGAAAGAAAGATTTCTTACAAATTTTGTTAGAGCTAAAGGACCTTAACTTGATTCAAGTCAAGGCGCTTCTTCAGGATATTATGGTTGCTGGAACCGAAACAACGACGACGATGATAGAGTGGGCAATGACGGAGATTTTAAATAATAATAATGTTATGAAAAAGGTTCATGAAGAACTAGAAGACGTCGTGGGAGTAAATAATATCGTCGAAGAATCTCATCTTTCGAAACTAAAATACCTAGACGCAACGATAAAGGAAACGTCACGCTTGCATCCGGTAGCCCCTTTCCTAGTCCCGCGGTCGCCAAGCAAGACTTGCAACATAGGTGGTTACACCATCTTAAAGGGGTGTAACGTGTTTGTGAATGTTTGGTCAATCCAACGGGATCCCAGATATTGGGATAATCCGTTGGAGTTTAATCCCGAGAGGTTCTTGACAAACCACTGGGATTACAGTGGAAATAATTCGAAATACTTTCCGTTTGGATCAGGGAGAAGACTGTGTCCGGGCTTACCCTTGGGTGAGAAAATGCTAATGTATATTTTGGCTTCGCTTTTGCACTCGTTTGATTGGAGCTTGCCCAAAGGTGAAGAAAACGACCTTTTGGAAAAATTCGACATTACTCTAAAGAAAAGAAACCCGCTCGTTGCTATCCCGTCTCAAAGGTTGCCCGATGCGAGCCTCTATATGTAATCTTGTACAACAAGTGTATTTTTTTTAATAAATAGGTTAAATAAGCTTAGAACCTTTTAAAAACTTTGTAAGATATAATAATAATACATAATAATATAAAAAGTAAAGTGTAAAGTTTTTGATGCAAAAATGAAGGATGGTTATATAATTTGCAAAATTATTACAAGTGACAACTAACATTTTTCAGGCCTCCAATGGTTTCATATCAAAATCTAACAAGATATATATAACAAGATAAATGAACAAGACCTTCAAAATGTTTGCGATGAATTTAGCTCGAAAAATGTGTAAATCCGAAGCTAACTCATAAGCGTTTTGAATATCCGGACCCTGCACACTTCTTGCAGAGTATCAATCCTGCAAAAACACAAGTGAATATCAAAACATTATGCATTATACATACAACATATGTAAATACTTGAAAAGGTTAAAATTCAGAGGCCCACTCAATACCCTGCTAACCAGTGGGATCAGGTAATGAGGTAAACCACCTCTAAGTGGAACTACTGGATAGTAGAAGACATTGATATTACCTGCACCCTTGCATACTTTACACTCAACCGAACCCGTTTCCATTTTCATCTTCCCGTCGTTGCTGAAAACACATTTTGTGCCACCTATCCAACAAATCAGTTTGTTAAAACGCAGTTTCTCATGTATTTGAAACAATAATCACTACAACAAACATGCTAACATTATGATATTGTGGCCATATTCACATTTCTAATATGGGATAGAACTAGGGGTGCAAAGGAGCCTCGTGTAACTTACATGGAGCTCGAGCTCGAGCTCGGTTCATGAGTAGATTCTCAAGCTCGAGCTTGGCTCGTTTACAATTTATTAATTACTTTTTTATATATTTATAATTATTTATATATATATTTTTTTCAATTATAATTTTATGTATAAAATAATATATATTATTTTGTTATGTTTAGTTATTTTTTCATAACATTATATATATTAATTAATAATTATTAAATATATATGTTAAAAAGTTGTATAAATGATAGGCTCGTTTAGGCTCGCAAGCCAGCTCGAGCTCGATAACTGAAGCTTGGGATCGCTTATAATACGAGCTTACTTTTAAGCTCATGCATAGGCTTAATTAAGCTCGGCTTGATCGAGCTTTTCACAAGCCGATCTCGAGTAGTTCGTGCGTAGCTCGGCTCGTTTGCACCCCTAGATAGAACCATCGAATGCACACATGTTTTTTCATGGTGGGCCGTATATATACTTGTATCTTTTGTTTTACTATGATGCACAAGACTATTATGTAACAGCTTATACCACTCTTTTTCTACCTTCCATGTGAATTATGTGTCACTACTTAATTTGATTTTCTATAAAGAAAGCCCCCCCCCTTCCCCTTTATCAATTTAGCTGCTGGATAACTAGGGGTGGCAATTTCTGACCCGACCCGAAACACGCACGACATAGAAATAATCAGGTGTTGGGTGGCATATATAACAACGCTTTTAAAAAAGCAGGTTGTGTTCAGATTGATTTGTCTAAATAAACGAGCCGTGTTTGGGTTGACTTGCTTAACCTGTTTAGTTAAACAAGTCAACCCATTTAACCCATTTTATTATAGCCCACCAACTGAATACCCAATTAACATGCTTACAAGTTACAACTTGACTGTTACCCGCCACCCCGTTTGACACGTTTAGATAAACGGGTTAAAAGAGTCGTGTACGGTTACACGTATAAAAAATCTGGGTCGTGTTCAACTCACCAACTCGACACAACTGATACCCCTAACTACTCTGTTTAGCCCCAATGCCAAAAATGGTGTTTCTTTCCCAATCTTAAAACAGAAATGAGATTAAAATGGTCTTGTGAATTGATATGTGTTGTGTTGGGTTGAAGTTAATGGAGGTTAAAGATGAGCATAAAGAAGATGAAGATGAAGATGATAATGGAGGGTGAGGAAGTGTAGCCATTGATGATAGAAAAGTGAGGATGGGATAATAATTAATAATATTGGACAAGTGTGTGTTTTGTGGTCATTTGTTTTCCTGTTTTCTGGTTGGTTGTAACAACTTGTAAGTTTGGTTTCTTATTGTTTGAAAAAGTATATTATTATTATTATTTTCGTAAGAACCGTTACCGTAAAACTCACATGTCAAGAGACCTCACTGGTACTTTGTTAACCAACAGTGTCGTATAAATAGTAGTTTTTTACTATGTATGTGACCTTCAAGATATTACAATAAGAAACTGTGAAAGAAATACGTGTTAACATTTTACCATCTTTAAAGGTTACTGGAAGCTTTTAACAATAATGCGAAAATTTTTAGTTAGATACTTTGTTTGAAAAATAAAGGAACTATTAGAGCATGTTTGAGATTGAGTATGAAACATGCTTATTAACTTATTTGCTTTTTCTAAAAATAATTATAAAAAGTCATGATTTTGGGCTTTTGAAAAACTGTTTTTTAACATTTTTAAAAAACTAAAATAAAAAAAAAAATTTGATTGCCAAGTACATTTTAACTTATTGGTTTTTTTAAAAATACTAATAAGAAAATAATTTTTCAAACTCAATCCCAACTATATATAACTTTTTCATGTTATTATTTTTGGAATTGGAATGGATATTCGTATAATAAAAGTAATAATCATTTGTGAATTTTATTACTATCTTAAGGGATAATATATGGGAAATATATATGTCGAATGTAGTAAACTTTTTACAAACAAATGTATCAAACTTTTAGAATTAGAAAAATATCATTAACTTACCTTTTGCGTGTGTGTATGATGTAATTTTATAATTTTGTCATAATAGTGTAACAAATTTCGGTATAACTTACCCGAAAACATGTATTGTTGGGTAAGTTATAGCTAACTATATAGAGTGATCATAGACGTATCACATAAAAAATGATACTTGCAGTTTTCTTTAAAAACGCTACTCGTGTATTTCATACATTAAAACATAAAGGCGAGTTGATGGTATCATTATTCATTACATGTAAACAACTTATAAGGTTAAAGAACTATTCATCAAACAGTTCATCAACCTATTGGTGTCATTATAAGCTCATGAACGCCTAGATGGAAGAGAAGATGCATAACATGCGAGATAAGGATTAATTGGATCGGACTTTAATAAGAATTAATTGAATCGGGCTTAAATGTATAATTTTCGGTTTTTCATACACACACATATTTATATGCAATTTTCTGTTTTATACATACACGCAACACATTTTAGCCGGAAATTGGTTGGAATCTCGCTGGAAACCGCTGATTTTTGCTGGAATCTCGTGGGAACCCGTTGATCTTGGCCGAAATCTCACTGGAAACCGCCAATTTTGGCTAGAACCTCATCAGAAAAAGCCGATTAATCCTGATTTTGACCGGATTTGACCATTGACCGATAATTGGTTGATTAGCCCAAAATTAATCAGTGAAGTATGGACTAGCGATTAATCAGGGATTAATCAATGCTTAGTCGGGATTTTTGCAACACTAGTTCTGGTGATATGTTTGCTAAATGTGTGTATTTAATAATATAGTTTAGAAAATTACTTAAGAGAACAACTGATATAAAAAAAATATAAATAATGAAACTTATTGGCTCTTTCTGATAAAAATGAGTCCAGCATGTATATATAGTACAAATAATAAATCAACAAATAATTACACAAAAACAAATAAATATATATGGCTCATGAGCCTAACCATTAACCACAAGATACTCACCTCATGGGTAACTATTCGGAAGTCTGGTTAGAACAGAGTGCTCTGGTTTATGATCACATTCAAAGTCGAGATGAACAAACGCGCGCTCAACTTCTGGGAGCTTCTCGATCTTTATTTGTACGTTTCTCCAATCGCGTGAGCTTCTTTTAACGATATATCTTCCGGAAGTTCAATATCAACCTAATTAAAAAAATAAGATTAAAGAATGGGAAAATGACTAAAATGTCCATTTTGACCATCATAATTCCCAACATGTTCATTCAAATCTCAGCGATTTCATTATATCCCGCTCAAAACCAACCGGGCCACCTAGTTATTCTACCCTAATAACCAAGCGCCACATGCCAAAAATGTTTCCCGTCGGCCACCACCTTTTTTGACCGCTCAACAAAAATGTTCCCGCGCCAGATGGATTTTTCCAGGCGCCGGGTGGTTTTTTCTAGGCGCCAGGCGTCAGGTTGTTTTTTCAAATCCTTTCAGAATTATTTTTCATATTATAAAAAATTTGATCCTATATGAAAACTAGCATATATAAAAAAAATAACCAAACAATTTCATAATTTACGTTGCAAGATCTTTTAAGAATAAGGACATTTTTTTTAATAATATCAGATTTTATGAAAAAAAAAATAAAATCTAAAATTCAAATATGATATTATAAACAATTTTATGGAAAAAAAATTATAAAGGATTTGAATTTGAAAAACCAGGCGGCGCCCAGATTAATCTAGTAGCCACCTAGAAAAAAACCACCCGACGCCTATAAAATCCACCCGACACCTAGAAAAATCCACTCAGCGCCTGGTTTTTTGTCTGGCGGTAAAAAAAAGGCGGCAGATGGGAAACATTCTTGATATGTGGCGCTCGATCATTGGGGTAGAATAACTAGGCGGCCCGATTGGTTTTGGGCTGGACATAATGAAACCGGTGGGATTTGAATGAACATTGTAAGAATTATCAATGTCAAAATGGATATTTTGGATTTTTGGTCATTTTCCCTAATATTCACTTCACAATTTAACCAACCACTAACCTCCACAAAGTACAAAACTCCAAACGTGTATGCGCGGACTGTGTCGACTCGCTTAACTTTAGGATGTCGTGTAACGAGATAAGTTAACTTTTGTAGGACTTCAGGTGGTGCTGATTGTCCAACTAATGAAACTGTATAATCATGTTTTATTAATATTAATAACTACAAGTGAAATAAGTATGAAAAGAGAAGTGAAGCATGCCTGCATTTTCCCACACGGTTCCTGACCAGTTTACGATTGTGTAAACCGCAAGAATAATGGCGCCTGCAGGGTCGATCCACCAATAGAATCTATCACCGAGAACAGCAGCGACTAGTCCGACAACATTTGTTACCACATCAAAGTAATGATCCTGTAAATGAACTGAACATTCAGTGAACCGCTTGGCGGGAAGTTCGTTTATGTACGTTCATGAATTAAACGAGCGAGCACAAAAACAACTTTTTGTTCATTCGTTTATGTTCGTTTGCATATTCATTCAGCTTTACTTATTACTAATATTAATTTATTAATTTGAAATCAATTTGATTTTCATATTTTAAAACCCTTTAGACTTTAACTTGGATATTCACGTTTAGTTTTAACTCGTGTTCGTTTATGTTCATGAACTATTTATTTAGAATGTTAACGAACAAACATAATCGAACATAAACAAGAATATTTGTTCTTTAACTGTTCCTTTGTTTATTCAGTCAAAGTTGAACGAGCGAACATGAAAACGAACAAGAAAACCAATTGGTTTAAGTATCCATGTTCGTTCGGTTAAAGTTAAACAAAAAAACATGAACACATTCATGTTCTCAAAGAACGAACGCAAACAAGAAAATCAGTTTGTTTAATTGTTTTCTTTCCTTAACTTGTTCGGTTAAAGTTAAACGCACGAACACGTACAAACAAATACATCTGTTTTAGTGCCCATATTCGTTCGCTTGTTCAGTTAATGTTAAACAAACGAACACAAAAACGTCCCGCTCATGTTCGTTCGGTTCGTTTACATGTCTAGATTTGACCTAATTGTAAACATACCTTGGCATACGCGCGTACAATCTCCTTTCCTGAACTTCTGCAGTACAACCATAACCCAAGTTTGACAACTGTTGCAGTCAACATGATTATGTATAACCATACCAGCTGAAAATATGACATCTTCTCTGAAGGATTATTTTCTATTAACTGTTCTACAGCCTGAACCAATACCTGAAAGCCTAAAACAACTCAAAACATTAACTTCTATTATCACTCAAATCTAAACTACTTTATGCAAAATTATAAACAATAGCATACCAAGTGTAGCCATAATTGCAGCAAACACAATGATTCCGACAGGCTGCACCCTCAGTTTACCAATTGGATACTTGTATATGTTGATGTTTTGCATAGAAAGATGAGTGAACCACAGGATGCCACCAGCCATTAGATCAAGCAATGAATCGAGTGTGGATGCAGCAATGGCAATGGATCCAGTCTCAATTGTAGCATAGATCTTCATAATGCAATACACATTAACATAAACAGTTAATTACAGATCAGAAATTATTGAACACTGTAAATCCTAGGGGCGCAAACAAGACGAGCCGCTTGCGAGCTACTCAAGATCGGATCGATAAAAAGCTCGAAAAGAACCGAGCCTTATCGAGCCCGAGCTTGAGCCTTGTATGGGATGACCGTTTTGGCTCGTCGAGCCTTAATGAGGCTTGATCACTTTAAAGTTTTAACTCTTTTGGACTTCTATGTATCAATTTCACATTGCACAATCAAGCTCGATCTGAGCTTTGAGTCATTTAAAGTAATGCACATGAGCTCAAGCGAGCTTAGGCTGGTTTAAGTTTTTTCTCAACATACTTAATAATAATTAAAAATGTATATAAACTTAAAAATAATAAACGAGCCAAGCTCGAGCTTGAAAAAAGGACTCACAGGCCGAGCTCAAGCTCTAGAGACAAGTCAAAGCAAGCTGAGCTCGAACTTGCAAAAAGTACTCATGAGCCAAGCTCAAGCTCTCACATGTCAAAACAAGCTGAGCTTGGGCTCAGCTCGGCTCGTTTACAACTTTACATCATCCATGATTCAACTGAATATAAATCTTCCAAATCTGAGGCAAACAAATTGATTATCAATTTCAGAATTCAAAAAGATACTTTGAAAAAACTGTAACAAATTAACAACAAGAATGATTAACTACAATTTAAGTCAACGAAAGTCAACATTCAAACAAGCAATTAGAACTCACCTTAAATGCCAGTAACAGAATGTTAGCATAATTAGAGATCTTCATAGCTCATTCCTGCTGAATCTGTTCCTCCAAATTTTCCTCATCGATTCCATCAGACGATACGATCGCATCAACTTCATCAAACGATTTCAACGTCGCAGATTGCTTCTCGTAATACTCCTTCTCACCTTCAACAAATAAAATAGAAGAAATTGAGGATGCACTTACGTTCAACAGTGATTCACTACAGTTTGAGACAACAAAATTCAAAATTGATAACATCCTATGACGATTAACCTCAATGTTTCACTGATCAGTAGGTTTTAACATTCAAACAATGATAACAATTATTCACTACAATTTTAGTAAAAAAAAAGTCAAAATTCAGAACAAACGACGATATCTACAACGATTCACTACAATTTGAGTCAACAAAAGTCAAAATCGATGACGATTAATCTCAAATTCTCACTGATCAGTAGGATATAACATTCAAACAACGATAAATACTATAATCACTACAAGATGAGTCAACAAAAGTCCAAATCAACGATAATTAGTAGGTTTTTAACATTCAAACAGTGATTAAGTGAGTAATTAATAACATAATTACATTCAATACATACCTTGAGTTAACGAATACGGTGAATTCAACTACAAATTGAGTCAACAAAAGTCAAAATCAACCAGATTAATCTCAATTTCTCAGTAATCATTTGACATTCAAACAACAATAAACAGTGATTAATAGAGAAAATGAGAGCATAATTACGTTTAATACAATTTGAGTCAACAAAAGTCAAAATCGAGAATCAAAATGGAGCTATAATTACATTAATTGAGTCAACAAAAGTCAAATTCAACGATAAATAGTGATTAAGTGAGTAATTAATCACCAACAGAGAGAACAAATGCACCAAGCATCTGCACGTACGAAACTTCTTCATCCTGTAACAACCGGTTTGGTCTCCCCCAAATTAGGAAATTCCAATTATTCACAACTATGAACAAAACTTTGTAAACCTAGTAAAACATACCTCCATTTGCCATGAAAACCGGCTATGGTAAAATCCAAGTAAAGGGAAGATAAATACTTGATGATCAAGGGGGGGGGGGGGGGGGCAAATCATGTATTCAACTGCCGACATCCGTTGCCCAAGACCTTCAATGGGCACAACAATCAAAAAATCCTGGGCATGAGCCCCCTTGAGACAAGCTAAAACTGCCTTTTGTCTCGGGGTCATATCGAATCGCTCCTCCAAATCATGTACGTGTTTACCATAAAGAGCACTCGCCAAGGTTTGTTGAGGTTTCTTGGGGGCGGTCACCTAAAACAAAGTGCATTATCTGAACATAATTCCCCCTTTATCCATATATAGTTGAGCAACGCAATCGTTGGAACCACGCTTATTATGGTGAACACATCGTTAAGCTCAAAGTGACCTCGTGATTTATGTGGTAGTGCACCAACAGAGAGAACAAATGCACCAAGCATCTGCACGTACGAAACTTCTTCATCCTGTAACAACCGGTTTGGTTTCCCCCAAATTAGGAAATTCCAATTATTCACAACTATGAACAAAACTTTGTAAACCTAGTAAAACATACCTCCATTTGCCATGAAAACCGGCTATGGTAAAATCCAAGTAAAGGGAAGATAAATACTTGATGATCAACATAATTTTGTTCCAATCAATGAAACCACTTTGCCATCGTCACAGCCATTGTGCCACAATTCTACATAAAAAAAAAACAACTCGTTTCAATAATCATTATACAAAAGGCAACTAAAATTTGTTCTTTAAGATGTGTCAAAGCACGTACCTGCATGTTTCTTAATGGCCATCACAAAACAATAAGCAGGTTGTAAAAACCATGATTCAAAGACAATAAAGCAACACAATAATGAACCATTACAACAAAGAGTACACACCAGAGAGAAAAACGTTGTCTCATTCTCAAAAAGTGGCTCATTCAACATGAGTGAACAAAAATTTGATCGAAGATTGTCTGATGGAGGAACTGAGGAGGGAGGCGAAGACACAGTGGTGGTGGTGGGGGGGGGGGGGGGTATGCTACACACAAAAGAATATATTCTTCAAACCTCGATGGCGACAAAAACACATCACCCCCCTCCCTTGTCGCCCCTCTTAGCCCCATTTTCTCGCCCATTACACACAATCTATAATTCTGTGTGTTGCAGTGATCAATAGAGGTTCTTTCAACTTTATCTGCTAGGATGTGCTAATTTGTTTCTTTGTCAGTTTAATATAACGATACACGTGAGATCACTCTTTGTAAAGATGGTCGGAAGTAATAAACTGGTCAATGTTCACTAAGGCGATACAAATTTGCATATAATGCGAAATAAAACCTGCATGAAATGCAAGCCTAATTTACTAGTTTACTTTTTACGTCATTGATAATTATAATCAGCTATTAAAATCCACTTTTGATATTCCAATTCCTAATTAAAATCCAGGTTTTATTTTTCATCTAGTTTTTATTTGTTTGTATGTTTGTTTTTTTATATTACACCAAAAAATCAACTCTTTATAGTCTCACTGAGCAACAAATGAAGCCACCTTTGGGTTTCATAAAGAGAAAATGTCCCATATTAAACCAAAATAAAAAATAATATAAAATAAAACCTTGTAGTTTTTGTAAATAGGATTGATCATTTGAAATCTTGACTCATGTTAACTTATTAACAAGGTCATAAACAATATCAAGAAGGAATGTAAACTCAAAATTATCATATATTATTTTATTCATGCTCGCTCATTAATAAATTGATCAATTTGTTCGCGTTCATTTATCTTCAAAAGAGTATTAATAAAATTAAAATGAAAATTAACTATTTAAAACCTGGACACCAATATAATAAAGAGTTATAATCACTATTTGTGGCTTTATCTTTTAAAAGCATGTTACAAGACTCATATGGCTGAATTCAATCCTATACATGTATTTGTAAGCCATTACCAGATTACTAGACTAAGTTCAGTCTTAAAAGCCTTTTGAATCGAACGAGCTACTCGAAACCAGTTTGCTAAAAGTTCAAATCGACCTGGGCTTAAATGAGTTTGAGCCCGAGCTTGAGTTTCACATATCGAGATTGACTAGTCTTACGACATGATATTAAATATATAGTAATGGTTGCACCAAGTTAAACGAGGCAACTTTGCCGTATGGATAAGAATGGACTTCTAAGGGTAGAAGTTTATTAAGAGTGAAAACATACTTAGTTTTGTTGTAAGAAAGAGCTCTCATTGATCAACATTCGATGTGAGAATAAACATAAGCTTTTGAGAGTTGAATGTGTTGAGCAATATATATGGTAAACTAGATGAGATACCTAAGGTGCTCGGGCACCTATTAGTAGTCGTCGCTTCTTGACCTAGGCTCGTTAATGTCGGATTTAGGAAGATCTCTAATTACCATTTTGAGTATATGTTTTTGGACTTTGGCCTTATGCCCCTTTTGTTTGGTGCAAGAGTCTCCTTGGTTGTTATCCAAACAAAATTGTTTGACGATGGAAATAAGTTGAAAGTTGAGGTTGACAGAATAATTTATTCAGTTGAGATCAACCCCGACTAATACATCAAAGTTGGGATTATAAAAATCCAATAAGGCAATAACTCTTAATGCTATACCTAGTTATGTCATATATAAAATTTGAATTTATAAATATACAAATAAAATAAACATACATAGTAGTGTAAACGGGTTGAGCCGAAACCGAGCTCAACTAAGCTTGAGCTTTGTTGAATTTGACTTACAAAGGCTCAAGCTTGACTTTAGCTTGATTCAAGCTTTTTTCCCCTAAAGCTCGAGCTCAGCTCGTGAGTTGTTTTTTCACGTTTGAGCTCGGTTTAGGTTTTGCTCGTTTATTATTTATTTTTATTAATTATTTTATATGCGTTTTTAATGCTTTATACACATATATTTTGAGAAAACCATAAACGAGTCAAAGCTCAGCTCGATCTCGACTGTAGAACATGAAATCAATACACAGAGGTAAACCTCATAAATACATAGGACTCGTTAATTCTCGACCAGTGTTGTAAAAATCCCGACCAGGTGCTGATTAATCCCTGTCTACCCCGATTAATCGACAAATCTCAATGAGCTTCCAGGGGAAGTCACGAGCTCGAAAAAAGCTCGTCTAGTTTCAAGCTTTTTTATCGATCCGAGACTATACAATTATTATTATTATTATTATTATTATTATTATTATTATTATTATTCATTTACTATTAACCATCCAACGAACACTCTCTTCGTTTTAACTTTTCAAACCCCAATCACACACACACTCTCCGTATCTCCACCGGCGACTGCCGCCGACAACCACCGCACCTCCGTCAACCACCGGCCACGTCACTCCAACTCTCCGGCAACTCAAAGTTTATTAATTTCTTCACCTACAGTACACTTTATTAAATTAAACCCTAGCTTCTTCAATTGGTTGATGAAATTAGCTTCGTACAATGAGCTTCCACCTCTCAGACAGCAGTGGTGAGTTATATTCCTTCAAGATCACACATTTGTGTAGTGGTTATTACATATTATATGCTAATTTGGGTTATTGTTAATACACTGAAAAAAACCCTAATTTTTAGGGTTTCGTATGATTATTTATTTATTTTTTTGCTTGTTGAATGTGGAAAATTGGGGTTATTGAGCTTATGATTCTTGCTAATCAATCAAGATTCTTAATGGATAATCCTATTAGTTAAGGTGTTTATAGTTGCTAAATGATATAGTTTCTCATGAAAACCGACATCCAAATGTTATTCGAGTGTGATTTTATTGTACGGATAGAGTTGCATTTTGTTCCACAATAAAGGAAGCTGCTTTATAAGGAAGTTAATGAATACATGAATGTTTGAACCTCGAACGACTATTGACGTATAGTTGATGACTTTGCTCGAATTCAATAAATAGTAAATACATAAATGTTTGAAATTCGAACGATTATTGACGTATAGTTGATGACTTTGCTACACTAAACACACAACAAATGTTTGAACTTCAATTGTTGATGAAATTATCTTCTGACAATGAACTTCGAGCCTCGGACAGCAGTGGCGAGTCAGATCACACATTTGTGTAGTTGTTAGTATGTATAGTACGTTAATTTCTGTTATTGGTAACACATCGAAGAAACCCTAATTTTAAGGTTTTGTATGAAATTGTTAATTTCTGTTATTGGCAAATCAATTAAGATTCTTAATGGATAATCCTGTTAATTAAGGTTTTTTACTTTATAGTTACTAAATGATCTAGTTTCATAAAGATATAGTTTCTGTTAGCTTACATAGTAAGAAGAAAAAGCAAGGATGGCAGAGTAGCAAACACTTTCTCATGAAAACCGACATCCAAATGTTATTCGAGTGTAAATTTATAGCACGGATAGAGTTGCATGTTGCTCCACAATAAAGGAAGCTGCTTTATAAGGAAGTTAGAAAAATACACAAATGTTCGAACTTTGAACGACTATTGACGTATAGTTGATGAGTTTGCTACACTAAACACACAAATATACTAATATAGTTAGTATATTTAGTTTTGACGGTGTCGTTGGATAACCTTAAGCTGTTGATTTGACGGTGTTGTTGGATAACTTAAGATTGTTAGTTAAAGAAAAAGGTAAGAATGGTTGGGGCGGAGATTGGTCTCTTGTGCCCATGGCGTGGTTGGGCCTAAATAGAAGTACCTTCATGAGTGACGCAGCACGACTAGTGGTACAGAAAAAAGCAAACTCTTTTTTTTTTTTTTTTTCATAAAAACCGACATTAAAACGTTATTCAAGCACAATATATGTTTTGTTCTTCTAACAATAAATACACAAATGTTTGAATGACTATGAAGTATGAACGTATAAGGAAGTTAAGTAACTACACAAGTATTTGAACGACTATCGACGTATAGTTGATGGTGTTGCCCTAACTTAATAAAACCTATGATGAAAAGCTAGAAAGATTTAAGCTTTTTTGCATTTTATTTATAAAGTTATAAGCTTGTTTGGTCTAGTTTTACAAAAGATAGTACATCAGCAAATACTGCTTTTGTATTCTTTAATTAAGGTGTATGGTTATCAACAATTGAAAAAGCAAGGATAGCAAACACTTTCATACAGATATAGTTTCTGTTAGCATAGATATAATAAAGAAAAAGCAAGGGTAGCAAACACTTTCTCATGAAAACCGACATCCAAATGTTATTGAGCTCAATTTTATAGCATGGATAGGGTTGCATTTTATTCCACAATAAAGGAAGCTGCTTTATAAGGAAGTTAAATAATACACAAATGTTTGAACTTCGCACGACTATTAACACATAGTTGATGACTTTGCCCTAATTCAATAAAACCTAAGATGAAAAGCTAAAAAGATTAAACTTTTTGGTGTATTTTTTTTTTCATGGACACATACATAAAGATATATGCTTATTAAGTGATTTAGTCTAGTTTAACAAGGATAAAGAAAGGATTTGGGCGGATGCCAGGAAAAATCATGTTCTGTTTTTTTATAAGGTGAGAAATGGAATGGAAGGAAATCTGATGCATATTTTCTTCTTTTCAGATCTTTCCAAATTGGAGAGATTTGGAATGTAAGGATCCTGAACACATAAAATCTTAATTTATATTTTCATTTTCTTTGAGCTTGGGAACATGGTAGTGAACTATATCTTTCCTTTCATTCCATTTCTTTTCTCGTCTTACTTGTCTTTCCCTTTTTTTCTTCGTTTATTAAACTCGGGAACACAGTGGAAGCTGCTTTATAAATAAGTTAAATAAATACACAAATGCTTGAACGGTCATCAACTTATGGTTGATAACTTCGACCTAATTCAATAAAACCTATGTTAAAAAGCTATTCATCTGTTGTGAAAAGTTAAAAAAATTTAAGCTTTTTAGCATGTTATCTAGGTTTCATCTTTTTGTGTATGTTTTTTCATGGATGCATATATAAAGATGTAATTTTAATTAGTCTAGTTTTACAAAAGATCGTGCATTAACATCTACTGCTTTTGCATACTTTTTATGGTATTTCAGGAACAGACGATGATCTTCCTCTGCCACATCAGCAAAAATTCCGAAGTGCGGGTCCGGGTACTGGGAACGGAAGAAGTATGGCTGTTGGCAATGCACCATTTCCGAGAGTTCAAAATGATATGGAGACGCAAATCCATCTTATAGAACAAGAAGCGTATAGCTCAGTTTTGAGAGCGTTTAAAGCTCAGTCAGATGCCATCACTTGGGTAAGCTTTGTAATAACATCCAGTTAAAGTTATTGTCAGGTAAATGGTTTATGATATGATATTTACAGGCTGTTTTGATTGCGTTTATATAAGTAATTACCATGACTTGAAGACCAGTATCAGATAATTAGCTAAATTAAATATCACGTGTTTAAAGTTGACGATGGTTATACAATTATGCTCTTTTTTCCATAATTTTTTTATCTTTTATTTTAGTTACATTGACTTTAAGGCTGTCCTTTTTAATATGGTACAGGAAATGGAAAGTTTGATAACGGATTTAAGAAAGGAGCTGCGAGTGTCGGATGAAGAACACAGGAAGCTTTTAGCTAGAGTTAACAATGATGACATCATCAAAAGGATAAGGTATTATAATCAAGTATTTAAACATCATCAATTAAGTATTGATTACATTAATGGAAATAATATATCTTGTTATCAAACAGGGAATGGAGGAAAACAAACGGAGCGCAACCTGGCGCACTAATCAGTCCAACCGTTTCCGCATCACACAAGAAACAAAAGACATCTCAATCCGGGCCTTCCTCATCCTTGGGCCCACCACCACCGGCCCTCCAGCAGCCGTCATCTTCCGCCTTGAACCGTGGCTCTGGTTCAGGCTTCAGGGGAAAGAAGCCACAATCGTCTTTGCAGTACGGTTCTGCAAGTTTCAATGGCAGAGATCCAGTTTCTAAACCGGGCTTTGGTGAAGACAACAGCTCTGACCCGTTGATTGGCAGGAAGGTTTGGACAAGATGGCCCGAGGATAATAACTTTTATGAAGCTGTTATAACCGACTTCAACCCTGTTGAGGTATGCTTTAATGAGAACACATTTTTATTGGTAATAAATAATATTCTAAATGAGTGGGATTGTGTTGACCCGATAAACTATAAATTTTACAGGGTCGTCATGCTCTCGTCTACGATGGCAGTACACCGAATGAAGCATGGGAATGGGTTAATCTTAGAGAGGTCCGTATTGATATTTCTTATCTTTTTGGTCAATCTCTTGACTTGAAATTGGTTTATATATGTTTTTTTGTTGACATTATAGATATCTCCAAACGATATTCGTTGGAAATGGGAGGATGTTGGGGTGTCAAGTAGGGGCGGGCGAAGCGGGTTGGGTCGTGGGATAAAAACTTCAACGGGTCGTGTTGGACCTACTTCGGGTGTTGGAAGAGGTAGAGTGATCGCAAAGGGTCCGCCCAAGAAAGAAGTACCCTCAAAAGATAATGGCATTGCAAAGAAACCGCCGAACAACATTGAATTACTCCACACCGATACCCTTGTTAAAGAGGTACCACCCTCGCATTCTTTTGCAAACACACAAAAGACATAACAATAATATTTTCTGCTTTTGTTGACAGTTAGATAAAGTGTTCAGTTCAACCAATGCTGACCCAATGGATATTGAGAAAGCCAGAAAAGTGCTTAAGGTATTGAACTTATTGATTTTTTGTAGGCCTGTAAACGAACCAAACTTTTGATGAGCAGTTTGTGAACCGTAAAGTTCGTTTATTTATTTAATGAGCGAATACAAACAGCATTTTTTGTTTTTTTAGTAAACGAACGAGCATGTACACAGCTCGTCTGTTCAGTTATGTTGGTGATGTTTGCTTGCGTTCGTGAACCGTTCGTTTATACCAAGTCTTTAACGAACGAACATAAACGAACACGAACACACTAATTTCCTTAAGAAATGAACACAAACAAGAAAACTCGGCTCGCTAATTGTTTGTGTTCGATTAAAGTTAAACAAGCATGAACATGCCACGTTCACGTTCGTTCTGTTCGTTTGCAGGCCTATTTTTTAGCACCCTTCACCTTTCCTGAATTAATTAATTTATTTAATTTTTATGTTTTTTGTTAATTTAGGAGCATGAACAAGCCCTTGTGGATGCTATTGCGAAGCTTGAAGGCGCATCAGACGGTGAAAGTGGTAATAACTGACTAATTACAAACAGTAATAATATGCATAAATATTGTATAATTAAGTCGCCTTTAAAGATTTCCGGTTCAAATATGTAAACTTCAGTATCGACTATCGAATGATTATTATTTTCTCTGTCTAGATGTCTTTCCTGTACAGTTTTTTTTTACCAAAACACCACTAAATTATCAACACGAATGCTAATATATCTTATCGTTTTCATGTTATGATATGAAGATCTTGATCATTTATCAAGAAAACATGAAGCGGGCGAGGGGGGTGGTGGTGGTGGTTCGGATGGCAAAAAAGCGTTGGCTGTAGATGATCAAAAGAATGGCGGTCAAGATTTGCAAGTGCAATAATTTACTTCCAATCCAATCATGTGATGTACAATGTCTGTCTAATAGTTTGTGATTAACTGTTTTCAGTTTGTAAGTTAAATGTATCTTATGATTCTAAGTTTCTAACATCTTTAAGATTATTCAATCTTTTCTGTCATAACTATAACTACATATCGCTTGTTCTTTGGTTTCTTGTACAATATAACTTGCTTCTTTATGCCATCTTTGTAAACATCACCTGCACATCAGAAACCATTGTGTTAGAGCCTTATCTACACAATTTAAATTAAAACTATTTTGTAATAACGGTTTTTTTCGAGTCTACCTGTGTCAGGACATTTTAGCAGTCCCCGGTTATCTGATGCTTCAGGTCCAACTCGCTAGGTGAAAACATAACCAGGTAAAACCACCCACCGATGCTGGCTCGAACCGCCCGCCTTTTCTAGGAGACCTGTGGTTGGTTAAATTATTAATTACAGATAATCAGTAAATACCCGGTTTCTACCCGTACTCGGCCCGCGGGTTTGATCTGGTATTGGAATTCTCCCCAGACCTGTATCCGGACTTGCCGGAACCGGTTTCACCTTTACCTGATCAAAACCCGACCGACCCTACCCGAAAAAAACTCATTCAAATACCCGACTATACTAGGAACTGGTTCCTACCCGACCCGGTTTTGACTATCGTTGACCATACCAGGAACCGGTTCCTAAAAATACCCAGTTTGTGCACCTTGATATATAATAATATAACAATTAACAAACAGCTCTAAGTTGATAAACTACCATACATAAAATCAGCCAAATTATTTTGAGTTAGAAGATCCATCATCTGACTAACAGATCTAAAAATCTATAGATCAAATATTCTATACATAAATCTAAAAAGCAACAAACATGGTACAACAAATTATTAAAAAAAAAAAAATTCCTAACTTTTATCAAAATCTCAACAAACTACTCAAATCTTGATAATCTTGAACAACCCACAAATTGAAATATATAACAAATAAGCAATATAACATTAAAATTCTTGAAACCATATAAGGGTCAAAGGTGAAAGCTTTATTACCTTTACATGACATGATAATAACAATAATAATAATATGAACCACATAAATATATGGATATATTCTTGTTCTTGATCTCCTTAAAGTCATCATCTTTTTAAGGTTTTGTTCATAGTGAATCATTAGTTTCAGTTACACACACACGTCTTACAATTTGCAGACTGGTTTGTGTGTTTGTTTGTGTTTGTGTGTGTGAGAGAGAGTGAAGAGAGTGAGAGAATAAAGAGGTTACGTGATGACTGATGAGTAGACCTAATATGTTAAGATAATGTAATGTGTGTGTTATAGTTTGAGGAGGCTAGTGGGCTTTCTTTTTGTTGGTATAAACTGATTGGACTAGTATCAGTAATATGTATATGATAATTGGCTTGTGATGTAATACTTTGGATACATACTTTAATACTTGACCCAATTACAAATTTTGTCCTTTAAAATAAGACGAATTACGGTTCGTGTCCTTTTTTTAGTTCCTTGCAGGCGGTGTACTTTAAACTTTTTTTTCCTACAAGTTTTGTCCTTTACGCTAACTGGGTTAGAAAAAGTCAGTTAAATCCCATCACGTGAGGCACATGTGAGGGTAGTTTTGTCCTTTCATATATCTCTGCAACTAAACCCCCCTTTATCAGTCTTCCCCCTCTTTTTAACCCTACCCCACCTTCAATCGATCAGGGTACGATTAGGGCTTCAATCAATTAGGGCTCGATGCGAAATTCAAATACCAGGGCTCAATTGATGATGGCTTACTGTGTTTGTGGCAAGGTAGCAGTTGTTCGAACTTCATGGACTGATAGAAATCCAGGTCGTCGGTTTTTCTCTTGTCCGGACATGGTAAGTGTATAATTCGATTTAAGTTCCAGTCAATTGTTTATACTTCATGTTTCTCCTCTTTTCCAGACATCGGATTGCCCCTTTCTTGGATGGCGTGACCCACCAATGTGTGAACGGGCATTGGAGATTATCCCGGGCTTATTGAAGTCGAAAAACAAGGTTGAACAAAGTTTAGAGAGTTATAAAGAACAAGCAAGGAAGATGAAGAACAGATTGGTCATTAGTTGGATCATTTTCATTGCAATTATAATTGCAATGAAAATGTAACTAGTTGACTGAATTTGAAGTTGTTGACTATTTGTATTTTGACTTTATTAGTTAATTTAGGACTTTATGCAGTTTAAGTATTATGTATTTTGACTTTATTTTGGATGTAATTTTGGATCCCTTTTAAGCAATGTATCATCAGTTTATTTTGGATTTAATTTGGATCTTTGGTTAGTTTATTTTGGACTTTTGGATGGATGCTATACACAATCTGCACATTGTGCACTATCTACACATCCATCTACAACATCCATAAACCATAAACCAAGAGATGAATACTGCATAATATAATCTGATCTGATCCAAGGGCAAATAAGTAAAAACTGCACAATATGCACAAAAAGATGAATGAGTCATCTGCACAAACATCCATCTACCAAACCATTAAATTATGTAAAATCTGATCCAAGGGCAAATATGCCCAAACCCTTAAAATAAGTAACATCTGATCCATCTGCAGTTCTGCACAACCATTACCAACAACCATAAATGCAAACAACAACCAAGTTAAATAATGAACAACCATATTAAAAGCTACTTGTCATTTAACAACTACTAAACATTAATCAACCATATTAAAGTCAACAACTTAAAGCAACATTAGTCCAGACAACAACTTAATACATCCATACCATGAAAAACTTGAAAAAAAGTCTAACAACTTAAAAATATCCATACCATAAAGTCATAAAAACTACAAAAACAGTCAAACAGTAGGCACATTAATCAGCAAGATTTTTCATGCATGATCTCTTGTTGTGACCCTTTTGACCACATGTCCCACAAGTGTTTGATCCTTTTGGCTTTGTCTTTCTCACTGCCTTCACTTTCTGACCTTCACCCTCCACAGCCTTTCCCTTACCCTTTGCATCAACCTTTCCCTTGCCCTTTGCATCAACCTTTGACTTTTTCCTTGAACCACCATCTTCCCTTTCCACTGCTGACTTTTTCCTTGATTTCTTTGGCCTTCCAGTTTGCTTTTTGAATTTAGGAGCTGTGATCTGGATTGGGACTTGTGATGTGGGCCACATACTCATACCATTGATGGGATACACCTTGTAGCTATACACTGCCTTCCACCTATCCATTGTGTAAATTGGTTTGACAAATGTTTCTGGCCTGCCAACAGATCTGTCATGTGCACCCTTCACCCAAATACATGCCACCACATGTCTACAAGGTATCCCAGTTATCTCCCATCTCCTACATGCACATGTACTTGTGCTCATGTTCACTACACACTGATCACCATATGGACCTGTTACCTGATAATGATCCTCACCATTCCAATGCACAGAGTACCTATCATCCAAATATGTAAACCATTCACATCATTTACAAGACAAGTAAATATTCACATACAACTCACCTGCTTGCTTCCTTCTTCACTGACTCCATAATTTGTGTAGCATATGGTGTTAGTAACCCTGATGACCTATCAATTACCTTCAACACAGTAACAATCTTCCTCATCACATATTCTCTGATGTATTCCAGCAATGTGATAATAGGCTTGTCCCTTCCATCTACCAGCTTTGAATTGAAACATTCACACATGTTGTTGGTCAACACATCAGACATTGCTCTACCTATTATAACAAAACACAACAGATAAATGACAAAACTTGAAAGTTATGAGAGAATAAAGGATACAAAATAAAAAACTTACTAGAGAAGTGTGACCTTGACCATGTTTCTGGTGGGATCTTAGATACCCAAAGATGACATCTGTTGTTCAAGTTTTTTAGGTTGTTCATCTCTCTCTTATAGTGTGTAGGTGATGTACATCTAGCCAGCTTCCAAAGAGCATCCCTTAAAAGCTTTCCTTTGAAGAGTGATCTTAGGTTATCTTCAATGTGCCTCACACAAAACCTATGCTCTGCAGAAGGAAACAACTTATCTACAGCCTGTATAAGACCCTTTTGCCTGTCACTCATAAAGGTAAACTTGGATCTGTTGTTTATATCCAAGTCATCACCAAGGCATTCCAAGAACCATTCCCAAGAGTTCAATGTTTCAGCTTCAACTACAGCATATGCAACAGGGTAGTATCCATTGTTTGGATCTAGAGCAACTGCTGTTAAAAGTTGACCAGGCCAAGCACTTTTAAGGAAAGCCCCATCCAGTCCCAACAGATCTCTACCTATTGCTTTGAACCCCTTTTTCAAAGACCCCAAACAGATGTATATCCTCTTGAATTGTCTTGTCTCAGATGTTGGATCTGAGCATTCTTCTAATTCAAGCTTCACTGTTGTATCTGGATTAGTCCTCTTCAACTCTTCAATATAATCCCTCAATAACCCATATTGGCCTCTGAAATTTCCAATTATATGTTCCCTGGCCAACATCTTTGCCCTATAAGCTTTCATCTCAGACACACCAACTTCAAACCTCCTTTGAAACCTTTCTTTGATGGATTTAACTTTCAGCTTTGGGTCATCTTGAAGATCAATAACCAAATGGTTTGAGAGGAACCCGGCTGTGCAAGCATAAATTTCCCTAGATTGAAGGCATTTATGTTCATTTATCAACCTTGTAATTTTCCATGAAGCTGTTCTCTTTTGGTATGACAACAACAGTACCCAAGGGCATCTAATAACAAGTGGGTCTTTCCTTTTTCCCCTACACCCAATACTTTTCTGGACTGGTCCCTCATCTTTATTAGCACTGCTAGATCCAACCCCCTGCATGTGGGACCTATCTTCCATATCTCCTTCACACACAGCCCTCACCCTTACCAAATCATCTTTTCTTATCCTAATTTGTCTTCTTGTTTCAACTGCATGTGCCTTGATCATATCCTTCACCTCTGCTTTTGTACCAAAAACTTGTCCCACATGGAAAAGATAATCCATGTCCCCCTCATTTCTTTGTTTCTCATTATACATCCTATCATTATCCAACATCACATCATCCATTTCTATGTCCAAACCCTCTAAACTACAATTTGCATCCTGCTGTTTAACTTCAAAATCAGTATGCAGTCTGAAATCCCTCATATCTACATCTACATCATGTGTTTCACCATCTTCATAGTTGAAGTCACTATCTGAATCACTTTCTGAATCTTCATCACCATCCCTAGTTTTCTTAACATTTTTAGATTACTTTTTGTTCTTAGATTTCTTCACATTCTTTGGTTTCTTAACTGGACAACCCTCTAGATGTTCATCATCATCAGAACTCTCATCTCTCATTTCATAGTTAGGATCCCTACTATCATCAGTTCCACTTTCATCTGAACTTGAAGACTCATCTCCACTTTCTTCATCTGAAATTGAAGAATCTTCACTATCTCCATCCCCACTTCCATTGTAATCCATATCCACCTCATTTGTAGGCTGCACACCATATCCACTTCCATCCCCACCTCCATCTACATCACCATTGTAATCAATCTCTTCAATGGTAAACTTTGAGGGTGAGCAGAAGTATGTGTGTACAGAGGTGAACTCATGCTCAACATACACATTCATTAACTGATTAAAAGCTCCAATATACTTAGCAAATCCCCTAACATCATCATCACTTCCCAAAGCTCTAAGCCCCCAATCCAATTCTGAACCCGGTACTACATAATGGTAGAATCTAACCTTATCTGTAGGATTGGATAATTCAAGCAAGATTCGATCAAGCTCGTGAACTGAAAACTTGTCAATATCTAGCATGTCAACAAAATGGACAACGGCTCTGTTATAAACCCGTCCAGGAAATTTGGTGAAACTGCCACCATGGTGCAGCTTGATCGTGAACAAATGTGGATTATTTACTACACAAACAAGATTAAACAGCTGTTAGTTAAATAAACCCAATTATAAAAAATTATAAACCCTAAAGTTTTAACTTATCATAAAACGCATCAGCATTTGATTGTTCATCAGCTTCACGAATGTAGAATCGAGGAGGAGGATCATCCATCTTACGTTTTTAAGTTTTGAGAATGATGTGCAATTTAAGGTATTAACTGTCGGGTTGTTGAGTCGAGTCGGATACGAGGGTTTTTAATCGCCGGGAATTGAATCGATTGAAAGGGAGGGGGAAGACTGATAAAGGGGGGTTTAGTTGCAGAGATATATGAAAGGACAAAACTACCCTCACATGCGCCTCACGTGATGGGATTTAACTGACTTTTTCTAAACCAGTTAGCGTAAAGGACAAAACTTGTAGGAAAAAAAGTTTAAAGTACACCGCCTGCAAGGAAACTAAAAAAGGACACGAACCGTAATTCGTCTTATTTTAAAGGACAAAATTTGTAATTGGGTCTAAATACTTTAAATATTATAGTTCCTAGGAAATAAATTAATACTTTAATAAAAACTGTTACTATAATTAAAAAAAGAGTTAAGTGGCTGAACAAGTAGGGATGTACAGATTTGGTAACGGTATTAAGTTTTGAGTTTTTGATACCGGTCTTTTTTCGAATTTTGCCTTTATTAATAGTACTGTATCTGTACCGAATATTTCGATACAGGTATTGATACAAAAAATTGCGATTTTTGATACGGGTACAATGCTGATCTCTTTACGGTGAATAAGTAAGAGATTACCACAAATAAAAAGTAAGGACATAAATTAAAATGTAACAACTAGAGTTGTTTACCTGCGCTCTACATGGGGCACAACAATTTAACGTACCACACTCCACATATTTATTAGTTTATAGTTAGATTGTTTAGTTTTACATTAGGGTTCTATTGTTGTTGAAAAAAATTAATTAGCTTTACTTGAGATAATGAACTTTTGATGTAAAACGAACAAGGGGCTAACCAACAATAAAAACTTAATTTAAATTTTACGTGACCTGGTGCGAGCTACGTACATGTGTTTAACATGAGCTGACTCGTAACCAGTTCGCATCTTATTAATATTTGTGAAGAAACGTGGATCGACTCACTGGTAGACGATCTACTTTCCTCGGGTGTGATTATGCTCTTCCACCGATGGATTCCTGGGAACTGGGTTCTTCCACCTACAAAATGAACAGCACCGTAAACTTACCCCTCAGAAAGGGACAGAGGGGTCCTCTTTGGGGTAACCCTCCGGTGTGAGAATAAGTGTTTGTAGGAGAAGATAATAATATGAGAGTAAGGAAATTTGGAGAGTATTGCTTTAATATAGCTGAATACTGTGTAGTTAGATGTGATTGTGTGTAATTGAGTGTAACTGAGTGTCCCTTCCTTGTGGAGTTGATGTGGTATTTATAGTGCTAGGGTTTCCACTGATTGGGCTCAGCCTTGTTGGCCTCCTCCAATTGATTTGCGCCACGTGTCCTTGGGGACACCTGGTGCTTTTTCATTGGTTATAATCACGTGGTAGCACATGGGTTTTGCTGAGTTGTCCACCTTTCATTGGCAGCTGTCAACATCAGCATATTCTTATTCCTTGAAAAGATACCTTCTGGAAGGTTGTCTGACGTGCACAATCAAGGTTGCCCTAATCCTGATTTAGATAAGGACGAGGTTGATTATGTGCATGTGTGATACGCGCCTATCCTGAGGATGCGCGAGGTCTTCTCTTTATTCTCACGCGCAGATGTTTCATGCGCAGATGTGATATGCACAAGCATGTGATATGCGCCACGCGCGGATGCGCCACGCGCAGATGTGATATGCGTGAGCATATGTGATGCGTGAGCATATGTGATGCCTGAGCATATGATGCATGAGCATATGTGATATGCGTGAGCATATGTGATGCCTGAGCATGTGATGCATGAGCATATGTGATATGCGTGAGCATATGTCATATGCGCCATGCGCATAGGTTTTGGCTTTGTGCCTTCATAATGTCTTGATTTCAAGACTCTTGTCTATATCTTGTGGGTTGACCCGCCTCGCTCGGTGTTGAGGCGGGTACATACCTCTTCAATTTGGGTTTGAACCTCATGCTTCCTAAAAGTTTATAAGCTAATGTTATATGAAACTTACCTTTTTATATAAATTGGATAAACAAAAACATAAAACTTGGGGGCTACGGCTGAAACACTACAAGCTTTATGATCAAAGTATAAAAATATATAACTTGAGGGCTAAAAGTGAAAGTCTACAAAGACATAAGGGGACAATACAAAACTTTTAAAAAAGACAAGGATTAAATTTGGAAAACACATTAATACCCTGTATTAAAAAGTTTTCCTTTTATATATGTAGTATAAATGTATAATATAATTATATATATAAGGAAATCAATTTTATTAAAAACCTAGAAAAAGATGTTAATGCTTTTATTATTTAATTTATTTTATAAAATAGTATAAATAAATATAAGAAATTCAAATTTAAGGCTATTAATCAGTATATTAAAACATTACATAACATATTACTTAATCTAAAATTAAAACATTGCATCCTATAATCACATTTACGCTTGTAAACTAACCCAACGAACGCTAAGTGTTCATTCGTTATAACTTTAACCGCACAAACAAATTTTCTCGTTTGGCATCATATTTTTTTTCTATAAAACTAGTAATTTTAATCTAAAATCTCAAGAAAAACCCTACATGTTATTTTCTAAGTTTGACTGTATAACTATATTATTTATCTTTGAAATATTTAGATCAAAGTTTTAACTTCATTTCAATCACACATATCTTTTAAGTTTTAACACATGACACATGGTTTTTTCCCCTATTAGTATATTTATTTTATTCTTTTAACAAATACCCAAAATTATTTAATCTTGTTTACTTTAACAGTTTTAATAGTTTTATTTTTATATCGAACACTATAATTTAGCTTTCATGTGTGTAATTTATGAACTTTATTTTGTTCCTTGTCTAATTGTTAGAAATATTTATTTTTAAGAACTTTTTAGCAACCATTTTAATTAAATCTGGAACCATGTGGTTCTTTACATCAGGGTGGGCTAAGGTTTTTTTTATTTGTTGTTGGATAGATGAATTGTATGATGTGATAACATGATCATACATTTTTTGTATACGATTTTCAGGTTCTTAAAATACGAGTCACAAAGCTTCAGGTTATTTTTTTTATACAACTGAGGTGTCGCTGCCTGAAACTGTTTAACCGGCCAAAGAAGTTAACCAGTAGAATGATTGATTAGTGATTTAATTCCAGAACAACATAAACTTTAGTTATACAAATAGTGGTGCAAACGGCTTGTCATGTTTAATTTACGAGAGCTTGAGCTCAACTTGTTTTAAATTTTACTTTTGAAGCACAAGACTATAGTGAGCAGTTCTATAAGCTTGAATTTTGGCTTGTTTATCATTTATTAGACAATTTATTAGTTTATCTCTATGCATTTATAACTATTATAATATATTTCTATAGTTGTATATATTTATAAAACATTAATACATTTTATTTAGTTAATATAATATTTATTATTATATGTTTTATGTAATAAAACTTATTATGTAAATACATATATCTTATATGTTAAATTAAGTTTTATGAATAATACTATAATAGGATTCATTTGGGTTTGTGAGCAGTGGCGAAACTTGGACATATATACCGAGGGAGCCATACTCGATATGTATTAAAATTGTCATAAATGAGAGGGGGCCGGGTACAAAATTTAGGCCAAAAACGGGTAAACTTACACTATATATCAAAATTTTCGACCAAAAAATGATAAATTTACACTATTGAGGAAAAAAATCAAAGGGGCCGGGGCCACCTGGCCCCAACTAAGCTTCGCTCTTGTTTGTGAGCTCAACTTAGTCAAGCTAGATAAATGAAACTTGCATTAGAACTTGTTTACTAAACAAGTTTATTTTCAGACTCGAGCTCGTTAAGCTCGACTCAATTTGTTTTCCTAGCAAGGGGTTCATGAGAAGTTCACAAGCGGTTCAAACTTATTTATCCACAAACTTAAAAGATGTATATACAAATTAAAATTGTGTGCATGACAGACTGTCAGATCCAGCTAAGTCATACATAGACAAGTTCAAACACAAGACCAAGTATTTATTATATAAGTGCTTGCAACATGTCCAATAATACCACCCACAAAAAAAACATCACAGCCATAAGTCCGAGACAATATTGGAGTCCTTATAGGAGTCTGTTATAATCTTCCTTTATTTAAGACTTGTATTCCCTCATAACCTTCTATCACTTCATAGTTCACATCCCATTCTCATCTTCACTCGTTGTTCGTTTAACGTAAATGACAACAACTCTCTATAGAGTTTCTGTAACTCGACGTCAAGTACTAATCTCGCTGGCTTCAGAGGCCACACCGCCAGTGATTACCGACACAACCTCCTCACCGTCACCAGAATCAGTCACTCTCTACGTCACAAAGCTCCATAAGAGGTTTGTATAATAATATATATATATATATATATATATATATACATATATACATTAATGTTGTTTTGACGCTTATAAGGTTAATTAACGAACTAAATGTTTGTGTTTTAACTTTTAACGCATTCATTGCAAGACAATCTAGTGGAAAGAGATAAATAACTCCGTCTATTTAATATATAATGTTTTAAAACAAAATAAATGAAGGGGAGACGGAGTTACTACTCTGTTATGGTGAGATTATCATTAATAATGAAAGTGAAAATTAAACAACATTGAACAAATTACGAAGTACAAATTTTTATTGATCAATGATTTAAGATGTTAAAATCCTTTTTTTTTTGACATAAATCATAAATTATGAAACATTTAATCTTGTGCAATATTGATTCAATATAAGATTTTAAAATGTGAATACAAATCACGAGGAAAAGAAAATAAGTCAAACACTGCTATACGTCATATGTAACATGTTGCATGTTGATAAGTGTTTTTAAGATAATTGAATGTAGTTGGGTATTATCTATTATCTATATCAAGAATATGAATGCTTATATTGGTGGATCCATTATTTTTTACTTATTTATTATTATTATTATTATTATTATTATTATTACTTTTCAAATATTATATATTATATTAAAGATTAAACCAATACTTTTAATTTTACATTCTAACCATCTTACCGTCGTAAATTTCTTTTAATAGTGTTATCATTATCATCATAAGATTTTGAATAAATTAATAAAAAATATATAATGTTATTATTAAACAAATAAAATATATTTTATTAATGTTTATAACTATAAAATCATGAAATAATAGTTAACTTCAACATTACACATTCCAACAAATCACACATTGTTCAACTACAATATCAACTTTTAAATTGTTAGATTATTATAATATTTTTCATAACTGACTATATTTAAAGGCGTAAATGTATTACTTATAAAACCTTTTTAGTATCTAATGATTTTTTTCTCTTCCCAATAATCTAAATCTTAAGGTTAAACTTGAAAAATATTATTATTAAATATTTTATAATTTTCATATTTGTTTTATATAGATTCCATGATTTTAACTTTTATAAAAATGTTCACAAATGAAGCAATGACCAAACTTGAGAGATTTTTATATTAATTTGAAAAGAATTTTAGTGACCTAACTGAAACAATGAAAATATGTAGCACAATTATCTACAACAACCGTTAATAATACTTTGCCACGTGTTTTTATGGGTTTAATTATGTAAAGGTTACTTGTTACAAGCTAGTGCATAATAAATGTAGCAAATTACCTTGTCTTAATATGATCATTATGCTAACAAGTTTTTTGAAAATTTTATTTTCAGAGGTATCCTTGATCAAAAGTCACAATGGCACCAAACAATGTCCCCTTGGAGATCTCCGTAATTGTAAGAATTAATATATTAATTGTAAGAATTAATATATGATGCCTGAAGGTTATTCAGGCATCATGTGGTGGCGTTGATAGCCGAAAGACAAGGGCACATGCACCAATCAGCCGGTGTCCCGATGATTGAGTGCTATGTGCCTTATGTCCAAGGCTTGATGCAAAACTACTATCGAGCCGGGGGTCTCATCGGAAGCAGCCTCTCTATCCCTATGGGGTAGAGGTAAGGTTGTCTACATCTTACCCTCCTCAGACCCTACCATAGCATTGCTATTGGTGGGATATACTGAGTACGATGAATATATAGTTTTTAAATTTCGTGTTTCATATGATAAGTTGTTGTGTATAACTTGAATTCGAAGTTCATACTTACTTGAATTTGATGAATCGTAGTAATGGAATAATTAAGTAATGTAAGATCATAAGTTTCAAAATCAGTAAATGGAAATAAATATAAACCTCCTTTGTTGTTTAAAACTTTTAGATTTAAACTCATTTTTTAAGAGATAATATTATATAATGACCCCCTAAAACTATATGGCATCTATAGCAACTAGAAGAGCCAGTTCAACACAAGCCAAAACGAAAGGTCGGAGGATGGGGTCCAACATTTCTCCTTCTCGGTACATAATATCTCTTTCATATCTAAGTAATTACAAATTGACATTTGACCTTTAAATACTTGTGAAATTAATAATCGCATCTTCTTGCAGCAAATCAAGCCCTCACGACATTTGCTTTCTTTGGTGTTGGGGTCAATTTGGTGTTGTTCTTGACCCGAGTCATGGAGCAAGGCAATGCTGATGCGGCAAACACCGTCAGTAAATGGACTGGCACCGTCTATTTGTGCTCTCTCCTCGGAGCTTTCCTCAGTGATTCTTACTGGGGTCGTTATCTTACATGCATGATCTTCCAAATTATCCTAGTTCTGGTAATTACTTTTTTTTGTTTGTTTAACCATGAGAACCCATTATTAACAACTTATGACATGCGTTGTCAATACTCTCAAACCAAATAACATAACTTAAGTTTATAGATAGTCCTAACTTCCAGCTTATAAACGTACAAAAAAGTCCAAATCTATTAAAAAAAAACTTCATAAATTTATGCATTACTAAATAAAAGAGTATAATCGATATGCACACAACCCCATGGTGATCACCAACAAATAATGAAATGTTTTTGTTTTGTCCCGGGTTAGCCATTCGCTAGCCGGGACGTTTGTGGTCCCAATAAAGTTTCCTTTCAAAAAAATAAAATAAAAAATAACTGAAAAACCTAAAAATTGGAAATGGTAATTAAACAAATCCATGGTAATTACCTATCGCTAATACCAATATTTTCGACGACCATACAAAAGTTGTCGGTGATCCGTCTGTATACTTCGTCAGTATTATATCGCAAATGAGATTATCCACAACTGTATACTTAACTGTCCGTTACCACAAATATTCATCGGTACAAGCCTTTACCGACGGATTGGTGACATGCAAGGCCCGACACCCCGATAGTCCCAATTTGTTTTTTTTTAAATATATATGTTTTTTATGAAAAAAATATGTATTCTGAATATTTAAGCCCAAATACTCAACTAATTTTCGTCTTCGACCCAGAATTTTTTCACGATTCTCGAAGACGACCATGCTGACATGGTTGATATTAATATGTTATTGATAATTTGTTGTTTAGTAGTAATAGTTTACTAACATTGATACTAATGTATTATGCTTTGTAGGGGTTGATGCTATTATCAATAACTTCTTGGCTATTTCTAGTAACACCTACTGGATGTGGAGATGGAGTACAACATTGCATTCCAACATCATCAAAAGGAACAATGATGTTCTATTTATCAATCTACATGGTTGCTTTAGGCTACGGCGGCCACCAGCCAACGTTAGCCACTCTTGGCGTCGACCAGTTTGATGAAACCGACGAAAAACATAAAGAAAAAGGCGCTAGAGGCGCTTTCTTTGCATACTTCTATGCTGCACTTAATATCGGATCTTTGTTCTCGAAAACCATTCTCGTGTACTATGAAGATATTGGTCATTGGACAATGGGGTTTTGGGTGTCTATGGGGTCTGCGGTTGTTGCATTGCTGTCGTTTTTGTGTGGTTCGTTTCATTATCGGTATGTTAAGGCGTCGGGCAATCCTTTGCCACGTGTTGCTCAAGTGTTTGTTGCTGCGTGTCGAAAATGTAAAGTTCGGGTTGATGATGAGAAGCAGTTGTATGAAGTTGAAGGCTTGCATTCGGCTATTAAAGGGAGTTGAAAGATTCTTCATAGCAAGGAGTATAGGTTCGTCGATAACTACTTATTTGATCTTTTTTTTTTTACATATTGTTACGTATAATGTTCAGTGTCCGTGTTCGCCTGTTAAGAAATCGAGCTTGTTCGTGTTTGTTCATATCCATTATTAATTTTGTAAAGGATCGATACCAACGGACACTAATGAATATTAACGGACATAAATGAACGTAAACTAACACAAACGAACGCATAATAGTTTGAGAATAATAAAAAAATCTAGAAGTACACCACATACTATTTTTAAAAAAATCATCATCATATCAAAATAGTAATAGTAGAAAATAAATAAATAAATAAATAAATAAAAAACAGTAATAGTAAAATTCTAATAAACGAACATATATATGTAAACGAGCTTAACCAGATGAACGGACCTAACGAACACAATATCGAACGTTCACGAACACAATTGAACGAAGACGGCCTCTAGTTGTGTTTGTTCGTTAAGCTTGCCGAACAAAATTATTTGTTCATGTTCGTTCATTTATTAAGCTTACCGCTCACTAAACGACACTAATGGACACAAAAGAACATAAACTAATACAAACGAACATATTGTAATTTAAAAATAAAAAAAAATCTAGAAGTACATCATATACTAATTACTATACAAAAAAACTTAACATAGTAATCATAAACATAATGATATCAAAATAGTAATAATTATAAATAGATAAATAAATAAATAAATAGATAAATAAATAAATAAAAATAGTAATAGTAAAAAAATAAATAAATAAAAATAGCAAACGAGCTTAATGGGACGAATGAAACGAACACTATACCAAACGTTCACAAACACAATTGAACGTAGATGCCTCTAGTTGTGTTTGTTCTTTAAGCTCATTTATTAAACGGACAAACATAAACAAACTTCTTGCCAGACGGTTCTAACGTAACCTTTAACATTTCAGATGTCTAGATAAGGCGGCAGTGGTAACCGAAAAAGATCTATCCAGTCCACAAAACCACTGGAGACTATGCACAGTGACACAAGTAGAAGAAGCAAAATGTGTCATAAGAATGCTACCAATCTGGCTATGCACAATCATATATTCAGTCATATTCACTCAAATGGCTTCGTTATTCGTGGAGCAAGGCGCAGTCATGAACACGCATATTGGCACCTTTCGGTTGCCAGCAGCCAGCATGTCAGTGTTCGACATAGTTAGCGTCCTAGTATGCACGCTACTCTACCGCAAAGTGTTAGTCCCATTAGCTGGACGGTTAACTAGAAACCCTAAAGGGTTAACCGAGCTACAACGAATGGGAGTTGGTATTATTATTGGAATTTTCGCAATGGTGGCTGCGGGAGTGACGGAAATAAGAAGATTAAAATATTCTATACCCGATGAACACACGAGTTCGTTGAGTATATTTTGGCAAGTGCCACAATATGCGCTTGTCGGGGCGTCTGAAGTGTTTATGTATGTTGGACAACTAGAGTTTTTTAATAGTCAAGCTCCAGATGGGATCAAGAGCTTTGGAAGCTCGTTGTGTATGGCGTCGATATCTTTAGGGAATTATGTTAGTAGCCTTTTGGTTCATATGGTTATGAGTATTACGGTTCGGGGAGAGGACGAAGGGTGGATTCCGGAGAATTTGAATGATGGTCATATGGATAGGTTTTATTTCTTGATTGCTCTTTTGAGTTTGATGAACTTTATGGTGTATGTGTATTGTGCTAAGAAGTATAAGTGCATTAGTGTCGACGAGAATGGTAGCGAGCCGAAGAAGGGAGAAGTGTAGTTTGTGTTTCGGAATTGTTCGTTTAGGGTTTAAGGTTTAAGGTTTTGGTTGGTGTGTAGTTTGGTTTAAGACATGTTGGTTGTATAGACAGTTGGGATTGTGTTTGGTCATAAATGAATAAATTGAATAGTTGACACACACTTGATTTGATTTTTTTTACTTTTACTGGTTCAGTGGTTTTAATTGTGGATTATCCTAAGCTTAGGAAATAATTCAAAATAACACTATATGTTAATGAAATGTAAGCACTAGTATATATTTGTTACAAATTAATTAATGATACATTTTCTTTAACAACGACATTTTCAGGCTAAGTGACATGCCTCTTCATAGCCTAGGTCTATATTTGTAACATCCCGAAATTTCTAAGAATAATATTAATTATATTATTTAACATTAGTGGGAAAGTTTACTCAGGTTAGCGGGGAGATAATAAATAAAGTAGGAGCAAGTATGGGTCGGGCTAGTGTTGGGTAATGGATATGGGCTATGGACTTGGGAAGGAAGGAAGAGACTATGGGCTTAAGCCCATGATCCATAATTATATAAACCTTAATTCCCATTTTTCATTCATTCACACATCTTCCATACACTACCAAAACACACACTTAGCTCTCTCTCATCCTACTCACTCTCTCTCTAGCCGAACCAACAAGAAGAAGAAGAATTGATTTCCGACCCGAGGTAACGATAGTTTATTATTGTTTGAGCTTAACCCGTTAGATATAGTTGCAAAACGACGAGCCGGCACCGTTAAACCGTTTAAATCACGAGATCCGAGTGGAATCGGGTATAAACCGAACCTATGATGAGCTAGGGATCACCCTAGCTAAGATCTGGATCGAACGGGGCGAAAAACGGTGAAAAACGAGTTAAAACTCGTTTTTCCGGTGAGTTTGCGTTTTTCCAGCGGCTTTCCGGCAATGATGGCGCCGGAAAAGTTATTATGAGGTTAGAGGTGTGACCTAACCCTAGTTCTTTATAGGAGCTTAGCGAATCAGAGGGTGATTCTTTAGCTAGTTCGTTATGGGAGCTTAGCGAATCAGAGGGTGATTCTTTAGCTAGTTCGTTATTGGAGCTTAGCGAATCAGAGGGTGATTCTTTAGCTGATTCGCATAAGGAAGCCTAACGAACTAGGCTTGATTCTTTACCCAATTCGTTAAGGGCAAGGTAACGAACTAGGAGTTTAATATAAAGACAGAATGGTCCCTGGACTTAGAAAAGAATTATATAATTTCATAATAGACCTTGGAGTTTGGTAATTTATGAAAGATACCTTTAAAGGTTAATGAGTAACGATTAACTAACCAGGTAATGATTTAATGAAGTAAAACCAGATTAGACACGTAAGACTAATTAAGTAGCAATGAGATTGGCTAGAGTAGTATTTGATATGGTATTTATTAAACAGTCAGTCGTGCACAGTCAAGAAGGATTAACCGTTAGCAGAAGAAGCAGAGTTCATGTGAGTTTCTAGCCCCATTTCCTTGTTATGTTTTCGGGGTTATGTGCATAGTCGATGTGATTGTTAATACATTTATCCTAAGTGATGAATGTATGCCTTATGTGATTATGTGAAAGGTAGAAATGATTGCCTGTCGGTACGTGAACGATCTTCGGATATTGCACGTACTGTCAAGTTATAATGCTATATACGAGATATGTATGTTATGTATGTATGTTATGTATGTATGAGATAGAAAGGTAGAAAAAGAGACTGGACCCTAATAATATCCAAGGCAGAAAAGGGACCGAGCCCTTTAATAATCTCGAGGCAGAAAAGGGACTGGACCCTAATAATATCCAAGGTAGAAAAAGGGACTGGACCCTAATAATATCCAAGGCAGAAAAGGGACTGGACCCTAATAATATCCAAGGCAGAAAAGGGACTGGACCCTAATAATATCCAAGGCAGAAAAGGGACTAGACCTTAATAATATCCGAGGCAGAATAGAATAGAGTAAAGTAGAATTTGATTTATGAAAGTATAACTGAAAGTATGTATGTATGTATGTATGTATGTAAAGCATGTTATGTTATTAACTAGAACTCACTCAGCGTAGCTGACTTTTAGTATGCACGCAGGTGAATTGATTATAGAGTTAGCACGAGGATGGCACATGGCATGGATTGGACGGCTGGCATCTGATGATAGAAAAAAGATGTTTTAAATATAATGTTTTGGGTTATGGTATCAAAGAAAAGATTTAATGTTTTGTAACGAATGGATGATGTTTTATATTCCGCAAAAAGTTTTAATTAACTCTGATTTGTAAGAACAGTGTTTATGAGTAAATCTAACGCTAAAGTAGGACTACCGGGAACGGGGCCTTACAATATTTATACCTCAGACGAAATTACAACCATACATTGTTAGTTTGACGATGATCAGGAATGGTGCCAAGGGAAACCGATTATCTTGTAAAACCCTCTGACTTGATCGAGACACAATTAAACATAAATAGACTAGAAAACTTGAGAACTTTTCGGCACTAAATTTTGTCTGTTGATCAAGACAAATCAATGGATAAGATAAGATAGGAGGATAAGTCTTAAGGTTGTTAGTGTTCCTGAGCTATCTCTCATATTTTTGGTTAGTCTATGTGAACATTGGAGGCTGTTTCAAGTTCTTATCTACTTCATTCGTTCTATTACAAGTGTTTAGGTTTAAAAAACACAAAGTTTAAGGTGGATTGAATATTTATTTTTTTTTCTTACCAAATGACAATAATGCCATTGAAAAGTGGGTCCATCAATATTGTACGTTTATTAATGTAGTTGTGTGTGTCTAAGGGTAAACTTTGAAATTGACTAATAAATTTTGAAAGTGGACACTTGTAATGAGACAGATTTTTTTCCATGTAAATATTTCCCAAATTTTTTTATAGTTAAACTTTTTATATAACACAAACCGAACTACATCTGGATAATGGGTAAGTGAGCAACAAGCTGTGCCGCTATCCCCCTTTTGAATCGCAAAGCCTATTCTACTAAATATAAATCCTTGGTTCCTTGGGCTTTGCGAGTCACTGTGGACCACCTTCTGCACTCGCTCCAAGAAGCGAACCGCCTCGGGAGCTAGGGATCCAAAATTGTCGAAGGCAAATGGAATGAGCACGTGCTGATTCTCCAAACACGCTGCCTCATGCTTATTAACCTTCCTAGATTCCGTAGCTAAAAAAAGGAAATATGAACACTTATAATGGGACGAAAAGAGTAGTTATTTATATTTGAAGAGACGTGGATCGACTCACTGGTAGACGATCTACTTTCCTCGGGTGTGATTATACTATTTCACCAATGGTTTTCTTGGATCTGTGTTCTTCCACCTACAAAATGAAGAGCACCGTCAACTTACTCCTCAGAAAGGGACAGAGGGGTCCTCTTTGGGGTAACCCTCCGGTGTGAGAATAAGTATTTGTGGGAGAAGATAATAATATCAGAGTAAGGAAATCTGGGGAGTATTGCTTAATAGCTGAATACTCTGTAATTTGTTGTGATTGTGTGTGTTACTGACTGTAACTGCCTGTGAGTGAATGTGATTGAATATGATTGAATATGTTACTGGCTGTAACTGTGTGTTGTTGGATGATCCTTTCCTTGTGGAGTTGATGCTGTATTTATAGTGCTAGGGTTTCCACTGATTGGGCTCAGCCTTGTTGGCCCTCTCCAATTGCTCTGCGCCACGTGTCCTCTGGGACACCTGGTGCTTTCTCATTGGTTGTAATCACGTGGTAGCACATAAGTTATGCTGAGTTGTCCGTCCTTCATTTGGCAGCTGTCAACATCAGCATATTCTTATTCCTTAAAAAGATACCTTCTGGAAGGTTGTCTGACGTGCACAATCAAGGTTGCCCTAATCCTGATTTGGATAAGGACGAGGTTGATTATGTGCATGTGTGATATGCGCCAATCCTGAGGATGCGCGAGGTCTTCTCTTTATTCTCACGCGCAGATGTTTCATGCGCAGATGTGATATGCACGAGCATGTGATATGCGCCGCGCGCTGATGCGCCACGCGCATATGTGATATGCGTGAGCATATGTGATGCGCGAGCATATGTGTGCCTGGGCATATGATGCCTGAGCATGTGTGGTGCCTGGGCATATGATGCCTGAGCATATGTGATATGCGCCATGCGCATAGGTTTTGGCTTTGTGACTTCGTAATGTCTTGATTTCAAGCCTCTTGTCTATATCTTGTGGGTTGACCCGCCTTGCTCGGTGTTGAGGCGGGTACATACCTCTTCAAGCCCCCCCAGTCTAATGTGTGTCTTGTCTCGCGCGAGCGAGGCAAGATAGATATTAGACTTAACAGTTTGTTTTTTTAGTAGGGGTTTGTCTTTTTCTTCTTATTATTCACCGTTGCGCGAAATTCTATCCTTTTGGTTGCAAACGAATCGTCCCTGTATGTGGTTGGTTATTGCTGACGTGGGCCAGTGATGGAGACGTGTCAGGCCTTTCGTGTGCTCGAGGTGCTACAGTTGCCTTTCGTGTCCCCTCACATGCTGTCAGGGACACGTGTCGCGCTCGCGTTGGTCCGTTCCTGCGAGTGGTGGCGCGTGAACTCTGGCAGCAGCCGTATAGTTTCCTTTCATGTCCCCTCACACAGTGTCAGGGCCACGTGTCGCGCTCGCATTGGCTTAGACCTGCGAGTGGGGGCGCGTGAAGTCCGTTCAGCACCAAAATTTCTCTCTCCTGGGCCTATAAAAGCCAGCCCTTAGAGTTTTTTTATCCTTCATCTTCTTGTTTAATATTCATAGCTCTTTTTCTTTCTTTCATTCTATTCCGATTACCGTCTTCTGCTTCTAGGTTTCTGTTCTTCAGAAGCATCCTCCGTTCGTTTTTACACTTTGTATGTCTGATAGTTCAGACCACACAATCTCCCCCATCCATTGCCGTAGAAAATCGTTAGTAATGTCTACATTGAAGAAGACCGGCAAGGGGAAGAAGGCTGCTGAGGTCTCATCGGAGGAGGTAGGGAGGACCAAGGCGGTGAAGAGGTGGAATGAAATCCCCTGCAAATTGAGGCAGGCCGATCTTGACAGCCTCATCGCCTCTCAGGGTTTTCCCCCTCTGTTTGGCTGCATGTTGCCTGTGGCCGGGCAAACGGCGGCGGACCCGCCTACCGGCTATATATCCCTTTATAGCCATTTTTTCACCCACTGCAACCTTCGTCTCCCGATGACAAGGTTTGTGGGTGCACTGCTTAAATTTTATGGGATTCATATATCCCAAGTCCATCCGTTTGGACTTGTGCGCATGACTCACTTTGAGTTCATGTGCAAATCCCAGCGCGAGGAGCCCACCCCTCGGCGCTTTCAGTTTTTTTACAAGCCCAAGATCCAAGACTCTTGGTTCTCATTTATTCCTCGCAGTCAGAAGGTGAAGTGCTCCACTGTTTCATTCAAGAGCCTTCATGGCTGGTCTGAGAGGTTTTTTTACATTAGGGCTGGTGTAATCCCCATCCGCATGACCATGCGCGCGATTTCTTCTGCGCCTGCGGATGTGGGTGTCCTCAAGAACCCAACTGGCGCCTGGGTTAATAAGTTGACCGCTGAACCATCCCCCGCCAAGAACATTTGTGAGGAGGCGCTGGTGGGGGTTGGTATGAGCAAGAGGTGGGCGGACAGCGCGCTTGAGCCCGTTATCCAAGTCGACGGGCTGCGTAAGTTTATCTTACTGCTTTACTTCTGCGCGAATATAATTCTTTTTGCTGATATCATTTGACTTGTTTTGTGCAGTCACCAAGGAGTATATCCACGCCGCATATGATGAGCATATGGAGGGTGGTTCCGTCGCGCTCGGCGCTGGGGAGGTTGGTTTCCCCGATCGCTTTGATGACATGTTCATCCCTGTTGATCTGGGATTTGTCTTCGACAGCGATGCGCCTGGTAATCCTTTGTACTTATGCTTTTTCCTTTATAATACCAAATTTTGCTAACACTTCTGTTGCATGTATTGTAGATGCGCTCGAAAACTACGAGCTGGAGCTCGCGGAAGAGGAGGAGGAGGAGGAGGAGCCGCCCCAACTAAAGCGTAAAGCTAAGGGGAAAACTGGCGCAGGGGCCAGTAAGAAGCAGAAGAAGGATGATGCCCCTGTTGTTCAGGATCCTCCTACTAAGGCGGGGGGATTTGGGAAAACCCAGGAGTTTACCACCAGGGTTTCCTTGGCTTCCCTGCCTCAAAAAGTGGGCAGACCTCCTGTCCACTTGAGGTATGGTGGCGCTACCTCCTCCCTTCCCGCGGCGGAAAAGGGAAGCGGTGTTGCGCCCTCGACAGGTATACTTTGCTTATCCTTTGCTTATCTTTTTTGGTTCTATGAGCGCGATTCTGATAGAATTACTAATGAATCTTTACTCACTCAAATTTTTGTAGAGCCGGCGACAGCGCAACAAGATGCCGAGGCTGCGCCGGAGGTCGCTTCGAAGTCCCCTGTTTTACCCTCAAAGAAGGGCAGAATGGACTTCATGGAGATGTTTGCTTCGCGAACGGAGTTGCGCCAAGGTACGTATTGCGCTCTTATTTTCTGACTTTCTTTTAGATCAAGTCAGTAACCATTTCTTGTTGTTGATTTTTCATAGAAGCCGTAGCTGGCGTACAAGCTTCTGGCGGCACTTCGGGCGCCGGCGCCAGCGCCGCTGGCTCTGCTCCTGCTCCTGCAAGCGATGAATCTCCCCTCATTGGGATTACTAAGGAGCAGGAGGCCGTTTTGCGCGCCGACCTGGCGGCGTCGAGACCTCCCTCACCTCTTCCTGCGCACAGCCCTCCTCGCGAGACTGATTTTGACTCTAGGTCGCAGGAGAAGAGGCCTATTTCAGAGGAGGATGAGGAGGTTCATGCTGAAGACTCCTACGGCGCCCGCGCCAGCCCTGCAGCGCCACGAGGTTTCGCGGCGGAGCCTTCTCGTGGGGCTGGCGCTGACTTTTCTGCTTCATCCCCGCAGGTATAGTTTATTTTTTGCTTCGCTGCGCGTACTTCCATCTTAAAGTTTTGATGACTTAGATAATTTCTTTGTTTTTGCAGGAAGCCGATCACACTTACCGCCCGAGATGGAATATTACTGAAGACAGCACATTTCAGTCCATGGGGGTGTGTGCGGAATTCTGGGCTCATGCTGTGCATCCCTCTGAAAGGAGGTTCCAGGAGGACCGCGCTCGCGACGACCTGCTCAATGATCATATGTTTGCTGGGTCAGCCTTCATTGCTGCCTCCCAAGAGCTTCGCTCTGATTACGTAAAAGTACGTGATGCTCTTGCGGAAGCCAAGCAAGAGGCTAAGGTGTCTGCTTGGCATCTTTCTGATGCTCGCGAGAGAGCTGAAAAGCTCCAAGCCGAGCTCAGTGAGAACAGAGCCAGTGCCAACAGCGCCTTCGTGAAGCGCGGGCATGAGCTTCAGGCGGCGCGGGAGAAGCTGCAGGCGGCGGAGGCGGACGCGGCCAAGTACGCGCGCCGAGCGCGCGACTTGGAGCTGGAGGCGGAGGCGCGTGACCAAGCTCTTGTCCAGTCTATCACTGAAAAATCATCACTGGAGAGTGAGGTTGCGCGCCTGAAGAGGGAGTTGGCGGTCGCGCAGGCCGATAAAGATGAAGCCCTGGCGACGGCAGCGTCTAGCCATGAAGCACTTGATGCTGCGCGGGCGGAAAAAGAAGAAATCTTGGCGGCAGCAGCGTCCGACAAAGAGGAGCTGAAAAAGACTAAGGAAACTGTTGAGTTATTAAACTCTCAGGTTCCTGCCCTCGAGACGTCTGTTGCTGGCCTCGCGCAGGATCGCCACTGGCTCATCTCACAGGGCATGACTCGTTGCGCTTTCGCGATGAAATACTCAGACGAGTTTCAGGCCCTTGTGATGGACTGCAACGCTGCCGCGCGCTTGGTGGGGCGAGCTGAAGGGTTTACGGATGGCTATGAATATGGCATGCTGAAGAAGAACCCATCCGAGTACCCTTATCAGAGCTCCGCTGCCTGCGCGGAGATGGCCGCGATGGGGGAGAAGTATATGAATACTCCCATTCCCATCCTTGCGCAGGTATTTTAACCTTAATGAGATTACCTTGACTTATTTTCTAAGTCTTTTTGTACTCATATTTTCGCTTATGATTTGCAGATATCCGCGCTTGCTGACCAGCCCGATCTCGTCGCGCTAAAGAAATTACTTGACGAGTGCGAGGGGACTGGCGGCGGCGATGATGGCGCGGCGAATGCTGGCGTTGCTAGCGGCTCTGGCGTGGCCAAAGGATCCGCTCCTGACACTGTCGTGATAGAAGACTCCATTCAAGACGAAGAACTTGACTATGGTCAGTTTGGAGATGACGAGGAGCAGGCTGCGCCAGATGCCGAGGGCGATGATGAGGATGATGAAGAGGCTGATGTCAACGTGGAGACTTGAGAAGCCCTTCATGTTTTTTATTTTTATTTGTAGTTTGTATCTCATCTTGTAAACTTGTAAATTTCAATGCTTTTGAATGAAATTCTGTTTTTCCCTTCTTCGCATCTTGCGCACTCCTATTCATCTCTTTATATCGCATGTTTGCTTGTTGAATATAAGATATGCTTGCACGTTGGAATAAGAGCAAGGTTGTAAGGAATTTATTATACTTAACCCTTGCCATATTGTAAGTGATTTTGCCATATCTTGATTATGTTGACACGTGTCTTGGCGCTTCCAATATTCCTCTTTTGCGCGACGTTATCGCGCATTTATGGAATTATGAGTTTTTTAGCCTTTACGCGTCAATGTGTTACTCAGATATCCACTACAATTTCATGCGCGACCCCAACCTGAGACCTTAACAACTATGTTTTGGCATTTTGCTTTGCCTTAGTTGTGTTTAGGTGTTTTATGGTCAGGCTGCGCAGCATGTAAGATGGATGTTGCGAGTGATTTGAGCTAAGGCTCATATTATTGGGCTAAGGCCCTGGCGTTTTAGAGTTAAGACTCATTAACGCGTTTGAGCTTGAAGCTCGCGCATGTATGTTTTACTTCGTTTTATTTCGTTTTGATGTGAATACTATGTTGTCATATTGCTCAAAATTAATAAAGAGAAGTGTGAAACATGTATGCAAAAGGTAATAGAATTGGGCTAAGGCCCTGACGTTTTAGAGTTAAGACTCGTTATCGCGTTTGAGCTTTCAGCTCGCGCATGTATGTTTTACTTCGTTTTTATTTCGTTTTGATGTCAATACAATGTTGTCATATTGCTCAAAACTAACAAAGGGAAGTGTGAAACATGTATGCAAAAGGTGATAGAATCCACATTAAGAGAAAATAGCGCTTATCATTATTCATCATGGCTTATCAAGCCTTGATTACAAACTTGACAATTTTTACATGAAACATTTTCTAAGCTGTGCCGCGTTCCATGCGCGCGGGATCTTCTTTCCATTCAAATCTTTTAAGGCGTATGCGCCTTTTCCCAATTCTTCCAAGACTTGATATGGTCCCTCCCAATTGGGGTACATTTTTCCCGGGGGTATCGCGCGGCTTGCTTCATTGTTTCGAAGGACAAAATCATTTTTCTTGAAGTGGCATTCTTTCACGCGCTGGTTGTAATATTTTTCCAGTTTTTTCTTGTATTTGGCTTTAGTGATGATAGCCGCCTCTCTGCGCCCTTCAAGTAAGTTGAGATCCAACCCTCTTTCGCGCTCGTTGTCAATCTTGCTCATCATGAGCACTCTATGGGATGGGCATCCAACTTCTGCTGGAATCATTGCCTCTGTTCCATAGGTTAGGCTGAACGGGGATTCGCCATTGCTGGTTTTGCTTAATGTCCTGTGTGCCCACAGGACATTAGGTAGCTCTTCGACCCAAGAATGGGATTCTCCCTCCAACCTTTTCTTCAGCCCATTTAACAAACTTTGGTTCGCGCGTTCCACTTGTCCATTCCCTTGAGGGTGATAAACAGAAGTGAAAATTTGGTTGATGCGCAATTCCTTGAGCCAGCTGGATATCTTCTTGTCAGTGAATTGCTTGCCATTATCGCTCACAATTTCCATGGGCAAGCCAAAACGGCATATGATGTGGCTCCAGATAAACTGCTCCATCGCTTCGGCTGTTATTTTTGCTAGTGGCTTGGCTTCAACCCATTTTGTGAAATAGTCTACTGCCACTACCAAAAATTTTACTCGCCCAGGCGCTTGCGGTAGGGGACCCACAATATCGATTGCCCATTTATGGAAAGGCCATGCGGAGGTTACCGGAATCAAGTTGTTCTTTGGCCGCATGGTGTTTGGCGCATATCTCTGACATGCTTTGCATTTTTGGATCTCTTTTAAAGCGTCCAAGTACATGCCTGGCCAATAGTAGCCTGCGCTCATTGCCTTGGCAACCACCATGCGCGGGCCAACATGAATTCCACAGATTCCTTCGTGTATCTCTCTAATCTCATAGCTTGCTTCCTCAGCATCTAGGCATTTCATGAGCTGCCCAAGATAAGAGCGTCGATATAATGTACCATCAAGCAGTTCATAGTTCTGCGCCTTGTGTCTTATCTTCCTCGCTTGTGCGCGATCATCTGGTACCTTTCCCTCCTTCAAGAATTCCATTATTGGAGTTATCCATGATGAAGGGGTTGTATGAGTTACCAGGACTGACTTCGCTACCACCGACGGGTTGCTCATTACTTCTACCCTGACATCTTTGCCAAAGTGATCAAAACTGGTTGATGCCATCTTACTCAGCGCGTCTGCAGATTTGTTTTCACTGCGCGGAATATGAATGATTCTGAAGCTGTCAAATTGCTCGATGAGCTTTTTCGCCTGCTCTAGATATAGAGGCATGGTGTTCTCCTTGGCATCATAAAGGCCATTGACCTGTGCTGCTACCAAGTATGAATCAACATGGGCCTCTAGCTTTTTAACTCCGAATTTTTGCGCGATGCGCAGGCCAGCCAGCAGGGCTTCATACTCAGCCTCATTGTTGGTGCTCTTGAAGTCCAACCTGATGGAGTAAGTATATTCATGATTCTCTGGATCCACCAGTTTGAGGCCTGCGCCGGACCCTTCATTGTTTGAAGCTCCGTCAGTGAACAATCTCCAAACATTTTCTTCATCATTGGCTCGCGGAGGGTCTACCTCGCGCTGAGCCTCTTCTATTTTTCCTTCGGGGACTTCTGCAATGAAATCAGCCAAGACTTGTCCCTTTATTGCTGGACGGGGCTTATAGGAGATCGTGTGCTCTCCGAATTCCAGTGCCCACTTTGTCAGCCTTCCTGAGAGCGCGGGGCGTCGCAAGACTTGCTGGATGTTGTAACCAGTCAGAACTTCAATGGGATGACCATTGAAATATCTATGAAGCTTGCGCGACGCGTGTGTTAGTGATAAAACTAACTTTTCCATGATGGAGTAGCGCGTCTCAGGATCTGTCAGCACCCGACTCACATAGTATATTGGCGTTTGGATTCCCTTGCGATCCACCAATAATACTGCGCCAATGGCGCGCTCTCCTGCTGATAGGTATAATGTCAAAGTTTCACCAGGAAGAGGAGCTGTGAGCGCGGGCAGATTTATCAAACATTCTTTTATCTCCTTGAAAGCTTGCTCGGCCTCAGGAGTCCATTTGAATTGGCTTTTCTTTAAGCAATTCCTCAATGTGTTGACAAACGGGGTAGATTTGGTTGCATGGTTCGCTAGGAACCTGTTGATTGAAACCAATCTACCATTCAGCTTCTGAACTGCTTTCATGGTGGATGGCGAGGGCATGTCAAGGATGGCCTCCACCTTCTCAGGGTTCACCTTGAAACCATCCTTGGTGACCATTACACCAAGAAATTTTCCCTCTAGTACGCCGAAAGTACATTTGCTCGGATTGAGCTTCATGTTAACTTCCTTTAGGCGCCCAAGGGTTTCTTCGATGTCTTTGAGCATTTGCTTTTCCTCCCTGCTCTTGATCACCAAATCATCCACATAGACTTCTAGGTTTCTTCCGATTTGCTCGCTGAAAACGGCATCTATAAGCCTTTGGTAGGTGGCGCCCGCATTCTTCAAACCAAAGGGCATTTTTATGTAGCAAAAAACACCCTTGTCGGTTCTAAATGCGGTCTTGTCCTCGTCTTGTGGTGCCATTTGAATCTGGTGATAGCCTTTGTAGGCATCCAGAAAACATTTTAGCTTGAATGGCGCCACGGAGTCCACCTTTGCATCGATGTTTGGTAGGGGGTAACAATCCTTTGGGCACGCTTTGTTGAGGTCCTTGAAGTCAATGCACATCCTCCACGACCCGTTACTTTTCTTTACCATCACAGGATTGGCTACCCACGTCTGGTATCGTATCGGGCGGATGATGTTTGCGCGCAGTAGATCCTCAACCTGCTCATTCATGGCCCTCGCCTTTTCATCCCCCATGATTCTCTTCTTTTGAGCAATTGGCTCTACAGACTTGAAGGTGTTTAGAGAATGCTGCGCCAGGTCGCGCGGAACCCCAGTCATATCAGAGTGTTGCCACGCGAAGACCGACATATATGCTGTGAGCAACCTTTTCATTCTCAGCCTCGTGTCGTCTGATAACGTAGCGCCAATTGTGATTTTTTGCTCCGGGAATTTCGGGTTGAGAATCCATTCCTCTGGCGCGTTTTCTGCCATTGGAATTTTCATTCTCCCCTCCCGCGGAGTACTTGTCACTGCGCACAAATGATCTCGGTATACAAAAGTTACACCTGTTGGTGTTGGGAACCCCAACGCGCCGTGCGCTGGCGACGGTATGGCATTGAATTGGGCAATCGTTCCCCTACCCAAGATCATATTGTGGCAAGAAGTGGTGGGCAAGACCAAGAAGTTAACAACTTCGGTTCGCTTGTGTTTCTCGTCCCCCATAGTTAGCTCAAATTGTATTTGACCTAGGGGATGAATGATTTCATTTGAAACACCAGAGATTGGTGCATTCACAATCTCAAGCCTTGCTTGGTCTGCCGGATCAAGTTTTCTGAAACATTGCTCATACATGATGTCTGATTCGCTGCCAGTGTCCACCAGGACTTTTGACACCTCGTAATGAGCAATGTGTGTAGTGATAACAAGAGGACTGCTGATGGAAGGGCCTCCCCTGATTCTTGGGAAGATTACTTGTTGCTCGCGCCAATCTCCTTGTATTTGCGCGCTTCTCTTTCTTGATGTTTGCCCTTGCCTTCCTCCTTCGGCTACACAGATTCTTTTGTACTTTTTGCTGGCAGAGGCTCCTTCTGGTTGTTCATTTTCTGGTCTTGAGTTTTTTACCAGGTGAGCCAGCTTGCCTGATTTCACGTCCTTTTCAATTGCATCCTTCAAGTGGTGGCATGCATCAGTGTTGTGTCCTGTGGACTTGTGAAACTCACAGTACTTGCCACTGTCTGATGGTCCCTTGTAGTGTAGTGGCTTGGGGCTTTTGAATTGGACATTCTCAGTGCTTAACACCTGTGAAGGCGTTTTAGTGAGGGGAGTCCATATTCTTGGCAGAGGTCTGTTAGGATCTCTGCCGCCTTCCCTCTTGTCACCCTCCCCGCGATTACGAACATCTTTTTGGGGCTGAGGTGAGCTTTGTTGCGCATGCTTTTCTGCGGAAGAAAAACTGGTTGGTTGCAACCTGGACCATACAGAGTTCTGTTTGCCCCTCTTTTCTTTGCTGCGCGGTGACTCAGCTTGATGCGCTCTTTCTCTTGCCCTATCTTGGGAAATTTGTTTCTCATTTCTCGCGAAAACTCGCGATGCTTCCATTAACTTGGCCCAAGTGGTGGGCATGCCATCTCTGCTTACGAGAGCTCGGCGGAGTTGATCACTGCGCGCGCCTTGTATAAAGGCCACGTGCAATAGTTGCTCAGTGATACCTCCGATTGCCAGAGACTCCTGATTGAAACGAGTGATGTAGTCTTCAATCGTTTCATCATTCCTGCGCACGCAGTGCATGATGTCATCAGGGTCGCGCGTGTGCCTGCGCTGCTGTACGAAGTGGGCTTGGAACTTTTCCAATAGTTCCTCGAACCCATCAATTTGTCCAGTCGGCAAGCTCTCGAACCATACACGCGCCGCGCCCGTGAGGCAGCGAGCAAACATGTGACACCATGTTGGCATCGTCCAGCTCTCCAGGTTTCCCGTGTTGTAAAAACCTTGCAAGAAATCGTCTGGATCTGTTGTGCCGTCATATTTGCCCAAACCACTTGGCATCTTTGTTTTGTGCTGGATGGGAGCCTTCGCGATGCGCTCAGTGAACTTTGAATGTTTCACCAAGATGGCTGGTCTGTACGGTGTGGTTACGTCCACTTGCCCTCTAACTGGCGGGCTGTACGGCATGTGCAGATCCAGATCGGCTCTGGCTCCAGGCGCCATGTTCACAGGCGCGCGGAGCTGTGAGCCTCCTGCATGAGTATCTCGCGTCTTCCTCATGCTATGCACTTCTTCATCACTGAACTCAGTGTGTGCAGTGTGAACATAATGTCCTTCTTCCGGCGCGCGCGGTCTTTTTGTTCCATGAATAGTTTGCTTATCAAACGCTTGCCTTTGTGTTAAGTCGGCTAGCTTTTTCTGTTTGACCATCTCATTGTACTTGTCCATTAGACGCCGCTGCTCGTTTATGAGCCATTCTTTAGGATCATTTGTTTCATCTTCTGGACCCATTGGTCCTTTTTGTTTCGCGCCGGCAAGATTTTGTAACGTGAGATCGTCTGGAGGAGTTTCAGTCTGGCCGTGAGGAGTTGTGATGAAGGGACGGTTACTGGTGGTGCGCGTAGAATCACGCGGCCCCCTCAGAAACTGTTGTCCCTCATTAACATCCTCACGTTCAATATCCTCCAGAACTTGATCAACGTTATGAACGCCAGAAACCATGGTGATTTTTTTTATATATAGATCTGATGAGATCTGATTGCCGTTGTCCCACGGATGGCGCCAATGAAGAGACGTGGATCGACTCACTGGTAGACGATCTACTTTCCTCGGGTGTGATTATACTATTTCACCAATGGTTTTCTTGGATCTGTGTTCTTCCACCTACAAAATGAACAGCACCGTCAACTTACCCCTCAGAAAGGGACAGAGGGGTCCTCTTTGGGGTAACCCTCCGGTGTGAGAATAAGTATTCGTGGGAGAAGATAATAATATCAGAGTAAGGAAATCTGGGGAGTATTGCTTAATAGCTGAATACTCTGTAATTTGCTGTGATTGTGTGTGTTACTGACTGTAACTGCCTGTGAGTGAATGTGATTGAATATGATTGAATATGTTACTGGCTGTAACTGTGTGTTGTTGGATGATCCTTTCCTTGTGGAGTTGATGCTGTATTTATAGTGCTAGGGTTTCCACTGATTGGGCTCAGCCTTGTTGGCCCTCTCCAATTGCTCTGCGCCACGTGTCCTCTGGGACACCTGGTGCTTTCTCATTGGTTGTAATCACGTGGTAGCACATAAGTTATGCTGAGTTGTCCGTCCTTCATTTGGCAGCTGTCAACATCAGCATATTCTTATTCCTTAAAAAGATACCTTCTGGAAGGTTGTCTGACGTGCACAATCAAGGTTGCCCTAATCCTGATTTGGATAAGGACGAGGTTGATTATGTGCATGTGTGATATGCGCCAATCCTGAGGATGCGCGAGGTCTTCTCTTTATTCTCACGCGCAGATGTTTCATGCGCAGATGTGATATGCACGAGCATGTGATATGCGTCGCGCGCTGATGCGCCACGCGCATATGTGATATGCGTGAGCATATGTGATGCGCGAGCATATGTGTGCCTGGGCATATGATGCCTGAGCATGTGTGGTGCCTGGGCATATGATGCCTGAGCATATGTGATATGCGCCATGCGCATAGGTTTTGGCTTTGTGATTTCGTAATGTCTTGATTTCAAGCCTCTTGTCTATATCTTGTGGGTTGACCCGCCTTGCTCGGTGTTGAGGCGGGTACATACCTCTTCAATATTCGTAACAAACCGTAGCATGTTTTTAGAGATAAAGCAATAGGCATTGCTCTATTTTGAAAACCAAAAGCTGAACTATCAAAAGTCTTTTGAGACTAGTAGCAATTCATCTCAAGATGGATGTAAAAATTGGATTGGAAAATCCATTGGTAATTAAAGCTAGTGTGAAACTACTTATTTCAGGCATGATTGGAAAACCAAGAGAAAGTTTAGGATGTACTAACGTATGAAAGTTTTGTGTGAAAATTATAACCTTACGTGTGAAACTAAGAACAATTTCATGTGAAAGTTTGAAACAAAAATAACTTTCATGTTCAAGTCCCGGATCAATAATCAAATACGATATAAACAAATAACTCTTGTTTATTATTAAAAAAATCTAACTCTAAAAACTGATTACAATCTCTCAAACCCCAACTCGGTTTAACTCTTGAAGAACCCTAACTCGGTTACATCAACCTCATAAATTCTAATGTCTAACCATAACTCGGTTTATATAGACTAACTTAACTTGCTACCCAAGACATTACCAAATATAATAAAACCCTAATTGTAACCTCATAAATCCATTACACATTAATGAATCCCACAAGCCTAATAGGTCCAACCCGGTCACCTACACGTGACATGCCTATTAAGTTGAAAATTACTTCCAACATGTAACCTGTTGATCACGAAAGTAAATTTCTGATAGGCAATCTTCAATAGAAAAGACGACATTCTTGAAGATTAGAAGATGGAGAACAATAATGATAAACCGAATTGAAAACAAATCGAACCTGAATAGAAAAAAATAAACGAATTTATAATGCGAGTTCAATGCAATTTGCAAACGCACGCAAATGTGAATTGAAATTTGATGAAATCGATGGAGAAAGTGACCACTTATGACTTAACCATTGAAATCAAACGAATTCAAATGAAAATGAACACGATTAAAACTGTAATCCAAAAACAATAGTCAATTGAAAATGATGGAAGCGGAACCACATAATGGAGCGATTATGCTCTGATACCATGTAACTTGAGAAAGAGAAATATTGGGGAAATTTTCTAATGTATTACTTTCGTTGATTTGAAAATAAGTTTACTACGGTTTATATGATGAACAAAACATACAAAACTATCTAATACGAAACTCAATACTTTCATGCGAACAAAATTTGCGTATGAAGCTATACAAATGTTTCGAATACATAATTACATTAGGAATTCATAATGTTTTTAAAACCTGTTTTTTTAATTATACTGGGTTGGACTAAAAAAAGGTACAACCGATTGAACATGGTCATACCACGAGGTTCAACTTGGTTGACCAGCTATCCTATAATTCCATAAATATGCAACTTTAACTCAAAAAATAATAATCCAAAAGTATATGATTTCATAATATAAAATAATACAAAAGTTAATCCTCAATAAAAAAAATAATCCAAAACAAGTAACTTTTCTTTAAGAGATATCACCACACATATAATCAACTACAATATTAAGATAACAAATCCAATACAATTCATGAACTTGGAATGCATGACTCAACACTAAAATCGGATGAGAAGCTTTCATGACAAACTACTAGGAAGAAGAACTGATTTAATCGCATGCCAACAGGAAGTTTGGTTGTGAGCTGGATGATATATGGGTATAGAAATGGTTGCTTAGGTTGCGCTAGGTTAAAAGCATGGGCGGATCTAGTTAATTGTGTGTGGGTTCATGGGAATCCACTGAGTTTCGGATTTTATATATAGTCTGTATAAAATATGATAGTGAGCCAACATATAAATTGTGAGTGAACACATAAGCAAAGTTGAACCATGGTCTAATGGTAAAAACCTTGCTTTACTACTTCGAGAACCTGGGTTCAATTCCCACTTGTAGCAGATTCTTTAGTTTTTTTATAACTGGTTACTTAATGTGTGTGTATCTTACTATTCGGAGCAACAACTTAGCTAGCATGCAAATCTTATTAGTAAAATATCATTCTTGGTACACTGAATTGACCCGAAACCGTCGAATTGAACCGAACCATCGAAGCAATCCGAACAGTCGGAACGACCCGAACCGTAAGACCGACCCGAACAGTGAACCCATTGAAAAATATTCCTAGATCCGCCACTGGTTATAAAAAGTTTAAATCATAGGTTAAAAGATGTAATGGGCCGTTTATGTTTTTTCTTTTAAAGGCTTGAAAAAAGCTGGTTCACTGGTTTAAACCAGTATTTAATAATAAACGACGGTACGAAGACCAAGACGTTGGCCAAATAAACTGGCTATATCAAGCTGGGTCCTTACCTAAAATCCAATATAACCAGTTTAACCGACCCGTATATACCGGTTTTTAGAACGTTGGGAATACGTATACAATTAATTAATTTAACAATTTGCATGCTAAAGCCGTACTCAAGTTGCCCAGAATATTATAAGGTATTTGAGAAAAGAAAGTACTTACACTAAACCCTAGTCCCCTCACGGTTTTCTTTTGTGAGAAAAAACAAAACAAAAGATTAAATTTACCCATAAAAGAGCATAAGGTAAATGAGAAAGAAAGTACAGAGAATACCTACGCGGTTTTCTTATAAAGACTAAACAAACCAGCTTTGATTGTTTTGTGTGAAACAAAAAACTAAATTCAACAAGTGATCATCAGTGCTAGGTGTGGCTTTATAAGCAGTGGAATAATCAACGGGCTTAAGGTATGCATATCTCAAGTAGGTATTCACTCAGAATTTGGTATTGTTCTCAAAGTAAAAATGATATTAAGAGATTTGAATTTTTTGTTTTGTTTTGTTATTTTTTTTTCGTTTTTTGTCAAAGGACATAATTGATGAGAAATGCGCAACCTCTTTATCTAACAGACCGAGAGTTCAAATCTTGCAAGGTACGCATATTTTAATTATAGCCGATCAGGATTAAGAGTCGTCAGAAAAATAAAAGCTTTTGAATATTTTAAGGTCATTTGTTATGGGTAGTACGTCATGTACATAAGCATTTTGGGCTTTCACATTTCACATCCGCTTGTACATGTTCTGAGGGTTGAGTTATTTTACAAAAACTAACAAAAATGAGAAGTTGAAAAACCCTAATAAATTGACATGTGTCAAGTATGGACCAAATGAAAAAGGGTATAAAAGTAATACTACACACTTTCTCTCTGAACATGCAAGTCACATGTTAATTTACCCATCATTTTTAAACGTCTATAACTTTTTCATATGATATTATTTAGAAAAATAAATTTCACCATAATAACAAGCGTTTTTTAATATTTAATATGAGTATGATTTTTTTATATAAAAATAAAAAAAATTACGTCATTATGTCTTTTTTGCTTACCATTGTGTCTTTCTGTTTATCAATGTGTTTTTTGGCCATTGTGTTTTTTTAAATACTAATAACACCGTTGTGTAATAATATGTAAATATAATGAAAAATATCAACAAATTATCTAATACATAAAACACAATTATGAATACATATTACATAATAACCTGGAATGTAAAACACAACAATGAATATATATAGCACAATGGCCTGAAACGTAAGACACAATGGTAAATACATATAATATATATAATGGCTTGAAACATAAAACACAATGAAAACTACATATTATACAATTACTTGAGCGTAATATACAACGAACATAATACTATTTTTCTCAAATTAAGTGAACGTTGAACAAAACGATTAAAACACAATGATAAGTCGAAAGACAAATGTTGAGTATAAAGACAAAATAACGAACAAAAAGACACAATGATGCGATCTTTGTTTAATTTTTATCTTTAATATGAGTAACAATTGAAAAACACAATGAACAAAGTTTATAACACCATACATAAAAAACTCAATTAAACACAATGGACAACCAAATAACACAATATAAAAACCAACTATCTTATAATTTTATTTTTATATAACAATATGATATTCATATTAAAGTTAAAAAACGCTTGTTATTATTGTAAAAACTATTCTAAAAAAATGTCGTATGAAAAAGTTATAGACGTTTTAAAATGGTAGAAGAATTGACATGTGCATTGCATGTGTAGAGAGAAAGCGGGGTTATTACCTTATGCCCTTCTCATCCAATTTTATTCAATTTTTATTCTTAAATTAATCTCCACCATCCAAATTTAAGATCAACGGATTAGATTCATTCTCATCATTCTCATTTTTGTTGTACTTTGTATTTTAACTTTACCGTATGTTCTGATGGAGCGACATTAATGTGGTGGTAGGATGTTTTGGAGAAAAATGATTTGATGAATTATTTGATATTTATTTAAAAAATAAATAATATACCACCATTGCCTCACGCTCACTAGACCACCTGCGCTCCCGCCTTGTGCCGGTGTGTGGTGGTCCGTGTTAAATGTCGCTAAGTTGGCATTGTCACGCCCCTCCTTCAGTGCGCCCACATTAGAGGGCCTAATCGGATCTGAGTTGGCGTAGGACCTACTTTGACAGGCCTGGTGTAACACTCTTTGCAAACACAACATCGTCCCACTCTTAGGCAAATCCCACATCGGCCGTGGACAAGAGAGATCCTTGGTTCATAAGTAAATGTCCTGCCTTTTCAATCACTGACGCGTTTTGGGCTTAGTTGGCTGTGAAGCACATGAAAACTCCACAGTTAAGCGTGCTTAGATGGAAGTAGTACTAGGATGGGTGACCTCCTGGGAAGTCTCCATCTGGGCAACAAAAACAAATTTGTGAGCTCTTCGTGGACAGAGCGGACAATATTGGTGGTGTGAGGGGCCGGATGTTACACCTGGTATTTTAAACACTTTACACTTAAACCCACTATTTTGTTTAAATTAACCCAATAAACAATTAGACCATAAAATCATTATACAAACGTAGCCCATCAAATATAGATCATAGTCATTTCTCATTAGTTAGACTAAACCCAATGTAATGCATTTGAGGTGCACTTGTGACACAGAAGATGAGTTGGAGGAGAGAGAAGCAAGTAAATCCTTGGCGGGGAGAGAGAGATAGATAGAGAGAGAGAGATAGATAGATAGATAGATAGAGGTGATGTGACATGCATTTAGACATTTAGCATGGGAGATGGTCTTAGTCCATAATTGATTCTTGATCGGTGGTTCTTATTTATTGTTATACTTTGTTTTCTTTTTGTTGCTAAAATAACTTTATTTCGTTTATTGTTATCTATCTATGAAAAAAAGTTATATGTAAAGACTTTGTTTTTAATACTCGTTTGAGACATCCGAAATTTGAGAATCCTAACAACGGGTTTTGTGATGATTTTAACAGGGTTAGCTAGCTAGTTATCGATGGTGTTACTGCCAAGGTTTTTCGTGATGCGAGCCAGTTCTCAGGGTGCATATTTGCGCGTACAAGATAGCCCCCCATCAAATTACCGGTCATTGAGGTTCAATGAAAGACATGTTTTTAGTCCACGTGTAAAGTTTGCAGTGGAGAAAGCAACTGGGGATATTGACACCCTAGTTCACATAAGATGTTGCTACAATAATAAGTATTGGGTGGTACATGATATCCAAACCCGGCTTTAAATTGGTGCATCCTCGGTAACACCAGTGGAAGACCGAACAAATCCCGCGTGCACCTTGTTCCAGGTTTCTCAGTCGGGAACACAAGGTTTGATCAACACATGATCGACTCTTTTTTTTTAAGAAAACGACAAACGAGAAATACTTAATAACTAACTAACACATTGAACCAATGGTATATATAAACCCACGGTTCCTAATCCTATATAACTCAAATACAGAATTTGAAACCAAATACAATTAGGATTAAAGATAAGGCTAATTTATCTATAATAATAAACTGATTATTATTATGTTAAATATTCTCCAAGATTCTAGGAGTCTTTAATCTGAGCTGGTGCTGGACACATTTAACAGGTTTCGGTTTCTTAAGCGTCGCAAGGAATATGAACGTAGCGAGCAGCGATAATGGGTTGACCATGGTAAGCGGGAGCGCAACCTTGTTCCCTACAATTGATTGGGAAACACTAGTGATACTTCCCTCTCATGTTGCATTTAGATCTAAAGAGCTAGATGGGAATTACCTTTGCTCTCGTGTCATTGAACGACACTATAATTATCATAAGTTTGTGTCCGGATTGGACGTGGGAGATCCACTGGTGGCACATGAACTCTTCCCCACTCCGGATGGAAACTATCGTATAAAGGATTTGCATTTTGGCAAGTTCTGGAGACGAAGCCCGAACTGGATATGGGCAGATGCAGAAGATACTGACAACTCTAACGACACTTTGTTTTCGTTTGTCAAGACTAGTGACAACGTCTTTAGTCTGCGTAATCTAGGAAACAACAACTTCTGCGGTGGACTCACCACTGAGGGGAAAAAAAACTGTCTAAACGCACGCTATCCGACTATGTCAAGACAAACAAAGCTAGTGGTTGAAGAATGTGTTCTTGAAAGACACATCTTAGATGTTAGATACCGGCTCGTCCACTCCAGGATTTACCAGGAGGAAATCCAAGAAGTTTCGCACGCGTATGCAACGAATGACAGCATGGACAAACCAACCACAGTCACCTTAAGTTATTCTTCAACTGATTCCAAGACCTCTAATTGGAAAAACAGTATGTCATATACTTTTGGTGTGAGTGTAAACTTCGAAATCAGTATAGTTCCGACGATTGTGAAGGGGGAGATCGAGGTTTCAGGAGAGTATGAGTGTACACGCGAATGGGGAGTGGCCAAAACGACAGAGCGTAAGAGAGAAGAGAGTTATGCTGTTGTGGTGCCACCATTAACTACAATGAAGGTGACGCTCATGTGTACCAAGGCTGCTTGCGACGTGCCTTTCTCCTATAGGCAACGCGATCTTCTTCCAAATGGTGAATGGGTTACCACTAGCAAGGATGATGGAATTTACAAAAGTAGGACATGCCTTTTAAATAAGTAACAATTTTATGCAGATAATAATGAAGAAAGAGTATATGTGTACCTTGGAGTGTGATCAGTGACTTACACTTAGTTTCTAACTAATCTGTATGGAGACTCTTGATGTAACAATGTATTATGTATACGGTTGTTGGGGTACAATTAGAGTAAGGTATTTAGTATAACCAAACAATAAAACGATGGCACGGAAATGTATGTATAAATGATCACATTGTGTGCTCGTATAACCAAAAAATAAAACGGCGATTTGGGAACGTAGGTTGATAGATGTCACAAATAAATATTCGGAATTTAAAAAAAATATAACATAGATGTGGCCAAATAAACAAAACACCGTATGATTAGTATGCTATAGAATGCGCGTTTAAAATGTACATAAACCTAAGCTAAGAATTTTGAGAATATACATTCAAGTGCAAGAATAGTGTTCTTAAAGTTGAAGTTAAATTATTATTTGCCCTAAAAAGATTATTTATAAGATATGGATGGATAGTTGCTTTATATTTTATGAAAGATTATAATAATGGTACATTTAAACCGAACCGCTTCTAACCGAAACCAATTTCAGTTGGTTTTTAAAGATAGATAACCAAATATATTTTTCTTTGAATAGTTTCTGAAACTACCACTGGGCGAGTTTTTCTGAGACAGGGTATCAACCGTTGATACCAAATATATTAATTATGGTTTTAGTTAGGCCTCCAATTTATAAAGTAGATGGTCTCTAGTTTTGTTTTTTCATCGATATAAAGAAATGATGGAATAATGGATGATTTATATGGGAAAGCCAAGGGCTCCGTTTATAGTCAGTTCATCCAAATTTGTTTTCTCATCCGACGAGGGATGGGCAAAGATGCAAAAATTCCAATAAATTTGAGGATTAAGGATTCTAAAGGCTAATGAAGTGAATCATGTTCTTAATTAACAGAGGCAACTTGTGATAAACCAAATGGATAAGCTTGTAGATGTAATCAACCATATGCACATTGCTTATGGTGAGTTATTTGAATCATTAATCATATTTAGTAAAAGTTTAAAGTTTATACCAAGTGTTTTGTTGTTTTATGCAGGATTGGACTTCCGGCTAATCCATGAAACACTACTTAATAAACCCCAACATAAAAATTTAGCAAATGATCGAATAAGTATAAATAAACAAAGCACCGGAGGATTAGTATGTTATAAAATGTGTTATTGATAACCAAATCTAATTGAAATAAAATTTTAAAACTCCAACCCAAGTCATTCATTGCTTAAGTTTTCAGTTATTAACCAAAAATCGGGCTTTCAAAACTGAATAACTGAACCGTTTTCTAGCCAAAGTTAGTTAGGTTTTAAAGCTATATCACCGTATATTTCGGTTATGGTTTTGATAGGGCCTCCACCTTATAGAGTAGGTGTTCCATCCATTTTTGTTTCTTCATCGATACTGGACAAAGAAACAACATAGCCATTTCCTTCATCCAATTTTTTTCTCATCCGACGTGGGATGGGCATAGATTTGTAAACAGGAGAGGCATAATTGCAAATGGTTAGTTGATGCTTTAACACTTGTACCAAGTATAACAAAAATGTTTTTAAATGTCTTAAAATTGAAGTTAAATGACCATCTTGCCCTAGACATATGACAATATAGATAATCTAGATATGAAAGTATCTAGTTGAACTATGTCTCTTACACGTGTTTTATGTCGGTGATTTAAGGAGGTGTTTGGGATTCCTTATTTTACCTTCTTATAACTTATTTTTAGGATAAGTTATAAGTTATAATATTATAACTTATCAAGTTATCTCCTCACATATAAAACAATTCCAAACACCCCTAAGTGTTAAGTCATTTGTGTAATTGGAATGTACTTAAAGACCAATTGATAAACTAGAATAAACATTGATGTGAGTTGAAAGGTGTGAAGTGTATGCTAAATAAGACTATTCTTATTTCGAGCACAATAGAACCTCAATGGTTCTATGCCGAAGCCTTTAGACCCATTGGGAAGAGTAGGGGTTCCACTGCGGAAGTAGGGGGGTCCACCGTTGTTTAAGATCGAAGGGTTTGGCTTGGGCCCAAAGGAACTGTCGTTGTCAGAAGAAATGTTTTTCCCTTTATAAAAGACCCGTTTGATCAACCCCATTTTTAACATAACCTCTCTTCAAGCACGATTACATGCTAACATCTACGCCTATGCAAGTTGTAATACATATAGTGATATAAGTCATTTAAGTATATTAATACTAGACGGGAGGCATGCGGTAGAGAACACATTCCCCGATAACTATGTAACAATTATGGGTGTTCATGGTTCGATTTGAAACGCTGAAACTTTTTATACCGATGAGCGACATTAAACCTCGTGCGTAACTGACGTTGATTACTCGTGTGGGACGTTGGGTTAAGCACATAATAAGGTTGGGTTGCGCGAGTTACATGGCGTTGGACACACATTATCAACCTCAGAACGTGTAAACAACATCGTGCGCGTGTTACTGACGTCTGTGCATGACTTATTCATGTTCGTTTGTTAGGGAGATAATGTGTTCAAGAACGGTTTATGAACACTTACCGAACGAGATTTTATATTCGGGTTTGTTCATTAAGGAAATGAACATGCTCACAAACTCAAATAAAGTCAGCGGAGCCTAGAGATTGATGTTGATGTATTCATCAATGTAAATATTATTGGAATATGGTTTCCTATTTAATGTTTTGGGTAATAAATTAAAAAAAAATAAAAAAAGTTAAGATAAAATAAATAAATATACAAAAAACATTCATAAACAACATATACAAACAAACATGACCAGCCATTCGCAAACACAACTGAACGAACGAGGAACTCTGTTCATGTTCTTTCATTTAGTAAACAAATTTCTCGTTGAATCGTTCATGAACTGTTTGCTGAACTTTGTTTCGCTTACAACCCTAAGAGCATTCCCAACAAATTCCTTATCCATATCCATAAAAAATTGATGTGGTGTTTTTTTCTTTTCTTGATGTCAAAGGTTAAGACAATTATTTAGTTTGCTTTCCTTAGAGCAACGTTAGGGGAATGGCGGTCATGTCCAAGTTGGAGTTAGGCCGAGGGTTAGCTCATCAAAGCATTTGTCCCTCAGCATTTGATCGGGCTTGTGACCGTGGCTCATGGCTAGCTAGCCCGATGGCAATTTAATGCAGGACGGTTAGCTAGAACGCAATAGATTGTCATAGCTCAGACTTAGTATATAAATTTCTATACTTGAGACCCATAACTTTTGCTGACCTATAACTTTCTCTGCTTGATTTCAAATAACAGAGCCAAGCTGGCTTATTTTTGTAACCAAGCCAAAGCTCGGCTCGGCTCGTTTACGGGCCTAGTCATATAGATAGATAGATTCCTTTTAGTTTAAAGGCCCATTTGATCCCATTACATTCCCAATCCCACAACCCAAAGCCCAGCCCACACATCACCCATTAAAAAAACCATTGACTTTGACCAATCCCACCAATAAAACTAACAAAACCCATCAAAATATCAAATCACAGATCCACAATAACAACACAATTACTTACCCCTTAGCGTTTTACGAACCCTAATTTCGTTCAATTCAATTTGGGGGTTTTATTATTCCATGGATTTCGGCGCTAAGAAACGAACCAGACCTGCTTTTGGGTTCAACGGCAACGGCGGGTTCAAGAAACCCAAACAAGGTTAGTATTTTTTACTCTCTGTTTCGTTAATTTTAGATCTAGGGTTAGGGTTTTGGTTCAATTTGGTTAATTGGTTGTTCTTTTTTGGGTTTTGGGGTTAATTGTTGGTTTTTTGAATTGGGTTTTGTTTGGATTAGTTTATTTAGCAGTAAAGTTATTATTTCTGAATTTTTTTTGTGAATAAAAATAATGTAGTATAAACATTAAAGAGAATTAATTGTTGTTTTTCTGAATTGGGTTTTGTTCGAATAAGTTTAATTAGCTATAAAGTTATTGTCTTTGATGAAAATACTGTAGTAGTAACTTTATCATGTTAAAGAGAATAAATTGCTGATTTTTATAATTTTTTTTGAATAATATTTTTATCTTATGAATAAGTTATGGCCGTTTTAAAGTCATGGGTGGTTTCCTGTTCGATTTTGTGGAGAGCCCTTTGCCCACGCTGGCTTCAGAGTTTGGCTTGGGCGTTCCCTCGGGAAACCATACCATCGGCTGCCACTTGAAAGTCGTTGTGCTCCCACAAGAGCAGAACTATGTGGCGTAACACATGGTGTGATGAAAACCTGGGTGGGCTTGGGATTCGAACCCAAGGTCTAGCTCAAGCCCTTCATTTACTTTTGGTTTTAAACGGATTTTATTTTCATAGTGGTTACTCTTAAAATTATGTAAAGTGATGTTTTTGTTCTTCACATATGTATGTATTTTTTTAATAAAAAAATCGTAGTAATAATATACTCAAATTAAACATAATAAACATAATAAGATGCTCATTTTATGATGTAGATATCTTTTTCAAACTATTAACGTATGAGTAAGTTATGACTGTTAAAAACTCGCGGGGAAGTTGTTTTAAAGTTTTTTATTACGTTTAGAAGGATTGCGTTTTCATTATAATTACGTAAGCTTTTAGAGTTATGTAAAATTAGCCTTTTGTTCTACTCATCTGTATTACAATACAGTATAGATTATGTTTTGTTTTCCTGTTCGATTTTGCGGTTATTTTTGTGAATCTATCATTAAAACACACTGGTTTTTTTTCATCGTTACTGCTTGTATCGAGTTTTCATTTGGTTGAAGTGGAGTTAGTTATAAAGTTATTGTTTTTGATAAAGTTTGTTTCTTGATTGGTAATTAAGTAACGTGTTTGTTTAAAATACTTAAATTTAAAAAAAAAACTATATACGTGTGAATTAGTTATGGCCTAAGTTAGTTTAAAACTCAGCGTTACGTTTAAAAGGATTGTAATATATGTTTTAAAAGTTGTAATTACTTAAACTCATACAATTATGTAAAATTACCTTTTGTCATCCTCATATGTTTTATAATATAGTATGGATAAGATCTAAATCAAAATTGAAATTTTAATAAAATAATTAATTTATGTAACAGACACGGACTCGTTTCAATCTGGTATAGGAAGCAAATCGAAGCCATGCACAAAGTTTTTCAGGTTAAAATTCTAACTTGGCTAAAATCAACAGTGTAAATTTAATTTAATTTTTTATGCTTTGTATATGTTTCAAAATTATAATTGAAAGCATGCTACATAATCTTTTAAATCAAAAGATGTGTCATTTGGACTAATGGATTGGAAATTAAAGTTTTGATCCAGGTAAATCTTCATGTAATCAAGGTAATAAGTTAACAACCATGATAATAAGGAGTACAGAACTACAGAACTGGTTGTTTCATGAAAGTACTTTGAACAATAAGTTCATGATAAATTATAAATATTTATCACTCTAAATCTTATATATTCTTTTTTCATACTATTTATACTCATGATGCAGTATATGATATACCTATACCAACGGCATTAAACGTATGCTCGAATCACATGATAAGTGTGTGTATTTCTCTATATGCACTTTAATTTTATTCAGTTATGAGTTTTGTTTTATCTTGTATGCTTTACTGAAATTTGATTCAAGCAAGGTTTTTTTTATTAGTTATAAACAACAATCTTTTTTAATGCTTTAATTCTTTTATTTTGTTTTCTACTTTTTTTGAGTCTACGTAGTAGTTAAGAGTGCGTTATTTTACTGTGATTAGTTTGTTATTTAGCTGAATCAGTTATTTAGTTATTAGCATATTTTCTGTTATTATTTACTCATTTAGTGACACTGACATGCACAAAATTCGCATAAAAGTAACACATGAATAATAGTCCAACTAACCCGTGAATGGTTATGATGTATTTATACTGAAATATATACCGTGACAAGTCATACAAAAATACTCTTTTTTATTTGATTTTTGACGCAACGTTTTCCATTTGTTTTGTTGATTTAATATGCAGCACTTCCGGTTGTCAATTTGGTGAGGGATGCCATTTCTCGCATTATGTACCCGGAGGCATAAAAAACGTTACTCAAATGACAGGTGGCAACCCCGCTGCACTACCTCCAACAATCCGAAACCACCCCGTCGTCCCACCACCTTCATTCCCAGACGGGTCATCACCGCCACCTGTCAAAAACCGCCTCTGCAACAAATACAACACTGCAGAAGGATGTCGGTTTGGCGACAAGTGTCATTTCGCCCATGGAGAATGGGAGTTAGGAAAACCAACCGCTCCGTCTCACCATGACGATCCACGCGCTATGGCCCACGCACCCGTCAACCGTTTTGGTGGCCCGCCTCGACTCGACCATTACCAGCCCGACAACCACAACCACAACCACCACGCAGCCGCTGGGTTCGGAGCGTCGGCAACCGCGAAGATCAGCGTATTAGGCACGCTTGCGGGACCGATCATAGGTAAAAACGGGGTCAACTCGAAACAAATCTGTAGGTTGACCGGAGTCAAACTTAAAATAAAAGACCACGAGTCGGACCCGAGCCAGAAAAACATTGAGCTTGAAGGCACGTTTGAGCAGATCAACCAAGCGAGTCAGATGGTTCGTGAGCTTATAGTCAACATAAGCGCATCCAATTTGCAGCATCAGCCACAAAAGAGCTTTAACGGTCCGCCGACTAATAACCTCAAGACGAAGATATGTGACAACTTTGCTAAAGGGTCTTGTACTTTTGGCGAAAGGTGTCATTTTGCGCATGGTGCTGAAGAGTTGCGCATAGCGGGCGTGTGATGTGGTTGGTTAATAATGATTTGTTTAGATCATTCATTATCTTGTCTTACTTTGTGTCAGCCAACATGTTTTGATTTTGAGAAGTTAGGATTGACATTAAACTTAGACAGTAATGACTTCTAAGATGCTTGCTAGCTATTAAAAGTTACTTAGTGTTTTTCCCCTTCCATTTAAGTATTAGAAACTCTATTTTTTTCCTTTTTATATATTGTGGCATGTATTGGTTACAAAAGCATTGTGCCATGTAGCACAAGTAGAGCTTCGTTACGTGTTAACCGGACCCATTTATGTACGAGTTTGTGATTTGTGAACTCGATTCGAGTTGGGTAACAGATTTGACCAGGTTCTATCAAAATCGTTTTTTAATGTGGGTCAGTTGAATCAGTAATCACTGTGTTAACCATGATAAGAAATGCTACATTAAGACAATATTACATCAATAATAATATAATCTTTTAACCAAACCATCAATTTGTTATCGGTTTGAGAACTTTAAAACCAGTTTAACAGAACTAAACAGGTTTGAAACCGAATGAGATCCGATTTGTGCACCTTTAAGTGATTTTTAAACTAAAGTACACATTATGTATATAATTTTTACTTTATAGGCATATAATTATTGTGTTTGGGAAGTCATATTGCATGTTAATATTGTGTTAGTAGATCAATTCTATTATATAGGCTGTCTATATCATGTATTAACTAATTATCATTCTAGTGAATGCATTGGTATCTTTAGACGGCATTGATCGCACATTTTTAGGACAAATGTAACAAAATCGACGCGTCACATAACTGGCGGAACTAGATGCTTCTGACCAGGTCTACATAGACATGTTTACATTGGATTCTTTTTTCTTTCTTTTAGGGGACAAATATAACAAAACAACGATGTTGGATATAAAAAACTTACCACCAGTTACCCTTTAGTTCAACCTTTTGTTTTTCTTTTTGATTTATAGATAACATAAGAATATATATTTTAAAAAAAAGTTATCAGAAAGGTTGAGTTTATATAAAGCTGGTCATACATGATGCATTAGATAAAAGCGAACAAAAAAGATCACACTTTGATTCAACTCAATGAGAAATATGATTTGCCATAAAATTCTGCATCTTGTTTTGTTTATTTTCTCACTTCTCTTACTGCGTTTTAAAATTACAACTTCCACTTCTGTTAGCCACGGACTTGTACCAACAACTGCTCGTTATAAGTGTATTGATAAAGAGAGAGATGCCCTTCTTGATTTCAAAGCTCACATTCAAGATCCTTATGGCCGTCTTAGTACATGGACAACTGAAAAGGAAGAAGACTAAGATTAGCCCTTCTTTGCTCAACTTAAGCTACTTGAGCTATCTTGACCTTGGCTGGAATTCTTTTAGTGGAACAATTCCCATGTTTATTGGTTCCATGACTCGGTTAAGCTATCTTGATCTCACCTTTAATTCGTTTAACGGAACCATTCCCAGCTCTATTGGTTCCTTGACCAAATTAAGGTATTTTGACATTTCCAACAATTATTTAAATAGAATTATTCCGACCGTGGTTGGTTCCTTGACCGAACTTAGGTATCTTATACTCGGTGGAAATTTTTTCAGTGGAAGCATTCCCACATCCATTGGTTCTTTGAGCAAATTAACACATTTTGACCTTTCTAACAACAATCTTTTAAACGGTTCCTGCATTCCCAAAGAGCTTGGAAACCTCGAAACCTTGCAAGATCTTACACTTGAATACCTCACAAGTTGTACAATTGAAAACATAGATTGGTTGTCTCATATGTCTGATTTGAACCGTCTAGTTATGGATAGTACTTCTCTGGCCAAAGCAAATAAGTGGGTAAATGTGATTCTAAGTCTTCAAAAACTCTCATATTTAAGTTTACATAGATGTGACCTCTCAGAGGTTATGCATCCATATTCTTCCTCATCTGTCAACTCATCTTCTTCATCTATTGTTACCCTTGATCTCAGCTATAACAACCTAAACTCGTCTATGTATCATTGGTTGTTGCCACTAGCTAGTAATAAGCTTCGTACTCCTTATCTCTCTAAAAATATGTTAGATGGAAAATCTTTTGGTAATCTATGTAGTTTGACAACTTTAGACTTTAGCTACAATGTTGTTGTTGTTAAATTTCCGGATTTCCTCAATACTTGGTCGGGATGCACATCAGTTACATTAAAGTATTTGTATGCTTCACATAACCAGCTCACAGGGACTATATCTGATGAGATCCAAATGTTTTCCCCTCTGGAACAACTTTACCTTGATCACAATGAGTTAAATGAATCAATAAGTGAAAAGGTGTGGGAACTACCTAAACTTCAAATTCTTGATATTTCTTCCAACTATCTCAAAGGAGAGTTTTTCGAAGCTAAAATGTCAAACCTTTCATATGTAGATTCTATTGATTTGAGATCCTGCAACCTAGGGCCTCGCTTCCAAAAATGGATTCAAAATACTACCCAGTTTAATATTGTAAATAATAGTATCTCTAACAAAGTTCCTTTGAAGCTTTGTAACACCTGGCATGATCAATTGACATATTTGAATCTATCATCCAACAATATCAATGGGAGAGTACCAGATTTACTGTCTAGCTTTGACCCTAATTATTCCTCAATAATAGATTTGAGTTCTAACAATTTTTATGGTCATATACCAAACGTTCCATATACTTCAGAATACTTAGATTTTTCCAGAAACAAATTCCATGGAGGAATATCCTTTTTGTGCCAAATTTCTAGTGGTTTCTTAAGATATCTAGACCTCTCGCATAACTCATTGACAGGAAAGATTCCAGACTGTTTGGGGCATTTCAAAGAACTTGGAGTTCTTAATCTAGGATACAACATTTTGTTTGGAAGGCTCCCTAATTCTGTTGCATCATTGATTAGACTTGAGGTATTGTCTTTATACAACAACAACTTCTCTGGAGAATTACCTATGCTATTAAATAATTGCACCATGTTAACATTTTTAGATTTAGGGGCCAACAAGTTTACCTGTAATGTGCCTTTTTGGATAGGGGAAAGGTTAACAAGATTGTATGCTCTTAGCCTTTCATCAAATAAACTCTTTGGGGACATCCCTTTACAATTATGTCAACTTGCAAATGTTCAAATCCTTGACTTGTCAATGAACAATCTCAATGGCACCATACCCTCATGCATAAAAAATCTTACTACCCTGGTTCAAGGAGTCTTATCTCAAAAAAATTTCCACATTCCAAGAATGGGTTACTACAATTATATTGACCGTGCAATGATCCATTGGCAAGGAAATATACGTGAATTCAGCATAAATCTAGGACTTTTCAAGGGCATTGATCTATCAGGAAACAATCTAATTGGACAAATTCCTTGTGAACTAACCAATCTCCATGGATTGATCGCACTGAACTTGTCAAACAATGCTCTAACCGGGAAGATTCCATGGGAAATTGGTGAGATGAAGAACCTTTTGAGTTTAGATATATCAAGAAACAATCTTTCAGGAGAAATACCATCTAGCAGTCTAAGATGAATTCTTTAGATTATCTAGATTATCTCATGCATAAAAAATCTTACTACCCTGGTTCAAGGAGTCTTATCTCGAAAAAATTTCCACATTCCAAGAATGGGTTACTACAATTATATTGACCGTGCAATGATCCATTGGCAAGGAAATATACGTGAATTTAACAGAAATCTAGGATTACTGAAGAGTATTGATCTATCAGGAAATAATTTAACAGGGCAAATCCCTTACGAACTAACAAATCTTCGTGGATTGATTGCATTAAACTTGTCAAACAATGCTCTAGATGGGAAAATTCCATGGAAAATTGGTGAGATGAGAAACCTTCTAGCTTTAGATTTATCAAGAAACAATATTTCAGGAGAGATACCATCTAGCATGTCTAAGATGAATTCATTAGATTATCTAGACGTGTCATATAATAACTTGTCAGGGAGAATTCCATCTAGCACTCAAATCCAGTCCTTTGAACCTTCAAGATTCACAGGAAATGTAGGACTATGTGGACCTCCATTAACCAAATATTGTCCTGGAGATGAAGGTTTAGAAGTACCACACGTGGTTGCTGAAAGTGAAGATGACGGGAAAGGGACAGATTACCTTCAGAAATGGTTTTATATAGGCGGTGCCGCTGGCTTCCCTACCGTATTTTGGATAGTGTGCGGAACTTTACTTCTCAATCGTCGTGCGAGATATGCCTTTTTTCACTTTCTCAAAAGCTTGGAAAACATGGTTTATGTTGAGGTGGTGATTTTCATTGCAAAATTAAAAAGGTTTGCTTGTAAATAGTTGTCAGTTGTCTCTAGTATTTATATTTTGTTGCACTACTTATTTGTGTTAGTATTTAAGGATACAAGTGTAGTATCTATGAAAGATGTAATGTTTGCCTTGTATTTGAATTTGGTTTTGTGAATAAAGTTGCCACCAACACCATGGGTGGCCATTTCCCTGCCTTGTGTCAGATAGGATAATCTAAGGTACAATATTTCATAATATTCTTGAAGCACTTAATTCTCATTTGGAAAACATAAAATTCAAAATTAAAACAAGAGATATTATGCAGTTTTGAATGTTACAAAATCATTCATTTAATTGCATAGGCATGTCCAAGATGAATTCATTAAGTTATCTAGATGTGTCACGTAATAACTTGTTGTGGAGAATTCCATCTAGCACTCAACTCCAGTCTTTTGAACCTTCAAGATACACGGGAAATGCAAAACTATCTGAGTTCCCTTGCCCAAACATTTTGGAGATGAAGATTCAAATGTACCACCCGTGATTGGTGAGCGTGAGGATGACGGGAAACGAATTGATGACCTTCAGTGATGGTTTTATATAGGTGGTGCCTCTTGTCTCTAGTATTTAAGTTGTTTCGAACTACCTATCTATGTTAGTATTTAAGGAAACAAGTGTAGTAGTTATGAAAGATATAATGTTTGTCTTGCGTTTGGATTGGGTTTTGTGAATACCAAGGTTATTTTTCCTTTCATCTAAGTATTAGAAACTTTTTTTCTTTTTATATATATATTTTGGCACGTAGTAGTTACAAAAGCATTGTGTCATGTCTAACAAATATAGCTTTGCCACAAATTGAATTGCCAATTTTTTTTTCTTGTGTTGACTTCTAAAACCTACGACTTTTTGCTAATAACCTTTCAATAAGAAGGTTTGTGTTTGACCACACTTTAGACGAGTTCACTAGTTTCTCTTTTGAATAAAATTAACCGAATTAGAAAAACGTACCCGTCCCGCTCACCTAGCTTGGTGGTACTTTTTTCAATTATGAAATAAGCCATTTGATTTTCGGCTATCTTTGACCAAACCGAACCGCTTTCAACCCAAACTGATTTGGCCCATAATCCGATTTTTGTGCACCTGTAAGTGATTTTCTTAACAATTCTTAACTAAAACACACTTCACGTATTTTATTATTACTCGGAAGATGTTAATTATAGACCAACCAGTTTCTTAGTTTTGGGTCACAGTTTCGGAAAGACATATTTCAAGTTATGTTCTACATATATATTGTGTTAAATGTTAATAGATGATCAATTCTAATATCATTTTCAGAATTATATGTATTATATCGGCTGTCTGTATCACGTAAAAACTAACTGTCATTCAAATGAATAGATTGGTATCTTTAGACGGCCTTGATCGCATATTTAGAACAAAAAAATGCCACAAGGTGGACAAATCATATAAGTACAAATTGGCAAGACTTGAGTCTTTAAACACGTAATCTTAGACAAATAATTTATACACATAACTGACAAAACCAGATGTTTTCGACAAAGATATGTTTACATTGGATTCTAATACAATCTAGGTCAAATATAATAAATTAACGACGACGTAGGATAGGCTTGTTGATAAAAAAAATTCTGCCAGTTCCCTCGAGTTCGGTTTGTTTCATTTCTAATTTACAGATCATGTAAGAATATATATTAAAAAAGTTATCAGAATTCAATTTTTAAATGGAGTTTATATAAATCAGGGCATATATATATTGAAGTACAAAATAAAAGAGAAAATACAAAGATCAAACTTTGATACAACACAATGATAAATAACATTTGCCATAAATTTGTGTGGCATTTTACTTCTCAACCGTCGTGCTAGACATGCTTTTTTTAAGTTTCTGGATAGCTTGCAAAACATGGTTTACGTAGAGGCGGTGGTGTTCGTTGCAAAATTGCAAAGGTTTGCTTGTAAATAGATGGTTGTCTCAAGTACTTTAAGTTGTTTTAATTTGTACTACTTATATGTGTTAGTATTTAAGGATAAAAGTGTAGTAGCTATGAAAGATGTAATGTTGTCTTGTGTAATTTGGATTGTGTTTTGTGAATAAAGTTACCATCAACACCATGCATGGGTGGTCATTTCCTTGTCCCGTGCCAAATAGAATAATTTTAAGGCTTAAAATGACGAATCTAGAAAATTATACCTTATAACACTATCAAGTAATTAAAATGACAATTAATTCGTGAATGACAAACGACAACCCTATCAACGTTGTTATCGTGATAATGTCACTTAGGTTGCAAATGGCAAATGGTACTATGTTTAACTAATAATCATAAATTACTCTGTCCAGGTTCTAAACCTATACCTCCCCATCTAAGAGGCACGTGTCTCTTATAAGTGGGCTAGCTCTACACTCGCACCAGGAATAGATGGAAACACAAACCTCATGAAATTGGTTCGGGTGAAATCGAACGATCAAACATCATGATTGTTACATTTATGTGTGTGTAAATATTCGAAAACCCATATTTAGATTAAGAACATACAAGGCTGAATGACCTTGTTTGCTTCACTATGCCTACATGAGTGAACGTTTGTTTTAATAGACACAAATGAGGAATTACTCAAAGAATTCCAACAAAGAGGTTATCAAAACCAAGATAAGAACAAATAAATTACAATGGGCACATATAACAAGAGAAGTGGCTATAATAAAAAGAATAATACTGGCATAACTGAATATAAAAGTGATCCAAAGCTTTATAAGCAAATTGATGAATTCAAGAATAAACCAGCTGTTATAGAAGCAGAGGAATTAGCTCACACGAAAATCAGGTTATGGAGGTCATTAATGAATACCGGATTGAGAAACGGATTAAGAAACGGAGATGCCATAACACATACCCTTGTATATTATACCAAATCCATGTGATCATCTTGATAATCTTGTAGAAGTATAAACTTGGCTTGATTAAATTTCTATCTATAAATTATCGAGTATATATACGACCGTATTAGCTATCGTAAGCAATAGGCATAGTAGGGTACGTTTGATCCATTTTGGAATGAAACCTTTTGCAATTAACATAATACATGAACTATACCTACTAGACTACTACATAAAAATACTATAAACAAACATAATTAGTTAATAGAACAATGAAATACATAAACAGCAAAGCAACACATATTCTTTTATTAAAATTACATAAAAGTTACAAAATAGTACTTTTGATTGACTATGAGATTCTATGAACAATCAACAAGTTATAAACTAATTATTAGCTTATGCAATCTAAAGTATGTGTTTCTCCTTCCCCTAATGATATTCTAGTAATTAATCCTTAAACCGGAAAGAATCCAAGCCCCAAGTTCCACAAACCGATCCATTGCCTAAAATTTCCTCAAACGATTTATTGTGCGGTCGCTAATGAATTAAACTTGCGATTATATTCACACTGAGCCTTCTCATGAGCATCGACGATCTCTTCCCAAGCATCGATCTTCAACTCATTTTTCTCATTTTCTTTCACGAGTCGTTCACGTTTAGCCCACATTTCACTCAACTGCCTATATATCGAATCAACGTGATGTCACTGTTGATGAACTGAGACCCCACACGATCGTTTAAAAATGAATTGAAAATCGATGATTGAAAGAGATAGTCGGTGTACATGAAAAGGCTAAAGGCGAATGTGATCACAAGATTGATGAATTATCAACCGCACAAGATTGTTTTAGGGTTTAGGAAGGATGAGATCGAGTTGAACATGTTTTCAAATGTTTAGATTAAGATCCAACATTTGAAAGGTTATTGGGGGAGGTAAACTATGTGAGGGGGCGCTTCATTGGTTGGCGTATACGATGAAGCTGTTCCGCGACATGACATACCAAATCTGACCAGATGAAGCTGCCATGCAAAATACAGTAAAGTAATTAATATTAAGCAATATTTATCAAACCGAAAGAACCGAATTAACAAACGTGAAACCTCTTACCCTAAATCCAATGAACAATGAGCTAGTGATAGATATCATATTCTCATATAACCTACAAATGCAATGAAGATGTGTGAGAACATAAATAAAAAGTTTGGTAAAATAAATGTATGAGATTATAAGAAGTTGGTAAACCTTGTCTTTCTTCTGTTGTTACTACGAAACAAAAGCCAGGACAAGACTGGATTGTGACGGCACATCATAGGTAGGCGGCTGTGGTTTGATAATATAATGTATGATTAGAAACTAGGATATATATAGTGTCACTTATCTGTCTAGGGTGCGGCTATCTAGGGTTTTATTAAAATGAGTTTGTAACTTTTTTGTTAAATGAGAAATAATTAATTGTATGATTCAGATATGATGGGCCTGGGTTGTTACAATTTTATTATTTTTATTTTTATAACTTGTAGTATTTATTAATTAAAATGATGGGATGGAAAAAAGGTTTTCAAATTATGAACATTGTTATGTAATGTAATACTTAAAAGAGGTTAGATTGAATTATGAGAAGAGTCATTGGTGTCGTGAGTGATGCGTCCAGATGCCAAAAATGTTCTTTTCCGTTTAAGTATTTTGGACTTCCCATCGGTTCCAACATGAACTTATTATAGTATCAAACTGGATACCGATCATAAAAACGTTTGAAGATAAATTGTCCATTTGGTAAGCTAAAATGCTCTTGGTTGGTTCCTGGACGTTAACATACATTACATAAAAATCGGTTTTGAGTAGTTTACCGTTATATTATATCTTTCCACTATAAAGCCGTCAAATATATTTGAGACTTCCCATCGGTTCCAACATGAACTTAGTATCAAACTGGGTATCGGTCATAAAAACGTTTGAAGATAAACTGTCCGTTTGGAAAGCTAAAACGCTCTTGCTTGGACCGTTAACTTTACTCAAATCAGTTTTGAGAAGTTTACCTATATATTATATCTTTCCATTTATGAAGCCCCGTCAAATATATTAAACGATTTGGAGAAGTTAAGAAGATGATCATTTTGTTGACAATTAATTGGGTCGTGTGGGAAAAGGTGATTGGTCCTTCGGCATTGATTGGCTAGGGGATAGGATCTTTGAAGGCTATGAACCTTGGTCTTATCTCTAATGGTGGTGGGGATTGGAACATGAGGATAACAGTCTTCGGGGGTAATGTGATAAAAGCATGCAATTCCCATAACTCCAAGATCATGTGGGACGCAACGTGCCCAATACGAATTATTTTGGGTGCCTGGATATGAGGAATTAATGCTGGATAAACAGCTTGGTGATGACGATAAAACAAAATATGAATGGCTTAATCGGTCCCGAAAAAGGTAAGTGTCTTTTGTTGGTAAGTATATCTTGAAAGAATTTAAACCCCTACGGTTCTAGCAAATAGAAATATTAAAGTAAACACAACCTTTATGCCCTTATCGTTTGGCGATCCGTGAAACAACCGAACACCTCTTAATTACGTTCTCTACGTGGATTTGATATGGTATAAAATAGCATCACGGTGTAAGCTTCACCTGTTTTTGCCGTTTCAATTAGTGACATTTTGGAGTTTCATAATCATATCAGCCGGAGTAGCTTTGCAAAGGAAGTTGATCCAAGCCATTTACCATATCACAACAAGATAGTTGACGAAATTAAGATACTAAGCTTCCTTTGGGTAGTCTTAAGAACGAAGAAATTTGGATCAATGGTGTAAATTAGATGTGTTATATTTGTAAGTTGTACGTCTTTTAGTCACTTGCTAGTAAAGTTTTGCCATTAAATTAAACGATCGGATTTGATTCTCTTTGTGATCTGTATTAATATATGGTGGAGGATCAAAAATGAAAACATAGAAGGGAGATAAACTATTTCTTATAAAATGCCGGTCTTGTTTGTTGTTATCTGAATGACAACTTCGAAATTGCAAGGCACTAAACACCTTGAACGGTACGAATCACAGGACCCTTAACCTATGCTTATAATCTCAGTAGGAGACACGCATCAAAGGACGCACATGTATGTGTGATGATGCAAAAATGAGTCAAGAAGTGAAATTATAACCAATTCCGCGAACTTATTTTGTTTATCTGGATTTCCAATATACGCGATGAAATTTAATATGTATGGTGTGGACTTATAAACCAATTTCATGGTGATATTTTTGTTAGTTAAATATGATAAACAACCTTAAAGGTTTTACATCGTCATACGGATTCACTTAATGTCATAGAAGCTGAGAAATTACCAAGGTAACATGGTAATGGTATCTGCTCTTGATCTATAACATATTATTTTCTTGATTTGTTGCAGATATGGTGCAAAGTTTATGGAAAACTACCAATCTGTAATGACCAAAAAACTTGGGCTACCAAAATGTAATAGACAACTTAAATGCATTGTAGCCTGTTTGACTTCAAAAGTCAAATAATAATAAATTTGGTTGTTTTTGCTTAAAAACATTTTAAAGACAGAGCATTGAAGATGCTCTTAGACGTGTAAAAGATGGACAATTAAATGCATAGTAACAGTGGAAATCCAAACCCACTTAACTTTGTGTCATGTCTTGATAATGGGTTGTGTGCGGCTCAAGTCAAACGACGCGTTTGGCTCATGAAACACCTTTATTAGTATAGAAATTAGAAGTTATTAAAGTAATTGAAATGTGAAGGAATTACATTTGCAATTAGAAATTGCCCAAAGATTTGGAATACAAATTAATTGGAGTCCTTTAATGAATTCGAGTGACAAAATAGTACTCAAAAGAGTTTTAATCTATCACAACGAGCACCACATACCGGTCGCACCACCACCGTCATACCACATACCCCAAACACACCGTCCCCACCATGACCACCACGGATACCACCAGCATTTTAGGCATCTCAGCTGCAGATCTAGCTGGCGCGGCCAGTTGCACCATCTCCATCAAAGGTGGCAGCAGCCGGATGTCATGGCCAGCGTGGCGGACACAGTGAGGTTACACATAATAACTAATCATTATTCAACAGATTACACTTAAGTTTCCATGTTTTTTAGACTAAATTCTTAGATTTGCATCTCAGGAAGATATATTTCATGTATTTGTTCAAATTATTGTGATAATAGATCAATTCTAATATCATTTTAGAACCATATGTAAAATGAATGGATTGGTTTCTTTGAACTGCCTTTATCACATCTTTAAATTTAAGACAAAAGTGTCACAAGAATGTGAAAAAAATCTAGTAGGTACAAATTGCCAAGACTTTTGGACGTGTAATTTGGGACAAATAACTTATACACATGATGAAACTTAAATTATCTCAGCCAGGTTAGGATAAGATCTTTTTATAGTGGATTCATATACAGTTTAGGAGTCATACTATAGTAACTGATTAACTATGCATTATAATAAAAAAATAATAACAAACACCTAAATATTAACATCAAAGGATAATAAGTTTTAACAAAAACTGCTACAAATAGGACGCAAGCAATGGTGTTTCATCTAGAGCTTCTCCTTCAATAGGCCTGAACAAGTTATTATTTAATGTTATGTCTAATCATTTGATGTTTGCAATACAAGTTCAAAAGTTATTTTAGAGGCATATTTGGGGCACACTCTTACAATTTTCAACTGCACTTGTTACGTTCTTTAAAAATCTTCTTTGTTCAAAGAAAACCGTTCTTTTCACTTGAAAACCGGCTTTAACCAGAACAAGATTGGGCAAATCCGGTTTTGACCATCTTTGAATAAAACCAAACTAGTTTCAACCCAAATTGATTTGGGCCCAGAAACCATAATTTGCACCTCAAACTGATTTCTTAACATTTCTTACTAAAATATATTTTTATGGATTTAATTATTATACTACTTAGTACAAACTACATTTGAATTGGCATCTTAATTGTTAGACCAGTTTCTTAATTTTGGCTCATAGTCATATTTCATGTTTATGTTCTAATTATTGAAATAATAGATTAATACTACTACCAATTTGAATTATATGTATCATATATGTAGTCTATGTCATGTAATACCCAATTGTTATTCAAATGAATGGATTGGTTTCTTTAGACTGCCTTCATCACATATTTTAAAGACAAAAATGTCACAAGGAGGAAAAGATTTAATAAGTACAAATTGCCAAGACGACGTGTAATATGGGGCAAAAGACTTAAACACATATTTGATGAAATTAGATATTTTTAAGATTCAAACTCTGTTTATATAAATCTGCACATATGTGTTGTTGTTACATATTTAAAAAAAAGAAAGATCACACTTTGATAAATACAATGACGAATAAGATTTTCCATAAGTTCCTGCGTCTTGTTTTTTTTAATTTTCTCGTTTCTATTACCATGTATAAAAGTTACAACTTCCACTTCCGCTAGCCACCAACTCGTATCAACAGGTGCTCACTATAAGTGTATCCAAAAGGAGAGAGATGCTCTTTTTGATTTCAAAGCTCACATTCAAGACCCTAATGGACGTCTAAATAAATGGACTGAAAAGGAAGAAGACTTTGAGTGTTGTAAATGGAATGGAGTTACATGCAACAACCGTACGGGTCACGTCACACGGATTGACCTTGGAGGTAAGATTAGCTCGTCCAACTTCGATTATGCGGAAAAAGAACTTGGAGGTAATATTAGCTCTTCTTTGCTCAACTTAAGCTTCTTGAGCTATCTTAACCTTTCTTGGAATTCTTTTAATGGAACCATTCCCATGTTCATTGGTTCCATGAGCCAGTTAAGCCAGCTTGACCTTTTTGATAATTCTTTAAGCAGAACTATCCCCTTGTCCATTGGTTCCTTGACCAGATTAACAGATCTTGACCTTTCTACAAATTCTTTAAACGGAACGATCCCCTCGTCCATTGGTTCCTTGACCAGATTAACGAATCTTGACCTTTCTGATAATTCTTTAAGCGGAACCATCCCCTCGTCCATTGGTTCCTTGACCAACTTAACAGATCTTGATCTTTCCAATAACTTTGTTAGCGGAACCATTTCTGCGTCCATTGGTTCCTTGACTAAATTAACATATTTTGACCTTTCCAACAACTATCTATTAAATGGAACCTGCATTCCCCTAGAACTTGGAAACCTCACAAACTTGCAAGAACTTGCACTAGGACACCTCACAAATTGTACAGTTGAAAACATAGATTGGCTGTCCCATATGTCTGATTTGAACAGCCTTATGATGGATGGTACCTCTCTGGCCAAAGCAAATAAGTGGGTAAATGTGATTCTAGGTCTTCAAAAACTATCAGTTTTAAGTTTAGCAGGATGTGACATCTCACAGGTTATGCATCCATATTCTTCCTCATTTGTCAACTCTTCTGCAACATCTATTGATGCACTCTATCTCGACGATAATAGTCTGAATTCGTCAATGTATCATTGGTTGTTGCCATTAACTAGCAATAAGCTTCGTACTCTTGATCTCTCTACAAACATGTTAGATGGAAAATCTTTTGGTAATATATGTAGTTTGACAACTTTTTTCTTTAATGACAACTCTGTGGTTGTCAAACTTCATGATTTCCTCAACAATTGGTCTGGATGCACATACAGTCGGGTCACATACGGCCGGGTCACATCAGTAGCAGTACAGAATTTGAGTGCTTCATACATCCGGTTCACAGGAGTTCCCTCTGAAGCTGACATGTCAAAGCTTGCTTTCTGATGTATATGATATTGGTTTGAGCTCGTGCAACCTAGGGCCTCTCTTCCCTAAATGGATTCTAAGTTTAAAAAAACTTACCAGGCTTAATATTGCAAATAATATAATTTCAGACACAATACCTGTGGAGTTTTGGAACATTTGGCCTTCTCAATTAACATACCTGAACCTCTCAGCCAACAACATTAGTAGGGAGGTACAAGATTTAGTATCCAATTTTTTTCCTTACGAATTCTCAATAATAGATTTGAGTTCTAACAACTTTTATGGTCATATACCAAAGGTTCCATCTACTTTAGCATCTTTAGATATTTCAAGAAACAAATTCCACGGAGGAATATCCTTTTTATGTCAAATTTCTGATGATTTTTTAACATATATAGACCTCTCGCATAACTCATTTACTGGAAAACTTCCAGACTGTTTGTGGCATTTCAAAGAACTTAAAGTTCTCAATCTGGGGTCCAACAATTTGTCTAGAAGACTCCCTGCCTCTGTTTATTCTTTTACTAGCCTTGAGGTATTGTCTTTATACAACAACCACCTCTTTGGAGAATTGCCTTTGTCAATAAAAAGTTGCACCATGCTAACATTTTTAGATTTAGGGGCCAAAAAGTTTACTGGTAATGTTCCTCATTGGATAGGGGAAAGCTTATCAAGGCTGTATGTTCTTAGCCTAACATCAAACAAACTCCTTGGACACATCCCTTTACAATTATGTCAACTTGCAAATCTTCAAATCCTAGACCTTTCAATGAACAATCTTAATGGAACCATACCCTCATGCTTGAATAATCTTACTACCATGGTTCAAGAAGGAGTCTTATATGCACAAAATATACATGAAGGATGATCTTGTAAGTTTGGATCCAACACATCGCATTTCGAGTTTGTATCAATGTGAAATGTTGGAATGCTTTTTAATTTAATTAAACGACGAAGTGAATTGAAATTTACATTTCCTAATCTACCATGCCAAACATTTGAATTTAAAGACTCAATAATCTAAGCAGAAGTAGATGCCTTATTCATTTCATTTCCAATCACGGTTACATCAAGTTTAAACATACCATTGAGGGCATAGCCCTTACCAATATACATTCCACGCTTAGTCAAGACAAACTTGTCCGACTCAAACACTAAACGAAAACCAAACTTATTAAGCAACCAATCCGAAACCAAATTCTTACGAATTTCGGGCACATACAAAGTGTTGCTCAAAGTAAGCTCTTTTCCCGAAGTCATCTTCAAGATTACATTCCCTTCACCCTTGATGTCGGCCGTTGCTTGATTCCCCATAAACAACTTAGCATCACTAGCAGCCTCCTTAAAGGTGCTAAAGAGGGTCTTGTCACCACAAACATGACGGGTCGCACCCGTATCAATGAACCATCCTTGCGGTTTGTCCCCCACAAGATTGATTTCTTTAATCATTGTCGAGAGCTCGGTGATCATTGCCACCAACGGTTCACCATTTTCATCCACCATATGCGCACGCTCACGCTTAAGCTTCTTGCATTGGTTCGCACGATGGCCATTCTCATTACAATTGTAACAAACACCAAGGAAGTTTGAAGATTGAGGTTTCTTTTTCACAACCTCCTTCTTCGGTCCAAGGTTCACCTTTCCCTTTCCCTTGTTCATTTTACCCTTACCTTTATGCCCCCCCCCAGAAGATTGTCCAAGTTCAACCATGTTGGCCTTAGCCATTGGCTCCACACGAGCTGATTTTTGAGCCGTTTTATTGTCTTCCTCAATTCGAAGACGAACAATTAATTCATCAATAGTCATCTCCTTTCGTTTGTGCTTAAGATAATTCTTAAACTCAACCCAACTAGGAGGCAACTTTTCAATTATAGCTGCAACTTGGAACGTTTCACTAAGTGTCATACTCTCGGCATGAATTTCATGAAGTATAACTTGTAGTTCTTGGACTTGGGTGATCACAGTCTTGGAGTCAACCATTTTAAAGTCCAAAAAACGGGCCACAACAAATTTCTTTGTTCCCGCATCTTCGGTTTCATACTTCTTGTCTAAAGACTCCCATAGTTCTTTGACAGTCTTTATCCCACAATAGACGTTATACAATGGATCCGCCAAACCATTAAGCACGTAATTGCGACATAGAAATTCAGAATGTTTCCAAGCGTCCAAAGCACTCACACTTTGGGCATCATCTTGGGCAGTGGGTATGGGGGCTGTTTTCTCCAAGAATTGTGCTAAGTTCAAGGTTGTCAAGTAGAAAAACATTTTCTGCTGCCACCTATTAAAGTGGACACCCGTGAACTTTTCGGGTTTTTCAGCATGGTTAGCCATTGTGGTCGCTCCCACATTAGAGGTGTGGGGGTTGGTCAAATGGATAGCAGGGGTAGCATTAGAAGTGTTTGAGGTTGGTCATGTCATTCTTGCAACACAGAAAACAGACCAAGTTAGTAACTTAGAAAAAAAAATTCAGAAAATTCTGAAATTTGCGAGATAAATTTATCCCGTGCGAGATAGCTTTATCTCGTGCGAGATAACACTATCTCGTGTGAGATAGCAAAAAACAGCCCAAAAATGAGCCTTTTTCTGATTTCAGAATGCTAAATCAAGAACGAATCTGTCTAAGTCCAACTTTGAAGATCCAATTCTTGATTCTGAGATCAAAACAGAAAAGAAAAAAAACTGTTTTTAAAACATATACTATTTGAAACAAAACTGGTTTGGATCAAAATAGAATAGTTTCTGAAAATTTAAACAAAGTTTTCACGATAAGCTATCTCGTGCTAGATAGCCAAAAACAGCCCAAAAGGAGCCTTTTCTGATTTCAGAATGTTAAACCAAGAACGAATCTGTCTAAGTCCAACTTTGAAGATCCAATTCTTGATTCTGAGACCAAAACAGAAAAGAAGAAACTGTTTTTAAAACATATACTATTTTGAAACAAAACTGGTTTGGATCAAAACAAAATAGTTTCTGAAAATTTAAACAAAGTTTTCACGAAACGGTTTTAAAAATATTGTTTTAAGATTGTAGGAACCGAATTCGTGAATTGAGTAAATAAACAGAAAATTAACAGACAATTTTATTACTCATACAATACAATACAAGAATCTGAAATACATACAGAATCAAAGAAATAAACCAAATACAATACAAAAAAAAATGTAAACGGTTTGGCTGAGGATCGTGTTGAACACGGGGCCCTTAAAACAATATTTCGTCTCCCAAGAGAACTCGTTGTTTCCCAGGGTACAACAGCCGGAGCAGTAGTACTGCCGGAGTTAACCGTAAACCTAAAAAATGTTCGAATAAAAGAAACCAGAAATGTAGAAGATGAAGAAGTTGAAAAAACCTTGCAACAATGCTTGTGTTGTGTGTAAGGTTTGGTGTGTGTTGCAACTTAGTTTACCTCTCTATATATAGAGGAAAAACAAGGCACAATTCTCCATCCCACCAATGTGGGATACACCACTATAGTATTTTCTTTCAAATACACACAATCACACATCGATATCTCATTCATCAATGTCTATTAGTGTGCGTTATAACAACCTACTAATGCACACGTAACAAATTTTCCAACAATAATAACTAATTGTTATTCCAATGAATGGATTGGCTTCTTTAAACTTCCTTTATCACATACTTTTAGGACAAAAATGTCACAATGCATGTAGAAAAAATCTTCCAAGTACAAATTGCCAAGCCTCAATCCATTTGACGTGTAATTTGGGGCAAAAAAAACATATACTGATATACACATAATTGATGAAGTTAGATCTTTTTAGGATTAAAAAAACATATACCAAAACTGATTATGAAACAAGTCCAGGTTTTAAACCGAACCCCAGTTTACTATCGATTTGAGAGCTCCTCTGTTAAAAACTGGTTTGGAACACGTTAAAACTGAACAGAACCGGTTAAAATAATTTTTAACCGAACAGATCCGTTTCCACTTAAAAACCAGTTTTGACCACCTTTGACCAAAACTGAACCGATTTCTGGAAGTGATTTGGGCCCAAAAATCAATTTGCCCACCTCAAGCTTATATCTTAACATTTATTAACTAAATTCTTTTTTTGTATCTAAGTATTATACTACAGATTGTATATTACCAGTTTCTTAATTTGGGTCAGTCATATTTCATGCTTATGTTCTAATTATTATTGTGTTAATATATTAACAGTAACTATATACACCATATAGGCGAACTATATCACGTGAACGGATTGGTTTCTTTAGACTGCCTCTTATCAAATATTATCTTATCACATATTATAGGACAAAACTGTCACAAGGTAGAAAAAATCTAAGGTGTACAAATCGCCAAGACTCAAGCCATTACACATATAATTTGAGAAAAAAAAAACAAATATTTTCAACTGGTGCACGACAAGATATTTTTAGGATCCACAAAAATTTAGTGGTTAAACTATAGCAAATGTGAGGTTTGTCTCTTCAAACTCTGTTTATATAAATCTGGTCATATGAGTTGATGTTATAGATTAAAAACAGAAAGATCACACTTTGATACAACACAATGGCAAATAAGATTTGCTATAAGCTTATGCATCTTGTTTTGTTTATTTTCTCACTTCTCTTGCTATGGCTCGAAATGAGTACTTCCACATCCCTTAGCCACCAACTCGCACCGATAGCAGCTCATTATAAGTGCATCAATAAGGAGAGAGATGCTCTTCTTAATTTCAAAGCTCACCTTCAAGACCGTGATGGCCTTCTCAATTCATGGAAAACCAAAACAGAAGAAGACTATGAGTGTTGTAAATGGTATGGAATTACATGCAACAACTATACAGGTCATGTCACGTGCCTTGACCTATCCGCCGATTCTAGCGTAAATGATCTTGGAGGTAAGATTAGCCCTTCTTTGTTCAACTTAAGCAACTTGAGTTATCTTGACCTTTCTTATAATTTTTTTAGCGGAACCATCCCCTCGTCCATTGGCTCCTTTGCTCAACTAAGCTATCTTGACCTATCTTTCAATTCTTTTAGTGGAACCATTCCCACGTCCATTGGTTCTTTGACCAAATTAACACAACTTGATCTTTCCCGTAACTTTTTTAGCGGATCCATTCCTACGTCCATTGGTTCAATGACTCACTTAAGCTATCTTGATCTTTCATATAATTCCTTTAGTGGAACCATTCCCACGTCCATTGGTTATTTGACCAAATTAAAACGTCTTGACCTTTCAGGAGACTATCTTTTGAATGGAACCTGCATTCCCCAACAACTTGGAAACCTCACAAACTTGCAACGCATTTCACTTAATAACATCACAAGTTGTATAGTTGAAAACATAGATTGGTTGTCCTATATGTCTAATCTGAACGAGCTCTCTATGAATGGTATTTCTCTGGCGAAAGGAAATAAGTGGGTAAATGTGATTCTAAGTCTTCAAAAACTATCATTATTAAGTTTGTCAAGATGTGACCTCTCAGAGGTTATGCATCCATATTCTTCCTCATTTCTCAACTCTTCTTCTTCTTCTTCTTCTTCTTCTTCATCTATTGAAACCCTTAATCTCAATGATAACAATCTGAACTCATCCATGTATCATTGGTTCTTGCCATTAACTGGCAATAATCTTCAAAACCTTGATCTCTCTGGAAACATGTTAGATGGCAAATCTTTTGGCGACCTTTGCAGTGTGACATATTTTACTTTTAGTTACAACTCTGCTGTTGTGAACTTTCATGATTTTCTCAACAACTGGTCTGGATGTACATCAGTTGCATTACAAAATTTGTATGCTTCTTACAGCCGGATCACAGGGTCATTATCTGATGAGATCCAAATGTTTTCCTCTCTAGAAGATCTACACCTTGATCATAATGAGTTAAATGGATCAATAAGTGAAAAGGTGTGGGAGCTACCCAAGCTTCGAGCTCTTGACATTTCTTCCAACCATCTTAGAGATGCCATCTCTGAAAAGATTGGGAAATCAAAGATTTGGGAAATTAACCTTTCAAAGAACTCACTCAAAGGAATTCTATCTGAAACTCACATGTCAAACCTTTCTTATGTAGCTTTTATTGATTTGAGCTCTTGCAACCTAGGGCCCCGCTTCCCTAAATGGATTCAAAAGTTTAAAAATCTTGACGAACTTAATATTGCCGATAATCGAATTTCCGACACAATTTTTGTGAAGTTTTGGAACATTTGGCATTCTCAATTGACATATTTGAATCTCTCAAGCAACAACATTAGTGGGGAAGTACCAGATTTAGTATCCAACTTTAAATCTGATTATGCCTTTAAATTAGTAATAGATTTGAGTTCTAACAACTTTTATGGTCATATGCCAAAGGTTCCATCTACTTTAGCATCTTTAGATCTTTCAAGAAACAAATTCCATGGAGGATTATCTTTTTTATGCCAAATTTCTTATGGGTATTTAAGTTATCTAGATCTCTCGCATAACTCATTCACCGGAACACTACCAGATTGCTTGTGGCATTTCAAAGAACTTCAAGTTCTTAATCTAGGATCTAACAATCTCTATGGAAGTCTCCCTACCTCTTTTGAATCTTTGATTAGACTTGAGGTATTGTCTTCATACAACAATAACCTCTCTGGAGAATTGCCTTTGTCATTAAAAAACTGCACAAGGTTAACATTTTTAGATTTAGGGGCCAACAAGTTTACCGGTAGTGTGCCTACTTGGATAGGAGAAAGCTTTCCAGAGTTGTATGTTCTTAGCCTGACATAAAACAAAGTCCTTGGACACATCCCTTTACAATTATGTCAACATGCAAATCTTCAGATCTTAGACTTGTCAATGAACAATCTTAATGGAACCATACCCTCATGCTTGAATAATCTTAACGCCATGGTTCAAGAAGGAGTCTCATATAAACAAAGTATACATGAACTTTGATTGCATCTCCCATTCTTCGAATGAGTTCCCCCACCACCTAGTGTATGCCTCCCTAAGTATACCCATCTCCATAATCATTTACATTAACCATGAAATGATCCATTGGCAAGGAAATATACAAGAATTCAGTAGAAATATAGGATTTTTAAAGCTCATTGATCTATCAAGAAACAATCTAACAGGACATATCCCTTATGAAATAACCAATCTCCATGGATTGGTTGCGCTGAACGTGTCAAACAACGCTCTGCATGGGAAGATACCATGGAAAATTGGTGAGATGAGAAACCTTCTAGCTTTGGATATATCAAGAAACAATCTTGTGGGAGAAATACCATCAAGCATAACCAAGATGGACTTATTAAGTTATCTAGATGTGTCATATAATAACTTGTCAGGGAGAATTCCATCTAGCACTCAACTCCAGTCCTTTGAACCTTCAAGTTACACAGGAAACGCAAAACTATGTGGACCTCCATTGTCCAAATATTGTCCAGGAGATGAAGGTGCAGAAGTACCAACCGGAACTGAGGATGACGCAAAAGAGAAAGATGACCTCCAAAGATGGTTTAACATTGGTGTCGCCACTGGTTTCCCGATTGGATTCTGGATAGTGTGTGGCCCTTTACTTCTCAATCGTCGTGCGAGACATGTTTTTTTTCACTTTCTGAAAAGCTTGCAAGACATGGTTTATGTGAAGGTGGTGGTTTTCTTTGCAAAATTGAAAAGGTTTTCTTTGTAAGTAGTTGTATGTTGTCTCTAGTATTTAAGTGTAGTATCTATGAAAGATGTAATGTGTTCTCTTGTATTTGGACTGCGTTTTGTGAATAAAGTTGCCACCAACACCATGGGTGGCCATTCCCCTGCCTTGTGTCAAATAAAATGACAATTAATCTATAATTGACAAATGACGATCTTAACGCTGTCAGCATTATTATGGTGAAACGATTAATGTTCATATGCAGGTTACGAATGACAAATTCACATAACAGAAACAGCAAATACAAATAATTTGAAGGGAGCAGTGTGAGTATTACCTTAGATCTAGGAGGTTGATTATGTGATTGCCACCTGAGATTGAATCGAAGAAAAACAATTTTTATTCCTAAGCTATTAAAACGTATTATCATACTAAGAATCTGTACGCAATATGCGCTTCTCTGTATAGTTGTCGCAGCTGAAGCGTGTGTGGGTTGATTGTAACTGCAGCTTGTTTAGCTGTTGGTTCGGGTCGCAACCATGGGGTGTTGCAACACATCAGATCACAGGAGACTAGAAACAGCAGAAGACGGAGACATAGGTGGTTCGGGTCAGCCGTTGTCACGGGGAAGTACGAAGGTGGTGACGGATGAACATCGGTGTTTGGTGGCTGTTGGAGGTGATTAAAAAAACCCGGCGCAGTCCTTGATCGGCTTGTTTCATGTTAAGAGTCTAACTGAAAGAGGTCCGTGAAAGATGAACGGAAATGATTCGTTAAAGCAGGTGGCTTTGGATTTTGTTTTTTCATCGAGAACCTTGTATACATAAATTAAACCCAATGAAACAATGTGATAAGAAAATGACCAAACCATATTTATAAATTTAAGCAATTTTAAGGATGACTAAACAAACTGGTATTGCCACAAACATATAGTAACTTAAACTCTATATGTTCCTTAGTGGCTGATTTCATAATAATAAAGTTAGTTTTTATGCTGATTTTGTAACAGTTTATTTTCTTGATACAGATACAGTACAACCTAACTTGATTTTTATGTATTTGATTGCAAGTCGTTTTCTTATGTTTACTCTGGGTGTAAATGAGCCACGTCGAAGCGGAGCTCTGCTCGTTTTGACTTACTAGAGCATGAGCTTGAGCTTGTGAGTTGTTTTTTTTAAATTCAGGTTCGTTTATTATTTCTTAATTAATTTATATATGTTCTTAATTACTTTTATATACATGCATTGATAAAAGCCTCAAACAGGTTTAAGTTCGGCTGGAACTCGTGTAGGCGTGTAGCACCTTAAACGAGAAAAAGTTCGGCTCGATAACAAAATGGGCTTCCCATACAAGGCTCGAGCTTGGACTTAATCACAAAACGAGTTTTATTTGAGGATCAGGCTTCTTCTCTCAAGGTCGAAAAGGATCAGATCATTTTAAGCTTCTTATTGATCCGAGCCTGAGTAGTTTGCTGAATAAGTACCGATTCAGACATTCAAAAATCGATTCAGTTCAAACTTTGTATTTTTTAGTCCAATTCAAAAACGAACACCCCTTACATTTGGTTCATTAAGTACTTTTAGTCGTGTATAGATCAACGTATACATTTTTAATTTTAATGCATATATAGTACAAGCTGACAACCTACATTGTACCGGAGCTCATAAGGAATCACCTGAGTCAAGATCAATGCTGATCTATCTGGGCTCACTAGTCCCGTGTGTTGTGACAGAGGAGTCATGGCTCACCTTGTTCATATCATGGGCCCTTTTACATTAAAAGTGAATGCTCTAAAACGCGTATGTGGTGCACACTTTTGCATTTATTTCATTCTAAATAAAGATTTACTTTCATATTATGTTAATAACTAGTTAACACACCTTCATGCATATTGTGGAAGTCGATTTCTGATTAAATATGGATTTAATGTGTAACGTCACCTAAAGAACATTGTTTCCAGAAGTGCAAAAGGTCAAAAGAAAAACATTTGAAGAATGATTAAAGTTTAAAGCACCCACTTCCTTCAACTTTAACATCACCAAAAGGTTGTCTCGTATTTTTAGGACAAAAATCTCACAAGGTGGAAAATAAATAATAAAATACAAATTACCAAGACTCTTTTAAGTCTTTGGACGTGTAATCTGGGGCAAATAAGTTATACACGCAATTGTTATTATATATTAATTAGGTTTACCTTGGACCCCAATAGTTACTGATTTACTACACAACATAAGGAAAAAAAATTATAAACGGATGTGCGACTAAGTATATAAGGTTTTTGTTGAACAATAAAATAGAGGTATTTAGTGCGGTAGTGAATTGGTATGAAGCGTGGGCTTGACAATGGTTTGAGAATTCCTGCGTCAAAACCAGTATGGAATCGGTCACAACCAACCGGTTTTAAACTTAACCAATCAAATTCTTACTTGACAACCGGTATCAACACGAACTGGTTTATGCAAAACCACACTAATTTGGGCCATAAACCGATTTGTGCTCCTCCAACTGATTTCTTAACTAAAATATAGTTTATGTATTTAATAATCACTCAACGATTTTTAATTATCGATCATGCTATATATTAAGTTTAAAATTGTATCTTAACTTGGCTTACAGTTTCCATTAGGGAAGTATATATTACATTTATGTTTTAATTAATTTGTTAATAAATCAGTTGTAATATACTTTTAGAATTATACATATTATAGGCCGTGTATATCACGTTATAACCAAATATTATTCTAATGAATGGATTACTTTCTTTAGACTGCCTTTATCACATATGACCTAGTAAAAAAAGCGCATGCCACAGGGCGGAAAAAATCTAATAAGTACAGATTGCGTCTTTACACGTGTAATTTGGAACAAGTAATTGATACACATAATTGATCAAACTAGATGTTTTTTTATTTTTAATCGGTTTTTAAGTTATATTACCTGATTAATATAAAAGAAAGTTAGTCGTTTAGTTCTAGTTTGATTATCGATCAGGGCTTGAGTTTTCAATCGGGTCACAATATATCTTTGTACATATGATTCAAATACAATTTATGTTGGATAAAAAAAACGATAGTGTTGGATAAAAGTTTATGTTCAACCGCCGATCCTCTACATCCACCATGAATCAAACAGAAATCGAAAACTGAACTTTAGTTTTCTTTTTTCTTTTTTTTCTTTTTTGGTATTTATAGATCACATGAGAATATACATATAAAAAATTTATCAAATAGCAGACATTAATTGACTATATATATATATATATATATATATATATATATATATATATATATATATATTAAATCTGAGGCTTGTCTAATTCACACTAAATAAGATCACACTTTGATACAACACAGTGACGAATAAAATGTGCCATAAAATTTTGCATCTTGTTTTGTATATTTTATCAATTCTCTTACTATGGTTAAGAACTGCAACTTCCACTTCCGTTAACCACCGACTCTTACCAGCAGCTACACACTAAAAGTGTACTGAAAAGGAGAGAGATGTTCTTCTTGATTTCAAAGCTCACATTCAAGTAGCTGGCTCAGTACATGGACAACTGAAAAGAAAGAAGACTATGAGTGCTGTAACTGGACTGAAGTTACATGCAACAACCAAACGGGTCATGTCATAGAGCTTGATCTTCTTGACTATAATCTTAAAGGTAAGATTAGCCCTTCTTTGGCGAACTTAAGCTACTTGAGTTATCTTAACCTTGTTTCGAATTCTTTTAGTGACACCATCCCCTCGTCCATTGGCTCCTTGACCAGATTAACAGATCTTGACCTTTCTTTTAACTCTTTTAGCGGATGCATCCCCTCGTCCATTGGTTCCTTGACCAGATTAAAATATCTTGACCTTTCTTATAATTCTTTTAGCGGAACCATCCCCTCGTCCATTGGTTCCTTGTCCAATTTAACAGATCTTGATCTTTCCAATAACTATTTTAGCGGAACCATTGCTGTGTCCATTGGTTCTTTGACCATGAAGAGGTAGGTCCCAGCAGAGCCCAGTTGGAACCGCAAGACTCACCTCGAAGAGGGACGTCTGAGCAGTTGAACTCGCAAGACTCACCTTAAAGAGGGACGTCTGCGCAAAGACCAACTGGATCCGCAGGACCCACCACGCTCAGAGAGATGACATCCTTACGCGCAGTACGCAAGCTGTTCCCGCAGGAAAAGCCTCCCAATGGTGACGTACTCCGCCTGTTCCCGCAGCTGCGGATACTAGCCATCAGGGAAGGCTACCCGCACTAACAGCAAGGCTACACGCACAAGGCACTAACTCTCAAATAATTCAGTAATGTCACCTGAAGAAGGAATGAGTAAGCCGGGAATACTCCCGCCCAAAGCCGGGAATACTCCCGCCCAAATGAGCCAGTCCGTACGCTACTGTAGGATCTTTTGTACTATACCTGCCAATGTATGGACAAAAGATCTGACCAAAGCTGCGACAGCTCACTGACAACAGTACGACGAGCAGCACGCTCTAGTACTTAATGTCACTATAAGCCGCTGCCTACTCACCAACCCTTGTCGTGGCACGTACATAGCCTGCAGTTGGTGGAAAAGGAATAGTACACAGCCGGCCATGTCACTATCAGCCGCTGCCTACCCACCAACCACCAGCACGGCACGTGCGTAGCCCAATGTTGGTAGAAAAGGAATATTATACAGCCGGCTGTACCTTCTTGGACACCTACCTTCGGCTATAAATACTCCAACACCTTGGAACGGTATCATATCTTATTATCATATCTTCTCATATATCTGCTCTAGTCATTTCTCTTAATATACACTTATATTCAAGAGCAATCTAGTCTGATTCTCACGCCGGAGGGTGGTCACAAGGAGGTACCCCCCCCCCTTCTCAGTGACGAGCTCACGGTGTCTGTTTTGCAGGTCATCAGAAGAACAACCATCTTGCCGGACCTAACCCTCGTGGGAAACATCTATTTAACCCCCAGATTATCCGTAGTCTGCCGGGGTCACTTAGTGTTTCTTCATTGGCGCCATCCGTGCATAAAAGCAAGAACTAATTCTCTCAGTTTTTTCAAAACTTCTGGAAAGATGGTTAAGGTTACTCCGGTGCCAAGGCCAGCGAGTGACCAAGAAACCCCGGTAACCACAACCCCAGCTACTGAGGGGAACACCGGCGAGTACACAAATTTTACGAACACTACCCCGGTTACCCAAGCCGGGGCAAGTGCAGTAAATTTTACGAACACTACCCCGGTTACCCGAGCCGGGGCAAGTGCAGTAAACAATCCTTCACTGGGATTCACCGATACCCAGTTGGAGAGACAACAGACGAGGCTCCCCCGCCAAACACTTGATCAAGTTAAAGCGTGGGCGGAAGCACGTCAGAGAGAATTCCAAGCTGAGTTGGATGAACGCCTACGTTCACTCCAACAGGCTGACGAATTCGGAAACACTCAACAGCTCAACATGAGCAATGAGTGCGAGTACTGGGATGATGATCGGGAGGAATCCGACAGCGACGCAAACCCTCGCCATAGGGCGAAAGGGAAGCGTAAGGAAACGGACTTCCAACCGAGAAGGAATTTTGGAGAAACCTTCAAACCCAAAAACGCGGGTGGAAACCCACGTGACTTCTCCAAAACCTTTAAACCAACTGTTGCAAATGCGGGAACGTCCAAGTTTGCAAGAGACATTGCAGAAGCAATCGCCCCAAAGAGTGCCAAACTGATGCCCAACATCGGCACTTATGATGGTATATCCGACCCAGACGATCATTTGAACAGATTCATAGCGGGGGCAACCGTCAGCAACTGGACAGAACCCACGTGGTGTTATATGTTTCAGATGACGCTGGTTGGAGCGGCTAGAGCCTGGTTTGACCGTCTACCGGTCCACTACATCTACGATTGGGCAGACTTCCAACAGAAGTTCAGCCAACACTTCAGTCAACAAAGAAAGTATACCGAAGAGCAATGGACGATCCTCAACTGCATCCGAGAGGAAGATGAGTCTTTACTAGACTTCATCACGCGCTTTAATTCAAAGAAGCTAAGTCTGGGCACTATTAGCGAAGATCTTGTTCGCGCTGCTTTCATCCAGGGCGCCGAATACCCAGAGCTCATTCGCACCTTAACGGGTAAAGATGGCATGCCATCCACGTGGGATGGCATCATGACAGCAGCTAAACGCTTCGCGGAAACGGAAAAGCAACTGAGTAGAGATCTTCCCAGAGCACAAACCTCTACACTCAGAAAACAAGAGAAAACAACGTCCTTACCGCCCGACTAAACAAAAAGAGGAAGCTAGGCATTTGGCAGTCAAGGGTAAACTTTGACACCTCATCCAGCTCTCGCCCTCGGTTAGGCGGAAAGGATAACATGCAGTCGTCGAACCGGAACTCCATAAGGACGCCACTCACCAAAAGCGTCACCGAGATATTCGCCACCGAGAGGCTCCCATGACCAGAGGCTCCAATTATCCGACGGCGTCCAAACGCTGATCAAAGCAAATCCTGTGACTTCCACAGGACAAGAGGCCACACCACCGAGGAATGCTTAGACTTGAAGGACGTCGTCGAAGCATTTGTCAGAGATGGGAAACTCACGCACCTCGTGGCGTAATGAACGCTGAGCAGGCTAATGCGTGTAGAACCCCAGTTGGGGAAAACACGAATGAAACTGCAGCTTCAATGTTGGAGACTACATACTGCGTAAACAACGAGATTCCGAACCAGGTGAATATCGGCTCGAAAGGCTCGATGACACCCCCATCCCAAGAACATGGAAGGGAGTTCAATTACACAGGTTGCATGTAGATCAATTCCAAACTTGTAAAGAAAAGGCCCAGAGCCACTTCTAATGGAAATGATTCTCCTTATCACATTGACGCTGATGGTCTTACATTTATACTTATGAACTTTCCACACTGATATGCCGGTATTCACCGCATAAATAAGTGGGGAAGTCGTTGCGTGTGGACGGCGGCAAAACCCGCATAAACACAAAAAACGGCAAACCTTCACGCAGGTCAGTTATAAGTAAAGTTTGGTCATCCCACTAAATGAAAGTGACGGTCCTACCCGCACAATCATGATAGAGGAAACTGAACATTAACCTATTGACAACCGCGCGTCGAAAGGTTTAACTTATTCAAAACACTGATATGCCGGTATTCACCGCATAAATAAGTGGGGAAGTCGTTGCGTGTGGATGGCGGCAAAACCCGCATAAACACAAAAAACGGCAAACCTTCACGCAGGTCAGTTATAGGTGAAGATTGGTCATCCCACTAAATGAAAGTTACGGTCCTACCCGCACAATCATGATAGAGGAAACTGAAAATTAACCTATTGACAACCGCTCGTCGAAAGGTTTAACTTATTCAAAACACTGATATGCCGGTATTCACCGCATAAATAAGTGGGGAAGTCGTTGCGTGTGGACGGCGGCAAAACCCGCATAAACACAAAAAATGGCAAACCTTCACGCAGGTCAGTTATAGGTGAAGATTGGTCATCCCACTAAATGAAAGTGACGGTCCTACCTGCACAATCACGATAGAGGAAACTGAACACTAACCTATTGACAACCGCACGTCGAACGGTTAACTTATTCAAAACACTTGGAAAATTGCTAAGTTAAACTAAAGTATGCACGAGCGAATCATATATTGTTTATGCGGCAAAACAAGTGCCAAATTAAGCTATAATATGCATGAGCAAGTCATATAACGTTTATAAAGCAAGTCATCTAGTGAAAGTGGCGGTCCTACCCGCACAAACATTTATATTTCATAAAAAATTCAAACATTACAAGAATGGCCGGGTATCTACCCGCCTACAGAAATATAAATCTATCCTAACGGTGAGAAGGGATCTCAAGGTTTAAACTTCAGGACCACTCCCTCCAAACCCACTTGTACCCGCACCATCAGTTGGCTGTGGAGGTTCAAGGAAAGTCTTAAGAATGGTTAGCCCATCATCAGCAGCAGCAATCTCGTTCACCTTCTCCACCACCGGATGCGGGAAGGCAGCATACTGGTTCACTGCTTGGTCATAGGCAGCTTCAGTGTTCACGTCATAAAGAGGGAAGTTGGAAGGCGGGATGCCCTTCTCAACAAACCCCAGACCAAGCAAGAAACCAGCCTTTTCCCCATCCTCATGAGAAGCGTTGAGGGCTGCACTCATGGCATCGTCATAAGATGTGTTCGTGAAGATTCGATGCACAACCTACAAGAAAAAATATATCAAACTTTCCTAACTACAAAGAAAAGCGTAAAGAGAGTATGAAGCTACGCATACCTGCGACAACGCTTCTCGTAGAAGCCACTCCTTGGTGACCAGAGCCTCCTGAAGGGCAGCTTGAGTTTCATCACGGGCGCGCTCGGCTTCGTTTTTAGTAAGGTTGGCAAGCAACACATCTTTAGCCGCAGCCTCTTCAACGCCCTTCAGCTTACGCTCAGTGTGGTCAAGCATACCCCTCTGGTCCAAGATCTCTTGGAGCTTCTTGGCATCTTCCATGGCCAAGGCATCATGAGCCTGTTGGAGCCTCTCTAGTTTGGCTTTAAGCTCCTCATTCTCGGCGCGCAGAGGCTCAGCAACAGCTTCAGCCTTGGTGGCCCTCTCGGTCGCGTTCCGCGCAGTTTCCTTAGCCAACCGAAGCTGTTCGTTAACAGCTTGGGTAGCCTTGGAACGGGCCTCGAGACGGGCCTGAACTTCAACCTCGAGGGCCTTGAAGGCCTTTTCCTTCTCCACAGCAACGGCGGAAAGTCTCCTGTTCTCCTCCCGGATAGCCCGCGCCTGAGCCACTTCCTGGCTACGCGCCGTCTTTAACTTGTCGTTTTCACGACAAAGCAACTCGACGCGCGGCTGCATCCGGGCAAGGAGAATCCGAAGCTCGTTCGTCAACCTACCCTCCTGGTAGCTAGACATAGCTTCCCCCAACGCACCACTTGGGGCGGCGTGACGCGCCCACTCGACGCAGTCCACAGCCGTCCGAAGGGTTGTTCCTCGGCGGATGTTCCACCATGGAACATACACCTCATTGGAATCCGACACTGTAAAAACAAAAAAATAGTTAGTAAAAGATGATATTAAAAAAAAAAAAAGGCCAAAATAACCCTACGCACCTGTAGGGTCGACAACAGGCCGGTAGCCGCCAAACCCATCACCCGAACCTAAGGGATATCCATCCAAGAGGTCAGGCAGATGGGAAGGAGGCAGAGATTGGCTAGAAGCCCCAACCCTGAACATACCTGCTGAACCGGCGTGGGACGAGGTAGTCGCCGGTGCCGGAGGCACAGTTGAAGCCGCCGCGGTAGAGACCATCGGAGGTGAACTCACTGGAGGTGAACTCACAACCGTGGCCACTGCTGCGGAGGAGCCCGCAGAAACAATCACCGCCGGCTCAGTGAAGGATGCAGCGAATATGGCACTGACAGCCGGCGGAGAGGACGTTACAGTTGGAACAGTTGCCTCAACGGGATGAGCAACTGAACCAATGCTGCAAACAGACGCAGCCGCCTGGGTCATCGCCTCGGGTAGATTGACCAAACCTACCGTCATGGGTTCAGAAACGCTCCTCCCCGCTCCAATCTGGAATGCGGTAGCATCCACGCCTGCATGAAGACAAGATATCAAAAACAATGGCAGAAAGAATTGCGGGTAAGATTAATTTACACTTACGAGTTTTCTTGAGCTTGAAGGTTCTGACAGGCGGGGACGAACCCGATGGAGCCGGCCTCTTAACGCCGGTCACCGTCGTCATACTGGGCGGATCGGAGGTGACAGCTGTCTCAACCTCCGGGACAGTTGTCTCACCACCACCAGGGTTCCCTGCCGCCTCCTCACTTTCGGTCTCCGAGTCAGACCGGTTCCCCTGATAGGCAATGGAGGCAACCTTCGCCTTGCCCTTCACGCCGGCAGCTTTCTTCTTCCTCACGAAGAAAGGACCGTTTGCGGATTTCTCATCAGAAGAAGACAAAATTAGAGAAACTCCAGCAGAGGTTTGAGCATGAAGAGGGCGAGGGTTAAAGAAACCCTTACCTTGTAACACCCCGACCAAAGGCGGATTATACATCGGGGCGCCACATATTGTTTCATTACTCGTGACACTATTTGGGTGTCAATATTTAATAAATATATTCATTCGCGCACGCGCAACGTAAACACAAGATAACATAAATCAACATAAATCATTATATTATAAAACAAAATATTCGAACAATAATAACTTGTCTTGATACATTTTAATCTAGGTCCAAAGGTAAAAACGTCCTACGTGTCCACAAGCTCCAAATGTAGCTACAGCAAACCTGAACATGTGTTAAAATAAACGTCAAACACTTGCGTGCTGGTGAGAAATCAAGTTTAATACAATACATAGATAACAATAAATCTGCGCGCAACACGTGTATGTCTGGTGTTTAACAAGGGTGTAATCAGATTGTGATCAAGCCTAAATAGATCATAGTTCATAGTTCAATCCGTGCTCCCAAATGAGCACAAAAACAAGAAAACATCTGTGCAAGTGTAAACAAAGAAAACCGTAAACGATAGGTCTCCCGTGTTCATCTAATGGATCCATGAAAACTTCGGAATAGGCCGAACAAAGCGGTTAATGATACACACATACAAATAAACAGCCAAGTAAACGTCCTCAACACATGGGATACTGCGCGACTAAAGTTCATAAACAAGTTTAAGACTCTAAGTTTATATGAACACATGAACATCCCAAAACATTAAAAATAAAAAGGGATTAGGTACGAGATTACTCACTTGATAAACGGTGCGGTGAAAGATAAAGCAAGAACCAACTTTAAACAAGCACAAGTTAACCTATAATTAAGATTATTGTTTTAATGATTTGATTTAAGTCTTGATTATAAGTTAGCATAATTAATAAGTAACTTAAACAAATTATTATATATTATAGATTACCGGAAAACAGGGCAGAACAGGAGAGAGGACGGAGGCAGAGAGAGAGGAGACGGCAGAGGAAGAACAACGGCAAGGAGCAAAGGAAGAGAAAGATAATAAGTATTTGTGTGTGCAGTGTTAAGAAAATTAACATTATTATTTATAGGGAAACCCTAGGGAACACAATCCCTAGAAAAGGGGAAAAGATCTCCAAAAAGTAAAAGATTCCAAAAGCAAAAGATATCAAAAGATATGGCAGCTGCAGGGGATAAGGAAAAGCTGACAGGTAACAGTAAACAGGCATGGGAGGGTCAGATAAAGGTACTGGTCAAGCATGGAAAAAGCATATCTCAAAAGATAATGTCAGTCACTTTTTCTACCAACCAATGGGGTTGGTGCGCATGCTGCGCCGAAAGTAACTTTTCAGACATAAGATAGGTCAGGTCAACAGCACAGAAGATAAGACATCACAAAAGCAAACGGCTAGATTAAATAGAAGAAAACTCAAAGGGTTTAGCGCGAGAAGGCTCGAGCGCACGCGCGAGGGCGAAGGCTGACAGAACAAACCTTAGCGCGCCGCGGGAAGAACTATTATCCTTAGCGCGCCGCGGGAAGAATTACCATTCTTAGCGCGCCCCGGGAAGAACTACAAATCCTTAGCGCGCCGCGGGAAGAATTACCATTCTTAGCGCGTCGCGGGAAGAACTTCCGTTCTTAGCGCGCTGCGAGAAGAACTACAATTCTTAGCGCGTCGCGAGAAGAACTACCGTTCTTAGCGCGCTGCGAGAAGAACTACAATTCTTAGCGCGCTGCGAGAACAGTTCGCCTCGCGTATCGCAGGAACAACTGGTCTTCGCGCAGGCTTCCTTGTAAGGAGTCTGGCGCGTGGAGCTGCGCAGACAACCTTAGGCGGGAAGAAACAAAGGACACAAAAATAAGAGAAGGGGTTCAAGGCTTAAGGGCGGGACGGCGACAAGAGAGAAAAGAAGGCGGAGAGAAGAAGAGGGACGGGACGGCGGGAAGGAAAAGAGAGGAAGAGGCGGGAAGGAAAATATATTATTATTATTAAAAATAAAGTATAAGTATAAATAAATATTAAATCATAAAAGAAAGAGATCGGATCGGAGAAACGGGTACCTGGGTCGGGTCGGATCGGGGCAGATGTCACAGTCTCCCCTACTTTAAGAAATTTCGTCCCGAAATTTATCTCGAAGTAGGTTGCGCAGAGAACAGGTGCGGGTACTTGATCTTCATTTGATCTTCCCTTTCCCATGTAAACTCGGCTCCGCGCTTGGACTCCCAGCGAACTTTCACGATAGGGATACGACTGCGCTTGGTTTGCTTAACCTCGCGATCCATAATCTCAACAGGCTTCTCAATGAAATGCATAGATTCATCAACTTGAACTTCATCAAGTGGAATGTGAAGGTTCTCGTCAGCTAAACATTTCTTGAGATTGGATACATGGAACGTTGGATGCACATTACTGAGCGCGGGCGGCAGGTCAAGTCTGTAGGCAACTTTTCCCACACGCGCGAGAATCTTGAATGGTCCAACATATCGAGGAGCAAGCTTACCTTTCTTCCCAAAGCGGACAACACCCTTCCAGGGCGACACTTTGAGGAGAACAAGATCACCAACTTGAAATTCGAGAGGCTTTCATCTACGATCTGCGTAACTCTTCTGTCGGCTTCTGGCAGTCAGCAGATGATCACGGATCTTGGCGATTTTATCGGTTGTCTCTTGAACAAGTTCGGGTCCTGTGATTTGAGCTTCACCCACTTCGCTCCAACAAATCGGGGAGCGGCACTTACGACCGTAAAGTGCTTCAAATGGGGCCATACCAATACTGGAATGATAGCTGTTATTATAAGAGAACTCGATCAAAGGCAGGTGCGAATCCCAATTACCTCCAAAATCAAGAACACAAGATCGGAGCATATCCTCAAGAGTTTGAATAGTTCGCTCAGACTGTCCGTCAGTCTGAGGATGATATGCCGTACTCATGTCCAAGCGAGTTCCTAGCGCAGATTGGAGAGATTTCCAAAAGCGAGATATAAAACGGCCATCGCGATCAGATATGATGCTCAAAGGAGTACCATGGCGGCAGACAATTTCCTTGACATAAAGCTGCGCAAGTTGCTCAACACGGTAGTTTTCACGAATGGGCAGAAAGTGAGCAGACTTAGTCAAACGATCCACTATTACCCAAATGCTATCATGTTTGCTTGCTGTCAAAGGTAACTTGGTAACAAAGTCCATCGCTATACCTTCCCATTTCCACGTAGGAATTTCTGGTTGTTCGAGCAAACCAGATGGGCGTTGATGTTCAGCTTTTACCTTGGAACAAGTCAGGCATTTAGCTACGAACACAGCAATATCCTTTTTCATACCGGGCCACCAATAAGTAATGCGCAAATCCTTGTACATTTTATCAGCGCCGGGATGAATAGAATACCGAGATTTATGCGCTTCACTCAGGATATCAGCGCGAAGATTCTCATCAAAGGGAATCCAGATGCGATTGAGATAGCAGAGAATTCCACTCAGATTAGGGACAAAGTGAGCTTCCGCGCCACACGCTAACTCGGCGCGAAGGTTACCATTACTGATGGATGCGCGCTGCGCGTCGCGAATGCGTGATTCAAGATTGCTCTGAATCGGCGCAAAGTGAAGCTGCGTGCGCGGCAAAATACAGTTAAGCTGGCTGGGTTTACGGCTGAGCGCATCAGCTACCACATTAGCCTTACCAGGATGATACCGGATCTCACAATCGTAATCGCTGATGAGTTCGTTCCATCGGCGTTGCCTCATGTTGAGTTCCTTTTGATCAAAGATATGCTGAAGGCTTTTATGGTCAGTGTAGAGGATACACTTAGTACCATAAAGGTAGCGTCTCCAGATCTTCAAGGCAAATACAACTGCGCCTAGTTCGAGGTCGTGAGTTGTATAATTCTTCTCGTGAACCTTGAGTTGCCTTGATGCGTAAGCGATAACCTTGCCTCGTTGCATAAGAACACAACCGAGACCTTGGTTGGATGCATCGCAATACACGACAAAATCTTCATTACCCTCAGGTAGCGCAAGAACAGGAGCTTCACACAACAAACGCTTGAGCGTCAGAAAGGCTTCTTCTTGCTTCGAGCCCCAAATATACGGTTTACCTTTGTGCGTTAGAGCTGTTAAAGGCAAAGCGATCTTCGAGAAGTTCGAAATGAATCGCCGGTAGTAACCAGCTAAGCCCAGAAAGGAACGGATCTCGGTAGGAGTGGTCGGCGTAATCCAGTTCTTGATTGCTTCAATCTTGGATGGGTCGACATGAATACCCATCTTGTTTACAACATGACCAAGAAATTGTACTTCATCAGACCAGAATTCACACTTGGAGAGCTTGGCAAAGAGCTGCTCGGCTCTAAGCTTTTGCAATACCAACCGAAGATGTTGCTCATGCTCGGCCTTGGTCTTAGAATAAATCAGAACGTCATCGATAAACACAATCACAAACTTATCCAAGAAAGGCCTACACACCCGATTCATTAGATCCATGAAAACGGCGGGTGCGTTGGTTAAACCGAAGGACATGACCAAGAATTCAAAATGGCCATAGCGAGTTCGAAAAGCAGTCTTCGGAACATCTTCATCGCGGATGCGCAACTGGTGATAGCCAGAGCGGAGATCGATCTTGGAGAAACAAGAGGCACCTTGGAGTTGATCAAAGAGGTCGTCAATACGCGGTAAGGGATACCGGTTCTTAATGGTGAGTTTGTTCAACTCGCGGTAATCGATACACATGCGAAACGAACCATCTTTCTTTTTAACGAACAACACCGGAGCACCCCAGGGCGAAGAGCTAGGGCGAACGAATCCTTTAGCGGTCAACTCTTGAAGTTGGCTTGCTAATTCTTGCATCTCAGCGGGCGCAAGACGGTAAGGAGATTTAGCTACGGGGGAAGCACCAGGGACAAGATCAATACGGAACTCGACTTCACGAGCGGGAGGGATACCAGGAAGATCATCAGGAAAAACTTCAGGGAAATCACGCGCAACAGGGATATCGCGAAGCTTCTTCTTTCCTTCATCGGGTTTAACCACATGGGCTAAAAATGCAATACACTTCTTCCGCATGAGTTTTCGGGCTTCGGCGCAAGACATAAGCTTAAGACCACTGGAGGGTTTCTCGCCATAGATGTGAAGATCACCATTTTCTCGAGGAATGCGAATCAACTTCTTGGCGCAAATAACTTCGGCGCGATTCTTCGAGAGCCAGTCCATGCCAATAATAACATCAAAGCTTCCAAGAGGCATGGGGATGAGGTCGATTAGAAAATCGTTTTCGTTAAGGTTAAGCGTGCAATCCTTAATCACAGAGTTAATTAAAACAGTTTCGCCATTAGCCAATTCAACTGAAAAATTTTCTTTTAAATCGCTGCGCGGTCGCGCAAGCTTCTGCTCAAACGCGCGAGAAATAAAACTTCGATCGGCGCCAGTATCAAAAAGTACAGAAGCATAAAATCCGTTAAGCAAAAATGTACCATTAACTACGTCATTATTCGCTTGCGCTTGGTGCGCGGTTATGTTAAAAGCTCGGCCACGCGTCACTTGGTTCGAAATCTGGTTCACCGGATTCGCTTGCGTAATCTGAACTTGTAGTCTCGGGCATGCGTTCCGGAAATGACTGGGATCACCGCAGTTAAAGCACGATCTGGGTCGTGGGTTTTGGTAGGTTGGTTGTGGGTTCAGCGGGTAGACTGGTGGTGTTGGCGCAATTGGATTGGCGGAAGGGACTCTACAGTACTCAGCAGAGTGACCAACGCGGCCACATCGGTTACATTGTCGACACGGGGTTTGGGTTGGGTGGTGAAGTCTACAGGTTGGACAAAAGGGTTGGTTTCCTGTGTAAGGTTTCTTAGTTGGTGGGACAGGGAGTGCGGGATTGGTTAGGGCATAGTTGTGGACTACAGGGGGAGTTGGGTAGGTCGACAGTGGGTTAGGCGCGTATACTAGAGGTTGGTAGGTGGGTTGCTGGACAATGGGCGGGCTGGTAAGCGCATAGGCTTTGCGCCTGCGCTTGAGGTTGTTACGGTTTGAGGGTTCTGGTTTGGTTTCTGTTGGTTCAGGGGCAGTCTTGGTGGGTTTGGTCTTCTCAGCTCCCCGCAGGAACAGGGTTCCTGCTCTGACATGGTTGTCGCTGAGCACAGCGGCCAACTCGATGGCGTCAGAGAGGGTAACTGGGTTTCTGGCCCATACAGAATCTTGAATTTTCATGGGGAGACCCCCAAGGAATTTCTCTATGGCTCGGAGGGAAGGGGTAACAAAGTGAGGGACAAGCAGGCTTAGTTCATGGAAGCGCGTCGCGTACTCGCGCGCTTCGCCACTGTATTGCTTCAAGTTCCAAAATTCTTCCTCCAGGCGCTTAACTTCGTTGGGAGGGCAGAATTCTCGCGTCAGAATTTCTTTGAATTCCTCCCATGTCATGCTAGAAGCAGCTTCTGCGCCACGCGCATGAGCTACTCCATTCCACCATGTAAGCGCTCTAGATTCCAGGACACTGGAAGCATATAGGGTTCGTCTGTCTGAGGGGCATTGGGTATGGAGGAAAGTGTTTTCTATTTTCTCAAGCCACTGGAGCATCACGGTGGCTCCTTCAAGACCTGTGAACTTTGGAGGGTTACCCGCGTTAAAGGACTTAATGTTATAACTGGAGGTATTGTTTTGGCTCAAAGCTTGGGCTATTGCGGCGGCCATTTCCTGGGAACGTTGCTGTCTACGCCTGCGCGAGGCTTCTCTCCTCTGATGACGGCGAGATAGCGGAGGTATTCTATAAAAGTTTTAATTTTTAGTTAATATCTTGGTTTTAGCGCAAAGTATAACCTCGAAAAGCTTGGTTTCGCGGGGTTAGATACCATCAACAGTTAAAGTAAACATGAATTTGAATGCAAACTTAATACAGATAACAAATTCGAATCGAGAATCGACAATTCATGTATCACCATGACTTTCCGAATTCTCAATTTAAAATGACGAGTAAACGAGTATTGGAGATTGACGATTCATGTATCACCATGACTTTTCAATCTTCAATATAAAATATACAAGAAAATGAGTATTGGAGGTTGACAATTCATGTATCACCATGACTTTTCAATCTTCAATATAAAATATACAAGAAAATGAGTATTGGAGGTTGACAATTCATGTATCACCATGACTTTTCAAGTCTCCAACCTCAGAACATAATCGTAAATGGAAATTGAAAATCAACTATTCATGTATCACCATGACTTTTCGGATTTTCAAATCCCAACAAACGAATATGTAAGAAAAATCAATAAAAATCGAAATTCAACAAAAATCGAAATATCGCGGAATAAAACATAAAACCATACGCTGCGTCTGCGCAAGCATATTTATAAATAACGAGTAATTAACAATAAGCGCGCAAACATGAGATTTCTCTCATGCGCGAGAAGGGACTCTTAGGTATTCTAGGCCGTTACGTCTAACCACCTATCCTAAAGTCAACGAGCTCTGATACCAATCTGTAACACCCCGACCAAAGGCGGATTATACATCGGGGCGCCACATATTGTTTCATTACTCGTGACACTATTTGGGTGTCAATATTTAATAAATATATTCATTCGCGCACGCGCAACGTAAACACAAGATAACATAAATCAACATAAATCATTATATTATAAAACAAAATATTCGAACAATAATAACTTGTCTTGATACATTTTAATCTAGGTCCAAAGGTAAAAACGTCCTACGTGTCCACAAGCTCCAAATGTAGCTACAGCAAACCTGAACATGTGTTAAAATAAACGTCAAACACTTGCGTGCTGGTGAGAAATCAAGTTTAATACAATACATAGATAACAATAAATCTGCGCGCAACACGTGTATGTCTGGTGTTTAACAAGGGTGTAATCAGATTGTGATCAAGCCTAAATAGATCATAGTTCATAGTTCAATCCGTGCTCCCAAATGAGCACAAAAACAAGAAAACATCTGTGCAAGTGTAAACAAAGAAAACCGTAAACGATAGGTCTCCCGTGTTCATCTAATGGATCCATGAAAACTTCGGAATAGGCCGAACAAAGCGGTTAATGATACACACATACAAATAAACAGCCAAGTAAACGTCCTCAACACATGGGATACTGCGCGACTAAAGTTCATAAACAAGTTTAAGACTCTAAGTTTGTATGAACACATGAACATCCCAAAACATTAAAAATAAAAAGGGATTAGGTACGAGATTACTCACTTGATAAACGGTGCGGTGAAAGATAAAGCAAGAACCAACTTTAAACAAGCACAAGTTAACCTATAATTAAGATTATTGTTTTAATGATTTGATTTAAGTCTTGATTATAAGTTAGCATAATTAATAAGTAACTTAAACAAATTATTATATATTATAGATTACCGGAAAACAGGGCAGAACAGGAGAGAGGACGGAGGCAGAGAGAGAGGAGACGGCAGAGGAAGAACAACGGCAAGGAGCAAAGGAAGAGAAAGATAATAAGTATTTGTGTGTGCAGTGTTAAGAAAATTAACATTATTATTTATAGGGAAACCCTAGGGAACACAATCCCTAGAAAAGGGGAAAAGATCTCCAAAAAGTAAAAGATTCCAAAAGCAAAAGATATCAAAAGATATGGTAGCTGCAGGGGATAAGGAAAAGCTGACAGGTAACAGTAAACAGGCATGGGAGGGTCAGATAAAGGTACTGGTCAAGCATGGAAAAAGCATATCTCAAAAGATAATGTCAGTCACTTTTTCTACCAACCAATGGGGTTGGTGCGCATGCTGCGCCGAAAGTAACTTTTCAGACATAAGATAGGTCAGGTCAACAGCACAGAAGATAAGACATCACAAAAGCAAACGGCTAGATTAAACAGAAGAAAACTCAAAGGGTTTAGCGCGAGAAGGCTCGAGCGCACGCGCGAGGGCGAAGGCTGACAGAACAAACCTTAGCGCGCCGCGGGAAGAACTATTATCCTTAGCGCGCCGCGGGAAGAACTATTATCCTTAGCGCGCCGCGGGAAGAATTACCATTCTTAGCGTGCCGCGGGAAGAACTACAAATCCTTAGCGCGCCGCGGGAAGAATTACCATTCTTAGCGCGTCGCGGGAAGAACTTCTGTTCTTAGCGCGCTGCGAGAAGAACTACAATTCTTAGCGCGTCGCGGGAAGAACTACCGTTCTTAGCGCGCTGCGAGAAGAACTACAATTCTTAGCGCGCTACGAGAACAGTTCGCCTCGCGTATCGCAGGAACAACTGGTCTTCGCGCAGGCTTCCTTGTAAGGAGTCTGGCGCGTGGAGCTGCGCAGACAACCTTAGGCGGGAAGAAACAAAGGACACAAAAATAAGAGAAGGGGTTCAAGGCTTAAGGGCGGGACGGCGACAAGAGAGAAAAGAAGGCGGAGAGAAGAAGAGGGACGGGACGGCGGGAAGGAAAAGAGAGGAAGAGGCGGGAAGGAAAATATATTATTATTATTAAAAATAAAGTATAGGTATAAATAAATATTAAATCATAAAAGAAAGAGATCGGATCGGAGAAACGGGTACCTGGGTCGGGTCGGATCGGGGCAGATGTCACATACCTGGCCGCGTGGCGCTCAAAATCTCATGGCCCGGCGGGTAGACCTCCACAAACCGATCCGCCGTTTGCTCCAATATGGGCAACTCGTTCTCGTCGAGAGCACGAGTACCCAGCCGAGCGGGACCACCGCTCTCACGCGGTTGCAGAAGCGACTGCAGGTTGTTCCCCTCTGAGAATAACCAGAAACAGTTAGAAAAAAAACCCTAAATCAGCAGAAAGATATGAAGCATACCGTAAGGGATAGAGTTCAAACCGTATTCGAGGACGATGGGAATCTGTGGCGCCTCTGCCCCAGCATCCTTCCACACCCGGCTCATCCCGAGCATCACCATCCCAGACTCCGCAAAGCGGTAAACCGGAGTCTGGATCCGGGAGATCTTGGTAAACCATTCCGCCTCCTGATAGTTGGAGGCGTGAAGGTTCGGGAGTGCTCTCCCGTTCTTGAATGTCATCGCTATGGGGACGACACGGGCAGAGATGTAGAAGAACTCCCGCTTCCAAGACCGAAGACTGCGCTCGGTAGCACAGATCTTCAAACCCTTGATCAGAGTGATCAGGGTGTACCAGCCCTGGATGCACCTCCAGGAGTAGAATGTCATCAGGCGGTCGACGCGGGGCTCAATGCCCAGAATGTGGCACACCCATTCAAAGTGGCGAACCTTTGCGATCGCTATCGGGTGCACCTCCGTCAAATGTACACCGTGTTTCTCCAAAATACGGTACACAAACTTCGTCAATGGGAACCTGAGATTCCCATAGATGAAGAATGCAGCATACACCCCTATCTTGCCCTTGGGGGCATCGTACACCGTCTGGTGAGACTCAGGAAACTCAGGCTCGAAAGGCTCGAGCATGAACTTCTTGACGATGTACTGGTACAGGTCAACGGAAAGAGCACACTGGCACTCGCCAGCAGTACTCTTATCGTCCTTATCAGACGTGGACATCGGGTTCTCGGTGTATACCTCAGACTCCTCGGCAGTAGCCTCAGGATCACGAATGGAAGACATGTTTTGGAAGATGGAAAGAAGAACGATTTCAGGAGAATGCTCGACAAAAGTTAGAGTATTCGCCAGAAATCGCTTAGAAGAAGTGAACCTGTGAGTTGAGACGCATCCTCTCCTCCCTTTATATACTCATCGCAATAAATGCGATGAATTTAATGCGGGAGAGAGAGAAAAGCGCAGGTGCAATGAAACTATGACACGTGGAAAAAACAAGCTGGCAACAGCTGTTGACGGGACGCGCGCCGTAAACTTCGCGCCCACGCGCCCGAAAACTCGCGCCCACTCGCCTGAAAAAGCGTCTGGAATGACCATATACTGTCACGTCGCCATAACTTCTTGCACGTCCTGAAACTGTCAGAAGAAACCGTCGGACGACGCTGACGTACCTTCAACGGTTAGACTGTTCTTATCCTTTCACCAACTCTTCGAATTTCAAAAAAATTCAAAAAGATTCAAAAGTAAGCGGGACTATACCCCCTTACCTTGGCAACCAAGTAACTATAAGACAGGTGCGGGTACAGTGTCAAGGCAAAACCCTTCACATACTTAGCACCTGCAGGGAATTGAAGCCAAGAATACCTTGGCAACCAAGTAACTATAAGACAGGTGCGGGTACAGTGTCAAGGCAAAACCCTTCACATACTTAGCACCTGCAGGGAATTGAAGCCAAGAATACCTTGGAAGTAAAGTAACTATAAGACGAGTGCGGGTACAGTGTCAAGGCAAAACCCTTCACATACTGAGCACTCGCAGGGAATTGAAACCAAGAAGGATCTTCTGGGCCATGCTTGCGGAAAGGGAAATAACATCCCCGCATAGCGGGAACGTTGAGAACTAGATTGTTTGAAGCTCCAAGATGGAATTGGTTGTTTAACATAATTGATCACTATGTCTAAAACTATCAAAACCTCGTGGAGAATCTACACAAGTGAAACTCAACGCTCCTGACTTGCGAGGAAGTTACACACCTACCCGCATCATACCCAAAGATCAAGCAGAACAGTGGGAAATTCTGCACGTGACATTAGGAAACACGCGGGAAGAATCCCCGCGGAGAACCTTAAAACTAAACCCCTTTTCAAAACCCCTTGCTTAAGTCCAAAAGTTCACCTCACTTATTAACAGTTCATGAGAAGAACATTGGACTGGGGGGACTTGAAGAGGTAGGTCCCAGCACAGCCCAGTTAGACCCGCAAGACTCACCTCGAAGAGGGACGTCTGCGCAGTTGAACTCGCAAGACTCACCTTAAAGAGGGACGTCTGCGCAAAGACCAACTGGATCCGCAGGACCCACCACGCTCAGAGAGATGACATCCTTACGCGCAGTACGCAAGCTGTTCCCGCAGGAAAAGCCTCCCAATGGTGACGTACTCCGCCTGTTCCCGCAGCTGCGGATACTAGCCATCAGGGAAGGCTACCCGCACTAACAGCAAGGCTACACGCACAAGGCACTAACTCTCAAATAATTCAGTAATGTCACCTGAAGAAGGAATGAGCAAGCCGGGAATACTCCCGCCCAAAGCCGGGAATACTCCCGCCCAAATGAGCCAGTCCGTACGCTACTGTAGGATCTTTTGTACTATACCTACCAAGGTATGGACAAAAGATCTGACCAAAGCTGCGACAGCTCACTGACAACAGTACGACGAGCAGCACGCTCTAGTACTTAATGTCACTATAAGCCGCTGCCTACTCACCAACCCTTGTCGTGGCACGTACATAGCCTGCAGTTGGTGGAAAAGGAATAGTACACAGCCGGCCATGTCACTATCAGCCGCTGCCTACCCACCAACCACCAGCACGGCACGTGCGTAGCCCACAGTTGGTAGAAAAGGAATATTATACAGCCGGCTGTACCTTCTTGGACACCTACCTTCAGCTATAAATACTCCAACACCTTGGAACGGTATCATATCTTATTATCATATCTTCTCATATATCTGCTCTAGTCATTTCTCTTAATATACACTTATATTCAAGAGCAATCTAGTCTGATTTTCACGCCGGAGGGTGGTCACAAGGAGGTACCCCCCCCCCTTCTCAGTGACGAGCTCACGGTGTCTGTTTTGCAGGTCATCAGAAGAACAACCATCTTGCCGGACCTAACCCTCGTGGGAAACATCTATTTAACCCCAGATTATCCGTAGTCTACCGGGGTCACTTAGTGTTTCTTCAGACCAGATTAACACATCTTGACCTTTCTTACAACTATGTTTTAAACGGAACATGCATTCCCCCCGAAGTTGGAAACCTCACAAACTTGCAATACCTTTCACTTGAAGGCCTTACAAGTTGTATAGTTGAAAATATGGACTGGTTGTCTCGAATGTCTGATTTGAACATCCTCGTTATGGATGGTATTTCTCTGGGCAAAGTAGATAAGTGGGTATATATGATTCGAAGTCTTCAAAAACTATCATTTTTAAGTTTATCAGGATGTAACCTCTCACAGGTTATGCATCCATATTCTTCTTCCTTTCTCAACTTTTCTTCATCATCTATTGATACACTTTATCTCGACGATAACAATCTCAACTCATCTATGTATCAATGGCTGCTGCCATTAACTATCAATAATCTCCGTAAGCTTGATCTCTCTAAAAACATGTTAGATGGAAAATCCTTTGGTAATCTCTGTAGTTTGACATCTTTAGATTTTGCTCACAACTCTGTTGCTGTAAACTTACGTGATTTCTTCAACAACTGGTCTGGATGCACATCAGTTGCATTACAAAATTTGTATGCTTCTTACAGCCGGATCACAGGGTCATTATCCGATGAGATCCAAATGTTTACCTCTCTAGAAGATCTATACCTTGATCATAATGAGTTAAATGGACCAATAAGTGAAAAGGTGTGGGAGCTACCCAAGCAGTATTCTCTGAGGCCCACATGCCAAACTTTTCTTATGTAAATCAAATTGGTTTGAGCTCCTGCAACCTAGGGCCCCGCTTCCCTAAATGGATTCTAAATTTTAAAAATCTTACTAATATTGATATTGCCAATAATAGAATTTCAGACACAATTCCTGAGGAATTTTGGAAAAATTGGCCTTCTCAATTAACTTATTTGAATCTATCAACCAACCACATGAACGGAGAAGTAACAGATTTACTATCCGGCTTTCACCCTCATTTTTCCTCACAAATAGATTTGAGTTCTAACAACTTTTGTGGTCAAATATTGAATGTTCCACCTATTTGTACTCACTTAGATCTTTCCAGAAACAAATTCCATGGAGGATTGTCCTTTTTATGCCAAATTCCTGGTGGGCTTTTAAGATATCTAGACCTCTCACATAACTCATTTATCGGAAAAATTCTAGACTGTTTGTCGTATCTGAAAGAACTTGAAGTTCTTAACCTAGGATACAACAATCTATCTGGAATGCTTCCTGCCTCTGTTAAATTTTTAACTGGACTTGAGGTGTTGTCTTTATACAACAACAACTTCTCCGGAGAATTGCCTTTGTCATTAAAAAGTTGCACCATGCTAACATTTTTAGATTTAGGGTCCAACAAGTTTACCGGTACCATGCCTCATTGGATAGGGGAAAACTTATCAAGATTGTATGTTCTTAGCCTAACATCAAACAAATTCCTAGGGCCTATCCCTTTACAATTATGTAAGCTTGCAAACCTTCAAATCTTAGACTTGTCGATGAACAATCTTTATGGTACCATACCCTCGTGCGTGAATAATTTTAGTTCCATGGATCAAGAGGGATTCTTACCACAACCGAATGTACATAGAGTTTTGAAGCAGCCAGGGTCACGTCATGAAGAGGATTTTTATGTTGACCGTGCAATGATCCACTGGCAAGGAAACTTACGTGAATTTAGCACTAATCTAAGATTTTTGAAGAACATCGATCTATCACAAAACAGTTTAACAAGACAAATCCCTCACGAGATAACTCACCTATGTGGATTGCATGCACTGAACTTGTCAAACAATGCTCTAGATGGGAAAATTCCATGGAACATTGTTGAAATGAGAAACCTTCTAGCGTTGGATTTATCAAGAAACAATCTTTCAGGAGACATACCATCCAGCATGACCCAGATGAATTTATTATGTTATCTTGACGTGTCATATAATAACTTGTCAGGGAGAATTCCATCTAGCACTCAACTCCAGTCCTTTGACCCTTCAAAATACAAAGGAAATGCACAACTATGTGGACTTCCCTTGACTAGATGTTGTCCTGGAGATGCATGTTCACAAGTACCACCCGTGGTAAGTGAGGATGACGAGAAAGGGATAGATGAACTTAAAAAATGGTTTTATATAGGTGGCGCCACTGGTTTCCCTCTCGGATTTTGGATAGTATGTGGCACTTTACTTCTCAACCGGCGTGCAAGACTAGCTTTTTTTCAGTTTCTGGAAAGCTTGCATGACAAGGTGTATGTAGAGGTGGTGGTATTCATTGCAAAACTGAAAAGGTTTGCTTGTAAATAGTTGTATGTTGTCTAGTATTTATATTGTGTTGTACTACTTATTTGTGTTAATATTTGAGGATACGTAGTAGCTATGAAAGATGTAATGTGTGTCCTGTATTTGGATTGTGTTTTGCGAATAAAGTTGCCACCAACACCATGGGTGGTCATTTCTCTGCCTTGTGTCAAATAAAGAAATCTAAGGTATAAAAAGATTTTGGTCAAAACTAGGTAAGTGCATGTGAGCTTTGATATCATTTTTGTACTTAGATATCCAAATGAATATGCACTCTTAGGAAGAAAAAATGGGTTGAACACTGTGTTGTAGGCTACTTGCTATGAATATTATGTTCAAGTATTGGTGATAATTGAAGAAATATGGTTTTGTTTGTTAGACAAATATCCTCATAACGAAATACAGTTAAAAGAAAGGACCAACCTATAGTACCAGAACTAGAAGTATGTTTATCCACTTTCTCATATCTAAGGTCATCATATGCTTAAAGTAGTGGAAAGGCCATATGATGACCAACCAAAACTTAAATATATATAAACGAAACATTTAAAAGTTCGCTGGTTGCTCTCTACTTTCTCTCAAGTCACCAGATTGCATTATTTGTAAATGGAGACTTCTCATACATTTGACCCAAATTCACGGGTATGGGATTCACCAAACCCATATGACCCTCAAATGGGTTATAACAACCCATTAAATTAAAAATTAATCTCACCAAATATTTGATATGAAAATCTTATAAAATTAGGATTTACTAAAAATTAATATATGAATTATTAATAAAAGATATTATTTATAATTAAGAAACAATTTTATAGTAAAAAAATAAGCGGGCCATGAGTCTTGCTAAACACATATAGCTTTTAAACCGGATTATAACATCTAATTTATTGTGAAACTCTTTCATCAGCAAACCTTTTATTATTAACTTTTTTGCGATAAATAAATTAAAATCTATAAAAATATATAAATATTTGAACGAATAATATAAATTATCCCTGTAATACGAGAATAAACACTAGTATGAATATATACACGTGTTTGCATATTAGTTTGTTTTGAAATAATTAATATCACGTAAAGAAAATAATCTAGTTAGCACAAACTTTGCCAAGACTTGAGAGTCAAATTTGGAAATTGGTTAATCAATTTCTTTGTCCCATTTAGTCATGTCATAATTAAGTGTCATTTGCTCAATAAAAAAAACAAAGAAAAGAAAAAGTTGACTTGGGTGGAGGGAGTGGTCATCGCCATCTTTCCTTACCTTTAATATGTTTCTTCTCCATAGGATTTTATACCATTTCATCCGAGACCACCTTTTAAGTGATGGTAGATCTTTCCGTTTGAATTAAGTTGTTGGACGATATGTAGGGCTGTAAACGAACCGGACGTTCGGCGGACGTCCGGTCGTCCGTTCGGCAAGAAATTCGTTTATGTTCATCAATTTAATAAACGAACTGGACATGGACAAAAAATTTTGTTCGATAAGCTTAATGGACGAACACGGACAAAGGCCAAGTCCGTTCGATAGTGTTCGTGAACGTTCGGTAACATTCGTCCGATTACGTCCAGTAATGTCCGTCTGGTATCGTTAGTGTTTAGATATATCTAGTATTGTAATTTAATTATGGAATTTCTAGTGTTATTAATCACACTTTTGTATTACTACACATGTCTGATGTCTCTGATATTATAGTGATTTACTTTATGTTAATATATTAAGTGTTAAATATATTTGGATGTTATATTGTGTAATTCCAAATTTGTAGGTGAAGTTCTTTAGATTTATGTTTGGTATTAATATGTAACGGTTTATATTTGTCCATTAGTATTCGTTGTCCATTAATGTTCACATGTTTGTTTGCCCATCAATCTCCATTAGTGTCTGTTTGTCAATTATTGTCCGTTAATGTCCGTTTACAATATTAACGGACGGACATGGACGGACACGGACAAACTCAATTTCTTAATGGACAGACATGGACATGAATTTTCGTTCGGTAAAGTGTTCGTGAACCGTCCGTTTGTCCGTCAAAAGCTTAACGGACGGACATGGACATGCTCTCGTCCGGTCCGGTTCGGTCCGTGTACACCCCTAACGATATGCTTGGTGCGACCGAGTTGACAAGTGACAAGTGATTAAGGATTACTTTCTAAAACGAGCCTATATCGAAACACACACCTTAGCTAAAGCCACATATTCTTGTTCTTTGAGTATGTTGCGGGTTTTTGGAGAGATACGGGTCAAGCAATAGGTCAAAAATCCCAAAGATATATTGGTTCTGGAATGGAAAGCGTGGGTTGGTATTTAAGATTGATGCGAGAAGTATATATTAGCACCGAGACGACATTCCATGCAAATTAGTCGTATTGTGATGACAAGTTTTGGAATTGGGACGACGGTTGGTTTTACGGGTTTTGAACATTTAGCTCGGGATTACAAGAACTACCAGCCCTCTATTTCATAGGTCCATTGAGTTTTTTAAATGGTTTGTAAACAAATAGAGATTATTTGATGAAACGTATGTGTGAAGTCAAATGGTATGTTTATTTATATATATTTTTAATATTTAAAAAAAAATCAAATTGTTCAATCATCATTATATACTAGTTGGAGAAAGCTCAGTATCGTGAGCTTCTGCAACCTGTTCAGAATAAAAATAAAACTTTGGTGTCGAGATAGGCGGGATTGTGTTCCCACTACTGCGCAGTCCCGGACCCATCCTGAGTGCACTCAGGGTCGTCTCCAAGATTTTAAGTACCCAAGATGAATATAAAAAATGAACCTTATATAAATTTTTGTCTTCAAAATAGAAACGATAAATGCAATAACAATAAATAAAACAAAGTGCGCCTCGATTCGGTGGCAAACATTCAAACAAAAATGGACCTTACATATTTTTTTCTTCAAAATATGAACGATAACTGTAATAACAATAAACAATACAAAGTACGAATCAATATGATGACAAACATTAAAAATACATAATTATAAATGAGCTGATTGCTAAATTGCTTCTGGAAATATAAACTCATTTTGATTACTTGCACGGTAGCACCTATATAAGTTTGTAGTATTAATTAAAAAAGGAAAAAAGAAAAGTCAATTCGGTTTTGGTTCGGTTAAATTCGGTTTTCTGCTCACCTAAAAAGAATATATGGGGGCAGCCTTTCATATTATATTAAAAACAATTTAAACACGCCTTCACGCATTGCGGAAGCCGATTTTTGATAAAAACTAACTTAAGTAAGTAACAAAGCAAAGGATTTAATGTGTAATATCAACAAAAAAAAAATGACTCAATCACCTAAAAAACACTGTTTCCAGAAGTTTAAAGCATGATTAAAGGTCAAAAGAAAAAGAAATTGAAGAATGATTAAAGTTTAAAGCACCCACTATCTTCAACTATAACATCACCAAAAGGTTCTCATATTTTTAGGACAAAAATGTCACAAGGTGGAAAATAAATAATAAAATACAAATTACCAAGACTTTTTAAGTCTTTGGACGTGTAATCTGGGGCAAATAAGCTATACACCCAATTGGTGTGATTAGATGTTTTAAACCGGATTAGAACAGATCCTTTTTCCAATATTGGATTAAAATTCAATTTAATTATGGGTCAAAATAACAAAATGAAAACATTAAAAAATTAAATTGGGTCATGATATTTATACACCCCTTTTAAAAACTCACACACCCTTTATATGATCGTATAGGAGCTATACGATCGTATGGAATAAAAGTACGACAATAGTACCCCTGCACGTGCGGTGTATGGAGTTTGACTGGATAGTATGACTCCCATACGATCGTATTGAACCAAAAAACAAAAACCAAAATTGAATGACTTAACCGTGCATGTTAAAACCAAACGTGATATACATGGAAATGAATTATGCATGATATATAATATAATATTCCATCCGTACTTACCCTCGTTTTACGCAACGACATGATACAATATTCCTATTAACGTGCGTATTCTAGTACCTTCTATATGGTTTTATTATATCTTATTAATTATTTAGGAGATATCTATTTCTATTTATACGGATTAGTTTGTTAGACAATGATCCTATATAAAGGACTTTCTGTACAAGATATTGCATGAATGAATATACAATATTTACCAACTTTCAATTCCGACGTGAATTCAGTTTATTATTTGATACGATGCAATATTCCGGATGTGATATACTATTCTATCGGTTTTAATTAAACACGAAGGAGACTTGTTTCTTTCTAAAACAAAGATCGTATAGTTGCTTGTTTAAAAAACTCGCAAACCCAAAGTTCATACGAAAGTTCAAGATTGTTAAAAAAAAAACAAATACGATCGTATAGGGTCCATACTATCGTATGCAATGTTTCTGGACAGCAGACAGAACCTGCGAGAATCTGACAAAAGCTGTAGTCTTATACGATCGTATAAAGGCCATATGATCGTATGGATTCCAAGGGTGTGTGAATAAGTCAAAGGGTGTGTGGATAACCGGAATTCCATGAACCAAACGTATCCCTAGACATTGGTTTTACAAAAAAATTGCTGGCACTACAATAGTATAATGTTTAAAATGTTAACTTTTACCTTGGCCCCCAATAGTTACTGATTTACTACACAATATAAGAAGAAAAAAGATATAAACATTTATTTTTTGTCGAACAATAAAATAGAGGTATTTAGTGTATTAGTGAATCGGTACGAACTGCAGGCTTGATAACGTTTTGAGAACTCCTTCGTCAAAACCGGTATGAAATCGTTCACAGTCGAACCGGTTTCAAACTGAATCAATCAATTTCCACTTCAAAAGCGGTATCAACACGAACCGGTTTGGGCAAAACCAGTTTTGACCATCTTTGACCAAAACCGAACCAGTTTCAACCCACACCAATTTAGGCCAGAAACGGATTTGTTCTCCAACTGATTTCTTAACTACATATATTTTATGTATTTAATTAATTATCACTCAATATTGATTTTAATTATCATACTATAGATTACGTATAAATAATCTTTACTTTTAGACCAATTTCTTAATTTTGGTTCACAGTTTCCATTAAGGAAAGTAATATGTAACATTTATGTTCTAATTATTTATTTGTTAATAGATCAGTTGTAATAAGTATAGATTGCCTTCAAGTCTTTGAACGTGTAATTTGGAACAAGTAATTCATACACATAATTGATGAAACTAGATGTTTTGAATCGGGTCACAGTATATCATTGTACATATGAATCAAATACAATACAAGGGTCAAAATATAAAATAATGACGGTGTTAGATAGCCATACATGTTCATCGCCGATCATCTTCTAGTTTCAATATATATTAAACAGAAATTGAAAAACTAAACTTTAGTTTTCTTTTCTTATTTTTTGTTCTTTTGTTTTTTATTTATAGATCACATAAGAATATATATAAAATATCAAAAAAGCAAAAGTCACCTACAAAGTAACAGCCATTATCGGGTTGACAATATATATCAAATGAAGCTTGTCTACTTCACACTAGAGTTTAGTTTATATAAATATGGGCATACATGACATTAGTGGCAAATAAGATCACACTTTGATACAACACATTGACAAATAAAATGTGCCATAAAATTCTGCATCTTGTTTTGTGTATTTTATCAATTCTCTTACTATGGTTAAAAACTACAACTTCCACCTCCGTTAACCACCGACTCGTACCGGCAGCTACACATTATAAGTGTATTGATAAGGAGAGAGATGCTCTTCTTGATTTCAAATCTCACATTCAAGACCTTGATAGCTTGCTCAGTACATGGACAATTGAAAAGGAAGAAAACTATGAGTGTTGTAACTGGAGTGGAGTTACGTGCAACAACCAAACAGGTCATGTCACAGAGCTTCATCTTTCCTCATATAGTCTTGGAGGTAAGATTAGCCATTCTTTGGTCAACTTAAGCTACTTGAGTTATCTTGACCTTTCTGAGAATTCTTTTAATGGAACCATTCCCATATTTATTGGTTCCATGACTCAGTTAGGCTATCTTGATCTTTCCTTTAGTTCTTTTAAAGGAACCATTCCCACGTCCGTTGGTTCTTTGACCAAATTAACACGTCTTGACCTTTCTGGGAACTTTTTAACTGGAACCATTCCCTTGATTATTGGTTCCATGACTCAATTAAACTATCTTGATCTTTCTGATAATTCTTTTAGCGGGACCATTCCCAGGACTGTTGGTTCCATGACCAAATTAAGATATTTTGACCTTTCCCGCAATTATTTAGAAGGAACCATTCCTACGTCCATTGGTTTTTTGACCAAGTTAACACATCTTGCCCTTTCTGATAACTATCTATTAAATGGAACCTGCATTCCCCTAGAACTTGGAAACCTCACAAACTTGCAAGAACTTGCACTAGGACACCTCACAAATTGTACAGTTGAAAACATAGATTGGTTGTCCCATATGTCTGATTTGAACTACCTCATGATGGATGGTACCTCTCTGGCCAAAGCAAATAAGTGGGTAAATGTGATTCTAGGTCTTCAAAAACTATCATTTTTAAGCTTATCAGGATGTAACCTCTCACAGGTTATGCATTCATATTCTTCCTCATTTGTCAACTCTTCTTCATCATCTATTAATAACCTTTATCTTGATGATAACAATCTCAACTCATCAATGTATCATTGGTTGTTGCCATTAACTAGCAATAAGCTTCGTTATCTTGATCTCTCTAAAAACATGTTAGATGGTAAATCTTTAGGTTATCTCTGTAGTTTGACAAATTTAGAATTTAGTTACAACTCTGCTGTTGTTAATTTGTCTGATCTCCTCAACAACTGGTCTGGATGCACATCAGTTGCGTTACAAACTCTGGAAGCTTTATACAGCCGGTTCACAGGAGTTCCTTCTGAAGCTCACATGCCAAACCTTTCTAATGTATATTATATTGATTTGAGCTCGTGCAACCTAGGGCCTCTCTTCCCTAAATGGATTCAAAGTTTGAAAAATCTCACCAGGCTTAATATTGCAAACAACAATATTTCAGACACAATACCTACGGAGTTTTGGAACATTTGGCCTTCACAATTAGTATACTTGAATCTCTCAGCCAACAACATAAGAGGGGAAGTGCGGGATTTGGTATCCAATTTTTCCCCTAATGATTACTCAGTAATAGATTTGAGTTATAACAACTTTTATGGCCATATACCAAAGGTTCCATCTATTTTAGCATCTTTAGATCTTTCAAGAAACAAATTCCATGGAGGAATATCCTTTTTATGCCATATTTCTGTAGAGTTTTTAAGATATCTAGATCTCTCACATAACTCATTCACCGGCAAACTTCCGGACTGTTTGTGGCATTTCAAAGAACTTAAAGTTCTTAATCTAGGATCTAACAATTTGTCTGGAAGGCTCCCTGCCTCTGCTTCTGTTGATTCTTTGATTAGACTTGAGGTATTGTCTTTATACAACAACAACCTCTTTGGAGAATTGCCTTTGTCATTAAAAAGTTGCACCATGCTAACATTTTTAGACTTAGGGGCCAACAAGTTTACTGGTAACGTTCCTCTTTGGATAGGGGAAAGCTTATCAAGGTTGTATGTTCTTAACCTAGCATCAAACAAACTCCTTGGACACATCCCTTTACAATTATGTCAACTTGCAAATCTTCAAATCTTAGACTTGTCAATGAACAATCTTAATGGAACCATTCCCACATGCTTGAATAATCTTATTACCATGGTTCAAGAAGAAGCCTTACATAAACAAAATATTCATGGAGTAACAATTACAGCCCCTCTTGGTCAAATTAACTCCCACCAACTGTATTCTTCCCTATTGAAATCCATACCTTTACTCATTTACGTTGACAATGCAATGATCCATTGGCAAGGAATTATACGTGAATTCAGCACAAATATAGTCTTTTTAAAAATAATCGATCTATCACAAAACAAACTAACTGGACAAATCCCTTACGAAATAACCGATCTCCATGGATTGGTTTCACTGAACTTGTCAAACAATGCTCTAGATGGGAAGATTCCATGGACAATTGCTAAGATGAGAAACCTTCTAGCTTTGGATTTATCAAGAAACAATCTTTCAGGAGATATACCATCAAGCATGACCCAAATGAATTTATTAGGTTATCTTGACGTGTCATATAATAACTTGTCAGGGAGAATTCCGTCTAGCACTCAACTCCAGTCCTTTGAACCTTCAAAATACAAAGGAAACGCAGAACTATGCGGACTTCCCTTGACCAGATGTTGTCCTGGAGATGGATGTTCAGAAGTACCACCCGTGGTAGGTGAAAGTGAGGATGACGAAAAAGAGATAGATGAACTCTGGAGATGGTTTTATATAGGTGGTGCCACTGGTTTCCCTATCGGATTTTGGATAGTGTGTGGCACTATACTTCTCAACCGTCGTGCGAGATATGCTTATTTTCACTTTCTGGAAAGCTTGCACGACATGGTTTATGTAAAGGTGGCGGTGTTCGTTGCAAAATTGAAAAGGTTTGTTTGTAAATAGTTGTATGTTGTCTCTAGTATTAAGTTGTTTCGTAACTATCTATTGTTAGTATTTAAGGATGCAAGTGTATTACTTACTAGCTATGAAAGATGTAATGTTTGTCTTGTATTTGGATCGGGTTTTGTGAATAAAGTTGCCGCTAACACCATGGGTGGTCATTTCCCTGCCTTGTGTAAAATAAAATGATAACTAATTTATAATTGACAAATGACGACCCTAACCCTACCAACACCATGGGTGGCCATTTCCGTGCCTTGTCTCTGCTTACGCTTCCGAGTTCAAAGTGTTGGTGTTGATTCTGACTTCCGATATATGTTTTTTAAAGTATTTTTTATTTTATAAATTTTATTTTAAATTTAGATACACGATTATTGGTTCCACAAATTTCTTAATTAAAAAGACTAATCTTTCTTTCTTCTTCCTTTTTTTTCTTTTTACAACTGGACTATTCGGGTTTCACGAGTCTTTTTTGCAAGTTAATGGGCTCAATGTTTTGGTGGGCATCTGTTTGGAATGTTGGCGGGTTGGTGAGGTTGTGAATTTTAAGTCCCAAAGGTGGGAACTTCAGCTTCGTGGTAGTGGCATTCGGGAATTTCTTTGTAGAGACGCGGTTTATAGTCTTTGGATTCTTGTAACACGTATTCTTAGCATTGTGACAGCTGGGAAATATGTTACACGGAACATGTTTTATGGGTAAGTTTTATGTAAAAGCGTTTTTTTAAATGTTGCACGTTACACGTCATCACTAGAAGTAATTATGCGAATTTGAATAGTCAGAATTAACCAGAGAATTAGGGGTGATGAACGAGCTTTAGGAGATTGTAAATGTATGCGCTTTTATCGTTTGAAGTTGTTATAATCAAATAATTAACTAACTGACGGAATTTTAAAAATAATTATCATGTATATGACAAGTCACTAGAAGATGAATCTGTGTACTTGATGGAAGTTGCGGAACGTATGGTTTCGTTAATCGCCAGCTGGCAGGGCGTTGGTTTCACACATGGTGTGATGAATACCACTGATCCAAGTCATTGGGTATTTTGGATTCTTGATGCTTTTGATCCAAGTTTTCCCCGGAACAGGAACACCACTGATATTCCGGGTAAACGGTTTTGCATTATGTTGGTGTATGGAATATAGCTCAGTATCCCATTACGCCGTTGAAAGGTATTTGACCCTTTCGCCCTTCTCCCACCATAAGTAGCCCGTTTGAAAACCACAAATACCATGCCACACGAGTACCACTCCCATTCTGCGCACCGCCGCTTTAAACCCTGCCAGTTGCACCAATTCCATCAAAGGTGGCGGCAACCGGATGATACATAATAACTAAGTAAGTTTAAGTTTCCATCATTTTAGATCAATTTCTTAATTTTGTCTCATAGTTCCCATTTAGGAAGTTATATTTCATGTTTTTGTTCAAATTATTGTGTTAATAGACCAATTCTTATGCAGTTTAATGAATGGATTGGTTTGTTAGGATAAGATCTTAATTTTTACATTGGATTCAAATTCAGTTTAGGAGTCATAGTATAGTAACTTACTTACTACACACTATAATGAAATTAAAACAATAAACACTTATATAAATATTAACGTCATAGGACAAATACTTAAACATTGGTGCACACCTTTAAATTTGTTTCATATAATAACTTGTCAGGGAGAATTCCATCTAGCACTCAACTCCAGTCCTTTGAACCTTCAAAATACACAGGAAACGTAGAACTATGTGGACTTCCATTAACCAAATATTGTCCAGGAGATGAAGGATCAGAAGCACCACACATGATTTCCGAAAGTGAGGATGACAGGAAAGGGACAAATGACATTCAAAAATGGTTTTATACAGGCAGCGCCACTGGTTTCCCTGTCGGATTTTGGATAGCGTGTGGAACTTTACTTCTAAACCGGCGTGCAAGGCATGCTTTTTTTCGCTTTCTGGATAGTTTGCAAGACATGGTTTATGTAGAGGTGGTGGTGTCATCGCAAAATTGAAAAGATTCTTGTAAATACTTTTGTTTTTGTGAATAAAGTTGCCACCAAATGGGTGGTTATTTCTCTACCTGGTGTCAACATAATTAATGTTCATATTATCATATACATGTTACAAATGGCAAGTTACATAGCACAAACATCAAATTAAAATTGAAGTATATATATTATCTCAGGGTGCATGCATATTCTTCATCGTCTCAGCTTATAAATGACAAATGACGATATATGCTTTTTAAAAGTGAGTGTTAAAACAAACTGCAAAAGGATAGATGAGTCGTATATATTAGCATGGGCTTGGCTTATATTTATTGGGCTTAGTAATTAAAAGGACTGGCAGTTGGAAAATGGAAGCGTAAGTGTACATACAAGTATACAACTATACAAGTGGTAAATTTTGTATATTGTGTATAGATAATATCTACAACCGGTCAAAAAGTTTATAATGTTAAAAGTTAATACACTGGGATGGGTCAACTGGTCAAGTGGTTAGCCGGGTTGATGAAAGTCGCCTAAAGAGTTTTAAATGTTCAAGATGTCACAAAATCACTTTATAATTATAAAATGATTAGTTGGGTTTTCATAAAGAAAGTAAGTCATTTGGGTTTTTAATTTCTTAGCAGTATAGTTGTTAATTTGTTAAAACGTTATTTAGAAAATTAGTTAATTATTTATAATGTTATTTCTTACCAGTCTGGCCCAAACCTGTTGGGCCTATATATAAAAATAACCATTTGAACCATTGATCCAAACTGCTTAGATCCGTATTAGTCACTTGGTTTACCGGTATGGCCCGTTAGGGCGCTACCCCCCCCCCCCCCATCTAATCTTATTTAATCTAACTATACTAATAAGAAATAATGATGATGATGTGGCGGGCTCAAGTTATTCTATTAATACAACTTTTATTAACATTTAACACCAACCAAACTACATCTGGATAATGGGTAAGCGAGCAACAAGCTGCGCCGCTATCCCCTTTTGGATCGCAAAGCTTATTCTACTAAATATAAATCCTTGGTTCCTCGGGCTCTGCGAGTCACTGTGGACCACCTTCTGCACCCATTCCAAGAAGCGAACCTCCTCGGGAGCTAGAGATCCAAATGTGTCGAAGGCAAATGGAATGAACACGTGCTGATTCTCCAAACACGCTGCCTCATGCTTAGCAACCTTCTTAGATTCCGCCCTCAAAACCGCCTGTCTCGGAACGAAACCACTATCTCTCAGCCCCACTAACGGGGACACCCCAGTGAGGTCGACACATGCATGCTTACCCTCTGCCCATCCAAACACAAGAACGTCCGCAGGACACAGTGTAGATATTGCCTCTCTCGGATCAGTCAGAAAGTTAGCATGTGCCTCTTTTTTGGCTGAGATCCCGGCACGCCTAAGCACATCCCATATTAATCTAATCTCTCTTCCCATTCATGTTAACTATTTAGGGGGTTTTGAGTCAAAACCATTTTGATAAATGAGTTATAATTTCCCTTCTAGTTCTCTAATATGTCAATCTCATTCATCGTAGCTATCCATAGGTATGGGTCAAAATTGTTTTTGATAAATTTTGTATATAAACAAATTTTCTTAAATTTATAAATTTGATATTGTATACTATTATTGTTTGTACTGTAATTTTGTTCATTTCTTTCAAGTAACAGATCTTATTAATTTTTTATCATTTGACAAATCATGTATAACGAGTTCAAATGCTAATACTTTAGTATATTTAATAATTAGTGAGTTCTTTTTGTTGGTGGAATTCCATGAGGATATTAAAAGCTTTAAATTAAGAACCCGATTGCAATAATGGCTCAACAAAGTTACTTTGAAGTTTTAGCAAGTCAGATGCTAGTTAAAGTAGTGGGAAGGCCAACCCAATATGGACATATATGCGTTTTTGCAACTTGCATGGCCCCACCGTCAAGGGTGGTGTACACACCACTACACATGCTATATAGACCGACAATTATTATATCATGTAATGTCTTACTATTATTTTATTGAATTAATATATTGTTTTTTCTTTTTCGAGCAATCCTTCAAATGAGCTACTAGTTACATCAGGATATATCGTATTCGTTGTGGGGAACACCCTCACCTAAGGCTAACGCATGTGAACGTTCGCCCGAAAACACAACAATGCGGTGAGATAAAACTCGGTTAGTTCAACGATCGGACTAGTGAACGGCACATACTCGCCTAGTCTCTCATCATTACCCGTTGACGTCGAAACTAAACGATGGGGGGGGGGGGGGAATTAAATGTAGGTCACGCAGAACACCAAGTCTCTTAGTTATCACTCCACCACCATATATGTTGTTTTAAACTTTAGTTGGCCATATTAGTTTTTCCTTAATTCATATCACACCAGCCATATATCACATGAAAAAATTCATCTAATAAGATATTGGCATATTGCGATGACTTGCGAGTCAAATTTGGAAATTGGAACAATCGATTTCTTTGTCCCGTTTACTCGTCATAACTAAGTGTCCCATTTAGTCTAACTTGAAAAACTTTTTGTACCGAGATGGGTCGGGTGGTGTTCCCACGGGTAGCGCACGGTCTCGGAACCACACCAAACACACTTCTGTTCACACTAAGGTGTTTAATTCGCATATTTTATTTAAGGAATTGGAATTGTCTAAGGAAGTGAAATCCAAAAGAATTGTATTTGAATTTTAATTTCCTTAAAAGGTATTTTAAATTTTAAGAAGCGAAAATTTGATAAAAAAATGAATTTGTAATGATTTATAATGAATAAAAGAATTGAAATCTACACCTACCACAATCACCTACCAATCACATCACCATTGACGACACCAATTCACGCCCCTGCCCCGCCACCTCTGCATCGCCACCCAACCATTATCACCATCAAAGGTGCCATTAGGGGATGTTGGCGGTTGGGCTGGGAAAGAGGGGTGTGAAGGCGTGTGAAAAATAATTATAATTCTAAATATTCGCTTAAATTTACATATTTTCTAAACAAAATTCTTGATTTCGGCTCACAATTTGCTAGTAATAATTATTGTGTAAAGAGGTCAATTCTTATAGAATGTTTAGAATATGATGGATGTCATAGTTATCACATAATATTGCTAATGATTATTTTAAGAATAAATTGGTTTCTTTAGGCCACGTCATAACTTTAGAAGGTGGAAAAGTATAAATTTTGAATACTAAAAAATCAAAAGTCTTTGAAGGTGTAAGTTGGGACCAATAATTCCATAAGTCTTTGAAGGTCTTTGAAGGTGTAAGTTGGGACCAATATTTATTGAAATTTGATGTTTTCAAAATGAGGTTAGATAACCGATTCATTAACGAAACCAAACACATTAAGGACAAAATTGAAATTATAATTCCAACATATTCTATGAACCAAACATATTAAAAACCGGATTATCAAACCTATTGGGATTTCAAAATAAACCGTGATTTGATATCAGTTTGAGAACTCTTCCATTTGAAAACCGGTTACAATTGGTTTCAAATCAAACCAATCCTTTTCACTTAAAATATCGGTTTCAACCGGAACCAGTTTGGCAAAACGAACTGATTTGGCCTTTAGACAAATTTGCGCACCTCGAACTGATTTCTTAGCTACAATATATTTTACATATTTAGTTATTACTTAAGAGATCATAATTATTAGACCACTTATTTTTTTCTCACGGCCATGTTTATGTTCCACTTATTGTGTTAATATTCTAATAACCAATTATATATATATGTGTATCAATTGTCTTTATTTTGGTCAATAATGCCACAAGGTAGAAAAAAAATATAATAAGGAAAAGTTGCCTAGACTCAAGCCATTGGACGTGTAACATGGGTCACAATAGGTCTTTTTAGGATATAAATACAATTTAGGGGTCAAACTGTATGTGAGGCTTGTCTCTTCAAAATCTGTTTATATAAATCTGTGCATATGTGTTGATGTTACAGATAAAAGAAAGACAGAATTACAAATTTTGTCCTTTAAAATAAGCCAAATTTCGGTTCGTGTCCTTTTCTAAGTTTCCTTGCAGGCGGTGTACTTTAAACTTTTTTTTCCTACAAGTTTTGTCCTTTACGCTAACTGGGTTAGAAAAAGTCAGTTAAATCCCATCACGTGAGTCGCATGTGAGGGTACTTTTGTCCTTTCTTATATCTCTGCAACTAAGCCTCTGTATCACTCTTCCCCCTCTTTTCCATCAGTGTGTCCTTCAATCGATTCAATTCTCCGGCGACGCGACTCAATTAGGGCTTCAATCAGGGCTTCAATTAGGGCTCGTGTCCGACGCGACTCAATTAGGGCTTCAATCAATTAGGGCTCGATGCGAAATTCAAATACCAGGGCTCAATTGATGATGGCTTACTGTGTTTGTGGCAAGGTAGCAGTTGTTCGAACTTCATGGACTGATAGAAATCCAGGTCGTCGGTTTTTCTCTTGTCCGGACATGGTAAGTGTGTAATTCGATTTAAGTTCCAGTCAATTGTTTATACTTCATGTTTCTCCTCTTTTCCAGACATCGGATTGCCCCTTTCTTGGATGGCGTGACCCACCAATGTGTGAACGGGCATTGGAGATTATCCCGGGCTTATTGAAGTCGAAAAACAAGGTTGAACAAAGTTTAGAGAGTTATAAAGAACAAGCAAGGAAGATGAAGAACAGATTGGTCATTAGTTGGATCATTTTCATTGCAATTGTAATTGCAATGAAAATGTAACTAGTTGACTGAATTTGAAGTTGTTGACTATTTGTATTTTGACTTTATTAGTTAATTTAGGACTTTATGCAGTTTAAGTATTATGTATTTTGACTTTATTTTGGATGTAATTTTGAATCCCTTTTAAGCAATGTATCATCAGTTTATTTTGAATCTTTGGTTAGTTTATTTTGGACTTTTGGATGGATTGAATACACAATCTGCACATTGTGCACTATCTACACATGATGCACAATCTGCACATTGTGCACTATCTACACATTATGCACAATCTACACATTATGCAGAATCTGCACATTATGCACAATCTGCACATCATACACAATCTGCACATCCATCTATCTGCACATCATGCACAATCTGCAATCTGCACATCCATCTATCTGCACATCATGCACAATCTGCACATTGTGCACTATCTATCTACACATCCATCTATCTGCACATTGTGCACTATCTATCTAGCACATTGTGCACTATCTATCTACACATCCATCTATCTGCACATTGTGCACTATCTATCTACACATCCATCTATCTGCACATCATGCACAATCTGCAAATAAGTAAAAACTGCCAAACCATTACATGAAAAACTTAATACATCCATAACAACTTAATACATACCATGAAAAACTTCAAAAAAAGTCTAACAACTTAATCTGCAAAAACAGTCATAAAAATATCCATACCATAAAGTCATAAAAACTACAAAAACAGTCAAACAGTAGGCACATTAATCTGCAAAATTTTTCATGCATGATCTCTTGTTGTGACCCTTTTGACCACATGTCCCACAAGTGTTTGATCCTTTTGGCTTTGTCTTTCTCACTGCCTTCACTTTCTGGCCTTCACCCTCCACAGCCTTTCCCTTGCCCTTTGCATCAACCTTTGACTTTTTCCTTGAACCACCATCTTCCCTTTCCACTGCTGACTTTTTCCTTGATTTCTTTGGCCTTCCAGTTTGCTTTTTTAATTTAGGAGCTGTGATCTGGATTGGGACTTGTGATGTGGGCCACATACTCATACCATTGATGGGATACACCTTGTAGCTATACACTGCCTTCCACCTATCCATTGTGTAAATTGGTTTGACAAATGTTTCTGGCCTGCCAACAGATCTGTCATGTGCACCCTTCAACCAAATACATGCCACCACATGTCTACAAGGTATCCCAGTTATCTCCCATCTCCTACATGCACATGTACTTGTGCTCATGTTCACTACACACTGATCACCATATGGACCTGTTACCTGATAATGATCCTCACCGTTCCAATGCACAGAGTACCTATCATCCAAATATGTAAACCATTCACATCATTTACAAGACAAGTAAATATTCACATACAACTCACCTGCTTGCTTCCTTCTTCACTGACTCCATAATTTGTGTAGCATATGGTGTTAGTAACCCTGATGACCTATCAATTACCTTCAACACAGTAACAATCTTCCTCATCACATATTCTCTGATGTATTCCAGCAATGTGATAATAGGCTTGTCCCTTCCATCTACCAGCTTTGAATTGAAACATTCACACATGTTGTTGGTCAACACATCAGACATTGCTCTACCTATTATAACAAAACACAAAAGATAAAGGACAAAACTTGAAAGTTATGAGAGAATAAAGGATACAAAATTAAAAACTTACCAGAGAAGTGTGACCTTGACCATGTTTCTGGTGGGATCTTAGATACCCAAAGATGACACCTTTTGTTCAAGTTTTTTAGGTTGTTCATCTCTCTCTCATATTGTGTAGGTGATGTACATCTAGCCAGCTTCCAAAGAGCATCCCTTAAAAGCTTTCCTTTGAAGAGTGTTCTTAGGTTATCTTCAATGTGCCTCACACAAAACCTATGCTCTGCAGAAGGAAACAACTTATCTACAGCCTGTATAAGACCCTTTTGCCTGTCACTCATAAAGGTAAACTTGGATCTGTTGTTTATATCCAAGTCATCACCAAGGCATTCCAAGAACCATTCCCAAGAGTTCAATGTTTCAGCTTCAACTACAGCATATGCAACAGGGTAGTATCCATTGTTTGGATCTAGAGCAACTGCTGTTAAAAGTTGACCAGGCCAAGCACTTTTAAGGAAAGCCCCATCCAGTCCCAACAGATCCCTACCTATTGCTTTGAACCCCTTTTTCAAAGACCCCAAACAGATGTATATCCTCTTGAATTGTCTTGTCTCAGATGTTGGATCTGAGCATTCTTCTAATTCAAGCTTCACTGTTGTATCTGGATTAGTCCTCTTCAACTCTTCAATATAATCCCTCAATAACCCATATTGGCCTTTGAAATTTCCAATTATATGTTCCCTGGCCAACATCTTTGCCCTATAAGCTTTCATCTCAGACACACCAACTTCAAACCTCCTTTGAAACCTTTCTTTGATGGATTTAACTTTCAGCTTTGGGTCATCTTGAAGATCAGTAACCAAATGGTTTGAGAGGAACCCGGCTGTGCAAGCATAAATTTCCCTAGATTGAAGGCATTTATGTTCATTTATCAACCTTGTAATTTTCCATGAAGCTGTTCTCTTTTGGTATGACAACAACAGTAACCAAGGGCATCTAATAGCAAGTGGGTCTTTCCTTTTTCCCCTACCCCCAATACTTTTCTGGACTGGTCCCTCATCTTTATTAGCACTGCTAGATCCACCCCCCTGCACTTCCATATCTCCTTCACACACAGCCCTGACCCTTACCAAATCATCTTTTCTTATCATAATTTGTCTTCTTGTTTCAACTGCATGTGCCTTGATCATATCCTTCACCTCTGCTTTTGTACCAAAAACTTGTCCCACATGGAAAAGATAATCCATGTCCCCCTCATTTCTTTGTTTCTCATTATACATCCTATCATTATCCAACATCACATCATCCGTTTCTATGTCCAAAACACAATTTGCATCCTGCTGTTCAACTTCAAAATCAGTATGCAGTCTGAAATCCCTCATATCTACATCTACATCATGTATTTCACCATCTTCATAGTTGAAGTCACTATCTGAATCACTTTCTGAATCTTCATCACCATCCCTAGTTTTCTTAACATTTTTAGATTTCTTTTTGTTCTTAGATTTCTTCACATTCTTTGGTTTCTTAACTGGACAACCCTCTAGATGTTCATCATCATCAGAACTCTCATCTCTCATTTCATAGTTAGAATCCCTACTATCATCAGTTCCACTTTCATCTGAACTTGAAGACTCATCTCCACTTTCTTCATCTGAAATTGAAGAATCTTCACTATCTTCATCCCCACCTCCATCCCCACCTCCATCCCCACCTCCATTGTAATCCATATCCACCTCATTTGTAGGCTGCACACCATATCCACCTCCATCCCCACCTCCATCCCCACCTCCATTGTAATCCATATCCACCTCATTTGTAGGCTGCACACCATATCCACCTCCATCCCCACCTCCATCTACATCACCATTGTAATCAATCTCCACCTCATTTGTAGGTTGCACACCAAAAGCATCCTCTCCAAACATAGGGTCAAATTCTGGATCCTCATGACATATATCAATCTGGTCTTGTTGTTCAACAACACCAACATTATTCTCTTCTTGAACATTCACATTTGCATCCTGTTTGTCTTGTTCCACAACTACCTCATTTGTGCTATCTTGCCATTCCAACAACAACATTTTCTTAACTGAGTTTGCTTTATCTAGTACGACCTCGCTTGCAAGAAACTCCTCATTTGTTATCTCTTCAATGGTAAACTTTGAGGTTGAGCAGAAGTATGTGTGTACAGAGGTGAACTCATGCTCAACATACACATTCATTAACTGATTAAAAGCTCCAATATACTTAGCAAATCCCCTAACATCATCATCACTTCCCAAAGCTCTAAGCCCCCAATCCAAATCTGAACCCGGTACTACATAATGGTAGAATCTAACCTTATCTGTAGGATAGGATAATTCAAGCAAGATTCGATCAAGCTCGTGAACTGAAAACTTGTCAATATCTAGCATGTCAACATAATGGACAACGGCTCTCTTATAAACCCGTCCTGGAAATTTAGTGAAACTGCCACCATGGTGCATCTTGATCGTGAACAAATGTGGATTATTTACTATACAAACAAGATTAAACAGCTGTTAGTTAAATAAACCCAATTATAAACCCTAAAGTTTTAACTTACCATAAAACGCATCAGCATTTGATTGTTCATCAGCTTCACGAATGTAGAATGGAGGATGAGGAGGATCATCCATCTTACGTGTTTAAGTTCTGAGAATGATGTGCAATTGATTGAAGCCCTAATTGATTAGTCGCGTCGGACACACGAGGGTTTAAGGTTTCTGATCGCCGGGAATTGATTCGATCGACAGGGAGGGGGAAGAGTGATACAGAGGCTTAGTTGCGGAGATATAAGAAAGGACAAAAATGCCCTCACATGCGTCTCACGTGAGGGCATTTAACTGACTTTTTCTAACCCAATTAGCGTAAAGGACAAAACTTGTAGGAAAAAAAAGTTTAAAGGACACCGCCTGCAAGTAAAGGACACGAACCGTAATTTGGCTTTTTTTAAAGGACAAAATTTGTAATTGGGCCTAAAAGAAAAGCAAATCACACTTTGATACAATACAATGACAAATAATATTTGCCAAAAGTTTCTGCATCTTAATTTGTTTATTTTCTCACTTCTCTTGCTACACATAAAAACTACAACTTCCACTTCTGACAGCCACAGACTCGTACCGGAAGCTGCTCATTATAAGTGTATCGATAAGGAGAGAGATGCCCTTCTTGATTTCAAAGCTCACATTGATCAAGACCCTGATAGCCGTCTCAGTACATGGACAACTGAAAAGGAAGAAGACTATGAGTGTTGTAACTGGAGTGGAGTTACATGCAACAACCAAAGGGGTCATGTCACACAACTTGATCTTTACTACTCTAGTCTTGGAGGTAAGATTAGTGCTTCTTTGCTCAACTTTAGTCACTTGAGTTATCTTGACCTTTCCTTTAATAATTTTAATGGAACCGTTCCCATGTTTACTGGTTCCATGAGTCGGTTAAGCTATCTTGATCTTTCGAATAATTCTTTCAGTGGTACCATGCCCTCGTCCATTGGTTCCTTGGCCAGATTAACAATTCTTCGCCTTTCTAACAACTCTTTTAGTGGAACCATTCCTGCGTCCATTGGTTCTTTGACCAAATTAACAAGTCTGGACATTTCTTACAACTATCTTTTAAACGGAACTTGTATTCCCCTGAACTTGGAAACCTCACAAACTTGCAAGAGCTTTCACTCCGAGGACTCACAAGTTGCACTGTTGAAAACTTATATTGGTTGTCCCATATGTCTAATTTGAACAGCCTCACTATGGATGGTACTTCTTTGGCCAAAGCAAATAAGTGGGTAGATGTGATTATAAATCTTCAAAAACTATCAATTTTAAGGTTATCAGGATGTGACCTCTCACATGTTATGCATCCATATTCTTCTCCATTTCTCAATTCTTCTTCATCATCTATTGGTACCCTTGATCTTAGCGATAACAATCTCAACTCATCCATGTATCATTGGTTGTTGCCATTAACTAGCAATGAACTTGCTATGCTTGATCTCTCTAAAAACATGTTAGATGGCAAATCCTTTGGTAATCTATGTAGTTTGACATCTTTAAATTTTGCTCACAACTCCGTTGCTGTAAAATTACCTGATTTTCTCAACAACTGGTCTGGATGTACATCAGTTGCATTAACAGATTTGTATGCTCCATTTAGCCGGTTCACAGGGTCATTATCTGATGAGATCCAAATGTTTTCATCTTTGGAATATCTGGCCCTTGATCATAATGTGTTAAATGGATCAATAAGTAAAAAGGTGTGGGAACTACCCAACCTTCAAAGTCTTGACATTTCTTCTAACTATCTTAAATATGGCATCTCAGAAAACATTGGGAAATCAAAGCTTCGTGATATTAATCTTTCAAACAACTCACTCAAAGGAGTTATTAACACAGCTCACATGTCAAACCTTTCTTATGTAAAATCTATTGATTTGAGCTCCTGCAGCCTAGGGCCTCGCTTTCCTAAATGGATTCAAAATATTAAAAATCTTACCCACCTTAATATTGCGAATAATAGAATTCTTGACAATGTTCCTGTGGAGTTTTGGAACAACTGGCATTTTTAATTGACATATTTGAATCTTTCATCCAACAACATCAGTGGAGAGGTACCAAATTTGCAATCCAACTTTGATCCTAATGATGTTTCAGTAATAGATTTGAGTTCAAACAAATTTTATGGCCATATAACAAAGGTTCCATCCGGTTTAGTGTCTTTAGATCTTTCTAGAAACAAATTCCATGGAGGATTGTCCTTTTTATGCCAAATTGCCGTTGGGTCTTTAGGATATCTAGACCTATCGTGCAATTCATTTACAGGAAAACTTCCAGACTGTCTGTGGCATTTCACAGGACTTGAAGTTCTTAATCTTGGGCTTAACAATCTATCTGGAAGTCTTCCTGTCTCTATTGAACACTTGACTGAGCTTCAGGTGTTGTCTTTATACAACTTCTCTGGCGAATTGCCTTTGTCATTAAAAAATTGCACGCAATTAACATTTATAGATTTAGGGGTCAATAAGTTTACTGGTAACATTCCTCTTTGGATAGGGGAAAGCTTACTAGAGTTGTATGTTCTTAGCCTAGCATCAAACAAACTCCTTGGACACATCCCTTTACAATTATGTCAACTTGCAAATCTTCAAATCCTAGACTTGTCAATGAACAATCTTCATGGAACCATACCCTCGTGCATTAATAATCTTACTACGATGGTTCAAGGAAGATCCTTTAATCGACAAAATGTACGTAGAGTTTTAGATTCAAAGTACAGTTATGGCGGTTCCGCACTATATTACTTGGAAACCAAATATGTTGACCGTGCAATGATCCTTTGGCAAGGAAATATGCATGAATTCAGCACAAATCTAGGATTTTTAATAGGTATCGATCTATCAAGAAACAATCTAATAGGACAAATCCCTCACGAACTTGTTGATCTACATGGATTGGTTGCATTGAACGTCCCAAACAATGATCTAGATGGGAATATTCCATGGAAAATTGGTGATATGAGAAACCTTATTGCTTTGGATTTATCAAGAAACAATCTTTCAAGAGAGATGCCTTCAAGCATGTCGAAAATGATCTCATTAGGTTATCTAGACGTGTCATATAATAACTTGTCAGGGAGAATTCCATCTAGCACTCAACTCCAGTCCTTTGAACCTTCAAGATACACGGGAAATACAGAACTATGTGGACTTCCATTGTACAAATATTGTCCGGGAGATGAAGTTTCAGAAGTACCACCCATGGTAGCTGAAAGGGAGGATGACGAAAAAAGGATAGATGACCTTTCGAAATGGTTTTATATAGGTTGTGCCACTGGTTTCCCTATCGGATTTTGGATATTGTGTGGCACTTTACTTCTCAACCATCATGCGAGATATGCTTTTTTTCACCATCTGGAAAGATTGCAAGACATAGTTTATGTAAAGGTGGCTGTGCTCATTGCAAAATTGAAAAGGTTTGCTTGTAAATAGTTGTATGTTGTGTCTAGTATTTAAGTTGTTATGAACTTCTTAATCGTGTTAGTATTTAAGGATACCAAGTGTAGTATCGATCAAAGATGTAATGCTTGTATTGTATTTGGATTTTGTTTTGTGAATAAAGTTGCCACCAACACCATGGGTGACCATTTCCGTGCCTTGTGTCAATTAGAATAATCTAAGGTATTAAAAGATTCATGAAATCCATGATATACTTAATTTTCATTTGGAGAACAATAAATTCAAAATTGAAACAAGAAATTTTAATGCAGTTTTGAATGTTACAAAATTATTCATTTAATTGGACAGGTATTTTAAACTGAACCTAAAATCCTGCACTCCACAATATACCTTATAACATTGTCAGATAATTTAAATGATAATTAATTCATAAATGACAAATGGCAATCCAACCCTATGAGGAATATTACTATGATGGCATGATATTCATATGCAAGTTACAAACAGCAATTCCAAATAATTTGAAGGAAGCAATGTGAATATTACTTGTGATTTATAAAAAGGGGAAGTTGAAGAACATGTTGAAAAGAATAAAGAAGATGATGACGAAGACGTTGATGATGGTAAGAGGAAACAAAACAAAGAGGGAAAGGAAAAGAAGTAAAGTACAAGTTAGTAAAAGAGGAAAGCCCGAATGGAGCCCAGTCTAACAGTTTACGCCATACTGCGAGCAAATGGAAAAGCAAACCTCATCAAGCCACGGAAGTTGGTGTCATATGCGGGATGACATTGTTGCTTTACATTTGAGGCTAGTGTTGGGTTTTAGTCATGTTTTGTTAACGCTTGTGTTTATTGTTTGATCATTATAGGAAGCTTTTGATAAAACATTTAAGCATATAACCGGTTTCTTGCATTGTATTAGTACTACATTTTGTGGCCTAGCCTATAATAGTAATGTTGAGTGGTTACTGGCTTACAGCAAACTATAAAGTATATATATTTATGTACTGAGTTGGTTGCATGAGGCTTTAGGATTTGATTTTAATAGGTGTCAAAGCCGGGTTATTTCTTAAACTGATTATGGTTTTAAACCGGTTTTATTTCGGTCAACAAGTCAAAATCGGTTTTTTCCAAATTGGTTTCCAACTGGATGACTGAGTTTAGCTTCAAACCGGTTTCGGTTATTTACCGGTTCAGTTCTTTTTAACTAGTTTGAATGGAGGGATTCCTAAAACAACAACAAACCATGGGTTCGGTTCAGCCCCTAACCGGTTCTTGCCAAACTGGTTTCAATATCGGTTTCCCTTCCCGAACCTCCTTTTTTTTTGTACACCTCCAATATTAGAGATCGCATTTTTTTTTCCGCATGTGACATGAAAATATTTTGTTTTTATATTTAAAAATTTATACTCCTAACACGATTGATACTCCTAGTAATTACTACTCAAATTCTCCACATTTTTTGATAAATAATTTATAAACATAAATAAAACATGCATGTATGTACATATACGGTACTTATACACAATACATACATATACATATGGTTATGCACACAAATGATAAAAGTAGGTAGATCATGTATATAACTAAGGTAGATAGGACATGCATTTCATTGATCACAAGATAATCCCACGTTTCCTGGGCTTCCCATCATTCATAGCAAAGACATAACAACCATCAGACTATAACTCGACATCTAAAACATAACACTTGTTTTCATCGGTCCGGGTTGTTTTAACAGAAAACAATATAGTTATATACATTTTCTAACTATAGGACATAAACCAGTGATTAAAGATGCATTTAGAAGCTAGTACTGTTATCATTCTTGGGTTCATAACAACGGTTACTTATGTATTTTCGAATATTAAAGGGTTGGAAGCAATTTCTAGTGTTGGGTTACCTCCCAACTGGGCTTTAGCTACTATAAACCGGTCTAGTTTTCCTAGTGAATTTACTTTCGGTTCTGCGTCTTCTTCATTTCAGGTAATTTTGTTATAATTAACTTAATATTTATTAAATATTTGCAATATCGTACTTGTTAGTTATATATGTTGATTATATTTACAGAATGAGGGTGGAGCAAATGATGATGGTAGAGGTCCAAGTATATGGGATACTTTTGCTCGAAGACATCCTGGTACAAATCTTTACGTTTAACATATAATTATTGCTCGAATATATATGCTTTTAACGTACGTTTTTGTTATAACAACGCCAGACAAGATTGCTGATCACAGTAATCCGATTACGGCCACTGACAGTTACCATCGATACAAGGTTTGTTTGTTTTTTTTTCTATGCCCATTTTATTAGTGTTTTGAAAACCAAATGTTAAATGTATTGTCTAGTTCAAACAAAATCTGGTGGTTAAACCAAACCATAACACAAATGGTTTTCGGTTTAACCACTTCAGACCAACCAACCAGCCGGTCTGGTTTTCAAAACACTGGATTTTGTATATGAAATTTGTTACCTTGTTTTTTTTTAAATGCAATTTTTGTACTTAAAGGAGGATGTGAAGATGTTAAGGCAAATGAGCATGGATGCATACAGTTTCTCAATCTCATGGTCTCGAGTTATACCACGTAAGTAACTCGATATAAGAGTCCGCTCAATGTTTTTTTGTGGCCTAAAGCATATTCTAAAACGGACACGTTTTTGTAAAAAAAAAAAAATCTTATTTCTCCGGGTCTTAAAATGTAGGAATATGACACATCTATACTATTTAATAAATAAAACTTTCTATATGCCACATGTCATCATTATATTTATCCTTACAAAATTTCCCCACCTCTCTCTCATATTAAATACATTTCTTTTTTTAATATTTTATTTTCAATTTCTAATAATTTCTTCCTAATTTAAAAAAAACTAATACCATCATAAATTTATTAATATGTTTAATATAAAATATATTGCATAAGTTATTAATATTAGATTTTTATAAGTAACCAATAGGAAACGGGTGGATTTGTTTAACCGATTAAATAATCAAGCATTGTTCATGTCAAAACAATTTAATATTAGAATGAGTTTTGGTCCACGAGTTGGTTTAAAAACGTAGCCATCTACAATTAAATTTTAATATAGAAAATAACAAAGAAATAATTTATGATTTATGAATTTTTTAACTTTTTATTTCCAAATTGCGTAATGTGTAATTATTTTACCGTATAATGTATCTTTATATATGTGATGCATCTTTTTTTATATTTCACATTATGTTATTATTTAAAAAATTATTTATTCTAACCCGTGTGCTACACGGGTAACTAACCTAGTTTTGTATATATATCAGTTATAACAACTTGATTGTGTCTATTTTAAATGTAACATTCTTATTGTTGCAGTTGGGAGAATAAGCAGTGGTGTTAATGAGCATGGAATCTCATACTACAATAATCTCATAAACGAATTGCGTTCAAATGGTTATTATTTCTAACTTAAAAAAAGTTATATTTATACTATATCACACTTACATGATTAATTATTTTGTTTTTCATTGATAAATAGATATTGAACCCTTTGTTACTCTATTTCACTGGGATCTTCCTCAAGCTCTAGAAGAAGAGTATGGAGGTTTCTTGAGTTCCCGTATTGTGTAAGTAATTAACCTTAAACAAAACAAGTTATTAATTTGTGACATGAAATTAAACCTTAAAATCATGCTTTTTTAATCTTAAAATATAAAGGTTTTAGCTAAAGAAACACCAAGGACACAATATTCACAAACCATTGACATTTTTACAGTTCGTAATATGATCTTGTAGACTGTATAACATAATGGTCATCTAGGTCGTATGACTGGCTAAAAATGATCATGTGGGTCATATGAGGGGCTATATGACGTCGTGTTATATGTTCACCTAATCATACAGGTCCTAAGATGTGTTTGACTAACACAAAAAAATGAATGATGTGACTACTGACAAAGTCATACGGTCTCTGTTATATGGCTTGTATAATGTGACAGAGACGTTGATGCATGTATAGACTTGGGGTGGCGTCTCTTTATCGTTATCCAATATAAAACTAATTAACTACATGCATATTGCAGCAACGATTTTCGTGATTTTGCGGAGCTATGTTTTAGAAGATTTGGTGATCGGGTCAAGTACTGGATCACTCTAAACGAACCATGGAACTACAGTGTCGGAGGTTATGAAAAAGGCTATTATGCCCCCGGTCGATGTTCTCACTTTGTCGGTAACTGTTCCGCCGGAGATTCAGGAATCGAGCCGTATATTGTTACCCATAATCTGCTTCTAGCCCATGCTGCGGCGGTTAAGTTGTACCATGATATTTATAAGGTTGAAACCTTTGTCTAATCATTTTATGTCTAATATCCATTTAATTAACACGTTGGAAACATTATCAGGGACCTCAAAGGGGCAAAATCGGAATATCACTCGTGACACGATGGATGGTACCGTACTCTGATGAGAAACTACATCGGGACGCTGCACTTCGTGCTATAGATTTTGAGTTTGGTTGGTAGGTACTCGTTACTAGAAAACTGACTTTCATTTCAATGACGAAAAATCACATGTAATATTCGTCCATTGCTAGAAAACTGACTTTCACTGACAGGTTATGAATCCATTAACGTTCGGGGAATACCCTGAGGCTATGTGAACGAATGTCTTGAATAGATTACCTCGATTCACGACAGAAGAATCATACACATTGAGGAACTCACTAGATTTCCTCGGATTAAACTATTACACTGCAAATTATGTGCAACATGTTTCTGAGGCCATCACTGATAACATGACCAGATCATCAGATGCTCAAGCTAGATTATCGAGTACGTATGTTAGAACGGGTTGTACAATATAACTCATATTACAATATAAGTGTATTCATCATGTATATAACATTTTATGGGCTATTTTTTTTAACAGTTGAAAGGAATGGAGTTCCAATTGGTAACAAGGTATTAATTTCTTTTTGTTAAACCTTATTTTTTTATAGTAAACTAGATGAAAATGTTTAGTAACTCAAACACGACTTCGATTGCAGGGTGGGACGGAATGGCTTCGGTCATACCCGCAAGGGCTGCACGATCTTCTCATCTATATTAAGAACAATTACAACAATCCCACAATTTACATTACAGAAAACGGTATGTACTTCGTAATATATTACCATTGTTTTAAGTATTTTTCTTCTGAAATCTCATGTATTGGTTAATTTAATACTTCTGGTTCCATATTTTGCTTATTTAAGACTTTATATTTTCTTGAAGGAGTTGACGAGACTAGCAATTCATCGTTATCCCTATGAACGGTTCTCCAAGACGATTTCAGGGTTCAATACTATGTCGGTCATCTCCAAAAGCTTCTACAAGCTATCAAGTATACTATATTAACCAAAAAACTAACCATGAAATAATTTTATTTAGAAACAAAATGACACAAAGTTGTTGGATGAATATAGTGCAGGGGTGAATGTTAAAGGCTACTTTGCATGGTCATTATTGGACAACTTTCAGTGGGACCGTGGCTATGCGGTTCGGTTCGGGCTACATTTTGTAGATTACGGGAACGAGTTGAGACGATACCCAAAATTTTCATCTACTTGGTTCACCAATTTCCTACGCATTCGAGGCTAGAAACCCGAAATATAGACTAAATATGTTAAAGTTCTATTTCTCTTTGAATAAGAGATGGATATCTTGTTATGGTTTACCAATGAAAATCAACAATGAATAATGAATTAATCTTTGTTTTTTGCTACATAACATTTATTACAAAAGTTTAATCAATCATGTATGTAATGTTACCATCTTAATGTGAAACTTGAAGATAGTTAAATGGATATGCTATACGGAACACCTTTTCTGGTCAACCCGGGTTCAGAAAACGGTTTGAGAAGTTGATATGGCACGAGCCCGGCTCCACTTCGGTTCCTTAAGTTTGGATCATGGTTCCTTGAGTCTATGATAGATTCAAGCTCCTTCAACTGACCACTAAACTCTTCAAATGCAGCCTTTATAGTTGGCTCAGCCGCCCAAGCGGGCTCCATGTTTGTACCAATATACTCCTCATCCAGTGAATGGGTCGATAAAACCGCCAATATGGACATCACTCGGGTAGCTTGAATTTGAGTAGGGAAAGAATCCAATAACGTGTCACACCCTCAAAATCCACTAACGGAGTTTTACCGTCAGAGGGTGTGAACTGGCAGGATCGGAATCATTAGTTATAACCAAACCAAAGAAAACGTTTAAATGAAAAATAAGTGCGGAAGCGTAAAACCTTAATTCAAAAGTTGCGTCACGCAGGACGACTTAAAACCAAATGTAAATGTTAAAATTAAGTTTGCAGAGTAAGATGTTTAACAATTAATGCATGCTCCTAAACCGCGCGCCCGCCTCGGCTACCTGAGAATAACATACTAAAAGGGGTCAACACGAGGTTGGTGAGTTCACAAGTTATATAAGATAAATCGTTTAGCGTTTGAGTTCAGCGTTTTCGTTAAGTGTTTTGCGTAACCACGTTACGGCGTTTAAAAGTTTTGCGTAACCACGTTACGGCGTTTAAATGTTTTGCGTAACCACGTTACGGCGTTTAAGTGTGTAACCACGTTACAGCGTTTAAGTGTGTAACCACGTTACAGCGTTTAAATGTTTTGCGTAACCACGTTACGGCGTTTAAGTGTGTAACCACGTTACAGCGTTTAAGTGTTACCAGATAATGTTATGTCAAATTATATATCGATAGGTAGCTAATCTATACAACAAGTATTACTAAGTGGTTCGAGACCGAAGCTGACTGTTTATCAAGTGCCCGTCACCAGGTCAACCCAGACCATGGTAAGTGTTAGCCAAAAATTACACCCACTCAACCTCCAGTTGAGCTTAGCGTCGGGTGGGGTTTGTCAAACCCAGTAGTACTACTCAACAGTGACTCGCTATTCCAAATATTAACCGGTTCGATGCGTGGGACTTCAAGGGTTACGTGCCGCTTAGCCTCTACAAGTGATATATATAATTTATAACAAAATCTTAAATATGTGTTTATCTCAAAAATGCGTTTATCGGAGTATGTTATCTCCCCCAAGTGAAAAACGTTTGAAAACAGTTCAAAGAGCGGGGTAAGTGAACTCACTATTTGCGAAGAATATTCCAAATTAGATCACCGAGTGATGCGCGTCGTAGAAAACTCTCTAGCGTTCTAAAATAACAAAGAGATTTTCTAAGTATCGGAACGTTTAACGAGTCTCTAGACTCGGCACATAATACCTATGCACGTATCATGTTTCGTGTTTCGTTTGTGAACCGTGTGTGATTTAAACAAGTACAATTGTGATACGATACACGAGTGAGCAATTACTTTCGTGCCATGTATTAATAACATACTTACAAGCAATTATTCCCGTAAGGGCATTTTGGTCAACAAACAAAGACTAACTAACTATTATTCCCCATAAGGGCAATTTGGTCAATTCATGGCAATCAACTAGCAATTATTCCCCGCAAGGGTATTTTGGTCAAAATACCACAATTATATAAAAACTATCATATTTCATGCATTCCTATACAACTCAGCAGCTAGTTTCATTGTGACAGAATTTCTACTTGAAAGATTGTACTATTTCACCGATCATATCATCTCAATTAATTCACCAAAAATCACCACTGAAACATACATGTCTTAGGTTTCCAGAACATATTTTATATTATTTTTATTCCATATAGATTTCTCATAATGATCAAAACACTACAGTAAACTCATATCAGTCAGATTCATGCACAACAGAATGTTATTTGCAATTCCCGGTAAACGAAAAATCCAATAAATGCAAGACCACTTGGGTTTGGTTCCTAACTCAGTGAGTCAACTTCCAGAAGTGGAACCAACCCAATTGGCCTTGTAGTTCATGAGATATAGAATTTACAATATAACCTAACAGCAGGTCTAACAGCTCAGCTTTGCATCACGTTTTTGTAAAATCATAAAAGTATACTTCCACTTATCCAAAAATTACGAATTTATACTTTATAGAAACTAGACTCAACCTAGTTTACTGCAGTACTCACAATCTCAATCAATTTTCACGTTTACACTTCGTTACAGTCAGTTAAACATCGTATATATATTCTGTCCAGAATCTGTTCACATCAAAACTCAACATCATAACAATCTATGAACTATCATGCATCCATATAACCCTCTAGACACCATAACTACTATCCATGCATATAAATCACACCATACATACAAGATTAGGGTTTGTGTTTTAATTCAAATCAAGAACAACAATCAATCATGCAACAACATCAATCTAGTTATCAATCTATTATCCAACTAACAACTATCATATTGATCACATACATACATATAATCGGCTGAGTTAGGGTTTACATACAACCCATTAAACATCAAAATTACACAACAAGGAGGTAAGAGATGATCAAGTATACCTTCCTAGCACCTAGTTCTTGGATTAATCTCTTGATTGATGTGTGTGTGTGTGATGAAGGTGGACGGCAGCCGTGGATCAAGAGAGGGAGAGAGAGCCGATTTAGGGTTGTAGGTTAATAATAAGTTAGGGTTTGTTTATTAGTGATGTATTTATAATAATACAAGTTACACTCTAGTCCCTCTTCTTTCCAAGTGTTGTTTTTCTAGAACATTCCATCATACTTGCCCAATAAGTTAACATGACCATAGTTTTATCACATAGCACATAATCCTTGTTGGAATTACGTATGCCCGAGACACATACTTATACTAATGTGGCTAACTGTGTTTGATCCAAGTCGGGTCATACCCAATAACAAGCTAGACGACACCAAATGTATTCTTTTAGTGATTTGATCATTTAAACGAATACCGAACACTATGTGTTTAGAAAAATTGGTTTTCTAAACAAACACACTTGAGGATTTAAATAAATTATCTGGATAATTTGTTTATATATATTAATTATTTAATTGGTTAAATAATTACATAAATGTATGTGCATTTTATAAAATGAGTTTTATAAAATGATTGGAGATATTTTTTTTAAATGGTTAAAATAAAACAAAAAAAAAAAAAAAAAAAAAAAGGGGAAACCGGCCACCCCATGTGGGTGGTGGTTTTGATTCAACTTTTGTTTGTCCTCTTGTGTTGACATCTTCCATAAAGCTCTCCAATCACAAGACATGCAAATTATACCCCTCTCTCTCCAATTTTGAATTTCAAGTGTTGAAAGGAAAAATAAAAATCCTCTCTCATTCTCTCTCAAAGTTCACGGCCAACCTTGGCATTTTGGGAGAACTTGGTGAGCTTGTTTAAGTGTTCATAATTCCTATCAATCAAGTTGGTGTTGTTGCAAAAGCTTGGGGTATCACACTCTTGAGGTCTTCTTCCTTGGAGGCTTGCCATTCATCCACCATCATCTTCAACATCTTGCTTGTTCTTCTAAAGGTAGAAGAAGGTACACTTACCTTTTGTGAGCATTATGTTCTTGTAATTTTGATCCTTGTTAATTGGGTTTTAGTTTTAACATAATGGTATGTTCATAACAAGATTTATAATCTAAGCTTCCGTTGCGTTTTCTAGTTAAATATGGTTAACTTGACTTTGATAAACTTGTATAAAACCCAACAATGGCATCAAGAGCCGGTTACAAGGACTTATGCTCCTTGCATGTTCATAGATTTCGGGTTTTTCATGGGTGAAAAAGGGGTCCGAAATTTTGGTGGATTTTACCCCTCATGGTTTTGTAAGATCTTGACATGCATGAAAAGATCTTAGGAAACCATTATTAACTTTTGGATGTTGAAATATCAAAATTGCAAAATTTTTGGGGAAGGGGGATGGGCCGTAGCCTCTTGGGGGGGGGGGGGCCGATTCCTTTTGGTGATTTAGGGCATTGGTTGCTTAGGTTGCATGCTTAGAACATTTGGTATGTTTGGATGTGTCATAACCGAAACCTAGACCTTGGATGTGTTGATTGTTGTTTGTGTATGTTTGATTATGTTTATTATTCAATATGGTTGTAATAATTCATAATCTTAGGCTTGTGTAATTTATTTATTCATAAGTTGGTATGTAATAAATAGATTAGTTGCATTTTCCTTTTTTTAGAAAAATATGTATTAGGATACATTTTGTAAAAAATTGAAGATGCAAGAATTGGTGGATTTGGGCCTTGGACCGAAATTTTGGGCTTGTTGGGCCTTACCGGCCCATCATGGGATTCAAGCCCATTAGGCCCATAAATTTCACTCTTGGGCCCAAGAAGACTTTTGGAAGTTTGGAGCCCATTAACAAGCCCAACAAGAACACAACAACTTGGAAAGGATACTTGAAGCATTTGGATGCAAGGTCAAGTGGGAGTCAACATTCCATCCTTGTGTCATGTTTTGTCCCTTAGGTGTGACTTATGACCTATACTTGTTTCGGCTAACAAGTATGGTCAAACTTAGCGGTTCTCGGTTATGACTATATTTTGCATGTGTTTGCTTGGTTGTTTGTTTTACTTATTGTAATGTGTGGTTGATAGATATTAGGATATCCAAACCGTCACATAGGAACGACAACAAGCATAAAACGGGTTCTAATATATATTTGGTAATATCGCGTCAATTAGTTTAATTAAATGGGTTTATTAAAACTAAGCGATTACTCACATATAATAAAATTGGTTTTATTATAACTAGAACCTTGAAAATTGGTTTTCAAAATCGCCATATTTCTAAATGCATGTTAGGATATGGCATAATGTTTTTCAAACTAGAATATTGGAAAACTTAAAAATCCCTTTTTCATAATTACCAAGGAAACAAGTCTAACACCATCCTTTTGTATGACACTTAACGTATTAGGGAACTTTAAATGGGATAAAGGTCACCTAACCATTTTGAGCAAACTAATATACTTAGGGTAATATTAACATATTTGTGGGATAAAGGTCACCTAACCACTTGTATGTTAATCTTACATGTTTATACAAGTAGGACGACTTGAATTGGAAACCATGTGATAAAGGTCACCTAAGCATGGGGATCCAATGGTGTTGATGGGATAAACATGCCAACACGAAATAAGGATTTCGAATGGTCCCATACCTCTAGAAGTTGCAAAGGGTTGCAATTGTCAAGGTTGACTACCTTGTTAAATCAAATAACGGGATAAAGGTCACCTAACCGAAATTTGATTTATCGTTGGATTCTAGAATTTAATTATTATTTTAAAATTTGGAATAAAAGGGTATTAATAATTAAATTGTTTATAATACTAAAATAGAACTTTGTTAAATTTTGTAGATGGCCGCTAACAATGCAAACACCTCTACCCATAACACCCGTAACCTATCCTTAAGAACCATCCTTGAAAAGGATCGTCTAAACCATAATAACTTTATGGATTGGTATCGCAACTTGAGAATAGTTCTCAAACAAGAAGAGATATCATATGTCTTAGACGATCCCATTCCCGATGAGCCTAACGTGGAAGATGAGGAGGCGTATAACGATTGGGTCAAGTACACCAAAGATTCGGTGCAAGCCTCTTGCCTCATGTTAGGGACTATGATTCCCGAAATCCAAAAGGATTTCGAGCATCATGGGGCATACGACATGATAACTCAATTGAAGGAAATGTTCCTTCAACAAGCTAGAGCGGAACGTTTCGAAACGGTTCGAGCGTTTCATGCATGTCGTATGGAGGAAACCCAAAGCGTCTCATCTTATGTCCTAAAGATGAAAAGCTACATTGAAAAGCTTCGTAGGTTGAATTGTCCCGTCTCAAATGAGTTGGCTACGGATTTGATCCTCAACTCTTTGACCAAAAGGTTTGAAACCTTTGTCATGAACTATAACATGAACGGGTGGGACAAAAGCATTGGTGAGCTTCACGCAATGCTAAGAACGGCCGAAGCAGGAATGGGTAAAAGGGTTTTACCCGTTCTAACAATCAATGAAGGAAAAAGGGGACATAACTCCAACCCCAAAGCAAGTGTTGCTAAGGGCAAGGGCCACGTCCAAGGAAAGGGAAAGAGGAAAGCCATCACGCCCACCAAACCGAAGGAAAAGAAGCAAAAGGTTGCGGCGCAAGATCCATGCTTTGAGTGTGGAGAGATAGGTCATTGGAAAAGGAATTGTCCGACCTATCTCAATGCGTTAAAAGATAAGAGGGATGCGGGGCATACCTCAGGTATTATCTTTACTATACATATTGAACTAAATGTTATTTCTTCAAATACATGGGTACTTGATACCGGATGTGGAACTCACATTTGCAATTTGTTGCAGGGGTTCAAAAGAAGTAAACAACTCAACAAAGGGGACATTAGTCTCTTTATGGGCAATGGAGCAAGAGTTGAAGTCCAAGCCCAAGGAGACTACTTGTTAAAGCTTCCAAGTGGTTTGGAAGTAATTTTGAAGAATGTTTTGTATGCTCCTAAGTTAAGGAGAAACATTATTTCCGTGTCCCTTTTAAAACAATGTGGCTTTGATCTTAAATTTATAAATTGTGATATTCATGTTTTGATGAATGGCATGTTTTATTTTAAAGCTATACCCATGAATGGTATATATGAAATAGATCAAAGTGGTATGTCACATAGTAGTTCAATGTACAATGTCAACACCAAGAAACTCAAGAAGGACTTGGGTGATTCCTATCTTTGGCATTGTCGCCTTGGACATATAAGTAAGAATCGCATGCAAACTCTTCGCAAGAGTGGTATTCTAGAAACAAATGAGTATGATTCATTTGATGTATGTGAATCTTGTTTACAAGGCAAAATGACAAAGCAACCCTTTAATAAAACTTTTGAAAGGTCAAAAGAATTATTGGGTATCATACATTCGGATGTATGTGGTCCTTTTAGACCAATGACTAGGAATGGTGAAAGATACTTCATTACCTTTATTGACGATTATAGTCGATATGGTTATGTGTACTTAATGAAACACAAAGATGAAGCTTTTGAAATGTTCAAAGACTTCAAAACTGAAGTAGAAAGACAACTCAAGACCACAATCAAAGTACTTCGTAGTGATAGAGGAGGTGAATACCTAAGTGGTGTTTTTCAAGATCATCTTAAGAGTTGTGGAATTATTTCACAACTTACTCCACCTGGAACACCACAACATAATGGTGTGTCTGAAAGGAGAAATCGTACCCTATTAGATATGGTTCGATCGATGATGGCTAGAAGCACTTTACCTCTATCATTTTGGGGCTATGCTTTACTTTCCGCTGTTCGCATATTGAATATGGCTCCAACCAAGAAAGTGGAGAAGACACCTTTTGAAGTATGGCATGGAAAGGCTCCATCGCTATCATTCTTAAGAGTTTGGGGTTGTGAAGCTTATGTAAAGCAATACACCCCAAACAAATTAGAAGTCCGATCCACTAAGTGTATCTTTATAGGTTATCCTAAAGATGATTTAGGATATTACTTTTACGATCCTAGTGAGCAAAATGTTATTATTGCTCGAAAGGGTAAGTTCTTGGAAACTAAGTTCCTTGAGGAAGGAACTAATAGTAGAACAGTGAAATTTGATGAGGATCAAGAATCACAAGATGATACACAATTGGTTGATACTAGCACTCAACAAGAGGTTGTTGAAAGTGATCAAGTGGTTGATCAAAACACACAAAACGTTCGCAGATCTGGTAGAATTAGCAATCCACCTAAAAAATATGGATTTTTTGTAGAAGGTTGCTACGTGGTAGATTCGGATGAACCGACCACATACCGTGATGCAATGTCCAAGAATGATTGTGACAAATGGCTTGAAGCCATGAACGTTGAGATGCAATCCATGTATGACAACCAAGTTTGGGAATTGGTTGAACCACCACTCAACTCCAAAGCTGTTGGAAGTAAGTGGGTTTTCAAAAGGAAAACTGATATGCATGGAAACTTGGATACTTATAAAGCAAGACTTGTAGCTAAGGGTTTCACTCAAACTCAAGGGGTTGATTATGATGAAACTTTTTCGCCTGTGGCAATGCTTAAGTCTATTAGGATATTATTTGCCATAGCTGCACATTATGATTATGAAATTTGGCAAATGGATGTCAAGACCGCTTTCCTAAATGGATATCTTGAGGAAGATGTCTATATGGTTCAGCCTGAAGGTTTTGTCGATCCAAAACATCCTAATAAAGTATGCAAGTTAAAGAAATCAATCTATGGATTGAAACAAGCATCTAGAACTTGGAATCATCGTTTTGATGAAGAAATCAAAAGTTTTGGATTCATCAAGAACGCTGATGAGGCTTGTGTGTATAAGAAAGCTAGTGGGAGTATAATTACCTTCTTAGTATTGTATGTCGATGACATTCTACTATTTGGAAATGACATTCCAACCATGGAAAGCGTTAAGGCTTGGCTTGGAAGTAGATTTTCCATCAAGGATCTTGGTGAAGCTGCCTATATTTTGGGAATAAAGATCTATAGGGATAGGTCAAGGCGCTTGATAGGTTTGAACCAAAATACATACATTGATAAGATCTTGAAAAGGTTCAAGATGGAAAACTCCAAGAAAGGTTTTGTACCTATTCAAAGAGGGACCATATTGAGTTCAGCTCAATGTCCAAGCTCAAAGGGTGAGCAAGAGACGATGAAACAAATCCCATATGCTTCTGCTATAGGATCCATCATGTATGCGATGATATGTACTAGACCGGATGTGTCATGCGCTTTGAGCATGACAAGCAGATACCAACAGAATCCAGGAAACAGTCATTGGATGGCTGTTAAGAACATATTGAAATACCTTAGGAGAACTAAGGATATGTTTCTGATATATGGATCTGGTGAGGAGGAACTCGCTATAAAAGGTTACACGGATGCGAGCTTCCAAACTGATCGAGATGATTCTCGATCACAGTCTGGGTATGTGTTCACACTTAATGGAGGAGCTGTCTCTTGGAAGAGCTCAAAACAGGAAGTGGTAGCATTGTCCACTACAGAATCAGAATACATCGCCGCTTCATTGGCAGCTCAGGAAGCTGCATGGTTGAAGAAATTCATTACTGATCTAGGGGTGGTCTCTTCCATTCAAGACCCTCTAGAAATCTTTTGTGACAACGAGGGTGCGATTGCTCAAATCAAGGAACCTCGTTCGCACCAAAAGACAAGGCACATAGAGCGGAGATTCAACTACATAAGGGATGAAGTTGAAAAAGGAAAGATATGTATTCGCAAAGTTGGAACTGATCAAAATCTTGCGGATCCATTCACGAAGCTCCTAGAAAGACCGAAACATGAGCGTCATGCGAGTGGCTTAGGACTTCGATATTCTAGTAATTGGATTTGATCTATTTTGTATTAAAGTTTAAAAGGCTTTTGTAATTTAACTCTTTTATATGATTATGGAATCTTGAGTTAAATTCTAATTTTGCATGTTTAATCCATGAATAAGTTATCTTATTCTAAAAGTCCGTAGTCGATCACATTTGTGGGAACAAATATGAAGCAAGACTATTATGAACTAGGATTGGTGGATATTCATAAGGAATGAATATGGAGCATAGGTTTGCTGCCAAAGTTCATAGATATTTGTGGGATACAAATATTGGACTGACCCGCTCTCAATATTACTACATGGAGTCGATTGACTTGATCATTAGTAATCTTGAGTAAAGGAGAATTTCATATTATCCTTAGACCTGAGATGTATATTGGGTCTTGATTTTCACCGAGTATTACACTTTGACTCTCCCCTTCGCTATTCGTAAAAGATGGTACATAAGGATGAGCTCGGGTGGAGTATAAAGTGATAGTGAGAGGCGTATACAGTCAAGACGGAATTTGTTCCTCTTATGTGTTGAGAGTTTAGATGTCTAAGGCCTGATAAAGTTGAATTGTAAAGAGAATGATCACCTATGTCTCTTAGATCCAACATGACATCTAGTAACAAAGGGATATAATGATAGATTCACCTAAATCATATCAAGTAAGAGACTTGAAGGGATGATGTTATTGAATGGCACTTCGTCAAACACATTAGGGGTGGTGAACTGTTGTTAGGCGGTATTCACCACTTGCATTAATTTTCTATGTATCTCGTGCAAGTGGGAGATTGTTGGAATTACGTATGCCCGAGACACATACTTATACTAATGTGGCTAACTGTGTTTGATCCAAGTCGGGTCATACCCAATAACAAGCTAGACGACACCAAATGTATTCTTTTAGTGATTTGATCATTTAAACGAATACCGAACACTATGTGTTTAGAAAAATTGGTTTTCTAAACAAACACACTTGAGGATTTAAATAAATTATCTGGATAATTTGTTTATATATATTAATTATTTAATTGGTTAAATAATTACATAAATGTATGTGCATTTTATAAAATGAGTTTTATAAAATGATTGGAGATATTTTTTTTAAATGGTTAAAATAAAACAAAAAAAAAAAAAAAAAAAAAGGGGAAACCGGCCACCCCATGTGGGTGGTGGTTTTGATTCAACTTTTGTTTGTCCTCTTGTGTTGACATCTTCCATAAAGCTCTCCAATCACAAGACATGCAAATTATACCCCTCTCTCTCCAATTTTGAATTTCAAGTGTTGAAAGGAAAAATAAAAATCCTCTCTCATTCTCTCTCAAAGTTCACGGCCAACCTTGGCATTTTGGGAGAACTTGGTGAGCTTGTTTAAGTGTTCATAATTCCTATCAATCAAGTTGGTGTTGTTGCAAAAGCTTGGGGTATCACACTCTTGAGGTCTTCTTCCTTGGAGGCTTGCCATTCATCCACCATCATCTTCAACATCTTGCTTGTTCTTCTAAAGGTAGAAGAAGGTACACTTACCTTTTGTGAGCATTATGTTCTTGTAATTTTGATCCTTGTTAATTGGGTTTTAGTTTTAACATAATGGTATGTTCATAACAAGATTTATAATCTAAGCTTCCGTTGCGTTTTCTAGTTAAATATGGTTAACTTGACTTTGATAAACTTGTATAAAACCCAACAATCCTAACACATAATAATCACATAATTATTGTTTTTACGTTTATCGTTTATTTATCAATCGTTTGCGTCAACTCGTTTGCGTTTCGGTGCAAATCCCGAAAGACTACACATGTAGTAAGTGTTACGCGTCATTTAAACCCTAGTTTAAATGTAATGAAGTGTACGTTATAGATTCAACGATCTTAAAGTTTGAATTGACGGAGTTGAGTTAACGGAGTTAACCTGAAATTGACGATTGTCACATCATTCCCATGTTAAAGAATTTTCGTCCCGAAAATTTGAGTCAAGTCGTGATGAGAGTCTTCGGTGATGTTTGACGGTTTGCCGGGTTTCGCGGTTTTCGGTGTTTGGTTAGCCCTTCAAAAAGGTGAGGATACTTTTTCATCATTTGATCCTCGCGTTCCCACGTGAACTCCGGTCCACGTCTCGAGTTCCAACGAACCTTAACGATTGGAATTTTGCTGTGTTTGAGCGTTTTGGTTTCCCAATCCAAAACCTCGACTGGTTCTTCAATGAAACGTAACTGTTCATCAACTTGTAGTTCCTCCAAAGGGACTACATGGGATTCATCAGATAGGCATTTCTACAAATTTGATACGTGGAATACATCGTGTACGCCACTGAGTTCTGTTGGTAGTTCCAGTCGGTACGCCACCGGGACAATGCGCTCAGTTATCCGGTACGGACCAACATATCGTGGGTTGAGTTTGTTTCGCTTACCAAAGCGAACCACACCTTTCCAAGGTGAGACTTTGAGTAACACTCGATCGTTTACTTGAAATTCGAGAGGTTTTCGGCGCTTGTCGGCGTAACTCTTTTGGCGATCTCGTGCTGCTGCCATGCGATTTCGGGTTTGAACAATCTTTTCCGAGGTTTCGAGTACCAGTTCCGGACCAGTGATTTGGCTATCACCCACCTCTGCCCAGCAGAGTGGTGATCGACACTTCCGTCCGTACAGCGCTTCAAACGGCGCTACCTTAATACTTGCGTGGTAGCTGTTATTATACGAAAACTCTACCAAGGGTAAGTGGGGTTCCCAACTTTTTCCGAAATCTAAGACGCATGCACGCAACATATCCTCCAGGGTCTGAATAGTCCGTTCACTTTGCCCATCCGTCTGAGGATGGTATGCGGTACTCATATCGAGACGTGTGCCCAGTGCGCTTTGCAGCGACTTCCAAAAGTGTGAGGTAAAACGAGAATCTCGATCGGAAATGATCGAGACAGGCACTCTGTGTCTCGACACTACTTCCTTCATGTAGACACGAGTCAGTCTTTCCATTTTGTCTGTTTCCTTAATCGCTAGGAAGTGCGCCGATTTAGTCAACCGGTCAACGATCACCCAGATGGTATCGCATCCCGTCGGTGTTTTAGGCAAACCCGTAATAAAGTCCATTGAGATGTGTTCCCATTTCCACATTGGGAGTTCCGGTTGTTGAAGTAGACCAGATGGTTTCTGGTATTCTATCTTGACTCTGGCACAAGTCAAGCATTTGCTCACGTAGGTGGCAATGTCGGCTTTCATGTTCGGCCACCAGTAAAGTTCCTTTAAATCATGATACATTTTATCTGAGCCGGGGTGGATAGAATATCGAGACTTGTGTGCTTCGTCCATCACTAGAGTTCTCAACTCTCCGTATCGTGGAACCCAAATCCGGTTCTCAAAATATCGGACCCCGTCCGATTTGGTTTCAAGTTGTTTGTCCATGCCCCGCATGAGTTCTGATGGGAGATTATCATCTTTCAAAGCTTCCAGTTGCGCATCGCGAATCTGATCGGGTAAGCTGGCATGAATCGTAAGTTGCAATGCTCTTACTCGTCTGGGTTTTTCTGTTTCTTTTCTGCTGAGGGCGTCGGCCACCACATTGGCCTTGCCAGGGTGGTACTTGATGGCACAATCATAATCTTTAAGCAGCTCGACCCAACGACGCTGTCGCATGTTCAGCTCTTTCTGATCGTAGATATGTTGGAGACTCTTGTGGTCGGTGTAAATGGTAAACTTGGTACCGTACAAGTAATGCCTCCATATCTTAAGAGCAAACACCACAGCTCCGAGTTCCAAATCATGGGTCGTGTAGTTCTTCTCGTGAACCCGTAGTTGTCTAGAGGCGTAGGCTATAACCTTCTCGAGTTGCATCAGCACACAACCGAGACCTTGTATAGATGCGTCACAGTGTACCTCAAAGTTTTCCGTTCCCTCGGGGAGGGCTAAAATAGGGGCGCTACAAAGCTTGGTTTTCAATAGTTGAAAAGCGGATTCTTGTGCGTCACCCCAGTTGTACTTAGTGCCCTTGTGAGTCAAAGCGGTGAGGGGTTGAGCAATCTTTGAAAATCCCTCGATGAAACGCCGATAGTAGCCGGCCAGTCCTAGGAATTGTCGCACCTCAGTCGGAGTCTTAGGTGCTTCCCAGTTTTTGATGGCCTCTACCTTACCGGGATCGACATGGATACCATTCTCGTTGATCACATGTCCTAAAAAGTGAACCTCGCGAAGCCAGAATTCACATTTCGAGAGTTTAGCATACAGTTGTTCCTTCTTCAGTAGTTCCAGAATTATCCTTAAGTGCTCTTCGTGGTCAGTCTCGTTCTTGGAGTAGACAAGAATATCATCGATGAAAACAATCACGAACTTGTCGAGGTACGCCTTGCATACTCGATTCATGAGATCCATAAATACGGCTGGTGCGTTGGTTAGGCCAAAAGGCATAACCGAAAACTCGTAGTGACCATACCGTGTTCTGAAAGCCGTTTTTGAAATATCTTCTTCGCGCACTCTCAGCTGGTGATAACCGGATCGTAGATCGATCTTCGAGTAGTAACTCGATCCCTGAAGCTGGTCAAACAAATCATCAATTCGGGGTAAAGGATAACGGTTCTTGACCGTCACTTTGTTCAACTCCCGGTAGTCGATGCACATTCGGAAAGTCCCGTCTTTCTTTCGGACAAACAAGACAGGGGCTCCCCATGGCGATGAGCTAGGTCGGATAAAACCTTTATCCAACAAATCTTGCAACTGGGTGGACAACTCCTGAAGTTCCGCCGGTGCGAGCCGATACGGGGCTCGTGCTATGGGTGCTGCATCGGGTGTCAACTCGATCTGAAATTCGACTTGACGAATAGGAGGGAGTCCAGGTAAATCCTCCGGGAAAACTTCCGGGAAGTCTCGCACAACCGGTATGTCTTCAATTCGTTTCTCCTCCGCGGGTTTCTCAACAATCTGCGCCAAAATTGCCGGATGACCCTTTCGTAAATACTTCTGTGCTTTCATAAGGGTGATGATGCTGTTGGTCATGCCGCTTCTCTCGCCTCGGACCGAAATGATCTCGCCGGAAGGGGTGGTAATATGGACTATTTTATCATGGCATATAATCTCCGCTCGGTTCTCGGATAACCAGTCCATGCCGACAACGACATCGAAACTACTAAGCGTAAAAGGAATAAGGTCGATGTCAAAAACATGACCTGACAGTTTCAACTTACATCCCGCAAGTATATGAGTTGTTACTACAGTTTTACCATTAGCTAATTCAACAGGAAACTTAGCGTCTAACGGGGTTGGAGTAAGGTCTAAAAGTTGGCTAAAGGCTTTCGACACAAAACTCCTATCAGCTCCAGTGTCAAACAAAATGGAAGCAAAATAATCGTTTACAGGGAACTTACCGGACACCACATGCGGATCATTGCGGGCTTGACCCGATCCAATCACAAACGCTCTTCCTTTGCCATTTCCTCCACCGTTAGTGCCACTTCCATTGCCCCCATTGTTGTCATTATGTTTCAGCTTGGGGCAATCCTTCCGGAAATGACCTTCATGTCCACATTCAAAACATCCCTTAGTCGTCATCGGTTGCTTAGGAGCACCCTTTGCCGCAAGGTCTCCTCTACATTCTTTCGCTTGGTGACCTATCTTTCCGCATCTTTGACACTTGACACGGTCACACTGGCCAACATGATGATAGTTGCACCTGTTGCACTTTGGATACTTCCCAGCATATCCGCTCGAAACCTGCCCGCTACCGTTGTTGTTGGAGTTGTTGTTGTTGTGATTCTGAGTGTTAAAGCTCCGGGTGAACTCGGGTTTACGGTAGTGTTGTTGCGGTGGGAGGTTCGAGGATGAAGATCTGGTGTTGTCGAACTTTCTCTTCCCGCTGTTCGGGTTGCTGTTGTTGTTACTGTTGCTGGCGTGGTCATTACTCGGGTTGTCACGGGCTTTAGTGGTCGAACCCCTAGGTGGTAACGCACCTTGGGTCACAGCCTGATCCGTCAGTTTGTGAGCTAAACGGATCGCTTGTTGGATCGTGGCTGGTCTGGAAGACGTCACCATACCCTGAATCTGTGGTGCTAACCCATCAATGTACATCTCTATTTTCTTGCTCGGCGGATCCACCATCCGCGGACACATCACTGCCAACTCGTGCGAACGAGTAGTGTAGGCTTCAATCTCTGAACCCACCATTTTCAACGACCAAAACTCCGACTCTAACTTCGAAATTTCTTCCCTCGGACAGTACTCCTCTCGCATCATGTTTTTGAACTCCTCCCAGTTCATCGCGTTAGCCAGTTCCAATCCAAGAATTTGCACATCTGCACATCGTCTGGGGACACCTCTGAGTGTGCCTCTGGCTCAGCCGGTTCTTCCTCCGGTTCTCCTTCGGGTTCCTCCTCGGGATCTTCCTCGGGATCCTCCTCAGGCTCCTCTTCGGGATCTTCTTCAGGTTCTACTTCAGGCTCTGCCTCGGGCTCGGCCTCAGGTTCTGCTGCGTTCTGAGCAAGTTGCATTTGTAGGTCATCGCAACGCTCGAGTGCTATTTCGGTTCGGGTCCTTGCTTCTTGGAGTTGCTCATGCAAGTCTATCATCTCGGCTTGCATCTTCATCATAACCTTCGTTTGTTGATCACTAGCCCCTTGCATATCCTTCATTGCCGCCGCCATGCGGGCAATCTCCTCCTTAGTCTCGGTTTCGTCTTTTAACAATCTGGAAACGTTCTCTCTCGTGTAGCGCATGTAACCCACATCACGCTCCAAACATGAAACAACGGCTGCGAGAACTCTCTCTACAGGTTCGGTTATGGGTGGTAGGGTGTTGGGATAAGCAGGGTGGTTCGGGTGTGGCAATGGGGGAACTTGTTCACGGTAGACCATACGTCTGATCATGTTGGGGTACCATTCCCAGCTAACGTCGTTGTCATACAAGCCTCCGGATAGGCGGTACCTCTTCGGTGCAGGAGCTTCGAGTTCCGGGACTACGCGGGGTGGCGAGGCAGTAGGTAACTGCGGTTCCTTCCCGTGAGCATGCGTCATCGAATCGGATGATGATGAGGGTGGCGTCGACATCCCTACAGGTAAGCCGTGTATGCGCGCGCGTATGAGCGAAAGAGGTAAGAGATAAGATTACAAGACTACACAAACCTATGCAGTGCGTATTATTATAACTAATGGGTCGTCGCGGTTATAGTCTAGTATGCATGCAGTTTCTAGTTCGCTATAACCAATGGCTCTGATACCAATCTGTCACACCCTCAAAATCCACTAACGGAGTTTTACCGTCAGAGGGTGTGAACTGGCAGGATCGGAATCATTAGTTATAACCAAACCAAAGAAAACGTTTAAATGAAAAATAAGTGCGGAAGCGTAAAACCTTAATTCAAAAGTTGCGTCACGCAGGACGACTTAAAACCAAATGTAAATGTTAAAATTAAGTTTGCAGAGTAAGATGTTTAACAATTAATGCATGCTCCTAAACCGCGCGCCCGCCTCGGCTACCTGAGAATAACATACTAAAAGGGGTCAACACGAGGTTGGTGAGTTCACAAGTTATATAAGATAAATCGTTTAGCGTTTGAGTTCAGCGTTTTCGTTAAGTGTTTTGCGTAACCACGTTACGGCGTTTAAAAGTTTTGCGTAACCACGTTACGGCGTTTAAATGTTTTGCGTAACCACGTTACGGCGTTTAAGTGTGTAACCACGTTACAGCGTTTAAGTGTGTAACCACGTTACAGCGTTTAAATGTTTTGCGTAACCACGTTACGGCGTTTAAGTGTGTAACCACGTTACAGCGTTTAAGTGTTACCAGATAATGTTATGTCAAATTATATATCGATAGGTAGCTAATCTATACAACAAGTATTACTAAGTGGTTCGAGACCGAAGCTGACTGTTTATCAAGTGCCCGTCACCAGGTCAACCCAGACCATGGTAAGTGTTAGCCAAAAATTACACCCACTCAACCTCCAGTTGAGCTTAGCGTCGGGTGGGGTTTGTCAAACCCAGTAGTACTACTCAACAGTGACTCGCTATTCCAAATATTAACCGGTTCGATGCGTGGGACTTCAAGGGTTACGTGCCGCTTAGCCTCTACAAGTGATATATATAATTTATAACAAAATCTTAAATATGTGTTTATCTCAAAAATGCGTTTATCGGAGTATGTTATCTCCCCCAAGTGAAAAACGTTTGAAAACAGTTCAAAGAGCGGGGTAAGTGAACTCACTATTTGCGAAGAATATTCCAAATTAGATCACCGAGTGATGCGCGTCGTAGAAAACTCTCTAGCGTTCTAAAATAACAAAGAGATTTTCTAAGTATCGGAACGTTTAACGAGTCTCTAGACTCGGCACATAATACCTATGCACGTATCATGTTTCGTGTTTCGTTTGTGAACCGTGTGTGATTTAAACAAGTACAATTGTGATACGATACACGAGTGAGCAATTACTTTCGTGTCATGTATTAATAACATACTTACAAGCAATTATTCCCGTAAGGGCATTTTGGTCAACAAACAAAGACTAACTAACTATTATTCCCCATAAGGGCAATTTGGTCAATTCATGGCAATCAACTAGCAATTATTCCCCGCAAGGGTATTTTGGTCAAAATACCACAATTATATAAAAACTATCATATTTCATGCATTCCTATACAACTCAGCAGCTAGTTTCATTGTGACAGAATTTCTACTTGAAAGATTGTACTATTTCACCGATCATATCATCTCAATTAATTCACCAAAAATCACCACTGAAACATACATGTCTTAGGTTTCCAGAACATATTTTATATTATTTTTATTCCATATAGATTTCTCATAATGATCAAAACACTACAGTAAACTCATATCAGTCAGATTCATGCACAACAGAATGTTATTTGCAATTCCCGGTAAACGAAAAATCCAATAAATGCAAGACCACTTGGGTTTGGTTCCTAACTCAGTGAGTCAACTTCCAGAAGTGGAACCAACCCAATTGGCCTCGTAGTTCATGAGATATAGAATTTACAATATAACCTAACAGCAGGTCTAACAGCTCAGCTTTGCATCACGTTTTTGTAAAATCATAAAAGTATACTTCCACTTATCCAAAAATTACGAATTTATACTTTATAGAAACTAGACTCAACCTAGTTTACTGCAGTACTCACAATCTCAATCAATTTTCACGTTTACACTTCGTTACAGTCAGTTAAACATCGTATATATATTCTGTCCAGAATCTGTTCACATCAAAACTCAACATCATAACAATCTATGAACTATCATGCATCCATATAACCCTCTAGACACCATAACTACTATCCATGCATATAAATCACACCATACATACAAGATTAGGGTTTGTGTTTTAATTCAAATCAAGAACAACAATCAATCATGCAACAACATCAATCTAGTTATCAATCTATTATCCAACTAACAACTATCATATTGATCACATACATACATATAATCGGCTGAGTTAGGGTTTACATACAACCCATTAAACATCAAAATTACACAACAAGGAGGTAAGAGATGATCAAGTATACCTTCCTAGCACCTAGTTCTTGGATTAATCTCTTGATTGATGTGTGTGTGTGTGATGAAGGTGGACGGCAGCCGTGGATCAAGAGAGGGAGAGAGAGCCGATTTAGGGTTGTAGGTTAATAATAAGTTAGGGTTTGTTTATTAGTGATGTATTTATAATAATACAAGTTACACTCTAGTCCCTCTTCTTTCCAAGTGTTGTTTTTCTAGAACATTCCATCATACTTGCCCAATAAGTTAACATGACCATAGTTTTATCACATAGCACATAATCCTAACACATAATAATCACATAATTATTGTTTTTACGTTTATCGTTTATTTATCAATCGTTTGCGTCAACTCGTTTGCGTTTCGGTGCAAATCCCGAAAGACTACACATGTAGTAAGTGTTACGCGTCATTTAAACCCTAGTTTAAATGTAATGAAGTGTACGTTATAGATTCAACGATCTTAAAGTTTGAATTGACGGAGTTGAGTTAACGGAGTTAACCTGAAATTGACGATTGTCACATAACGCATCCTTGGCCTTACTAATAAATGCTTCCCATTCTTCAACGGTTGGATCTTCGTTAGGCATTTTAGTTCTTGCAATAGTTGGTTGGTTTGGGAAGTAACCCGCGAAATCATATTGACCAAAGTTGACCGCTGAATGGTGGCCAGAAGCCACCCACATTATTGTTGTGACAATTTTGATAAGATCTTTTTGTGTTTTGAGTTGTGGCCACCATGGTTCATCTTTTTTGTCTCCATGACCAACGGTTCGGATCTCGGTCCACCATGCTTGAAGTTCGGTGTCGTAGGTTATAAGGCTCGGTTGCGGGTAGTAGTGGTTGATGTATGTTGTAGCCCATTGATAAATGGCATCCCAAAGAAGTAGACCATCATTGGCAAATGGGTAGTCTTCAATTGTTAGTTTTAAACCATGTGGTGCACTTTCATCTTCAATTGCCATTCCCCTATTCATTAAAGAAAATATTTATTTTAATTTCACTAATTGTGTAATATACAAAATGATAGGAAGGGTATTTATTAAGCAAAATGGCCAAAATAAGCTTTTGTACCGAGTGGAGTAGGTATATCAAAATAACCATTTGACACAACAAATTTGTCAAGATTCCACATGCAACCTCTAGTTTGTCAAATGTATATTTTGGTATACATATAATTAGACTTGCAAAAGAGCCAAACTTTCGATGAACCATTTGTTTGATAGAAAGTTCGTTTATGTTTGTTTATTTAGTAAACTAACGAACTTGAACAATTTTTGTGTTCATCTAGTTAAACGACGAACATAAACACGTCTCGTTTGTGTACATATGTTAGTGAACTAATTATGCTTACGTTAGTTCATTTAAATTCGTTTATGCTCGTATGTTTAAGCTTATATATGTTTGTTAGTTAAAGTTTGTTTAAGTTCGTTTGTTAACAGGTGTTAATACATTTATTTGAATTGTCTAGGCATATTAGAATTTAGTCTAGTTTTAATAATGTTTTAGACATCGTATATTTATTGTTGTTCACGTTTACTTTTAGGTAGTTTTGGATTGTTATCTTTGTTCATCCATGTTATGTTTGTTCGTCTACATTCGTGTCCGTATATGCTATTAACGAATGCACACAAACAAACACACTCATTTTCTTAAACAACACAGACACAAAAACCTTGATTGTTTACTTGTTGTGCTCGGTAATTTGTTCAATTAAAGTTAAACTCACGAATACGAACATGCTCCATTCATGTTCGTTATGTTTTTATATAGGCCTACATATTGGTAAAATAGGGTGTATATTTTCATGTTTTTCTCGTTTTTTACGGTGTAAAAAATAAAATCACTAAATCGTAACCAACTTTCATTAGTGTGTCATGTAGGCCACTCAAAGGCTCATCTTACTAAGGTTTAACCACTCATTGTCAATGTTATGTAATTTTAAAAATATTACCTGTTAATTAAGTCAGCTGGAAGTGCCTCGTGATCGAATCGCCATTGTTTATATGCATCAGAGGAAAGTTTCATAGAATATTTTCTAGGAGTGAAAGATGTCTCGATAGTACCACCAGCATTAATGAGAGCTAGTCGAGCTAAGGAATTAATTTGCATTGTGTATCTGAGATGAGGACACAATAAGCTTTGTATTGGGTGCATTTTGCTGAGGTGGCGGTTGGTGGCAATTATGTAAGGCTCAGTAACAGCATGAGTTCTTAAAAAATGGCTAACAAGTTGGTGATAACCAGAATCATGAGCAAGAACATGAGCCTTGGCTAGCTTCCATAGCCACGCACCAGTAGCCTCGCGACTTGGTGTGTACACATGCTTCCATTGTGGTTTCCCGTTGTTAGGTGGGCGAGTTAACTCAATGGCTAGTGGTCTTAGTGTTCCGTTTGATGTGAGAAACATTAAGGTTCTTGAACCATAAAGAGTTGTCCCTTGAATCTCACTAACTTTGTTAACATGAGGTAAGAGGAGATCATGGTAATCCAACATGAATAGTTTCTTTTGTTCCAATGCCTTTTTACCAAAAAACAAAAAAACAAGTGAAAATGACTTGGTTACATAATTTCATAATATGTTATTGTGTTTATATTATTATTATTACCTCTTCAAGAGTCATTAAACCTTTTATCTCTTGCTCTACAATTTCTTTGGTAATTACTGACTCAGTTGGTCCATAAACTTCAGGGTCTAGCTTGCTCATCAATGGCCATTCCTACATATTTGGTCAAGTAATTAGATTCATAATTATCCAAATTTGTTTCAAAGAATATTGTTGAAACATAGCTACTAAATTTTTTTCAATTCTTTTTGCATATTATCTGATAACAGATTCTCATTTGAAACATTAAGCTTTAACTTTTTCAAAATAATATTCCAAGAAGTTTGTCTATAGGTTACACCGTGACTAATTGTATGCTATATGGATTGAGACCAGCGAGTGTTTGTCGACAAAATTCCTCATCCCGATACCAAGAAAACGGATCCTCTGAGGTTGCAAATCAACAAACCATATATATATAAATCAAGAATCGATAATACAAAATTAGTGCATATGTCGAAAATTTTGAAATAACAAGCTTACTCTCTTTAATTCGAGGAGTCTCAAACTGCAATAAATCTCCTGCGGCACTGGTTATAGTATTAACAAGTCTTTGTAACACATTTAGAAGTCCATTGGTAGGGAGATCAACATCAACACCTTCTTCATAAAGTGACTCAATGTCTCTAAACGATGAAAAACCCTTGTTCGGGTTTGTTAATCTTGACTCTAGCATCGGTATAATTCCTTCTAATACCGAAAACAATGTGGTTGCCCCAAATGTTACCTCTTTTATCTCTGAAAAATCTTCATCTCTCGGCACGTAAAATGGAACCACCTTCCTTGACTCCGACCATGGTTCTGAAATTTCACAAAAGTTTTCGGTTTATCCATACTATATTATAATACATATGAGATGGACCAAAAAATAATTTTACATAATTTTAAGAGTTTTAAGTAACTATAAGTTTTAAGACGTATGTTACCGTCCTTTTAAACATATTGTTCACTTTTAAACCCACTTCTCTATAACGATTTCATACAGTCATAACTTTTTCATACGTTAATATTAATAAAATAAAATACATCATATAAAAAAACATTTTATTACTTTAGTTTGAGTATAGTATTGCTATAAGTGATTAACTGAGTATGTGTATGTACCTGTGGAGGTCATTTAGCGACCAGTTCGGCAACGCCTAGGGTATGGATGCAATTCACCACCGAGAACTGGACGAGAGAGATCTGAGCTGGTTTCAGGATCGCCAATATCATTGTACGTATCGTAATCATAAATCCTTTCAAATGTTTTGCGCTCTCCTTCACCATTGCCTCGAAGAGACTCGAGATCTTTCTCCCTTAAAGACCTTAAGCCCACCGGCGTGTCCGATGGTAGATATAACTGTTTCAAAAAAAACCGTGCCGATTAACAATTTTATTTTCAGATGAATATGAACAGTTTTATGTCATTCAAATAAGTGCATACTTTTATACAATTTAAAAATGTTTAAGATAGTAATAATAAGAGTTAATTACGCTTGGTGCCTATTGTTTTAGTAACATGTTTGAGTATTATGCTTTATTGTCATATACACTAAGTTAGATACTAACACTAAGAGATGTTAAAATTTAACTGAGAAGCCTCTCATATACCTAATATGTGAGGGTAATTTTATCATTTTTTTATTGAATCGGCCAAACAAATCATTTTTAGATAAATACCCATTTCAAAAATCCCAATCCCAGCTCTTATTCGTCACAATTCCAACCGTTGTTCAAAAACTAATCAAGATGCCAATTACGATTGTAATATATGGTTAATCTTCGATTTTGATTATGATATATATTGTAAGTATACTTGAATAGTTTAAATTTTTGTTAACTTCTTTGTGCGACTATGTTAAAGTATGGAATTCATTAAAAATTGAATTTTTGGATTTGTTCATTTTTATCCTAAGTCAAAATATTGGCCATTTTAATTAGGATTTTAAGTCAAAGTTTAAACCCTAATCTGATTGGATTATCCCATTCTCCGTGTCAAATACGGTTTATGAGTTAACTTTCAAAATCACTGAAGAAACACTAAGTTACCCCGGGCAGATTACGGATAATCTGGGGGTTAAATAGATGTTTCCCACGAGGGGTTAGATCCGGCAAAGATGGTTCTTCTGATAACCTGCAAAACAGACACCGTAAGCTCGTCACTGAGAAGGGGGGGTTCCTCCTTGTGACCACCCTCCGGCGTGAGAATCAGACTAGATTGCTCTTGAATATAAATGTATATTAAGAGATTGCTAGAGCAGATATCAGGTATATGATGTAAGATACAAGATAAGATGAGATGATCATACCATTTGGGGTATTTATAGCCGAAGGTAGGTTTCCAAGAGGGTATAGCCGGTTGAATAGTATTCCTGTTCTACCAACTGTGGCCTACGCACGTGCCATGCCGGTAGTTGGTGGGTAGGCAGCGGCTGACAGTGACCAGGCCTGCTGTGTACTATTCCTTTTCCACCAACTGCAGGCTATGCACGTGGTATGACAGGAGTTGGTGAGTAGGCAGCGGCTAATAGTGACATACAGTACAAGAGCATGCTGCTCGCCATACTGTTGTCAATGAGCTGTCGTATCTCTGGTCAGATCTTTTGCCCATACCTCGTCAGGTACAGTACAAAAGATCCTCCAGTATCGTACGGACTGGCTCATTTGGGCGGGAGTATTCCCCCTCCCGCCTTTGTGCGGGATTGTTCCCGGCTTTGCTCATTCCTTCAGGTGACTACTGAATTATTTTGAGAGCTAAGTGTCTTGTGCGTGTAGCCTTGCTGTGCGGGTGGCCTTCCCTGATGGCTTGTATCCGCAGCTGCGGGAACAGGCGGAGTACTTCGCCATTGGGAGGCATTTCCTGCGGGAACAGCTTGCGTACTGCGCGTAAGGACGTCACGTCTCTGAGCATGGTGGGTCATGCGGATCCAGTTGGTTTCTGCGCAGACGTCTCTCTTCAAAGTAAGTCATGCGGGTCCAACTGGGCTCTGCTGGGACCTACCTCTTCAATCACATACTCATTCTTAAGGTTGTTTGGGTTGTATCTGATTGATTTATTTACAGATCCACTAAATAGTTAACTCTGAAAATGATACAACTCTCAAATAATCCGAATAAAAATTTGACCCCTAAACTAAAAAAGACATGCATTAAGTATCGTACAACAAGTATTAATACTTGTATTACTTAAATTTAAGATACCCTTGTGTTATGCATTAGAATATAGTATAGATACTAGGTTATTGCCAAAGGCCTTCAAGTTCAACGGCACCACGAGTTTCTCCCAAATTTCCACTAGGGAGGCCTGAGTTTGAATTTCATTGCTAACAATTTTGTTGGTAGGCAAGTCATGAGGTTTTACAAGGTAATCGGTTTCCTTCTTGAATGGTTTGGCGCCATCTTCGAGTATCAAAATAACAATGAACGGTTGTAACTCCGTCTGAGATGTGAATATATACCTTTGAGCTTGAATACGTCATCGTTCAAAAAAATTGATACTCGGTTGTTATAACTAGTATATGAGCTTAGAGGCATCTCTCTTTAAAGTTTTCTTCGACTTTTAAACTTATCATTGGCCCTTTTACTTTCGAAATAAATAACTAAAACTAAATAATGTTTTTCAAAATATAACTCACTTTGTTTGTGAAGAAGATTCTTTTATCAGGATTATCATACTTGGAGTGAACCCAAGATTCACACGAAAATGTCACGTTGCCATCGTCAAGCACAATATTCTTGATGTACGACTCTTTACGAAGTTCATTCTCTACTAGTATCGCACCTATATCGCCGAAGTCATAAGGAACACTAAACTCGAACTTGTATTTGTACAATTTACTCCCATCGTCTGAACCATCAAAACTCGCATATGCCTTAATCGTCTCCTTCTCTTTTCCTAATGCTTCATAGACATGTTAAATAGGAAATCATATGTTAGGCTTAGTTAAATCACAATCTTACTTACATTATATGACTGATCACTTATGTTAATGGAAAATGAATGAAGATAACCGTTGGGATATTTAACCTTTTTATATTAAAGTTGTTTATGTAGCAATCCAAGTAAACCATGCCAATATATTATTGGCTTTGCCCCAAAATAGGTAAGGTTTACATTGTTTGTCAAATTCTTTGTTTGATTGTAAATTTATATATGAGGACGCAGTGGCGAAGATTCCTTAGGACCTGGGTGGCCCTGCCCCTGTTTTTTTACGTAGTGGTGTAAATTTATCTGTTTTAGTCCTAAATTTTTATACATAGTGTAAATTTAGCCGTTTCCGGCCCAAAATTTTTATACGTAGTGTAAAATTTAGCCGTTTTCGACCGAAATTTCTTATACGTAGTGTAAAATTTAGCCGTTTTCGGCCGAAATGTCTTATAAATAATGTAAAATTTAGCCATTTTCGACCGAAATTTTTTATACGTGGTGTAAACTTAGCCCATTTTCCTCGAAAATTTGATCCTGGCCACCTTCGTTTGTTAAATTTTGTATACATTTTGAATCCCCCCCCACCACCACTCCGGTGTCTTAGTCCAAGCTTCGCAACTGTGAGGACGTTTTATAAATTAAACTAAAGGATAATACTTTATACTCATTAAATGGAGACTGGTTTTGCTATAATACTTTTTGTAACGATTTTGTTTTTAGACTCTTGTGTTCAGTTATGATTCTTCTGGTCCAGAAAAAATATGCATCACTCTTTTTGTATATTTAAACTAAAAAAAACGTTACTTCCATTTTCAATTAACTAATTTTTTAGTTTTTTTTTACATCTAATTTGGATAACTGACGGGTCACTAGCCCACCCATTTATCTTTATTACCGGAGTACCAGAAGCCACCCTCAAGAGGAAACACATCATAGATGGGATTTAAACCCAAGATCTTCCCGTTTTTAAATTGGAGTATCTGGGTGGCTCACATCAACCATTTGAACTGAAAATCACCGGCGTTTAATAAAGTTTAGTTAAATGATATGTTACTACCTAATTAGCCTTTTGTTAAAAGCCATTTGTTATATATAGAATTGGAGTTCAAATTATATATCCCTATATTTCCCAACAAACATTCAAGACAACTTTTATAATATATTTATTCTTTAAAACACTCTTTACTTACTTTGTAACATACATACCGACTTCTCACAAACAAAAGTCATTGAGAAAGTTAATTTGGTACAAAAAATTATAAATAAAAAACCACGCCTTTTTAAAAATCTTCACTCCTAAACTAACATGGTGAAGTTTTATTAAAATTAATAACTTTTGTGACAATTTTTTTGTAATGTGAAGAATGTATACTCACAATCAAGATCAGCAGAAACAAGCTCCAACAAAAATGACTTTCCAAAAAGATTAGTAGCACAATCAGCCACAGTTCCTAGAAGACCAGTGGTCACACCCGCAAGCGCACCACTACCGGTTGGTTGAACATTGACGACACCTTTAACAGTTGTGAACTTGTCAACACCTATAGCGGTTGTGATCTTGTCAACAGAAGTTGAGACCACGGCTTTTATGTTACTAGGTTTGTATCGAGTACTTCTATGATAGCATTTCTTCGTTAGCGTGTGTCTAAAGATGGTAGTGGTGATGAAAGGCGTGGCTAGGGGCGGTATGTTAACGGGTGTGCCTAGTGCCGATTGGTGGTGAGATCTCAACATGGTTATTTAATTTTTGATTTTGTGTAGATAATAATTTCTCTTGTTAAGTTTCGAGTAGCCATCTAATTATATATGGAAAGTTCATGCCAATAATGGTCCCATGATAAATGTCTAGGAAGTCTCTTCCATTCATTTTATTGCAAGAGACAAAAGCATATTAAATGAATATAACTTTATATAAATATCTAGAAAAAAATAAACTCTATAATTTGAATAGTAAAACTGTATTATACTATTATTCATTTTCGTATAGCCGCCATGCAACGTATTTAGATTATATCAACGGTCAACTTAATTACAAGTTGCAACATAATCCAAAACAATCCTCTTGTATTCATATACACATCTTTTCAAATTGTTAAAATTCCAAAATGTAAGTTTTTATAAAGTTTGGAATAGTAACTAAGTTTTAAAAATATTTTAATTAAATCATTCAAATATAAAAGGTGTTTCAATTATTTTAATTAGTTGAGCATTCGTATATTACAAGCATATTCTTTTTTATACAAGTTATTATGAATGATATATATGAGATCTATATGTGTTTGAAATTAATGCATGTATAGAATATAATGTGTATAAAACATTTACTTGAAGTATCACCCAATTAATGTATTAAAAAGTAATTTATTATTTTAGCTTTAATATAAAATCTCATTATTTAATTGTTATTTATAAGTTACGAATGCCACTTCCATTTTGGTGGGGTGGTACTCAAGTTCGAATCCCGGCTTATATGAACGCTCTGAATATTTCACCTACACTCCAAACACACACCTCCACTTCTTTCTTTACATTTAAAAATTAAAATTCAAGAACAAGGATTGTAGCTCGTATTATGTTCATCTAAGTCAAAGTAACAATAAGCATCAAGATAATAAGCTAGGTGCAAGGTCCAAGATCAACCGGTTCATTCTTTTAAGGTATAAAAGGTATTGTAGTTAGATTGGGTTGAATTTGGTATGGAATTAGATCGGGGTCTTGTGGATTAATAAAAATACAAACTTGGCATTAAAACATGAAACTTTTGTTGCCTAAATTGGTTCTAGTATATTAAACGAGTTCTGATGTCGAATCATGTAGCATTTGCAAAAGGCTGGGCTTTGGCTACACTGATTTATAGGCCTAGTAAGTTTTGGTGGGCATAGTAGCCGAAATTGCATGTTTGGAGTATCCGCAAAAATGGGCCTTGCAGATAGTATCACTAGTTTACATTACGGATGGGAAGTGTTAACCGCATAGGCTTGATACGATTGGGCCATACGGATACCCTGAAGCAATTAGGCCCACCTAACGAAAAATATTTCACTTATGCGGATGAACTATTAGACTTTCATGTTTGATTTGCGAATTGCCTATAGGCCCACTGCGATTAGAACTTGTGGCCCATGCTGATGGACCTAGATGGCCCATGCGAATGGGCTATGCAGCTGGCCCAGGTGATTGATGTCGAAAGGTTAATCAAAAATATTTGTAAAAGACTAAAAGTTACCTTTACTAGAAATGGCAAGCAAGGTGTCGAATCCACGGAGAACCAGTGGAAAATGTTGATCGAGTTTATCATCTAATAGTGATTATACTGGCCGGACAAACGATGTCAAACAAGCTTTTGAAAATGATTTAACTATGAAATAATTTGGAAAACAAGTAACTTTAATTTGTAAACACTTATTAGAAAAATATACAAATACAGGTTTCAGGTTGTGAAGCTGACTGGACAAGTCAATTAAACCTGTTTGGAAATCTCTTTGTTCTAATAAATAATCAAAAGACTAGAAATTTGGCCCTGTTGATTATTATAAATTAATCCAAACAATTCACACAGCTTAATAATAATCTAATGAATTACCAGTTTTAGGTATATATATATATGTGTGTGTGTGTGTGTGTGTGTGTGTGTGATCAATTCAATGGTTAAAGATAAATGGATTAATGATGATAAGAACTCAATTCTAAATGTTAATGACCTTATATCAATTAATTGATAAAATCTCAAAACATTTAATTGTGAAAAACAAATTTATCAACATAAACGAACATAAGATTTAACTAACCGAATTATTAACCAAATCCCAATCCAAAGTCACTAAATCAAAAAAACTCCAACTACAAACACAACCCTATGCTCGGAGATGGTCACGAATGTATTAGTCTTGCATCCTCATCTTGAATAACTTGATTCTTGATTGGAAGGATGAATTTATGTTTGAAAGATGTTAAGATGGTGAAGAATGGCTCAAAAATCGTCCTTGGTGGCTAGGGTATGAAAAATAATCGACCTAGGGTTTTATCGGGCTTAAATATGGAAGAAAATGCTAAAAAAAAAACGAATTCCCAGTCGACACCACCCTTACGATGTTGTTTTTCTTACGACCAGCTTACGACCATTTCTCCAAAGTCTCCACCGTAAGCTGTAAAGCCACCGTAGCTTACTGTATACTCAGCACTAAATCTTCCGTTTTTCATTTTCTCGATGTCCAATCGCCATTCCGAACCCCCGGTTGTTTTCTTTTATGCATAACTTGATTCCGTCATATATGATCCAAATTAGTTCCTTTAAGCTCCGAGCACATGCAATCGTAAAACCAATCAAAATACTCGTATTCGATATACAGGGCCGTCCCCGAGGATTTATATACCTCGGCCGAGCTGGAAAAAAAGGCCCGTATAGTTTAAACGGGTTTTTGGATATAAATTTTTTTGGGGTGTATATTTAAAATTATTAATCATTAATCGGTTTACGCAAAACAAGATCACCAATAATTTATTCTTCAAAAAGTTTTTCTAACCTCTTTGAGTATTGATTTCATTGGTATTTAGAAGAGATGATAGAACTCAACTATTGTTTAAGGTTTCTTTTACTACATATTCTTCTAGAGAAATATTTTAAAAGAAATAAACATGTATTGTTAAATTAAAAATTAGAGCAGGTCTTATAAATTTATAGCCAGCAAAGTTAAAAGCTTGATATAAAAAATATAATAATCATATAAAATTAGAAAGAAAAAAGTAAAAGTAAAAAACTATTAGTTATTCAAATCATTTACTCATTTAATAATAAAAAAACTAAAAATAAATTTACATCTTAGTAATAAATAAAAAATAAAATAAATTTACAACTTAAATTAAAGTGAAAACGTATGCATATAAACATACCATTATTGTTCACTGGTGGAGTGGTGTTGTCAGGAGAGAGAAAAAAGACAAAAAAACCAAGTAAAAAAATATTACTTTTCTTCAACAACCATCATCTTCCTCATTTAATATCTACAACTCACTTCCTCCGTAAAAACTTCTATGTATCACTACATAAAAGATTAAAAATATATAAAAATAATTCTGGCCCTAAAAATTACGTGCCTCGGACGGTTGTCCGGCTCACCCTACCCAAGGGCCGGCCCTGTCGATATATATATATATATATATATATATATATATATATATATATATATATAGGATTGATTCCTTTTAAGAACCGCTTTGAGTTTTAAGAACTCGAAAGAACTCAATGTAACAATTTTTTTTTTAAAATTTTTTTTTACACATGTGTAATACGTAAGTGTAAGTAATGTACAAAAAATTACATTATTTTTTTACACAACGAATCGACTTATTACACATGTGTAACTAACAGTTAAACTTGTGTAATTATCAAAAATACTTACTCTCTCTCCTGCTTCATTTTTTTATTACATTTAATCTCAGCCACATATTTCATGTCATTTAATTAAATGTGTGGTCCAAATTTGAGTTCTTAAAGTTCTTACAACTCAACATGGTTCTCAAATTATCCCTCCCCTATATATATATATATATAAGCAACTAAAACACATAGTATTAAACATTAGAAACACATTCTTTACCCACTCATCACATCTCCACACTTATCATTTTTCGTCCCGGAAAAGAATCACAATGGAATCACAATCAAAAAGTGTTTTCACAAAACACGTAGGTTATTTAATTAATGACAGATTAACACAAAAACTGTGATTAGCGGTATTTTTGTCCAATTAAACCCATGCACTAATACTTACCATAACAAAGAAGGTGTGAAAAAGATATTAGTTCATGTGATTAAGTGGAACCCACATTAACAAGCCCTGAAGCCGCCTTACCACGCTTCATTATGGTTTTACCGCACCAGGCCACCTCAACTTGACTTAAACTTTAAAATTAGTTGATCAAAACTTTGCACAACAAGGTGTACAAGCTAAGACAATCAAGGATAGTGTTGTCCATCTAAACTCAAGCATCAAAATATACCAGAATGGGCGTTAGATACATTTAAGGTATAATTAAGTAATTATCTAGCAAGTGGTCCCCACTATATGACATACCCCATTATCAAGCAACACCCCGTTGCGCATCATCCCAGGTGAATATGCATGATTTCATTTGTATGTTTAAACACGTTGTGTCTCAGGTAAGGTCTTTCTTAATTGTATGGACCGCGTCAAAGTGGACAACGAGTGGCTAACAGCGGGAGCGATCAACTCATTGTTTAAGTATACGGTGAAGTACCTAATGATCATTTATGACTTTTTATCACTATCTTGAAAGTGATTTGCATTTGCTATTTTGGTAGTAGTAACTACAGGTTTAGAGTTTTAGCTCAATTTAATATTCGTAAAGCTACTTAGGCGATACGAATACCCAAATGACAAACGTCATAAAGACCCGGAATTTCATAACCCTAAAGCATCCTATAAATAGAGGATTTAAGGCTATAAAACCATACGACGTGAAACGTTACCACTTAAACTAGAAGTATATTCATTTTAGTTTATATCACAATTGCTATGTCGTTTAAGTTAGAGAACTTAATTAACTTGATTAACTTAGTAACACCATTAACTAAGCTAACCCAGTTAAGTTCAATTAATTTAGCTAGCTCAGTTAATTAAAAGATTAGTGTTTAACTGTTAGCCGTGCTCATTTGAAAACGGGGATTACGATCCATTTAAAGTGTAACACGTTACATGTGAGTTTCTAAACCCCTCTTTATATTGTTTTAAACATGGGGGTTTGTGTGCATACGTAAAGGTAAGTTAAAGATAAGTTAACGAATAGTTATGTTTAAGCGTATTGTTAGTCATCTATCCCGCGCGATGGATTGATAGTGACTTTTCCATGAGTGTACCCTTACGGGCTTGATAGTGGTTCTTCCATGCATTTATATTGGCAACACCTTTGTTGCGTGTGTTGGCAGTTGCAATTACGTATAGTTCGTAAAGAGTTGATAGTCAGTCATCTTGTTATGCTATGATAATTACACTTACGTTATGTTTGTGCTTCGACACACCAGCGTTACTATATTGAAGTATAGTAGCAGTCAGTTGGTTAAAGCTGCTAGAACTAACTCAGCGTATAGATGATGCTTTGTATGCACACCAGGTTAGTAGTAGGGGTGTTCAAATTTCAGATATCCGATCAGATAGTGACTTAGTTATACGAAAATTTGTAAAAAAAAAAATTAAAAAAAAAACTGTTTTAAAAATTAAACTTACAACATCTCAAGAATCCAAGTTTTCCAATCCAACAAACTAGACACAAATTGTTCCAAATACAAACAAACAAGCAAATAACACACAATCCATTATTTAAAATAAACAAGCCAATACCTTATCAAGATGGAGAATGGAGAGACACAGTGGTGGAGGGCTGGAGGTCGTGAATGACGACGGTAGGGGAGTGGAAATGGTGACGAACGACGATCATCGGCCGTGGTCCACGTAGAAACAAGAAGGAATGAAAGAGAGAACAAAGATGACTAATAGAGAATTAAAAGATGGTTCAGATTAATTAAAAGGGCGTATGGTTTAGAAATTAAGGTTTCCTCTAATATTAGTTGGTAGATAAATCAGAATTAAAAAAAATATTAAATCTAATATTTCGGTTATCCGAACTATCCGAAAAATCCCAAAAATGCTATCAAACCCCGAATTTTCAGATATCCGGGATTCGAATATCCGAAATTTAGGATAGTTCAGATACAAATAATCGGATAATTCGAATTCGGATTTTTTTGAACAACCCTAGTTAGTAGATTGAAATGACAGAATAAGTACAACTGGAGCATGGAGGGTTATCTGTGTTGACGACTGGCATCCGATAGTTTTAGTTGTTATGTTGAACGAGTTAATTAATTAACTTATGTTTGGGCATTTGAGACAAGTTGTAATGAAAGCCTTCCGCTTCTTTGTGTTATTTTGAAGTTTAAGAACTATATATGCAAGTGAAATTTCAATTGTTGAGACGTGTCATGTTCTACCGTTTCATTCTTATTTTATTATATTAGTTTACATATAATTTTTTTTTATTAATTCTTATATGTTATAAACTATGAATTATATGTGTGAAATATTTCTACGTGGTGAGATTTGTTTAAACGCCATTACCTTTATTTTTAAAAAATAAATACTAAGACCAAAAAATAAGAAGAAAAAAATCTATAAAGAATGTCCAGTGACCTGTTCGTTGCATCCTATTAGCCTATTAGGTTGTGGATTTTTCTTATTATTAAAAATGACACATTGCACTTTGTAGAATAAAATTAATAAATAAACTGGATAAAATATTATTTCTATATTTTTCTATTATTAAAAAAGATGCATGACACCTTATAAAATTATATGTAATGTAATAGAATGAATAGTTATCCAACAATGCACGAAATAAATATTTTTAATATATTTCTTATTCCTAAAGAAAATTGATTATAAAATATCTATAAATTGAATAAATATCAATTGTTGCTAATAGGTGTAAATAATTAAGTTTAGTTGGATTATGTAGTCGGAAAACAGAAATTAGTTTTCATAATAATAAACGAGATAAGTTGATTATATTGTGAATGAATATGATACTATGTTTTTTTTATTTTTATAATATTCAGGCTTCTCGTTACTTGTTAGTTGTACTCATTTTTTTTTTCTTCTAATACAATTTGACCTTTAAAAAAAGGTTTAATAAAAGTTATTCGATAAATTCATATCTTAATTAACTTTACTTCATATGAATAATATATAACTAATATATGCTTTTTCAAAATTTAAATATTCATTGTTTTAAAAGTCAACTTTAGAAAACTCAATTTTCACGTACGAACATAAGTACGGAATTTTGGAATACCACATTCTTCATATATTCATATATTTTTTTTAATTTATGTGTTAATTACTTAACATTTTTTTAATGATCAACAAAATTTTGTTAACAAACTAACAAGATGCTAATTGCTAAACTACCGAAATACATCAACCAATACAAAAAAAAAAAAAAAAAAGAAACTCCTAGCCTCACCACCCAAAACAAAAACAAACAACAATAACATCAATTACAACCGAAATCTACACCAATTCTCCCATGATCACCGCTCCTTTTAGACATATTCTTGATCCAAGATATCCGAGATCTTTAATCTCTTCAATACTTAACATTTAACACATCATGGTAAATACTCTCTTAGCCTCATGCAATAAACATAATACCAAAAATTGAAATTGTATACCTTTTTAATGAAAATTAACATTTAATTAAGTTTAGTTGAAAACAGAATCTTGGAAAGATGCTAACCATGGGAGAGCATATGCTAAAAAATCAAGACATTTTCATGCTTATTGTTTTTGGTATATTTGGGTTTCTTGCCTCCGAAGTTATTGTGTTCCTGAAAGAATTTAGTAGGTCATGCACAGTAACTTATCGAAGAAGCTTAACTTTGTTTTTCGGAAGCATCAGTTTTGCTATTCATTGGTTGCGACAACTAATTTTTATTGTGATTGAGAGAACTTATATTTACGGAGTCTACTTTACACCTCTAACATTTTCATGGTATATTATTACCTTTTATATAAAACCTTATTTTTGTAGTGTTATATTTTTTTGAAATAATATATAATGTAATCATATTTATTTTTGTCATTTTTTTTAAAGTCCAATGTTGAAAATTCAACTTTAGACCAATTAAATTTCATATGCTAAGAAAGGAATATTCATTTTGTAAATAATTGGGGAAAAAAAAGATTTTAGACATCTTTGTTAACGAATGTACAAATGTGTCATATTCGGTTTGTATTTATGATGCACAACTTTTCTTTTTCAAAATGAAATGATAGTGGATAATTTTGAATTCTTTTGAGGACATAAGGTTTTAAGGCTTGCCGTTCTACAAATACCATCTTGGCTATCTAACCACTTGTATAAGTTTATACGAGTCGTATAAGATCAGAATTGTGTCAGTTTGTATCGACATGCATCAATTTCTGTTTTTGATGCCTCGTATAGCCCTATATATAATATATTTAGCTAGCCTAATAAAATATGAGAATACAAATTATATACAATATTTATATTATATTATACATAATAAATAAGTAACTGGTTGTCTGGTTACGCCATACATGTCACAATTCTGTGAGCTCAAGATAATTTTTCTTGCTTATGTAATAATTAGATTTAAACAAGCAAACAAATAAATCTGATTTACACCACAAATCTCAATCTTATGATATTGTTTTTCTCTTTGTTTTTTTCTGACCCAAATAAACATGTTCATTTTTCTCTCTTCCAACACAAATGCCATCGATATGGATTTACCATTGAAGACTTGTGTCTTTAAACACGACATGTTCTCATCAACTGGGCTTGTATTGTTAGTGTTCAACTGACTGGGTTTGATTTTGAAAGGTTAATTTGGATATAAATTTTATTAAAAACCAAGTTATAAACATGGCTATTTTTTATTGTTTTTTCTATGTTAATTTCAATATAATAAATTTTATTAAAAGATAAGTGCTAAGCAAAAACATGATAAACGACACAAATATATCTTTTGTATGTTATATAATACATCAATCTAACAATTGAATTACACAAGTATGACACAATAGGACACAAAAGTAACCCATTTATTCCAAAAAATCAACAATAAAACACAATACTAAAAACCATGGATATAACCTTAACTATTGACACAATCCAACTAAATAGATATGTTGTTAATTTGCAACACCTCTCCCACTCACGCCACTTTCAGAATACGGTTTCAAATGTTGATACGGAACCAAACCAGCACCACAACGGTTCTTCAAATTGGGATAAGTGTTCCTTTAGTCTATAATTGCTTCCAACTCATTCATCCTTCCACTAAACTCCTCAAAAGCCACCTTTAATGTGGGCTCCGCCGCCTACGCCGCCTCAATATTACCCCTAATATACTCTTCATCTCGTGAATGACTTGATAAAACATCATAAAGCAGTAATATTTGTGTTGCTTGAAGTTGAGAAGGAAAACACTTTAACAAAACATCATCGGATCGTTTAATAAACGATTCCCATTCTTTGTCTATGGGTCTTCATTAGGCATTTTAGTTCGGGCAACCGTAGGCCTAATGGGAACATATCCCCGGAAATCATATTGACCACAGTTGACCGCTGAATGTTGACCGACAACCATCCAAATGATGGTTGAAATGACCCTATTCAAATCTTGTTGGGTTTTGAGTTGTGGCCACCTTATTTCATCTTTCTTGTCTTCATGACAAGTCGTACGGATTTCATTCCACAATGCTTAAAGCTCTTCATCAGAAATTGTTATATTTGGTTGAGGATAAAATGCTTGACATAAGAAGTTGCCCAATGTTCAATGGCATTATATATTGGTAAACCATCATTTGCATAAGGACACGTAATCCTCGATTGTTAGTTTCACACCATGAGATGCAGTTGGATCTTTAGTCGCCATACCCATATACAAAGCCATACAAACTATGAAGAAAACAAGTACATTGTTTGGTAAAAGGAACCAACTAATAGCTAATAAATTGGTGAACAATGGAATCATGAGCTTGGACATAAGCCTTGGCTAGCTTCAAGAGTCATGCACTAGTGGCAACCCAAGCGAGTGTGTAGACATGTTTCAAGTTTCCACAATGGTTTTTCGTTAGATGCTCGGCGATTTAACTCAATGGCTAGTGACCTCAATGTTTCACTAGGATTAAGAAATATTAAAGTTATTGAAGTGTATACGGCTGTCCATTCAAACTCTCTTATGGTAATCCAACATTAATAAAATTGGTATGGAAAATGAATGAAATTGGTGTGGAAAAATTAAAATGTGTTGCGGATATTAATTGGGTTAATATATTATTTTGTAAGTTAGTCATTTCAAACTGTTAATATAACTATTCATCAAATCATCAGTCTACATGATTTATTTTAAGAGTTGATTGCCCAAGTTTAGCAAAGCGTGAGAGCGAAAAGATGGACACATAACTGACCAACTTATTCAATTACAATAAACACGATTGAACCATGGGTTAATTATGACCCAAATCATTCCCACAATCCAACTAGATAGATATGCTGTTTGAAACACCTCTTCCGGTCACGCCACTTTCTGAATACGGTTTGAGAAGTGTATACGGAACTAAACCCGCACCCCTACGGTTCTTTAAATTCTGATTCGCATTCCTAGAGTCTATTATGGATTCAAGCTCGCTCAAACTTCCACTAAACGCCTCAAAAGCTGCCTTTATAGTGGGCTCTGCCTCCCATGCCGCCTCAATATTCCCACCAATATACTCTTCATCTGGCGAATGACTTGATAAAACATCATAAAGCACTAACATTTGTATAGCTTGAAGTTGGGATGGAAAAGACTTCAATAAAACATCCTCGGGTCGTTTAATAAACAATTCCCATTCTTCTTCCGTGGGGTCTTCGTTAGGCATTTTGGTTCTAGCAACTGTCGGTCTCATGGGGACATACCCCCCGAAATCATATTGACCAAAGTTGACCGCTGAATGTTGGCCGGCAGACACCCAAATGATGGTTGAAACAATTCCAATTAAATCTTGTTGGGTTTTGAGTTGTGGCCACCATGGTTCATCTTTTTTGTCTCCATGACCAACTGTACAGATTTCATTCCACCATGCTTGAAGCTCTTCATCAGATTCCACAAGATTCGGTTGAGGGTAATAATGGTTGATATAAGAAGTTGTCCATTGTTTAATGGCATCATAAATGATTAAACCATCATTTGCATATGATTGTAAGTTTTAAACCGTGTGGTGCACTTGAATCTTCAGCCGCCATTCCCCTAAACAATAATAAACAATTAGTTTGATCGAACTTCTTCTTTCTTTGAAAATCGGTACTAGTAGTATTATTTCTAGTGCAAAAGTATACCTGCTAACTAGGTCAGCTGGAAGTGCATTATGATCAAAACGCCATAACTGATCATAAGCATCCGAGGAAAGTTGCATAGTATATTTATCTGGGAAAAATATTTTCTCTACGATACCACCGGCATTGATGAGGATTAGTCTAGCTAAAGAATTGATTTGCATTGTGTAACGGAAATGAGGACAAAGTAGTCGATAAATAGGATGCATTTGGCTAAGTTGGCGACGAGTAGCAATTATGAAAGGCTCCGTAACACAATGTGTTGTTAGCCTGCATTGTTATAAAGTTATATAAAACTAAATTAAAAATGAGTAACTCCCAATCAAACAAGTAAATTGTTAAAAGGGAAGAACTGAGCGAACCAATGGCTAATAAGTTGGTGATAACCAGCATCATGAGCCAGGACATGAGCCTTGGCTAGCTTCCAGAGCCATGCATCAGTGGCATCCCGTGTCGGTGTGTAGGCATGTTTCCAGAGTGGTTTCCCGTCCGATGGTGGGCGAGTCAACTCAATGGCTACGGGCCTCAAAGTTCCATCAGGATTAAGGAACACTAAAGTTCTTGAACCGTACAGAGTTGTCCCTTCAATCTCTCTTATTTTATTTACATAAGGCAAAATCAGATCATGGTAATCCAACATGAACAATTTCTTTTGTGCTAAAGCCTGCATGAACATAATTTCTTTCTTTCAAACACTAAGACTATCCACAATTAGAAACCTTAAAAACACCTAAAACATGATTAGCCAACTACCACATTTGAAAAACACTCTTCTTCAAACACCCAAAATTTCTCTTGGCAAGGAGACCCAAAAGCACCTAGATACAAATAAACTCTTCTTTTTTTTTTACATAATTACTTTTCTTAGTTCAATGTCTACTACATGTAATTATATGCAAAAGTTCAATATATATTTATATTTTTTACATGTAAAAACATGGTTTACAGTTCCCCACTTTTTATGTGGTTCTCTTTTAAAAACACACACACACACACAATATATATATATATGTGTGTGTGTATGTATGTATGTATGTATGTATAATAGAATATGGTTATAGCCCCTAACAACCACTGTTTTTCGGTGTTCATCCACAAATCCGGAGAACCGAAAACCACCCAAAACCATGTCTTCCCCAATGGTTAAAACCAGACGACTCACCAAGAATGATACCGAAAAACGAATCATTGTGGGTGGCCTAATAAACTTCACAATCATTAGTAACCACTATTAACTTTTGCATTACCTCCTCAAGAGTCATGAATTCTTTAATCTCTTCCTCTACAATCTCCTTTGTGATTGCTGATTCAGCCGATCCGTAGATTTCAGGATCTAATTTACTCATCAATGGCCACTCCTAGATATAAAAACATGTCATAATCAATCATCAAACATCTTATTAAGAAGATGCAAATGTTTAAGGGTTGAGATTTCGAGTTTATACCGTAACTAATTGTATGCTACAAGGATTGAGACCAGCAAGCATTTGTCTACAGAATTCCTCATCACTAAGCCATGAGAACCTATCTCCTGCAATTAGAACAATTAAGACACTTAAAAACTAAACTAACAAACCATGCAAAATTATGTAAAACTGACAAGTGCTTACTATCAATGATTTCAGGAGTCTCAAACTGGATAACAGAAGTTGCTTTATCACTAGTTTCTTTGAAAAGTCTAGGTAAAGTACTTAAGGTTCCACTATCAGTGGCAGGGACATTAACACCTTGATTATAAAGTAAGTCTATGTCCGTGAATAATGGAAATCCCGTGTTTCCGTCTGTGAAAATCGAGTTTAGACTTGGTACGACTGCATGAAGCGCAGAGTACAAAGTCTTTGCTCCAAAGGTAACTGTCTTTATCTCGGAAAAATCTTCGTCAGCCGGTACATAAAACGGGAGCGCAGTTCTGGTTTCCGTTAATGGATCTGTAATTCAACATGCTTTGTTAATTCGAAAACAAATGTTACACTCATTCGTCTCAAATCAAATTACCACCACACCATGTCCCTTGTGGTGGTAAGGTGCATCCTCTCTATCTAAAGTAGGTGATTTATAAATGTTTTTAGAAGTATAGAGAAAATATGCAATATAATAATCCTTAACGTACCTTAACGTACAAGAATACCTATATTCACGAAAATGATCCATAAAATCACATCCCAACATCTCGGAATCATCAATACATACCCAATTAATTATTGATTCACCGAAAAAAACAGATTTGGATGGTCAATCGATCATTTTTTACTTTTTTTCACGAAACCCGTTTTATGAGCGTTTTAGTTTTTGGCTGAGCGTTTTAGGTTTTGCCTTTGAGCGTCTCGCATACCTATCGTACGTTAAGGCATTATCATACAGTATCTCGACCCTAGAAGTATATTAGTTTGTCATTTAATTTATATATAGACACAATTACGCAGTTAGTCCATGACGTTTCCTTAAAGTAATAAGATATATGTTTTTAACAATTTGAAATCTGGTTCCATAAAACAAAAATATGGCAATCAAAATAGCGTGAATTTTACCGATAGAGGACATCTTGCGACCAGTACGACACCGCCTAGGGTAAGGATGTTCATTGCCACCAAGCATCGGTCGTTCTGAACTTTGGCCTTCGTCTGGAGCTCCGAGATCGTTGTATAGATCATAATCATAAATTCTCTCAAATGATTTACGTTCTCCTTCACCGTTGCCCCGAAGTGATTCCAAATCTTGCTCTCTTAACGACTTCAGTGCATTCGGTGTTTCAGATGGAAGGTAAGACTACACAAAGAATATTGATGACAATTAGTTAAATAGATTTAATTTCAATAATTACTTTTTCTTTCGAACTATAGTGTTATAGTATTTCAATTACACACTTGATAAAAACCCATGCAGTCGATGATATATCAGTAATATATCGGTTTTCGGTCCCTGGAGATATATAAATCAAAATATTGGTTTAAAATATCGGTATCGATAATATCAACGATATTGACCGATATTTGACTGATATTAGACTAATATTTGACCGATATTCCCGATATCAGTGTTTTAAGTCTTAAGTATCAACTTTTAGTGTTTAATGCTAGTGTTTTAAGTCTTAATCAATTCTTACTTGCTACGATTGTTAGTGTTTTACAATTTGCCAAAGGTTGATTTGTTAATGATAGGCGATTATACTATATTATTAGTGTTAAATTGCTATATATATGAATTTTAAATGATATTAATATTACCGATATCCCACCGATATCTCATTGCGATAACCGATATCTCAGATATCGGTCCTTGACCGATATCCGATATTTTTCCGCATTAATTGCTTAGATAATTAAAAACCTCATTATAGTTGTTATATAGTGATTTGTGCTTAACGCTTTGGTTTGTTGGGCTCATCTCAGCCTTTATCGGGCACGAAGCAAGAAAGGAGGCGTACATGCCAATACGTGCTTGGATGACAAACACATCGGCACATCGCTAGTAGTGATTTGTTTTCGATGGCCTGATGAGTTCAAGACAAGATGAAACTAGTAGACACTGATCATAACGAGAGGTCACACATCTGGTACAGGATTGCTCATGTGACAATTTAGACCCCTTAAAGAGCCGGCCCACCTTATCCTAAAAGAGTCGATCGCATCCATAACTTTTAAGACGTATCTTATATAAAAAATAATTTTATACACACACACTGTTTTTAATATTAAATATATTTTGATAAATTACAAACTAGACGTCCCAGTAGGCATGGTAGCTCATTTGTTGGTTTCTCGCAGGGTCAAGTTCGATTTAAAAGAAAATTCGTTTTTCAAATATTTACACGATACCCTTTATTCTTATTATTTATTGACTTTTAATTATTCTTATTTTCTTTCTACTACATATTCTTTTAAATTGTTATTTAATAGTTGATTTTTAGTATATTATTTCTTAATACTTGTTTGCATGTAAAACCAACATAAAACCAAATCGTCCATTTTTACGGTTTTGTTATCATGCACACCCTAAAAAGATTAGCGTGGACCTTATCGGTGAAAAAGATTCTTTTATCTGGGTTATCATCTTTAGAGTGAACCCAAGAGTCGCATGTGAAGGTAACGCCGTTTTCAAGAGCTATGTTCTTGAAGAACATCTTCTTGCAATACTCGTTTTCGACCAACGCTGCTCCAATTTCTCCAAAATCCTTAGGCACATCAAAATTGCATTTGTATGTGTAAATGCTAGCGTCAAAATCCAGTGGTTCATATCTTGCATATGCCTTTATTGTTTTCTGATTTCCTTTTGCTGCACCAAGTAATTCAGTATATTCAAAACATTTAATACTGGTAAAAATGAAATTAAATTGATCAAATAAATGTTATGATATCATACATATGAAGTTTAGGATAATATATCTACATCTATTTATCTATCTATTTATAATAAATAAAAGATCACTCTCATGTCTAGGAGTGTCAATCTATTGTTTCGGGTTAGCATGTAGACGGTTTGAGGGTTGGTGTGTTGATAAGTGCAACCTGAACCTGACTCATATTATTATTATTCGTGTCCAAGATTTTAACCAAACCCATACACACAAAAATTCGGGTCAACCTGAAAACGACCCGTTTAACTGAATTATCGAAATAAAAATAAGGATTTTTTAATGGATATAATTTAGAGTAAGTAGAGCAAAGAAGTAATATGAATTTATTTTTATGGAAATACTAAAAATCTTGAATATTGCAAGTGTATATTCAGATTACGAAAAAAAATATAAGTATAAAAGTTTTTTTATATATGAATTTAAACGGGTTAATGGGCTAATCCGAACCCAATTGACACATATTGTACCGGGTCATGTTAGTCATCCTGACTCCAACCCATTTCTCAAACGGGTCTTATTAGTCAACCAAAAACATGTTTTCTTGTGTTTCAGGTTTGTGTCAAATATCAGGTTGTGTCACATGTCATCTTTATGTTTTTCATCTCCTACTTACCGGTTTCCTGTCTTATTAAATACACATCTTTTTCCAATAATGACTTCAGAAAATATGAAATACATACCACTAAAACATATTTATTTAAAATCAACTCCTATTTTTCTAAACTTTTAAATCTAATTAATTAAATTTTGATTCAATTAAATAGTTAATAAAATTCAAATTCCCAATAATGAATATGTCTTCGAAACCCACAATTATATTTTTAAATTTTTATTAGTTATTAGTATACGTGATACATTTTTTTCACCTAGTGATAAAGATTTAAAATAACTAAGTATTGATATTTTTCACCCCGTGTAATATACAGGTCGTAAATTAGTATGTAATAATCTTACGACTAAAAGGGTATATAACACGTACAATCAAGGTCATTAGAAACGAGCTCCAAGAGGAATGACCGGCCTAGAAGATCCGATACAACATCCGTAACACCACCAATACTTATAACACTTTTACTTACACCATCAAGGGCGGAGCTAATGGTTGGTAGGACCGTAATGACACACTTAACCGTGGTATTCTTGGTCACAAGGGGAGTTGATATGGCTTTAATGTTACCCGCAACTGAGGTGGGTCGATCAGGACAGCTTGCATTGTATTTGTTAGTGGATAGCGTGTGTTGACTAAGGATGGCGGGTGAGTATGCGGACGAGGATGAATGGTTAGCGGAGTCACCGCGGATGAAGGGCTTCTGGATTGGCAATAGGTTGTGAAGTGAATAAGTTTGGTTGAATTGAGATGTGAACATGATAACTTTATTTGTTGTATTTTTTTTCTATATGAAAGTTGCCACCATCACCTTTACTATATATAGAAAAAATTGAAATATTGTCGGCTATAGAAGGTAGATTTTCTTTCATTTTTAATTCATTCACTCACGTGTTATATTTAATAAATATATCTTGTTAGTTGTATCGATATCTTGTAATGTATGGCTATGATTAGTGGGGTTCAAAACCAGATATCCAAATGATCTTTCAGATAGCTGATTTCACTATCTGAACTTTGAACGATCGGATAGTGATGGATATTCGAAAATCTGAAGAAATAAAAAAACTTGTTTCAAAAATAAACTTACAAACAACATCTCAATTCTCAACAATCCAAGTTTTCCAATCTAACAAATTAAATACAAACGGTTCAAAATACAAATAATTAAGCAAAGCAAATAAACACAACCCATTATTGAGATGGAGAATGTATAAACAGTGGTGGAGGTGGTGGTGACGGGTGAGGGCCAACTGGAGATGGTGACAGGCGAGTAAATGATAGCCATGGAATGGAGAACTGGAGATGGGGCTTTAGAGACCAAAGAAGAGAAGTGGTTGCGGATTACAAATTACGGTTAGATGTGCATCAGATCTAATATAAGTTGGAATATATATTAAAATTAAATATTAAATTTAATATTTCGGATAGTTCGGATATCCGAACTATCGAAAAACCCCAAAAATGCTATCCGATCCGAATTTTCGGATATTCGGGGTTCGGATATCCGAATTTTCGGATAGTTCAGATACGTATCATCGGATTATTCAGATACAGATTATTTTGAACACCCCTAGCTATGATGCATCTTGTCTTATCTTATCTTACTCTTCCAATAAAAAAATATTGAGAGATATGTGTCATCACCATATTGAATCATGTCCAAACTATCCCGCCCAAATTATTATTCTTTACTCTCGTTCATTTTTAGCTATTCATGGGCACTCTTCAGAATATGTATTGGAGCGACGCTCAAAACCCTAACGCATCTCACGAGAGTTTTTCTTCGAACTTTGTTCTTCAAGGTACGCGTATAACTAATCACTAATCAGGTCAATTGGAATTGTTTGGATCTTAATCTTCAGTCTCATTGGTTGTCTATTTCTTGGTTATTAGCAATTTGCCATTAAACATCCCGATATGATGGTTTATAAATTAAATTCTCAACTTTTCGTATATTATGTTCATTAACTGGCTCATGACGTCACAGATGAAATGAAGAAAGATTATACTAAAGAATTACGAGCATCTTCAACATGTGTATATTTGATCCTTTATTATTTTTCATTGACTGTGTTTTTTTTTTCACTAGAATTTTGTTTAGTTAGTTTTTGTAATATTTGATCCTTTTAATAACAATCGTCATCATCCTCATTTAATGGTTAACCAATTATTTTTCTTTTGTTATTAAAGAATAAAATGACGAAGAATGATATATTTCCTTGGTTAAAAGGTGATGTTGAATGATAGAAAGGAAACTGGCGTGACAATATGTATACCACTTCGCGGCTTCGCCTTATGAAATGGAATTACTTTTATGACTTTTGGCTTTTGGTCAGAAATCGTTTAATATCAATTAATTACTTAAAAGGTGATGTTGAATGATAGAAAGGAAACTGGCGTGACAATATGTATACCACTTCGCGGCTTCGCCTTATGAAATGGAATTACTTTTATGACTTTTGGCTTTTGGTCAGAAATCGTTTAATATCAATTAATTACTGTAATTGTACATATTATTTCATTGTAATAAGCTAAGTTAGGATAAATTGGTTGTGGCTCAATGGTAGAGCACTCACTTTACTAATGAGAGGTAGGGGGTTCAAACCTCACTACCACCAATTTATATGGGAGATATGAGGGATGACCCTGACTTGCCGGGGTTCGAGTCCTGATCTCACCCGGTTTTACCGGCTCCTCGCTGTCGTGTTGTTTGGCGGGCGTGGGAGTCGGGTTTTATCCAGGGAATCCCTCAATAGGTGGACCGCTAGGGGCTCCGTCCGTCCGGACTAGTGGCCGGCTCGGGCTACCTTTAGTCAATGAGGGCCGCGTACGGAGTACCCGGCGTTACTTAGTTGGTCGTTCCAAAAAAAAAAATAAGCTAAGTTAGGGAGGGGATATATGTAAAAATCCCTTGTTTAAGTATATGTTTTGTAAATTAAGTTTTTTAAAATTTGAACTATATTTAAAGTGCATACACGTCTTTACATTTTAATGTTCTGTGATAGAATTGAAATTGGAAATGAAATGGAATCTTCTAAAATTAATGTATGTTAGGTTTGCAAATTTGATAACCGAATTGGAATGTTTAAAAAGTAAATGACTAAATTACTCTTATCCTTTTTTTTCTAATGCATCCTCTTTTCGTGGTTCAATTTGTGTTTTCTATCATGTAAAACTTGATTTTCATTGATTTTCATCTACGGCGGATTGATGATTTTGAACGGTTAATTTCGATATTATTTTATCAAAAACCAAGTTATAAACATGGATATTTTTTTTATTGTTTTTTCTATGTTAATTTCAATATAGCAAATTTTATTAAAAGACAAGTCTAATTTAAAACATTATAAACGACACAAATATATGTAGGGAGGTTTTGTGTTCTAAGGGGGTGTTTGGGATTGTTTATTTTCATCAACTTATAACCTGTTAACTTTTGAAAATAAATAAGATGTTTGAGATTGCTTCTGATGTGAAAGAGAAAAGTTAATAAGTTACACTTTTATAACTTATTAAGTTATTGAAAAGTTATAAGGATGTAGAATAAGGAATCCCAAACACCCCTCTAAGTCTAATGTACCAAACGATTTTAGCTTTTGGCACTCACGATTTGTTGGAGCTTAATAAGCACTCCTTGGTGTCAAAGCGGAAAGTGTGTTCAATGCCGTTTGTCTTTTATTATGATTTGGTGTGTATGAAAAGTTAAAAATGATGTGGTGTTCAATTAGAAGTTGGCTCAATTAAATAGCCTTATTTAAGAGATAAAGGACATGGAGTTTTTATGAATTCAAAATAGATCGAGAGAGTTGAGTCTCACGTGGGAGAGACGAGGTTTTTATTTGAAGAGGGGGGGGGGGGGGGGGGGGGGGGGGGGGTGTTCTGGGGGTAATTTCTTGTTTGTTTAATTATCTGGTTGGTAGTAATGTTTTGGTGTGGCTAGTGTCTTGTTAAACCTGGTTTTTCAAGTGTTAATCAAATTTATTTATTCCTCATTAAAAACAAATGAGCATGGGTGAATGTTAAGGTCTTTTCCATGTTAGCGATTACATATGTGCGTATGCAATGGCGAAGAATAGTGAGGACCCGGGGTGATCCGGCCCATGTTTATTTTGCGCAGTAGAGTAAATTTCGTCCAAAAATTTGTATATGTAGTGTAAATTTAGCGATGCTCCCTCGTTTACGATATTTTCAATACATTTTAAGGCCCCCTCTTCCCGACGAACTCGTCCAAGCTTCGCCCCCGTACGTATGTGATTGATTCCTAAGTTTTATCTTTTCACTTATATATATATATACACACGTTATAGGCACTAGGATGACACGATATCTTTTATGTTACATAACTAGTGTTTCACCCGGCGCGTTGCGCCGGGACACGTTTATAAAACTTGGACGGTGGTAAAACCCAAGTGTTGTCGGTCCCTGGACATTGAGGCGGTAAGTCAACACGAATTCGGTCGGTTTGGATTACGTCCGTTATGATATCGAAGGACGTAATCCAAACACTTTAACAAAACATCCTCGGGTCGTTTAATAAACGATTCCCATTCTTCGTATGTGGGGTCTTCGTTAGGCATTTTGGTTCTAGCAACGGTTGGTCTCATGGGGACATAACCCCCGAAATCATATTGACCAAAGTTGACCGCTGAATGTTGACCAGCAGCCACCCAAATGATGGTTGAAACAATTGTAATCAAGTCTTGTTGCGTTTTGAGTTGTGGCCACCATGGTTCGTCTTTTTTGTCTCCATGACCAACTGTACGGATTTCGTTCCACCATGCTTGAAGTTCTTGATCAAATTCCACCATATTTGATTGAGGGTAATAATGGTTGATATAAGAAGTTGCCCATTGTTTAATGGCATCATAAATAAGTAAACCATCATTTGCATATGGGCAATCCTCGATTGTTAGTTTCACACCATGTGGTGCGGTTGGATCTTCAAAAGCCATACCCCTAAACAATACCATACGAATTATAGAACTAGGCATGTAAACAAACTAAATGAATATGAACGTGGCATACTCATTATTATTCATTTAACTAAAAAAACAAACAAACCAGACACAAACAATTAAATGAGTGAAGTTTTTTTTATTGTGTTTGCTCATTCGTTAAGAAAATGAATTATGTTCATTCGTATCAAGATGAGCGAACTGCTCACAAACGAACATAAACGATCATCAATTAAAAGTAAACACGAACATCAATTTGTTGTGTCTAAAAAGTTAAGAAAACTAAGCCAACTAACTTGTAATGTGTTATATTTTAGTTTCATTATAAAACTAACTAAACTGTAATGGACATAAAAACCTGAAATAAATTTATAAACGAACGCATACGAACGAACTTAAACAAATGTAAACTAACGAATATACGAAACATAAACCGATTTATGTGACCGAACATAATTGAATTAATAGAATATAAATGAACGAACAAGACACATGTTCATGTTCATTCGTTTAACCAAATGAACAAAAGGTGTTGTTCATGTTCATTCGTTTATTAAATAAACGAACATAAACAAACTTATGGTCGAACAATTCATTAATAGGTTACAAGACGTTAGGTTTGTTTACATATGTATACAAAACAATTCATGTTGGATTACCATGATTTGTTTACATTGTTGTTGTTTATTGAGCAAAAAGTGTACATGCTAATAAGGTCAGATGGAAGTGCTTCATGATCAAAACGCCAAAGTTGATCATAGGCATCAGAAGAAAGTTGCATACTATATTTATCCGGGAAATATATCGATTCTATGATACCCGAGGCATCAATGAGGATTAATCTAGCAAGAGCATTAACTTGCATAGTGTAACGGAAATGAGGGAGCAATAAACGTTGGATAGGATGCATCTGGCTGAGTTGGCGGTTGGTAGCAATTATGTAAGGCTCTCTGACACAATGTGTTCTTAACCAATGTATAACAAGTTGGTGATAACCAGAATCATGGGCCAAAACATGAGCTTTGGCTAGCTTCCAAAGCCACGAGCCAGTGGCATCCCAAGCGGGTGTGTAGACATGTTTCCACTGTGGTTTCTCTTCAGATGGTGGACGAGTCAACTCAATGGCTAGTGGCCTCAATGTTCCATCAGGATTACGAAACATTAAAGTTCTTGAACCGTATAAGGTTGTCCCTTCAATCTTTCTTATTTTATCTACATAAGGCAAGATCAGATCGTGGTAATCTAACATGTACAGTTTCTTTTGTGCTAAAGCCTGCATGAACATAATTATTTTCTTTTAAATACTAACAAAACAATCATAATAATTGGTAATCATGTTTATCTTTTGTGTTACCTCCTCAAAAGTCATGAGATCTTTAATCTCTTCCTCAACAATCTCCTATGTGAATGCCGATTCAGGCGGTCCATAGATTTTAGAGTCCAATCTACTCGTCAATGGCCATTTCTAAATATGCACACATGCCACAATCATTTACATAAACAAATATGAAATTGTAGACGGCTTAGGGTTTATTGTTTTATACCGTAACCAGTTGTATGCTACAAGGATTGAGACCGGCAAGCATTAGTCTGCAGAATTCTTGATCACTAAGCCATGAGAACTTGTCTCCTGCATTTATAACCATTAGTTCACTAAGAACGAACCTAACAAATTGAAAAGTTTTACAACAATGATGCACAAATGACAAATACATACTATCAATGGTTTCCGGAGTCTCAAACTGGATAACAGCAGTTGCCGCATCAGCAGTCTGTTTGAAAAGTTTAGGTAAAGCATTTAAGATTCCGCTGTCAGGGGTAGCAACATTAACACCTTGATCATAAAGCAAGTCTATAGCTGTGAATAATGGAAACCCCTTGTCTTTGTCTGTCAAAATTGCGTTTAGACTTGGTAAAACTGCATGAAGTGCAGAGTATAAAGTCGTTGCTCCAAACGTAATTTCTTTTATCTCTGAAAAATCTTCGTCTGTGGGTACATAAAAAGGAAGCAAAGTTCTGGTTTCCGTTAATGGATCTGTAATGCAAGTATGCAACATATTATGTTAATGTTCAATGTCAGTCTCAGTCAGTTCATATAATATATATAGTGTGATAAAGTGATCTATTTTTACCTTTAGAGGACATTTTGCGACCAGTACGACACAGCCTAGGGTAAGGATGTTCTTTGCCACCAAGCACCGGACGCGCTAGACTTAAGTTGTCATCCGGATCTCCAAGGTCGTTATATACATCATAATCGTAAATCCTCTCAAAGGATTCACGCTCCCCTTGGCCGTCGCCTCGAAGTGATTCCAGATCTTTCTCTCTAAATGACTTTAGTGCATTTGGTGTTTCAGATGGAAGGTATGACTATGTAAAAATGTGGATGTCTATAAGTATATTGTATTTCTAAACTGATAACTCACTACTGTTTTACACTAATCCTCTGAAGTTACCATTTAGGCTTCTAGTATAATGTGTTCACTAAATCACAACATATTAGTATATTCCGATAATTATAAATAGTTATCATTCTATAATTAGGAACACATTTACATAGCATTATACATAAGTAGGGTTCTACTTAGTTTGGTAAAACTCAGGCGATGGTAAAATTCAAATGTTGAGGCGATAAGTTAATGTGAAATCAATCGGTTTCGGTTATGTGTGTTACCATACCAGTATTAAAATAAAAAAGTTATAAAAATTAAGGCGGACCAATGGGATGGCGTCGTTCGGTGAAACCAGACCATTGTTGATCCCAGGCATTGAGGCGGTGAGACTATGCAAATTTAGTTGGTTTTCGTCACGTTTGTTATCGTACCGAGACTAAAAAAGGCATTCGGTCGATTTTCGTTACGTTCGTTACGGTACTAGAATTAAAAGAAAATGCGGTCAGTCTACACGAATTCAGCCGTTTCCGTCACGTTAGTTACAGTACCGGAACTAAAACAAAAAAATAGCATTCGGTCGGTGTTCATTACGTTTTTACAGACCAGAACTAAAAGAAAACAAAAAAGAAAATAACGTGTCACGCACCAATAAGGTGATGTCAAGTTGCCAAATGGGTTCTTGCGGCACCAAAACTCTCATATATATATATATATATATATATATATATATATATATATATATATATATATATATATCGACACACACACACAGAGTAACAATAATTGTTAGGGATGAACATTTTGTCCTAAATACCCGTGCTCATACCCGTACATGTACTCGTACCCATACCGATTTAACTTATTCGGTACGGGTATTAGTACTCATTTTTGTTGATTTTCGTTACATGTACAATCGGGTACGGGCACATTTTGTATTTTGTACCTGTTTGGAATATGTAGGGGTTTAATTGAGATCCTTTATATTTAATATATAGAAGAAATTCTTCAACTATGTTATTATTGAGTAAGTACCAAATGCTTATTTAATATTAAATAATAGAACATCCAATACTCGAATAAACAAACAAATCACGTAAAGTCGGCGACCAAATTAGGGTTCTTCAATACTATTTTATCATTAATCGGTGACCAATTCGGTACTTGTAATAATTGGTACCCGTCACATATCTGTACGAGTACCGGTACCTAGACTAATTTCGGTTGTTCAAGATCGTCGAAAGTTTGGAAATAAGAATACAAAGTGGTAGAAAACGGATACCATACCGAAATACCCGTATCGTACCGTACCGAAAAATTTGGTATGAGTATCGGTACATGTTTTTATTGATTTTCGGTACGAGTACAATCGAGTACAGGTACAGATACGGGTACTATACCAAGCCCATCCCTAATAATAGTAATAGCAATAATAATAATAGTAATATATATACCAAACATGTTAACACATATTAGATAGAAAAATTTGAAGGATTAGTGTGAACCTTATCAGTGAAAAAGATTATTTTATCCGGGTTATAAACCTTGGAGTGAACCCAAGATTCACATGTGAAAGTAACGCCATTATCAAGAGCAATGGACTTGAAAAACATCTTTTTACTATACTCACTTTCTACCAACACAGCTCCAATTTCTCCAAAATCTTTAGGGACATCAAAGTTGCATTTATACGTGTAAACGCTAGTGTCAAAATCCAATAGTTCATATCTCGCGTATGCCTTCACCGTCTTTTGATTTCCTCGTGCTGTATCATGTAAATTAGAATTTCACAATACTTTTTTGTTATTGGATAACATATAAGTTTTCTAAGAATATATAATAAAGGTAAAACATTAAAAGGTATATAATTGTATATACTTACAATCAAGGTCATTAGAAACGAGTTCCAAGAGGAACGATCGGCCTAGAAGATCGGATACAAGATCCTTAACACCACCAATACTCACACCCGCATTACTTACAACGTCAAGGGCGGAGCTAATGGTTGGTATGACTGTGATGACACACTTGACCGTGTTGTCATTGGTAAGAAAGGGTATTGACATGGCTTTAATGTTACTAGTAACTGAGGTGGATCGAGTAGCGGTTGCACTAGATTTCATTGTGGATGATGTGTGTTTGTGGAGGATGGTGGGAGAGTATGCGGATGAGGACGAATGGTTGGCGGAGTCGCCGTGCATGAAGGGCTTCTGGATTGGTAGTAGGTTGTGAAGAGAATAAGATTGTATGAATTGAGACGTCAACATGATTACTCTCAATCTCACTTGTATTTGTGATTTGAAAGTTGGAGCTAAAACGTCTATTTTATAATGAGAAAATGTTGGCCATGAAAGAGTATAAGATGTCCTTTTAATTCACTTAAGTGTTATAACTATCTTTGACACTTTTGTTTATGGGTATAGACTTATAGTTTATTTGACCATATGATGTAAAATCTAATACGATGGTTACAAATACGGACGAAAATTAATATTTTAAAGCTTCGTTAGTTATTGTAAACGAATTGGCCTGTAAACGAAACAGGTTGACATATTTAACACGTTTAAAATTACACTGACAATTACATATTTTATAAGTTTATTCATCAATCAAATTACAACTCATCAACATCTTTAACTTTTCCAAGTTATTTACAAACATTTTATACCCTAACTCTTTAGGCCTATTAGATAAACTTGTTAATGAGTCATGTTCCTTCGTTACATGACTTTAATTGTCTCCGATTTAGAAATGATATTCTCGACAAAATTGATGTGAAAACGTTGGTTGGTTCGGTCGAGCTGGCTTGAATATTAAACTATATATGTTAGCCTAACTAACCTAGGAAGCAATGAGAATGCATCACATGTACGTGTGAGGGATTTATGTGTGCAGATAGAGTTGTAAGCGAACCGGACGTCAGGCGAATGTACGGTCGTCCGTTCGGCAAGAAGTTCGTTTATGTTCGTCCGTTTAATAAACGAACCGGACATGGACAAAAAAAATTTGTTCAGTAAGCTTAACGGACAAAGGCCAAGTCCGTTCGATAGTGTTCGTGAACGTCTGGCAACGTTCGTTCGATTACGTCTGTCCGGTATTGTAAGTGTTTAGACCTATCCAATATTGTAATTTAATTTAGGAATTTCTAGTGTTATTAATCACACTTTTGTATTACTACATATGTCTGATATATCTTATAGTGATTCACTTTATGTTATTATGTTGAGGGTTAAGTATATTTGGATATTATTTGGTGTAATTCCAAATTTGTTGGTGGAGTTGTTTGGATTTATGTTTGAAATTAATACGTAACCGTTTATGTTTGTCCATTAGTGTCGTTGTCCATTAATGTTCACATGTTTGTTTGTCCATTAATGTTCGATCGTATGTCCGTCAACGCCCGTTTACAATATTAACAGACGCACACAGAACACAGACAAACTCATTTCTTAATGAACGGACACGAACATGAATTTCCGTTCGGTCGAGTGTTTGTGAACCGTCCGTTTGTCCGTCAAACGCTTAACAGTCAGGCTCTCGTCCGGTCCGGTTTAATCCATGTACACCCTAGGTGCAGATTTTTGCGTCCATTTACGAACGCAGGTTTCCAACATTCACAACACCACCATTTGAACATCCTTTTTAAATACATCACCTTTTTAGTATCGTAATTTATATTGAGTGTCGGAACCGGACCGGTAATTTGACGAACCGAACCGGTAATGACTGAACAAGATATCAGTGTTTGTTGTTATCGGGAATGGTTTGGTGCTTTAATTTGTTTTATGGTTTTCGATACCCTTTATATATATCATGACTGGTTATAGTGTTAACACTAAACAATTTGTATGTAATCAAACCATTGGTAATAATTTTGTTAATTTTATAATTTATTTTTTCTTTGTACCACTGAAGAGGTAATTTGTAACTATATGTTTGTAACTTTATTTTCTTATCATCTTATGTTCAAATATATACACCACAAAGTGCGTGAAAGTCCTTAACATAATTGTTATGATATGATGCATGTAATGTAAGATTTTTTTTATCTGCCCCATTCTAATCTAACATATACCCGATATAATTAACTTATAGTTTTGATATAAGAACCATGAATGTTAATTACCAAATTTAGTATATAAGTTAATGCATGTCTATGTAACTCGATAGGGCGTTGCTTACACGGTGGGATGACTGAAAAGAAAAACTTTTTCTTAGATAACTTTTTGTACAAAAACTTTTAATGGTGGGATGACTGAAAAGAAAAACTTTTTCTTAGATAACTTTTTGTACAAAAACTTTTAATGGTGGGATGAATATGAAAAGAACTTCCACCCCTAAGTAAGAAAATTTCGACCCCTATGTAAAAAATTGTACTACCAAGTTCTTATGAAGTTTTTAATGTACTATATGCCTAATAAAAGATTGGAAGTATTCTCTTTGAGTTATGTGTTCCTTGTATTGTGTTAGTAGAAAGATATCTATGCGATGCGATGAGAAACACACTCTAATAAATGTTTGGGTCATATTTTGTTATGTAGTCTTTTGTATTATTTCGTGTTTTTAATGCTTTCATTATGTTAGCTTTCGTTTATTCTTGTAATATTTAGGTCTGAGGATCGTGTAAATAAAGCCCATCTTGGACCAATGAATGGAAACAGACATCGCATGTCTCCTACTATAAATAGTGGAGACATGTCCATGCAACACAACCTTTTGAAAACTTTCCTTGCCAACTCCCACTTTCTTTCAACTTTATCTTCTTTCTTTACTATTTCGGGTAATAACCAAACACAACTAGATCTGAGATCTTGGTTAAGTTGTAAATGATTTCCGCTAGCTTGCAACCGATATTGATTCAAAAACATGTCGTTTAATCCCGTCTTAAGGACCTACGATTGGTATCAGAACTTTCGGCTCTATTAGTTGAGGTTCTTGGATCACAACCTTGGATGTTGATCTTGTTTTCGTGTTTGAAAAGTGTGTGCAAGTGTTCTACGGGTTTGTTGAGGTGTTTAAAGATTCAAAACTGTCAAAAAGTGTGTAGGTCCCAAAATGACCACACGAACGGTTTTGCTCTTGACACGGTTTTCGAGATGGGTGCGGTAAATCAAACGACTGAACAAAAGATATAAAGATAAGATATATGAACGATCGAGCATTCGGTTAAAAGATTGATAATATTAAATTAGAACCGACCCACTTAAGGTGAGCTCTCCTTGGGTTGGGTGGGGGAATTTACACCATACAAACACACACTAAAATGAAATACAAGGTTACATATTTATAGCCAAACACAAATCTACTAAAAGATCTCCTCTCTTTGAAGCTAAACTCGTGCACCGAAGCTCTCGTCTCGTATCCGGATTTCGCCTCACTTCAAGTATTAACTTGACCATAACATATTTAACGCGTTTCGTTTTTGATATCGAAAGTCACCAAAATTGGCCATACAAAGTGTATTTGGATAAGAATCCGTACTTAACAATGTATTACACAATTTTCTTTTCTCCAGATTCCATTCGCATCGCTTCTGGGAACCAATCACATCGTATTTGATTCCATTCGCATTGCCATTAAGATTCTAATCGCATCTCATTTTGAATCTCAATCGCACTACATTTGGAACTCACTCACATTGCATTCTAGATCCTAATCGCATCAGGAAACAATCGCATTCGCATTTAGATTCTACTCGCATCGCATTTTCCCACAAACCAGTCGAATCACATTCCCAGACAGACCAGTCACATTCCTGACGAAACAAATCGCATCGCAATTTCCTTGAAACCAATCGCATTTTACAAAAAACCTGCATCGCATTTTCCCTTAAACCAATCGATTTTTTACAAAAAACCGCATCGCATTTTCCCTGAGACCAATCACATTTTATAAACAAACTGCATCACAATTATGTACAATTGCGATTCATTTGTACCTAGCCTTTTCTACCTATTTTACTGATGTTCAAAACTATTTGATATGGTGACTTGCTTATCAGTTTATAAAAAAATGTCTCACGATCCAGAATCGTTAACGAATTACATGATGTTTGAAAATGAGATTGGAAAACTCCAAACAAACCTCCTAAACTGTGTAATTAGGAAAGCAACTTTGAAGAGTAGAAGTGGAGGTTTAAGAATTATCTTGAGAATAAATGACTTTGTATTGTTAAGAGAATGGACCTCATAAGCCTACAAAAGACTTTGCTACTGGACCAATTGATGTTCCTATTGAAAGTTATTTTGATCCTGATAAGAAATCGATGCTTGATGACGAGATGGCTTATGGCATAATCAGTGTGTGTTTTTCCACTGAAATCTTTCAAACCTTGAGAGAATGCACCACCGCAAAGGGTATCTGGGATGCATTGGTTGAAAAGTTTGAAGGCAATCTGGATATGAGGGAAATCCGAAAGAAAAAGTTGAAAGGAGAATTCAATACGTTTAATCATAATTAAGGAGAATCGGTTACCCTTTTCATCAACATATTTGACGCACTAATTACCAAAATGAGAAGTGCTAGTATCACCAATGAGTTGTCAGAAATCAAAAAGAAGCTGTTGAATTCACTACATTACACATGAAACAGAAGTGTGACTACAATCAAGAAAACCACGAATTTGAATACAACAACACTCTCTGACTTGACCTCTACAATCAAGTCATTGGATATGGATGACAAGCTCCGAATGAATAGCCATGTCAGTTCTCTGAATCATGATGGTATCTCTATAGGTATTGGAATTAGCTAAGCTTTTCTTAGTCAGTCACATCCTACTGTTCATCCACTTCAATGGGTCAAAGTGGTTTAATATATAGTTCAGTCCAACGAAAACAAAGCTTTCATGTTATCTCGATTGTCAACATCAAACTCTGTTTAGGATATAGTAAATCAAGCTCTCAAGGCTCATGGCATCCACCAATCTTCAAACAATAAATAATGCAGTCCCCCCCGCCCCCCCAAACTCAAGTTAACGACTCTCACATCACTTTATTCCACACCTTTGTGGCCAACCATGAAGAATTGTTTCAGGGAAAGTTATTGCCTCCATCCTTTCATCATTAAGATCTTCTAGAAATCAAAGAACAGACTTTGAGAAGATGTATATGGCCATGACCATTCACAGGGCCACAAACTACATGAAGAAGTATGGGAAAACAACTTCAATGATTTTGACATAAACAACAGTGTTGACTTCATGGATCGTAGTCATTGTTTACATTGAACAAACTCCAAATGGTTTGCATTGTACAAAAAGAGTTTCAACATTCATTGCAACCTTTGTCCCAAAGATTACATTGCAATTGTTTCAAAATATTTTACAAATCATAAGTTTTAGATAATGTCGAGTTTCACAAATACAGAGGTTTTAAACTTCATAGAGGCTATAAGATGAAAACTCCCAAAATGCATCCTAGTGCGTGTGACCCATATGAGTTTCCAATGCTTCAATTACCTGAGAATGAATGCATAAAAACTTCAAAAAAATTGTTGGTAAGTTCCACATGTTTATATGACATCTATAATATATGTTCCTTGGACAACGAGTCGACTGACATTGTCTTATGTAGACAATTCCTCAGACAGTTACCATGAGCTATATGATCAAGACTTAACTCATTTTAATCAAATATATACCATAATATCTTCAATTGTATTTATTCAAATGCATCAAATATCATGTATTACCTACACATATTCATATATTGTGTAGGCGGAATCACATATCTATACGTGAAAATTTTACAATTGTAGGTTATTTTTATGATACGTTATTTATCAATGCAATTTATTTTGAAAAAAAAATTATTTTATACTGTGTAGGGTTTATATATGTACTGTCTAGGTGGTATCACAAATGTATATGTGAAAATTTTACAAATGTAGGTTATTAGCATTATCCGTTATTTATGATATGTAGTTTAATGTAATAAAGAAATGATTACTTTGAATTGTGTAGGTTCATATATCTACTATGTAAGTAGTATTTCGAATTGTGTATGTGTAACTTTTATCGTGTGTAGGTTTATTTTTGTATTGTGTAAGTTCATATATATACCGTCTAGGTGGTATTTTGAATTGCTTGTGTAATATTTATAGTATGTAGGTTCATGTATGTACTGTGTAGGTTCAGAACTGTATAATGTGTGGTAATTCAAATTGTGTATGTGTAATTTTATGGCGTGTAGGTTCATATATATATTGTATAGAAGGTATTTCGAGTTGTGTATGCTTAATTATATCGTGTGTAGGTTCATTTATGTACTATGTATGTGGTATTTCGAAGTATGTACGCGTAATTTAGATAAAATCTTGAAATTAAAAATAAAATTGAATAGATGTAGATTTGTTTGTTGATAATATATAAATAGAAGAATATCGATTAGGGGAATTTGAATTGTGTACATACTACAATAAAATAAGGTTAAATTTGAAATTAAAAAAAAATGGTTGTTTGTTTGTTATAAAATGAAAAATTAATAAAAATGTGGATTTGTTTGTTGATAAACGTATTAATATATGTTTTATCTAATGTGTGAGGGGTTAGAACACTACGAGGTTGGATCAAATGCAAAGGTGTTAGATAAGAATTTTAAAAATTCATTTTATGTTACTTTTCCCGAACCGCATAAGTTGGATATGTGTTATACTTATTTTAAAATGTTGGTTTTCATGTACTGTATATATAAAAATTTCATGTTTTAATTGAGTAACCTCCTACAAATACTTTAGTAAAATAAAAATAAATTGTTATTTGAAACTCTCTATAACATTTATTAGTTACCATATTCACAAATTTGTAAAGATCACAACTATACCCTTCTACATAAATTAAAGATAAAAATAAAAGAAAAATTATGATTGGTTATAATGATTTGTCGCACTTCTCTCCTTAAAAACACTTCTGAAATAAACATAATTGCATATATATCGTAGATATACAAATACAATTATAACAATTTTCTAATGAGGTTTGTGAAAGTTTGGTATTATGAAAAAAGTAAAGGTTTTTTCATAAAAAGTTTGTAATCTAATGTAAGCTGATGTTCCGGTATGTAAAGTTCCAAAGTTGTGGATGATCTGATAAAAACCTCATCTTAAAATTATAATTGTAGAAAGAAATATTTATTTTGAGATATAGATAATATATTGTAGTTCAATGAGATAGATATTTGAACAGCTAACAAGTTTATTACTCAAATGTATTGTTGAATTTTGATGGGTCCGTTAATAGGGGCATTGAAATTTGATCTATAAATCCCATAGTTAAATTTCGATATCCGAATCTAAAATTTTGGATTCGGATATCCAAAATTTATATGTTTTTGTGAATTGAAAGTTGAAACAAGCTGGAATCAGTATTTAAAATGAGAAAATGCGGAAAATAGGTTTCATTTTTAATTCACTCGCGTGTTATCAATTTTTACAGATATTTTGCAACGTATGGTTGTAGTCCATTTGACATCTATACCAAGTGAAATCACAATTGTCATCAGTATGGGTTGTGATTAATTTATATACCACGTGGAAGATAAGAAAAAAACACACACACAACGTGTAGTTGGGTTTAAACTTTAAACAGGTCCGGTTTTAAACGGATTGGCCAAGCTTAACACTAGGCCATGTTTGAATTGACAGTGGTCCATTGACAAATGAAAAAATTTTAAACACCTAAGGTTGAATTACGGAGATCTTGGTTAAAGACGACAATAATTAAAAAAATCGCCATTAAAATAAAAGGTAAAGAAACGGGTTGACTCACTAACATGTTTAGAATTAAAAACTAAGAAAAAGAACACATAAATTATAAGTTTTCCCTAAACTTGAACAAACATACTTGTTGGGTTACGTAGGCTAACGGGTTAGAACAAGTTTGTGCCAGAATAAGTTGTTTGAAAAAAAAGCACATGTCCTTGGATGAGCTTATTGCGAATAACCCGTTAATAACGAAAACTTGAAACTCGAACCAAAGTCGAACTTATCCTAGCTGAGTGGGTCCTTACTCGGACCGAAGTCGAACTTAGCCTAGTTGAGTGGGTCCTTACTCGGGACTAATCCAAATCTTGTCCATGTCTTTTACTTTCTTTTAACAACAATCTAATCTACCTATAATTTATTATAGCAATGCCCAAAATAGGACTCAACCCCCTAGCTATCAGGAAGGGGCACCACATTATGCAACTCAGGTAATATCTCTTGTACTATTTGTACGAAAACTCTTATGTATCCTTGAGTAGCTGAAACTTGAATTAAAAAAAAAAGTTAATTTGGTTTTAAGTAATTATAAATATGTCCTATTAGCAAATAATAATCCCAACTAAACACTTGGCTGATAACGGTCCCAACTAAATACATATTTGTTTCCAATGATCCATGACTATCATTAACCATCCACGAGGTAGCACACACATGGTTGTTGAAATTAAATCATTATGCAACATTATTAGGTGACAAATAACACTCTTAACAATTTTTTTGTCACCTAATAACACCACAATGAATTTTTTTTTTACAACAAGGTGTGCCACCTCAACATCAGATTAATAGAGTTAACCATATGTTAGTCACGAACCGTTGGAAAAAAAATATGTCTTTAGTTGGGACTATCAACAAGCAAATGCTTAGTTGAGACAAACCCACACACTCCTACACCTAATCGTGATCTTGCGTTACTAAAGTTATTGGTGTTTTAAAAAAAATGAATGGTTTACAAACCTAAATGAACTAATTAACATAACTAAACATATATGAATGAACATAATTAAACTAACCCGTATAAAAATTACAACAATCTGTTAATCTAAAAAGTCAATAAAGCTAGGCTAAATTAAAAATAGGCAATGTCATAATTTCTAAAATTAGACGAAATTTAACATACCTAAAAGTCTGAAAGAATATAATAATGAATGTGAACAAAAAACCTTAAACGATGTGTACATTAAGAAACATGATTGAACATAAACAAACGATCATAAACGAACTTAAATGGGCGAACTAGCTAGACATATGTTAATACTCGTTTGTTTAAAGCATTGCTTCCATCCCTTGCCAATGTAACGCGGCCAGCTACGAAAGCCCCCACCCTTTACTCGGCTCTACTTAGAAACGTAAAGCCGATTGACTGTATGTTCACCCTCATGTAAGTGGTGCGTGCTTTGACTCAACGGACTAAATGGATGGACGTCATACAAAAGGGCGAGATCTGTAACAAACTAACAACTATCGAAGTTCATGGACGTTCAACGCACTTATTGAAGTTAAAGAACATAATCACCAACTAGACCCAAACATAAAGAATGTAATTTACTCAAAAACAAAACATTCAAGATATTCAAGTTGTGTTATAAATGTAGAGCTATCATTATGATATATACATGTGTATGTGATTGGTTCAATTGTTCCTGAGTTTATCATTTCATATGTATGCCACCCACTATATATCCATGTATATACAAATTACAATTACAATCTTATAAATATGACCGTGAGTTCTAGAGGAGAATTATACAACGATCATACAACAGCCTAGGACACAAAAGTGACCAACTTATTCCATATAGCCATAAACCATAACCAAACCACTGATTATGACCTTAATTATAACCACAATTTAACTAGATAGATATGCTATTTGCAACACCTCTCCCGGTCACACCACTTTCAGAATACGGTTTCAGAAGTTGATACGGAACCAACCCCGCACCACAACGATTCTTCAAATTGGGATTCATATTCCTCGAGTCTATGATGGCTTCCAACTCATTCATCCTTCCACTAAACTCCTCAAAAGCCGCCTTTATTGCTGGCTCCGCCGCCCACGCTGCCTCAATATTACCACCAATATACTGTTCATCGGGTGAATGGCTTGATAAAACATCATAAAGGAGTAACATTTGTGTAGCTTGAAGTTGAGACGGAAAACATTTCAACAAAACATCCTCGGGTCGTTTAATAAACGTGTCCCATTCTTCGCCTGTGGGGTCTTCGTTAGGCATTTTGGTTCGAGCAACAGTTGGCCTTATTGGAACATATCCACCGAAATCGTATTGACCAAAGTTGACCGCTGAATGTTGGCCAGCAGCCACCCAAATGATGGTTGAAACAATTCCAATCAAATCTTGTTGGGTTTTGAGTTGTGGCCACCATGGTTCATCTTTTTTGTCTCCGTGACCAACTGTACGGATTTCATTCCACCATGCTTGAAGCTCTTGATCAAATTCCACCATATTTGATTGAGGGTAATAATGGTTGATATAAGAAGTTGCCCATTGTTTAATGGCGTCATAAATGAGTAAACCATCATTTGCATACGGGTAATCCTCGATTGTTAGTTTTACACCATGTGGTGCAGTTGCATCTTCAACCGCCATACCTCTAAACAATATCATATAAATTATAGAATTAGGCATGTACACAACTAATTAAATGAATATGAACATGGCATGCTCATGTTCGTTCGTTTAACTTAAACAAAAAACGACCGGAAACAAACAATTAAATGACGAATTTTTGATTGTGTTTGTTTGTTCGTTAAGAAAATGAATTATGTTCATTCGTTATAAACGAACTGGTTCACGAATGAACATAAACGAACACCAATTAAACGTAAACATGAACATCATATGTTGGGTCTAAAAACAAACAAAACGAGACTAACTTGTAACTTGTGATATTTTAATTTCACAAAACTACACTAAACTGTAATGGACCTAAAAACATTAAATAAAAAACGAATGCATATGAACGAAATTAAAATAGAAAACGTAGATTAACGAATATAAGTAAATATAAACTGATTTATTTAATCGAATATAAATGAATTATAAAGTATAAGTGAACGAATGAGACATGTGTTGTTCATTCATTTAACCAAATGAACAAAAAGTGTTATTCATGAAATAAACAAACATAAATGAACTTCCCGCTAAACAATTTATGAATAGGTCGCTAGATGTTAGGTTTTATTATATGTCTATACAGAACAATTAGTTTGATGGAAATGTTACTTTCCTTGATAATTTTTCTTATCATTGTTTTTTCTTTTCTTTTTTTTTTGTGTTCTTTCTTGTGCAAAAAGTGTACCTGCTAATTAGATCATATGGAAGTGCTTCTTGATCGAAACGCCATAGTTGATCATATGCATCAGAGGAAAGTTCCATACTATATTTATCGGGGAAAAATATCGACTCTACGATACCAGAGGCGTCAATGAGGATTAATCTAGCAAGAGCATTAATTTGCATAGTGTAACGGAAATGAGGTAGAAGTAGTCGTCGAATAGGATGCATTTGGCTGAGTTGACGGTTGGTAGCAATAATGTAAGGCTCTGTAACACAATGTGTTCTCAACCAATGAATAACAAGTTGGTGATAACCAGAATCATGAGCCAAAACATGAGCTTTGGCTAGCTTCCAAAGCCACGAACTAGTGGCATCCCGAGCTGGTGTGTAGACATGTTTCCACTGTGGTTTCCCGTCAGACGGCGGACGAGTCAACTCAATGGCTAGTGGCCTCAATGTCCCATCAGGATTAAGAAACATTAAAGTTCTTGAACCGTATAAAGTTGTCCCTTCAATCTCTCTTATTTTATTTACATAAGGCAAGATCAAATCATGATAATCCAATATAAACAGTTTCTTTTGTGCTAGAGCCTACAATAACATAATTGCTTTCTTTTAAACACTAAAAAACTTAACAATCATAATAATCAGTAATTGTGTTTATCTTTTTTATTACCTCCTCAAAAGTCATGAAATCTTTAATCTCTTCCCCTACAATCTTCTTTGTGAATGCCGATTCCGATGGTCCATAGATTTCAGAGTCCAATCTACTCATCAATGGCCATTCCTAGATATACAAAAACATATGTTATTACCATTTACATAATAAATATGCAACTGTTTACGGCTTAAGGTTTATAGTTTTATACCGTAACCAATTGTATGCTACAAGGATTGAGACCAGCAAGCATTAGTCTACAGAATTCTTGATCACTATGCCATGAGAACCTGTCTCCTGCATTTAGAGCCATTAGTTCACTAAAAAGCTAAGCTAACAAATTGAAATTTTTATAACAATGATTAAACAATGACAAACACTTACTATCAATGGTTTCAGGAGTCTCAAACTGGATAACAGCGGTTGTAGCATCAGCAGTTTGTTTAAAAAGTTTAGGTAAAGCACTTAGGATTCCGCTGTCAGGAGTAGCAACATTAACACCTTGATCATAAAGCAAGTCTATAGCTGTGAATAATGGAAATCCCTTGTCTTTGTCCGTCAAAATTGCGTTTAGACTTGGTACGCCTGCATGAAGTGCAGAGTACAATGTCCTTGCTCCAAACGTAACTGCCTTTATCTCTGAAAATTCTTCGTCCGCGGGTACATAAAAAGGAAGCAAAGTTCTGGTTTCCGTTAATGGATCTGTAATGCAAGTATGCAACATATTATGTTAATTTTTAGTTTCATTCTCAGCCGGTTCATATAATATATTAATATAGTGTGAATGTGTGATACACTGATCGGTTCGTACCTTTGGAGGACATTTTTCGACCAGTACGACATCGCCTAGGGTAAGGATGTTCTTTGCCACCAAGCACCGGACGTGCTAAACTTAAGTTGTCGTCTGGATCTCCAAGATCGTTGTATACATCATAATCGTAGATCCTCTCAAATGATTCACGCTCCCCTTGGCCGTTGCCTCGAAGAGATTCTAGATCTTGCTCTCTTAGCGACTTTAACGCGTTCAGTGTCTCAGATGGAAGGTAAGACTACAACAAAAAAAAAAAGAAAAAAAAGTGGACGTCTATAAGTATATTGTATTTCAGTATTTCAATTGCACTAACTGATAACTCATTACAGTTGTTATACACTAATCTGAAGTTAACATTTAGGCTTCAATTCTAGTACAAAGTTTTCACTAAATCACAACATATTAGTTTAGTCCAAAAATTATAAACAACTATTAATTAGTCTATGGTTAGGAAAACATTTACTTAGCATTATACATAATATATACTATATATACCTAATATTCGAACACACATAAGATATACAAATTTGAAGGATTAGTGTGGACCTTATCAGTAAAAAAGATTCTTTTATCCGGGTTATCAACCTTGGAGTGAACCCAAGATTCACATGTGAAAGTAACACCATTATCAAGAACAATGGACTTGAAACACATCTTTTTACTATATTCACTTTCTACCAACACAGCTCCGATTTCTCCAAAATCTTTTGGGACATCAAAGTTGCATTTATACGTGTATACGCTAGTGTCAAAATCCAATGGTTCATATCTTGCGTATGCCTCCACCGTCTTTTGATTTCCTTCAGCTGACACATGACATTAGAGATTTTTATTTATTAGAGTTTACAAATATAGATATAGATATAATTAATATAGATGTAAAGACGATGAAAAAAAGGTACATATAACTATATACACGTACAATCAAGGTCATTCGAAACGAGTTCCAAGAGGAAAGACCGGCCTAGAAGATCGGATACAACATCCATAACACCACCAATACTTACACCAGCATTACTTACAGCGTCAAGGGCGGAGCTAATGGTTGGTAGGATTGTGATAACACACTTGACCGTGGTGTCATCGGTAAGAAAGGGAATAGACATGGCTTTAATGTTACTGGCAACCGAGGTGGATCGAGTAGCGGTTGCACTGGATTTCTTTGTGGATGATGTGTGTTGGCGTAGGATGGCGGGAGAGTATGCGGAGGAGGCTGAATGGTTAGCGGAGTCACCACGGATGAAGGGCTTATGGATTGGTAGTAGGTTGTGAAGAGAATGAGATTGATTGAATTATGACTTCAACATATTTTTTGATTTGAAAGTTGGTGCTAAAACATCTAATTTATAATGAGAAAATGTTGGCTAGGAAAGAGAAGATTTCCTTTTTAGGTCACTCGCGTGTTATGTATAATTATTGTTATCAGTTTTAGTAATAGTTTGTATTTGTTATCAGTTTTAGTAATAGTTTGTAACGTATGGGTATTGCATTTGGCTATATGATGTGAAATCTATTAAGATGGTTACAAATATGGGTGGCATTAATTAGGGTTTATAAAGTTTGGTTAGGTTTAAACACGTCGTGATGTAAACGAATTGGCCGGCCTAACATACGGGTCGTGTACTCGTGTTTGAATGGATTGTAAAGAAACGGGTTGACACGCTAACACGTTTAGATTTAAAATAACAAATACATAATTTGTAAGCTTTTTCATCAATAATATTACAACTCATCAACATGTTTAACTATAGTAAGTTATTTACAATCCATTTTATACCCAACGTGTTAGACCTAGTAGATAAAGTTGTTAAAGAGTCATGTTTCATGGTTACATGATTTTAATTGTCCCCGAGTTAGAATTGATATTCTTGACAAAATTAAAGTAAAACGTTCAGTTGGTTTGGTTGATCTAGCCAAACAGATGAACTGACCATCCTACCCAGTTCGATTTGTCTTTTTTTTAAATACGAACCGTGAATGCATCTTAGAATTTGTAAAAGGATGAAATTCCCCCACTCATGTTTATCCACCATTCAAAATTTATATATAACATATCGGGTACGACTCTAATTCCCTATACTCTTCCCAAAAATGGTCATGCATTCATTTTATTGATGGAACATCCAATGGATGTTCTGTTAGAGAGGTTTTCTTCTATATAGGTTGTCAAATACACGCAGATACATATCCTCTTATAATAAAAGAGAATATTGTGTGACACATGTCATTATATTCATCATTCTTGGGGCTATTATCCCGCATAAGGCTGTAATCGAGCCGAGCTAAACTTAACCGTGTTGGATCGAGCTTGATTTGTTTAATTTATTGAGCTGAAACTTTGAGCTAGAGCTCGGCCTATTTAAAGCGCGAGCCAAGCCCAAGCTCGTCGAGCCAAACTTGTTAATTTATTTTTTATTTTTTATTTTTCTAACATATAATGATATATAAATAACAAAAATTCAACTTTTAACATCATTTTGTATAAAATTTATAAACTAGAGAATTTATAATAATATATATTTATTTTTGTTGTTTTATAATGTTTTAGAGGTGCATAATATATGTATTATTTTTATTGGTATGCTATATTATTATATTTTATAATTTAGGGTTTAATCTAATCGAGTCAACGAGACAGGCCAACCTGGCTTGAGCTCGACTTGTTTAAAAATCGAGTCGAGTCGAGCCAACTTATCTAGTTTCAAGCTTTATTCAAACGGATTTTTTTTCAAACGAGCCGCGAACCACAAACTTTTTATAAAGCCCTAATCCCACTCAAATCTTTGACCCCTATATTTGATATTTAGTTTTTGTATTTCAACATCCAACTTCACAAATTACATTTATTAATACCAACCAACAATAGATTAATACATGGATCAAATTAGACATGACTATCATATTAAATACTTCAACCATTGTTATCAAACGTGAATTAAACTTATAGATAACTAGATAGATATGCTATATGGAACACCCTTTCCTGTCACCCCAGGCTCAGAATACGGTTTAAGAAGCTGATATGGCAACAACCCTGCCCCACTTCGGTTCCTTAAATTAGGATCTTGGTTCCTAGAGTCTATGATACCTTCAACCTGTTTCAACTCACCACTAAACTCTTCAAATGCAGCCTTAACAGTTGGATCAGCCGCCCACGCCGGCTCAATGGCTCCACCAATATACTCCTCATCTGGTGAATGGCTCGATAAAATATTCAAAACCGACATGACTCTAGTAGCTTGAATTTGAGTAGGGAAACAATCCAATAACACATCCTCAGGCTTACTAATAAATGCTTCCCATTCTTCATCAGTTGGATCTTCATCAGGCATTTTAGTTCTTGCAATAGTTGGTCGGTTTGGGAAGTAACCCGCGAAATCATATTGACCAAAGTTGACCGCTGAATGGTGGCCAGAAGCCACCCACATTATTGTTGTGACAATTTTGATAAGATCCTTTTGTGTTTTGAGTTGTGGCCACCATGGCTCATCCTTTTTGTCACCATGACCAACGGTTTGGATTTCGGTCCACCATGCTTGAAGTTCTGTATCGGATTCTACAAGGCTCGGTTGTGGGTAGTAGTAGTTTATGTATGTGGTAGCCCATTGTGTAATGGCATCCCAAAGAAGTAGACCATCATTGGCAAATGGGTAGTCTTCAATTGTTAGTTTTAAGCCATGTGGTGCACTTTCATCTTCCACGGCCATTCCCCTATTAATCAGATCAGCTGGAAGTGCCTCGTGATCAAACCGCCATTGTTGAGCGTATACATCAGAGGAAAACTGCATCGAATACTTTTTTAGAGAGAAAGATGTCTCTATAGTACCGCCCGCGTTAATTAGTGCTAGTCGAGCTAGGGCATTGATTTCCATTGTGTATCTAAGATGAGGACATAATAATCTTTGTATAGGGTGCATTTTGCTAAGGTGACGGTTAGTAGCTATTATGTAAGGTTCAGTGACACCATGAGTTCTTAACCTGCAAATGCATTCACAAAATAAAGTATAAGAACATTTTGGTTTTTTAGTTGATAAAGCAACGCGGGAAACATCCAGACATATTTTTTTTGTTATTATACAAATAGGCGGTTTGCTACTTTAATTACAAGTGAACTTAAGGAAAATCTAACAATGTTTTTTGTAAGTTCTCTGGCAAGAAAAGCGAATGTGGGTAATAAGGTCAAAAACTGGGAATTCGCTCTTTTGATAAGTAAACTTAAGCGAATAGTAACTCATCATGTAGTCAGAATGGGTCCGCTTGCCACAACAAGAAACTCAAAAAAAAAAAAAAAAAAGGATTGTCATCTCTCTCTTAAGTTCACTCATAGACATGATATGTCTATTGGCAAAACAAAGTTAAAAAAAAAGTCTAGAAATACTTATGATATTATAAAACCTAGAAATCGAAAAAAATCATAAGCATAAAGATTAGTAAAGATAAATAATTTGGAGCGAAGAAGGTAACCTACCAATGGCTAATAAGTTGGTGATGACCAGAATCATGAGCAAGAACATGAGCCTTGGCTAGCTTCCATAACCACGCACCCGTAGCATCCCAACACGGTGTGTACACACGCTTCCATTGTGATTTCCCGTTGTTTGGTGGACGAGTTAACTCAATGGCTAGTGGTCTCAATGTTCCGGTTGGTGTGAGAAACATCAAAGTTCTTGAACCATAGAGAGTTGTCCCTTCAAGCTCACTTACTTTGTTCACATAAGGCAAGAAGAGATCATGGTAATCCAACAAGAAGAGTTTCTTTTGTTCCAATGCCTTTTTACAAGAACAAAAATAAAAAGTAAAATATAAAATTGTTAGTCAAGTTTTGGTCTATTACAACTATTGTTTTATTTAGAATTTATTTTAAATTTATTATACAGCATTAATCTATCTTAAGTATGAATATTAGAATAGTTACTAACATTTTGCTTTATATTATCCTTATCGTTTTAATCTCTCTATATATAAAGATATGTTTCAACTATTTAATACATGGAAAACATATTTTTCACCGATACAGTTTCTTAGTTTTTTCGAACTATTTCATAGATAATATAACGTGATTTCACCATGTATTTTGCTTTTATGTTACCTCCTCTAGAGTCATGAAACCTTTAATCTCTTGCTCCACAATCTCTTTAGTAATTACTGACTCAGCTGGTCCGTAAACTTTAGGGTCTAGTTTGCTCATCAATGGCCATTCCTACATATTTTGATCACAAAACATTAGCTTCACGATCCTCCGATTTCATAATAATGCTCACAAGAAGTTGTCGTGGGACATACCGTGACCAATTGTATGCTATACGGATTGAGACCGGCAATTGTTTGTCGACAAAATTCCTCATCGCGAAACCAAGAAAAAGAATCTCCTGTAATTACAACATTTAACATGCAAGTTCATTTTAATCATATTACATAGAATATGTACCTTAAAGTTTACTATTGTTGTCAATATCATAATTAAGAAATATTATTTGATTAGTTAACATTTATAATTGTATATTGTATCCCTAACATATAATACATATTAGTAAGGCTGTAAAAAGTCTTTGAACACTTTTTGATAACTTTTCTAATCTTATTATATATATTGAACAAAATATATATGAGTATGATGTGATAATTTATAAGTGGGTTTAATATTTGTGGTCGCTTATTTGTGTTCATGAACAGTTCACGAACAATTCATTTCTTAATCAACGAACACATACAAGAAATTATATTCGGTAAGTTGTCCATGAACTGTTCGTTTGTCTGATAAAAACTCAACGGCCGAACATGAACAAGGTCTAGTTCGGTTTGTTTACATCCCTACTTATTAGGTTTTAATTATTCAACAAATATAAAACACATAGTTTATAAAGATATCTTGCTTACTGTCATTCATTCGAGGGATTTCGAATTGCAACACACTTTTCTTTGTGTTGGCAATTGATTTGATAAGTCTTGGTAGAGCACTTAATAGTCCATGATTATCATCAGACTGAAGCATATCAACACCTTCTTCATAAAGTGATTCAATGTCCCTAAATGATGAAAACCCCTTGTCCAGGTCTGTTAATATGGACTCTAACGTCGGTATAACTCCATTCAATACCGAATACAATGCCGTTGCCCCGAATGTTACTTGTTTTATCTCGGAAAAATCTTCATCTCTCGGCACGTAAAATGGGAGTAACGTCCTTGATTCCGTCCAGGGTTCTGAAATTTTACAAAAGTATAACTTCTTACATACAAAAATGATGATAAAACATCAATATTTAATTTTATTTAATATAAGGCTGAAAAGCAGTGATTATATCGAAACATAAAGCAGACGGACAACAAGTTGTGCTGCTATCTCTTTTTGAATTGCAAAACTCAATCTTTTAAAAACTGCATTTTAAAAGGTAAAATAACGAATAACAAACAAACTTATAGATGATGCTACCTGTAGAGGTCATTTTACGTCCAGTGCGGCAACGTCGAGGGTAAGGATGAGTCTTGCCACCGAGCACGGGCCGAGCCAAGTCTTGGTCAGATTCAGGATCACCAATGTCATTATACGTATCGTAATCGTAAATCCTTTCAAATGATTTGCGTTCTCCTTCACCAATATTGCCTCGTAGAGACTCGAGATCTTTCTCCCTTAGAGACTTTAACCCCACAGGCGTTTGAGATGGTAAATATGTCTGTTATCATCATCAACCACATACTGATTAGATTTTATTTTATTTTTTATTTTATTTTTTGTAAATAGGTTGTCATTAATTTATTGTAATATAATTTGTGATTTAGTTAATAATAAACTTACTAAATTCTTTTAAATTTTGATTGTTTTTTTAATTTTAGAATTGAACAGATCAAATAGTGATTTAATCGTTTGACCTGACCCGATCCAATTGGTTGGACCGATGTTCGGATTCAATAACTAATTAATTAGATTAGTGTTAATTCAAAATCTAAAAGAAATATTTCCTTAAGACAAAAAAATAAATTAGTAGAATTAGAAATTTTAGATATAAAATTGATTAAATGTAATTGGAATATACTAAAGTAGTTGACAAAAGAACTCTTTCAAAAACAATTTAAAACAATTGCAAGAAAAATAAAATATTGAAATGTCCATTCCACCAAACTAGACCGAATTGTCAACGTACAAGTCCGGGCCCTAAAAAACTATCATCAATGATTTTAGATAAGTTGATAGTTTGGCGTGTAGGCAACAGCGAAGGATAGTTGGGGCCAGGGTGGCCCCGGCCCCCTCTGTTTTTTCGCGTTGTAGTGTAAATTTACCCGTTTTCGTCTAACATTTTCATACATAGGGTAAATTTACTCATTTCTAACGGAAAATTTGATCACGGCCGCCTCCGTTTACGGATTTTTAATGTTTATTTTTGTCCGCCCCATCGACATCTTCGCCTAAGCTTCGTCGCTGCGTGTAGGATGGATGGGAGTGGGGGTCGTTCGTCAACTCATTTCTTGTCATTCGATACCTCTCTAATCTATATCACTACCAAATCAACTTTTTCCCTTTTTTTCCAAAATTTTATCGCTCAACCATACATCTCAATTTCTCATCCTTAAAACATTACATTACTATAGATAGTGAATTAAGTTCATCTCTATATCTTTAAATAATTCAATACGAGTACAACTACTTGTATAGTATTATGAGACGGTTGATTCAGTCCGTAACATAAGTCTTGTTATGTTGTGACAATAAGATATGCATATGTACACAATTGGTCATAGATCAAATTCCAATTGATCCAAAGCTATTAAAATTTATGTTAAAATAAACGAGTAGAATTTATAAAATATAATGTAAATAATTAAATTTAAATTAATTAAAAAATCCTGTAAAAAATATAACAGTATAATATTCAAAAGAATTTAATTTTTACGTAGTATTTAAATACTTGAAATTAATTAAGAAACAATTTGTTTTTATACTATATATGCAAATGTTCAATTTTCATTTGTTATAAAAATGTTCATCTCACATTTTTCCCTTTTTTTAAATAAAAATGCGGTACTTCGTACTACTATTATTGATTAGGCATTATGAAATTGTTTTTTTTTATCTATAACTTGTTTTCGATCATTTCGTATAAAAGGATCTAATTACAATAAAAAGGTAGGCAAGCAGGCAACAAGTTGCGCCGCCACTCAATTTTGAAAGGCAAAATTTTGCTTTTGGTTTATTAAAATATACCATATCGTTTTAATAGTCCCACACATATTTTCTCATTATGTCACTTAATTACTATCCATATTCTTTCCTATGACTTATATCTTTTCTAATACATCTTTTTATAGTTTCTATAGTTTCGGTATTTTCTCATTATTTTCAACATACATTCACTCTAAAAAAGCTACCATTATGTATAGATGATTTTGGTGGTTTCTTCTTTTATAAAGTTTTTTATATATATAATGTACACTACATACAAAAAATCTAGTTTTAAATATAATTTTCTAAGTTGATCACCAAGATCTATTGAATTCTAGGATGGAGAAAATGCAGGAAACGACAATATACATGAATTTTATTTGGGTTGAAGGGACCGAAATGACCATGTGATGATGCATAAAAGTGTAATTTATAACATGGACCATATATAAGATAGGCTAAAAATGTACGAACATGCATGGACCATAGTTACAATGAACATGGACCATATTATATCTAAACACCCTAAGCTATGTATTATGGTTTATTATCATTATTCTTTATTCGAGACGGGGTCTCATCAGAATCAACCTCTCTATTCTTTTAGGGTAGAGGCAAGGTTGTCTACATCTTACCCTTCTCAAACCTTACCATAACTTTGTTATTTGTGGGATTTATTGCAACGATGATAATGATGATGATGATTATTCTTTATCTTCGCAACATCAATTTTTCTCTATTACTCAATTCCATGATCACTCAACATATTTTTCTGTAGGATGCGATTCATTCTTCATTTTCTATTTTTTTATTTTGATTTATATTTAACATGTTTAATAAATTTATATTTAAAATATTGAATGTTATTTATTAGTTAAAATAAAGCAAATAAATAAATAATAAAAAAACTATATAACACAAACCCTAAAAAAATCAAACATAACCATCAACCCAACCACATTCTTCCATAAACCATCATCTATCTTCACCATCTTTAAAAAAAGAACCCAAAACAAAACAAAACAAAACAAAACAAAATATGGAGAAGGACTCTGCGACCTACGTGACCCAGCTCAGGCTGGTCACGTCACGCAACTTCTACTCTTTTCTCATAAGAGCACTCAGTCACTCACAATAGGGTGAAATATCCAAGGTCTGAAGTTAGGTGAATTGCTATGGACTTTAAGCAGCCGAACTTCAGCATTATGGCCACCAAGTCTATGGTTGTAGACTGCAGGGAGGACGACATTGGGGTGGCCGGGACCCTCTTTCACATCGCATATATATGTACATATTAATATATATATATACATAGATATACACAACTTTAATAATTTTTTAACGGGTTTGAGGAGTTTTGGTGATGTGAAAGATAATGAATGTTTTTTTAGAAAAATTTGGAATCTGATGTGACAATTTTTAGAGGTTTGACGTTGTGGATACTCTTATGTGTAACAAAACATAAAACCTAAGTAACTTGTTTTGTTTTAATTTATAACTAACCTTGTCTGTGAAAAAGATTCTTTTATCTGGATTATCATACTTAGAGTGAATCCAAGATTCACAAGGAAAGATCATACTTCCATCATCAAGAACAATATCCTTGACATACGCCTCTTTATGAAGCATATTCTCTACCAATACCGCACCTATATCCCCAAAGTCACTAGGAACTTCAAACTCGAATTCAAATTTGTATTTACTTCCATCCAATAACCCGCCGTTACTTGCATATGCCTTCGCCGTCTCCTTCGCTCTTCCCAATGCTTCAAACAACGTAAAAGACAAGTAAAAGCAAGTTAATCAACTTAATAAAGTTTGTTAGACTAGACTATTTGGTGGTTATTGTACTTCAAATAGTTATAGGTTATAATAGTTTTAAACTAAAATTGTTTGTTTATTTAAAACCGCGATAAATTTACTTACAATCAAGATCATTAGAAACGAGCTCAACGAGAAACGACTTCTCTAAAAGATCAATAACACCATCGGCAACACTTCCTACAATACCCACAGTCACTTGGGCAAGAGCATCCGTAATGGTGGGTAGAACAGTGATGACACCTTTCATCGTCGCCTAACGATTAGATTTTATGCTACGGGGTCTATGGTGGTGATGTAGAGGAGGCGGCGCGGCGGACCGGTGATAAATGTCGCACAAAGTGGTGGTAGTTAATAGTTTGATTTAGTGTGGTTGGCTTGTAGTTTGTATAATAAGTAGGAAGGTCTATAGGTTTATTTATAAGGAAAGTTTCATGCATGACAAATTGCCAATACTATTCTTGTATTAGAAAATTAAATCTATATTAAATAAGTAGGAAGCTCTATTGGTTTATTTTCAACACGCATGTTTTGGGTCAACTTAAAATTTATTGTTTTAAATTAAGTAGGAAGCTCTATTGGTTTATCGCTTTAGCTTTATAAAATTTTCAGAATGTTAGGTTTTTAACTCATATCAGATTGGGTATAAAAATTTTACAAGTGGTTGAATCGAGTTATATCGAAAGGTCCAACTTGGTTAAATAGTTTATTCATTAATTTCATATAAATACAACTTAACTCAAAAGATAATTTGAAAGCATGATTTCATTGAGAAAATAATTCAAAAGTTAATCCATAATAATAAAATAATCCAAAAACTATGGGTGTCCGTGGTGCGGTTCGGTGTGGTCGGATAAAACCAAACCGAAAACCAAAACTTTAGTCTTTGGAGTTTTTGAAACCGCTCGGTTTCAGTTTTTCATTTTCGTTTTAGTCTCGGTTTCGGTTTTAGCCAGTCGGACTCTAAAATTTTAGGCTGAAAAAAATTTGAAAAAAAATAATGAATTTATGTATAAATAATTTTGTTAATTGTAAAATAATAGACTATTATACATTTAACCAAAAATATTTGAGTTACATATTTATTAAATTCATATAAATTACTTAATATAAAATATAAAAAAACTAAAATTTAGGATTTTAGTTCGGTTCAGTTTTTTTCAGTTTCTGTTACATGCAAAACCAAAACCGAACCCTTAATTCGGTTTTTACAAAAACATAAAACCAAATTGTCTGCTTATGTTTCGGTTCGTTTTTTCGGTTTGTTGCACACTCCTACCAAAAGGAATCAATTTTCAAGCAAAGTTTTTTAAAATAAAATTAATTCAGTTTTATCCACTAGTTTAAAGTCGATCATTTTTAAAAAAAATGAACCGTAAAAAGAATGTCAAAAAAATCTCTTGGGCTTAAAACTGGTTTAAAAAAAATGTTTGATGTCTAACAAACTACCTTAAAATGCTGGCTTTTAAATGCCGGTTACTTGTCCGGAAATCCGGAATCAGGTATATATAACGGGTTCGTCCCGGTTTGTAGAACATTGATTTTTCTTCATGATATTTAAACACATTTTATAAATGTGAATATTTGTATGAAGATCTAGAAATTATATTCACGAATCTATGGAGTTGTTGCAAGTTGCCAACCAATAAGAACTGTAGTCAATTTATACAGGCTTGTGTCATAACAAATAAATAAGTGATTATAGTTTAAACACGCATATTGTAGGTAACGGTGGGGTATAGCGATTAATAGCGATATGCCACTTCTTTTCGTTGGTCATCCTAAAGTGAAGTTTAGCCTAACCATCCCTAAATCTTAAGACATGTTTTAAACGACCAACTAATAAAGTCCAGTTAATTAGCTATCTAGGTTAATCAATTGTAAAAGACAACCACCGGTAAGTAGCCCCAATTAACCCACCATCTCATGATACCGGAAACCCCAGCCTGAAAGCCCACGATGATAAACTCAGTTAAGATCGAATCCGAACTTAAGACTTTACGACATTAGTCCCAATGCAATTACTTTTCCATGTTTATCCTCTTTTGCTTGTGACACATCTAAGGAATAATATTGGGTAGACAATAGAGCATTGGACCACGTATGATGATTTATGGTCATGAGTATTTAATTCAACAAAACGTGCGTGCATATATGTTTCTATTTTTATTTATTAGAAGATAAGTCTTGCACATGTGATAATAATTAGTTTTTTTTAACAAGCAAAGATGCTCCATGTAGTTACGTATATTTTAAGTTTGATCAAATATTTTGTTTTCGGTAACTCTAGTGATCCATAGCATTAAAAGCCGTTGATATTTTATGTTAGATTTTCCTAAATGACGAAACTACCCTTAATTGTTTTACAAAAGTTCATTAACTAAGTACGTATTCAAGAGATTTTAAATAGATATAATAAGCCTAATTACGTAGTTAGGACCCATATACTATAATTTGAACAAAATGATACATATGGTCAAGTCCCAGATCGATAATCAAACACGAAGTAAACGAATAACTCTCGTTTATATTAATCAGAAAATATAACTCTAAAAACGGATTACAACTCTCTCAAACCCTAACTCGGTTTGACTCTTGATAAACCCTAACTCGGTTCATCTAGATGAACCCTAACTCGGTTACATCTCGTATGTGTCTTTAGATGAACATTAACTCGGTTACATCTCACACCACATTCTCTAATGTCTAACAATAACTTGGTTTATGTAGACTAACCTAACTTGCTAGCCAAGACATTACCAATTATAATTACAATACAATTAGAAAACATAACCATTATAACCTACTTGTCAATATTGGTTATTCAAGTTCACCAACTTGTGACATAGAGTCCGAAATTACTTCCAACATATGGATCATCAAAGCCTGCCTTGTGTCAAACTGACTATCATCTTTTTCACTAATTTCATGAGTCAATTTGATTCCTCACCATTTATCAATTATGCTTGAATTTTGCTTCATCCTTGATGCGGATAGATCACTTTCTTGGTAGTGGAATTAATTTAGCCAATTTACGCTTCACATCAAGTTTGTGTTTTTTTAATAATCACCACCACAAATTCTGGATAGTCTGTGTATAATATTGACATTTAGGCTACTTGCTATGTATTGACATCGTCGGCGCCATCCAACCACATCATCAAGATTGGCACAAGTAACTCGGGGCGTGCAAGTCATGAAGAACGACACCAAAGGGGGACTGCCGCCAATCTCCTTCCCTCTTTCCCATTAGTGTGTGAGCGCCTAAATGAGCTCAAAAGGTGTCCACCTCCACTAACTGTTGTAAGTTTTAAGTAAAAGTGTGTGAATGGAATAAGGAAGTGGTAAAGGGTTGTCCCACATCGGATTGGGAACAAAATTATCAATGGTATATAAGGTAGAGCCTTTACTACTCATTTGAATCTTTATGGCATGCTTTACCACAGCTCCTACGTGTGCGCAAGCGGGGGGTGCAAATTTGGGTTTCTTACCGCGGATACGAATGCAACTCCAAAAGCTCGGGCTCGCGTGAGACAGTATTTTGAATTCGTTTTTGAAATTTGAAATTTAAAAAGGATTGAAACTTATTGGCCAATAATAATCATTATGATAATGATTGTTATTTTCTGTTTTGTAATCTGCACCAATGACCATTAAATTAATATTAATTCAATTTAATAGTCATTATCAGGCTTGCTTATGATTCTTTGGTTATAAAAACCATGACCAGACTTCAGTTTTAGACACACCAAAAAACTCACTTCATCTTCTTCCTCTTTGCTACAACAATATTATTTACGGTTTCATTTCAAGCAAGTGATCGAGTCCGGCAGTGCTACGCTTCTGCTTCGAACCGGAGTACCTATCAGACTACGAATCTGTTTAAGGGAATTGTGTTAAACACAAGCCCGGTTCACTGTTTCGTGTTTAATTTTGTTCTTCCTTCTGATTTTATTATACAAAATTTCTACACTAACAACCAATCACTTCTTTTTTTCTTTTGGTTCTTTCAATGTCTAGTTAAACCATAGCACACTTGTTAAAGGATTGGTTAGTTGAAGTTCACAACGTAACAGTGATTGTAAGGCCAAAAATTATGACTTGCGATATCAATATGGCGAAACTCATTATATATTTTGGTTAATCAAATTGGTAACGTCGGCGATAATTCCGGATCCGAGACGAGAGCTTCGGTGGACACGTTTATCTTCAACGGGGAGAACATATAGAATATTTGTGTTTAGCTATAAATATAATAGTTGTTGTCTTTATGTGTGTGTCTTGATGGTGAAATCAACCACTCAAGAGGAGCTCACACTGGATGGGATTTGTTCGTTTAATATATTTCATATTTTGTTACTGATTATTGAGTCGTTCACAATCCATGTTATCTTTATATTATTTGTTGGATCATTTAATTTCACCACGTCCAACTCGATCGTTTATCAAGAATAAATCCGCTCAATGTTAGATCCAGTGTTAGGAGACCGACAGTGACGTGGTGTTGATGTGGCATTTTAACTATGCTTGTTAGTTAAATCATACTAAATAGTTTGTTATCACATCACTCTCTCTCATTTGTTTCCCTAAAGCAAAAAAAACAAAAAAAAAGTTCTCATTAGTGGCGTACCTAGAATTTTTTTCATGAGAGGGGGTGAGACGAAAAGTTTTAGGGATCGCTTATTTATCACTATAAAATAAACTTTTACGGTCCGGTTCGGGTGGATCAGTTCAAATAAAAAAGGAGAGAATCAAAGTAAGTTTTATATAATTAACTAAAGTATGTCAAACGCCAATACAAATATATAATGAAAATCTAATTTATTTGAATTTATTCTCTACGGGTTTTAGTTTTTTTAAATCTAGCCATTAGTTTTTGAGGAATCAATCTATTCCTATTTTAAAATTAAATTAAAACAATAAATTTATCAAGTTAGTATTATTATTCAAGTGTTTAATCTAAAGTTCATAACTTGTAATATTTCAGATCATGGCCTTTAATTAAGTAAACTAAAACTAATTGATCAAATGACAAGTCAGTGATTTAATGACGGAATGTCAAACTTAACGTCCTAACTAGTGATCGTCTATTGGAATTTTGGCCAACTTTGGGTTGAATGGCGCCTGGCGATGGTGTCGGTCTTCTGCAACATTGTGTGACCACTTCTTTCATTAATTCTTTCCTTTTTCATTTTTTTTAATAAGGTTTAAAATCATCGGCTGAGACATTATTTGAATATCGATCCTTATAGTTAAGTTCATAAAAAGGTTAAGATTTCAACATTTGGTTATTGGGTCTACGAGTAAGGGTAAAGTTAAAATACAAAATACAACAAAAATGAGAAGGGTGAGAAAGAATCTAATCTATTGATCTTAGATTTGGATGGTGGTGATTAATTTAAAAATAAAAATTGATGAAAAGGGCATGAAGGTAATAACTCATTTATAATGACTTTCTCTCTCCACATGCAAGGCACATGTCAATTACTCCATCATTTTAAAACGTATATAACTTTTTCATACGACATTTTTTAGAGATTTTTTTTACCATAATAACAATTTTTTTTTATCTTTAATATGAATATCATATTGTTATATAAAAATAAAAAAAAAGTTGGTGGGTTATTCTATATTGTGTTATTTGGTTGTCCATTGTGTTTTTTAATTGGATTTTTCTATGCATTATGTTATAAATTTTGGTCATTGTGTTTTCAAATGATACTCATATTAAAGATAAAAATTAAAACAAAGATTACGTCATTGTGTCTTTCGTTCGTCATTGTGTCTTTATGAACAACATTTGTCTTTATACTTATCTATGTGTTTTAGTCATTGTGCTCAATATTAACTTAATTTGAGAAAAATAGTATCATGTTCATTGTGTATTACGTTCAAGTTATCGTGTAATATGTAGATTCCATTGTGTTTTACGTTTCAGATCATTGTGTTATATGTATTTACCATTGTGTCTTACGTTTCAAGCCATTGTGTTATTTTATGTATTCATTATTGTGTTTTATTTTTTAGGTTATTGTGAAATATGTATATATCATTGTGTTTTATGTATTAGATCATTTGTTGGTATTTTTTTTATTATATTTACATAATATTACACAACGGTGTTATTAATATTTAAAAAAACACAATGATCAGTTAAAAGACACAATGGCGAAGAAACACAATACAACACAAAAATACACAGTGACGAAAAAGACACAATGATAAGAGAAAAATACAATGCACGTAAATTATTTTTTATTCTTATATAACAAAATCATATTCATATTAAAGATAAAAAACGCTTCTTATGGTGAATTTTTTTTTAAATATCACATGTAAAAGTTATTGACGTTTAAAAATAATAGAGGACTTAACATGTGACTTGCGTGTGGGGAGAGAAAATATGTACTATTATTTATATACCATTTTTCTTTTGGTCCCTACTTAACACATGTCAATTAACTATGACTTCTCACACTTTTTATTTGTGTTGTCCTTTATAGAATAACTCAACCCCTACGAGTAAACATATGGAAATTGGGTTAAATTATATAAATTATATTGTGTTTAACTGATAACACTACTACACAAATGGGCAAAAGCGACCGAGATTTGTGACCGACCAAAATGGTCACAAAATGGTCCAATTTGAAATGTGTGGGTTTAATTTTGTTTGGCTGTGTATTTGAGAAATATAAACCGTCTCGTCAAAGTGAGTTGGTTTAGCCGTGACTTGATCTTTTCTATAGTTTCATAACACGGAACTAGGAGTAACATATGCTTACTTTGGGAACTGGATGAACCTCATGACCGGGTACTTTTCCTATCGATTAATGCTTGACATTACTTAAGCAATTAATTTTTTCTTTCATTATTCCATGATATGTTATTGGCATATTGCACGTATACGAGTCGACCAAAGTGGCTAGTTATTATCAATGATCCAGTTACTTAAGAGACAATATGCAGAAGTTGTGATGGTTAATGCTCTCAACAATAAAGAAAATGTGGCGAGAAGCTTAAAGCGTCTTAATACTAGTTACATAGTTTTGTGATTTTTCCTAGTTTTATTTTGCAAACACTAAGAATCTATGAATTTGTATACTTTTTATTGATTTATCTAAAATTGTTTGGTATTTCTTATTGTAGAATCATGGGAATTTGTAGAATTATATTTGAGGTAGGTCTAGCACGGGTTGCATTAGATTTCTTGGTGGATGTGTGGTTGGTGGAGGATGGCGGGGGAGTAGGCGGAGGAAGAGGAATGGTTGGTGGTGTCACCGCTAACAAAGGGCTTGCGGGTTGGGATTAGGTTGTAAAGAGAGTGAGACCGGTTGATTTGAGACTTCAACATACTTTGCTATGTTTCCTTTTCTTACTACCCTCACTCTTGTTTTTGTGATTTCAAAGTTGGAACATGAACCTCTATTTATAGAGGGGAAATGTGCTATGCAATAAAGTGTTTATTAATGGAAATCTATCTATCTATCTATACTATAATTGTAAAATAATTATTTTAAATGTCATTAAATTAAAGTAGCCAACTAGGATGTCAACTAATAGTGTTACCATTTACAGAATCACTAACAAAGTTACAGATATAACTTTAAGTGTTGTATTAAATAAAGTTTTTAAATATTTATGAATTATAATGTCTTATAAATCCATATAGTACGTTATTTTTGTAAACAACTGTGTAATACACGGGTATATCCTAGTTATTGGATATGTAAGATGAATTTAGGTTTAATTTCACGTGTTTTTAATCATTGTCACATGATTCTAATATTGTTGTGTCCATAATCTTGAATATACGGCTTGAATGCATTGCTTGAAGTAGAAATATTATCTTTTATATCCATTGAGTATAATATTATAAATTACAATATGTACCACATGGAAGTAATCAACCCAAAATGTAGCAGTAATAGAAGTTTAATAAGAAAGAAAAAAAACTTACGTTAAATATTTTTGGTGATATCTTATCCACTATACCGCCCATTATATATATAAACTAGTAAACATTAAATTATAATTTGTTGGTATAGTGATATAGTGTTAACATTTATAAAAGTAAGCTGATGAGTTCAATCATTGTTGGTGAAAGATTTAAAATATTTTGTTGATCAAGAAAAACCTTAACACAATAAACAATAAGTATGTGTCTCTGTAACAATAAGTAAATATATATATATATATATGAGAGGGTTATACTAAAAAGTAGTTTTTTAGGAAGATTAGGAATAAATCATAGTCATTGGATCATCTTAATCAATTGTTGAGATTTAAAATTACTAAAAACCGACATAGTTTCCTATAATTACTCTTTCACCATTATAACCGACATAGTTTCTTAGAATTGTTCATTCACCATAAGTTGTAATGTCACTTGTCAAAAAGTTATTGGTTCTTATCATTCTTAGGAAACTCTTTCTTTTTATTTGAACCATTTTCTATATATATATATATATATATATATATATATATATATATATATATATATGACATGTAACAGTATTATATTTATGTACAACCAAATTATATCAAACAAGTTACTAAAATTCAATGATGGGTAATAATGTATTTTTAATCTTTTTAACAAACGTTTATTACAACTTTGAAATTTTATTGGGAATATTGGATTTTAGTAATTCATATTGAATGGTATTGGCTGATAATAATCCTTATTCATTTTATCGCCACTGGCGGTCCCAAATTCAAAAAAGTTGGCCTCCAATGGTCCCTCTTTAAAAAGGACTTAACGGCGTTATACTTTTTTTCCGAATTTCAAACTAACTTTTTAGGGCTATTAATCGGAAGGAAGATATGAGTCGAATGATATAAAACTTAGCTCCAAATAATGATCTAAACGACTTGATTTTGGTTAATTGTAAGTTTAAACACCCGAATTGAAGCATTGATTCGTCATTTTGAAGCACTGTTTCGAACTAAGTTTTACACCAATCGACTCGTATCCTCCTAACGATCAAAAGCCCTAAAACATTGGTTTGAAATTCAGAAAAAACTATAACGCCGTTAAGTCATATTTAACGGGGGACCATTGAGGGCCAACTTTTTTGAATTTGGGACCGTCAGTGGGGATAAAATGAATATGTGAGGCCCCATTACCGGTACCTCACATTTGGACGTTGGATTTACTCATTTACATAGTTCTAGTCATCAGAGTTTACAAAAACATTCGCGGAATATAAAAACTTTCATAAAACATTTCATAACTTGTCTTAAACTAACATCTTTGTCTTTTAAAATAAACAAACATTAAACATGAACTGATAAACGTCTCGAGTCTTCCGATGCCAGCCTCTTATTCAATGCCACATGTTTCCCTCAAGCGAGCTGCCTCATCCTACTCACCTGTGTGCATACTAAAAGTCAGCTACGCTGAGTGAGTTCTAGTTAATCACGTAACATACAATTCATTCTCATACATTCTTCCCGCATCCGAAGACACGTATTACTACCTTAACCTTGTATAAATATCCATAGGAGGATCGTCACGTAATATCTATTAAAAGAACCATTACTATTACCATACTATATATAATTTCCATAGGAGGAACACTCTGTATACTTTCCATAGAAGGAACACCCTATATACTTTCCATAGAAGGAACACTTTACTATCCATAGAAGGAACGCTACACTATGGAGAAGGAACACTATATTATCCATAGAAGGAACACTATACTTTCCATAGAAGGAACACTACACTATCCATAGAAGGAACATTATACTATCCATATAAGGAACTCTGTATATTATCCATATAAGGAACACTATCTATAAGTTATTATTTAATATCCATGTAAGGAGCTAATCACTTCCCTTGGCGATACGTGCAATATCCGAAGATCGTTCACGTACTGACAAGCATTTCATTCTCATTCAAGTCATGTATAGATAACATATAAATCATACATGGCATACACTTACCATTTAAGGTAAGTGTATTAACTATCACATCGAGTATGCACACAGCCCCGAAAAACATAACAAAGAATAGAGCTAGAAACTCACCTGGATCCTATTTCTTTCTCCGCTAATTGTGATTCCCTTCTTTAGCTGAGCTCTGCTAACTGTATATTGGTTACACGTATTAATACTTATTCTTTTGTATTGCAGACAAAATAGCTAAGTTTGGTGTAAACCGTTGGCCTTTTTTAGATTACGTTTACTTATTATATTTTCGTACAACCATAATGTAAGGTTAATAATTATTGTATTATTGTTTTCTCTTTCCTAAAATATTTTATTATTATCTTAAGACTCGATTATCTTAATATTCTTTTCTTTATCGAGTTCCCGTCATGTATTTATAAGTTTGTTCGAATTTAGACGTATGTGCGTATATATAGGACACTCGGGTTGTAGTCGGGCTTGGCTAAAGTTTTGGGTTTGTAATTGGGCTTGGTAGGAATTTGGGCCGAGGGTTGATAAAACAAGCCCAATCCCTCTTTTATCCACCGTGAAATTGGGCTCAGTCTTCTTCCTTCATCATTTTTTGTTTGTTTTTCTTATAGCAGCTCCATGTATTCGAGTCCCCTAGCATTCGATTACAATGTAATCGACTATATAACTTATATGCGATTATGAGTTCAACCGAGTCTGTGTAATCGATTTTGGAGAGTTAAGGAACTCACACTGTAATCGGGTTTCATCTTGTAAGATGTAATCGATGCTCATTCTAATCGGATCTCTATTGTAATCGAGTCTGGGTGTAAAGGAACACAATGTAATCGATGGGTTGTTTCAGAACTAAACTGATTGATGTCTAATTGTAACCGATTGGTCAGCGTATGCGAGTATACATATATGTATACTTTGTAAACGACTTCAGTGTAATCGATTCATTGTAATCGATTTTGGTATTGTATGCGCTAGGGTGTAATCGGGTTTATTGTAATCGAAATCCATTGTGTTCGGCTCGTTGTAATCGAATTCCAATTGTAAGCGAATCTGAGATGTGTTCGAGTGTAGTGTAAGCGATTTCTTCATTGTAAGCGGATCTGGCAATGTAATCGGGACCTTAATGTGATCGATTTTGATTTGTATGCGACTGTATATTGTAAGCGATTGTTTCATGTAATCGATAGGTGAAAGGCTAATTGTAATCGAGTCGCAGATTTGTAAGCGATGTATATATTATTATACACTCGTTTATATTTAATATTAATTAACTATTAACACTCGTTTATAATTTCATGGACTTTCATTTATCTATTATTTTATTATTTCTCTATTAATCCGAGTAACTATTGTTCTATAAATAAATTTTATATTTAAATATTATTCTTTGAAAATCCGGGATGTTACAGAATAGGGATTATTATCGGCCAATGCCATTCAATAGGGATTATTAAAATCCAATATTCCATTTTATTGGGATTGAAATGATACAAAATAGTCTACTTGATTAAAATAATCGAGAAATAATAATTTTTTATCTTTTTAAAAACCTCAAATTATAGAATGGGTCCTTTTCAAAAATACTTTTACTTTTAATTCTCTATCGACGTTGTTGTTCAACTAGAATGCAAAGAGTTAACTACCGAGATTTTGGACTGTCCGACACATACTTCGTGAAATGGTTCATGCATGTTTGTCACCAGAGGCGACATGATCGAATTGGTAATGATTAAAATCTATCTTTATTTCTTTTATATGATCGATGATCATATACGGGCTCTTTATCATTATGTATAAATAGGCTATTCTATTTGTACATATACGGTAGAGGGGCACATTCAATCATTTCTTGTATATTTGTTTTCAGTTTTCTCTTCGGCGCGGTAGAGCAGTTTGTTAGCTCACAAGGCTCATAACCTTGAGGTTACCGGTTTCAAATCCTATCTCCACAATACCTTTCATCAAAAAAATGGTAATTTTTAGTCTGGTAACTTTAACACGTTTTCTTTTGAGGTAGAAGGCAAATAGAGGAATAGAATCACTACACTATGACGACTTTTGGTCTTTTACACAAACAAATGCTAAGTTTTCCAGATAAGTCGTACAATATGCACCACATAGGGTATTTTGATAATTTTACTCTTAAAGGACTATTTGTGTAAACCTAATTAAACATATTCTTTACACAAATAGCCCTTTAGAATGTAAAAAACCAAAATACCTTAATGTGCATTGTATATGGAGTGACTTAACTGAAAAACTTAACATCCGTTAATGTAAATTACTAAAACTGATGCAGCAATCAGTAAAAAGGATAAAAGTTTTCACGGGTATGAGATGAGTGTCAGATTAGATAATATCCGACCCGATTACCCGAAATCACATTCGCGTTTGACCGAAAATTTTTTTAATATTTAGTTTTTATTTTCCATAACTCTTGTCTATTAATGCTTCATTTCAAGCTTCATACATAAAAGAGTGTTTATTTTCTTACCCGATATGTAGTTATTAATTGTTATTAATTATATTTTGCAAGTTCATGTAAAGTGTCTCATATATTTTAGTATATAGGAGTTGTTTTATGAATAAATAGTATAAATGACTTATAATGGTAAATAAGATGTATATACAAATCTTAACGAGTATGTTTTTTAACAAACTAACGGGTATACCTGATTCCAATAAGTATGTCCGATACCTGACAGATAATTAGCCGGATATATCCGACGAGTAATGAGCCAGGTATGAGACACTGTTTTACAAACCAGGATTACCGATACCATGCCAATTTTCATTCCTGCTTTTTTATTCTTCATTCCGATCTAAAATAAAATAAAATATTTTATATTAATATATTTGGGCTTTTATAAAATGTAAAATCTTATCAAACTATTTGAACACTCTTATGTCTTCAAAACCCTCTAGATATCTAGTCCCGGTAACTTGACATACACAAATGTAACAAAACAAAAGCACGAATAATATAGTCGTGCGTCTCGTGAGAATATTACACTATAATATGGTAATGCGGGCTAAAAATAATTTTGTTTAGGGTAGCCTATATTTCTTTCTTAGGATCAGTCCCCCGTCCCCCCCCCCCCTAACATAAAGACAGTTGCGGATATGGAAGAAAAGTTGATGGTAGTACGGGCTAAAAAGAAATTTTTGTTCAGCAGTATCCTATACATAAAAAAAAATCTTGCAACCAAAGTGCACTTCGGCAAGAAAGTAGAGGGGTAGCAGAGGCTACCCGCATAGCCGGCCCTTATGTGTGTTAAGGTAAAAGTTTAAGGCCTCCTAATTTTTAGGGCTTCTATTCATTTAAAATAAAAGTTGTATATACAGTCTATAATATTATGTTTTATTTCCTAGGAGAGTATGCGGTATTGTTACTGGAGTCTGGTGGTTAAAGTTCAACGCTTGTATCCTACACACTGAATCTAGATCAAATCCAGCAATTTTTTTATTGCTTTCTTTTGCAATATTTTATTGAGACGAATTCACATGCTTTCATTTAATTTATCGTTTTTTGTAAAATATTTTTTTAGAATTCTTTTTTCCATTGTCTACCCTTTTATTTGTTTTCATTTGTGGTATGCATGTTGTCTATATTGATTTTAAGGCATTGATATTAAAATCATGGCATTTATATTGTTGTTAATTCTAAAATACTAGTATTCTTCATGCTTCAGTAATTTCATACAGATGATGGTGTAATCACATAATTACACTAGTTGTATACTTGTATATATAATTACCTTAATTAATTCTTACAATTAGCACGTTAATTTTATTTCTATTTGATCCAAACCCATATTTGTAGATGGAGGTTCAATTGGAATAAAGTATGCCGGTTTAATGAACCTGAAACCATGTCAAAATCTCAGGCAGATGAATTAAGGTCAGAATCAAGAATATGTGACAGGATCAGATAATTTATATCAGAAACGATTGGCTTTCAGGTACATCAGACTACTTAACTTAGACTTCGGTTGTGTGTATTAATATTTAAGCATTTACAAACGAATTCTTATGTTCTAATTAATGAATTTTGTTTTATAAAACACAAGGCACACCAGAAGGCACTAATTTTTTATTTTAACATGCTATATATACTTAACTTACTAATTTTGTTTCTGTTTAGTTTTGTTTTATTCATAGCATAATACATGGATTCTGAGACATCAACTGAGACGTTATGGATAATCGAGGATTGCATTGATGTTTCCGAATATATGTACACAAGTCTATCAAGGAAAATGTATAGTTTTGGGATCAAGGATCAAGTTTTGCCTATATATATATGGACGTTGTTCTTAAATAGCTCAGAAGATAGAATATGACCTGGATGTAAAATTATAATGATAATAACTAATCACTCTAGATGTAATAAGAACAAAGCTAAGGTGGATGAGGTGGCTGCCACAAGGGCCAATTCACAGAATCACAGCAGGGAACGATGATTTCTACATGGAGATCATCTCCATGCATCGAAGATTTATGCATGGAGTTGTCCACACATCGAAGAAGGTCCAAAGAGTAAGAAAAGGAGAACGATGAGAGTAAGTGATGAGTGGTGAGGGAGCGGGATCCATACCGTGCTGGGTGACAATAACAGGACGGTGATGGTAAGCAGTGATCGAGCGATAAGTATACCGTATAGCCTTATGGATACGTGTTCAAGAGAACATAAAAAAAATTGATACACATATTAAAAAGCAGTTTTATTTAGGGATCAACTAAAGAAATGTTGCAAAGTTTAAAAAAATGTGTATTTAATCCACTTTTAAATAAGTTTTTTTTAACTAGAAAGCATAATATTCAATTTTTATATTTATTTTTTAATGACTAAATGTTGTACTAAATAGGAATTAAACATTTTGACCTCCGGTTTCACACCCTAACCGCCCTATACCCTACCAAAGTAGAAATGGTGCACAATATCACCCTACCAAACTGTATATAGCGGCTTGAATGGCATCGCCAACCTTGTTAATGTGATAGTGGAGACAGGAAAACATTAATCTTATCATGTGGTTATCGATTATTAAAGTTAGAATTGGTTTTGTCTACGACAATTGTTAGAGATGTATTTTTTGACAACAAAATGTGTAAAGTCGAGTTTGTGTAGTTGTATTGGTGATAATTAGTTAACCATAGTGTAATTTGTGTTGAAGAAAAGAGATAAACTTGTCAATGCTACTCGTGAGGATACAGTTGAGTGTTTCTAAAAGATAAAAACATGAGAATTGTAAAATATGTACACTTATTCCTATTACATTTGCTGAACTAACTAAACTATGTTTTTTAGTTATATTCAAAGTTTAATATTATTTCGTCATTACTTGTTTTTGTTAACTTCCATTATGTATGATATACTGCACTTGTATCTTTTGTTTTATTTATGATATAGAAAGCGATTGCATAACCTTTTACCCCATTGTCTTAGCGTCTAGAATCTCTTTAAAAACAAGCTCTATCTCATATTTATTTCTAAGTATAAGTGTAGTGGGGCGACTTTGGTCGAAAATCGCCCCAAAATCGCTTTTGAACACCGCCCCAGGAGATTTGGGGAGGGGAGGGGGATGTATTTGTCGTCGGAAATGCTTGAAAATAATACTCTGTAATATTTTATTATTTTAGGGCTACAAACCACTACATCCTAAAATAAAAATCGTCTCACTTACTGATGTGACGCCATGTGTAAAAAATGCCCCAATATAACACGTTCACTACACATGGCCTATAGTTAAATATGTTAAGAAACACGTGTTGATAACTAGATTTGATATTATGTATTTATGTTACTCCCTGTCATGGTCTTTTAGTGACATGGCTAATATTATATTGTATCCCACCAAACAAACGTTACAAACGTGATTTTCATCTATGTTGGTTACACTATGCGTTGTGGAATCGTGAGTCGCGAGCCACGGCACGAACGAACGGGTTCTCGCAAGCCACCGTGACCAAGGTAGCGGCTGGTGAAGTGAAGAATGCTTGGTTTTTCGTTTTTTTAAATCCCTTCAAGCTGCAAACTATGGAAATGGAAGGTGGAGAAGAAGGAAGGTGAAGAATATGTAGGTCCCGAAAACCGGATCAAACAACAAAACAAACTAAGTACTAGTCGTTCTTGGATCAACCTCACAACTAGTTGGCGGAAACAACTAGTTGGACCGAGATCTCGGATCTTGTATGTGGGTGAGAGAGGGCCGAAAGTTGAGAGGAGGGTGAGTGAGTTAGAGAGAGTTTTTGTTTACTTGGATGAAAATAAAATGCAAGGGTTAGTTGGTGTATTCCATACACACACATTATATATGTGAGTATGTTATACACCCATCTCATTACTGAAGAGGTATGTACCCGCCTCAACATCGAGCGGGGCGGGTCAACCCACAAGATATATACAAGACATTAGAAATCAAAGATATTATCAAGGCACAAAGCCAAAACTTATGCTCAAGCATCACATGCTTGCACATATCACATATGCTCAAGCATCACATATGCTCATGCATCACATATGCTCGCGCGTATCACATGCTCACGCATCATATATGCTTATGCATATCACATCGTGCGTGGCGCATCCGCGCGCGGCGCATATCACATGCTCGCGCATCATACATGCCCACCCATATCACAGTTGCGCATGGCGCAGCTGCGCGTGGGGCATCCGCGCGTGACGCGTATTACATGCTTGTGCGTATCACATCTGCGCATGAAATATCTGCGCGTGAGAATAAAGAGAAGACCTCGCGCATCCTCAAGATGGGCGCATATCACACATGCACATAATCAACCTCGTCCTTATCCAAATCAGGATTAGGGCAACCTTGATTGTGCACGTCAGTCAACCTTCCAGAAGGCATCTTTTTAAGGAATAAGGATATGCTGATGTTGACAGCTGCTAAATGAAAGGTGGACAGCTCAGCATGACTCATGGGTTACCACGTGATCATAACCAATGAAAAAGCACCAGGTGTCTCCAGGGACACGTGGCGCAAATCGATTGGAAGAGGCCAACAAAACCCTAATTTGGTCTCAGCTCAATCAGTGGAAACCCTAGCACTATAAATACATCATAACGTACACAGTTACAGACACATTGATTCACATTGAAGCATATTCAATCACACAATCATACAGAGTAACGTACAGTATTCAGCATTTTAAGCAATACTTCCCAAAATTCCCTTACTCTCACATTATCATCTTCTCCTACATATACTTATTCTCACGCCGGAGGGTTACCCCAAAGAGGACCCCTCTGTCCCTTTCTGAGGGGTAAGTAACGGCGCTGTTCATTTTGTAGGTGGAAGAACACAGATCCAGAAGAACCATCGGTGAAATAGTATAATCACACCCGAGGAAAGTAGATCTGCTACCAGTGAGTAGATCCACGTTTCTTCAATTACTAAATGCCCAATGGGTTTCAAGTACACAAGGCCTCGGGCCTAATATATATAAACGTAAACGAATGAAAATGTAAACTAAACTGATACAAATACGAAAGACTTAAATAAACAAAACCGGGCCTTACAGAATAGGAAATGGAAGAGTGGAGAAAAAGATGCACGGTTTTTTTAAACCTTAATCATTGTTGGGCTTTTTTATTTGAAAATTATTGGAATTTGGTCTAATTCTTGTATTGTTTGATTGTGATTTTATAAACTAACTAGTATATCATTCGGGTTTATATAATTTATATAATTTATATAAGTTTGGGTTTTTTTATTTATAAATTTAGTATATAATTTTTATCTTTATTATAACAAAATTATCTTTTAACAAACTTATATAAATTATATAGTTTTAAAATTAAAAAAAATTAGAAAATTTGATGAAGCCACCTTCGCCTGAACGACAACAGGCTTAGGAAACTTCAGTGGTGGCTTCAGCGAGTGTCCAGTCAGCATCTAGTGATGACTACATGACACAATATTATTGGATGAATTAAAAAACAAGCACGATCCCCTTCCAGTTACGGCATACCCGCCACGTAGAACCATATTTAAGAAGAAGTAATATCGAAAAATCGAAAAAAAATTGATTGTTGAAAATGTTTGAAAATATTCCTCTAGGCATAAGCCTTGGACTTTGTGTGTGTGCTTGTATATATGAGGCGTAAATGAATCGATAATAATAAAATAATAAGCACGTGCATTGAACAATCAAATATGGCTCACATAATTTCTAATCATGCAACCCTAAACAAATAATTAAAATACGTTATAACCAACTAGAACACTAAGTCTAATGTCCTATCTTATAGTCACAGCTCTGATACCAATCTGTAACACCCTAGCTTAAGCAGAAACGCCTTATCAGTGTGACGTACAGATTGCTCAAAATACATGTGACACTATTAAGTGACAATATTACCATTAATTCATTTAAATACATCAAGTACACAAGTTCATAATAAAGGAAATACATTGAAGTGAAATATTTCAAACATTTATTTAAAATATCAAAAGTCTAATCTCTTCGTCCGTGTTATTCTCTAAAAATGGTACATGTAGCATTTGTATAAAATAATGTCAATTAACTAAATAGTTGGTGAGTTCACACAGTTTAATATAAATACATAAAAACCATACAATTCAATGAGAAAAGTGTAATAATCACGCAAGTAAGGTCCTTTCCAGCTGGTAACAACAACTGTACTCGGATAATGAGGCCATTTTCCGCTCATAACAAAATGATCCTGAGTGCAACCGGGGGGGTATGATCTCACTTATTGAGGCTACCACGTGCAAGTCAGTTCGAGCAAGTAATCAAGTAAACACACAAGTCCATGTAATGAATTGTAGTTTGAAAACGAAATCGTAAATACTTGAGTTTATAAGATACATATGTTACCCCCCAAAATGTTTAAAAGCGTAAAAAATGGGGGGTGTGAGAAACTAACCTTGAAAACGAGAAATGATAGTTTAAACGAGTCGAACAAACGAGGCGGAGAATCACAGTGGATTATCCTAAACAAGTAAATACGTATGCTAGATTTAACGAGTCTAAATGAAACAAATACTATGACAAATTGAGAACTTAGGTATTTTTTAAAGTTAGTTTAACTCAAATGAATTAAAGTTTATATCAACAATTTGATATTTATTAGTTGTAGAATTATTTATAAATGAATAATTATAACTTATTAATATAAGCATAAATAATAAGATTTAAACTAATTTATGATTAAACATTTTTTTATTCTAGTAACATAATTAATTAATTTACTAATTAATTAACATAAATGTTTTGCATGAATTATTTGAAAGAAATTATAGATATTAGTTTATGTTGAAATAAAATAAATAATAATTAATTTACTCAATTAATTATTTAGAAAAATTAAGTATACTAGTTCTATTATAAGAAATCTTAAATTAAAACTATTTTGTATATATCATCATATTTAAAAGAAAAGGTTTATAAGTTTATGATAATCAGCGGATAATAACATCTAGATAATATTTATATTTTTCTTGCAAAATAACTAGTTTTGATATAATATTTAGAAAATCGAAGTGTTTATCTTGGATATCCATAATCACAGTGATTCTTAAAACCAAAATATAATATCTTTATTGTAAAAGTATAATGGCCATGAAGAACAAATTATGAACATTCAACATAAAATCAAAACAAAAACTATAAAGCGCATGAAATCATAAAACTTACTTGTTAGTGCTTTCAATATTAAGAAAATAGTGTATTAATGAAGTGTGAAAATAATGGAGGATTAGTCATCCTTTTATAGTGAAAATATAGAGATGTATGTCTTATAGAATTTATAAAAATTAATCATATTTATTATAATTAAAAAACAAAAATTAAAATGGTTTAAAAGGTTTTCAAAGTGTTTAACTCAATAAATTTTATTTAATTAAAACATTCATTGGTTTATTTTTATTAGTTAAAAAACATATGAAAAAGATGGTAATAATAATTATTCAAGATTTATTCTAGTGACTTGCATGGGAAAATTCATAAATAAATGATTTTTATTATGAATGTTTTAAATGAGCATAGAATATTACATGGGTGGTAAAAAATATAATTGCATAGAAATGGTCACATAAAATGCATGAAACGAAAATTGGGATTAATTAATAATATTATAAATAAATAAATATATAAATAAAAACAAAACCGAAAAAATGGGTCGGGTTTCGGGTTTAAAAATTAACGAATGTTACAATATGCATGGACGGTATAACTCCATTCAATATCGAATACAATGTCGTTTCCCAAAATGTTACTTGTTTTATCTCGGAAAAATCTTCCTCTCTCGGTAAATAAAATGGGAGTAACGTCCTTGACTCCCCGTCCAGGGTTCTGAAATTTTACAAAAGTATAACTTGTTGGATACAAAAATGATGATAGAATATTAATTTTTAATTTATTTAATAAAATACTGAAAAGTAGTGATTACATTGAAACAGAGTGCAAACCGTCAACAAACAAACTCAATCTTTTTAAAAACTACATCGGTTGATCTTGAAGTTATTTTAAAAACTAAAAACAACAATGATAAAACATGCATAGTTATCATTATATTCAACTTAAAAATAAAATAACGAATAACGAACAAACTTAAAAATGATGCTACCTGTAGAGGTCATTTTACGTCCAGTTCAGCAACGCTGAGGGTAAGAATGAATCTTGCCGCCGAGCCAAATCTGGGTCAGATTCAAGATCACCAATGTCATTGTATGTATCGTAATCATAAATCTTTTCAAATAATTTGTGTTCTTCACCATTACCTCGAAGAAACTCGAGATCTTTCTCCCTTAAAGACTTTAGCCCCCACAGGTGTTTTGGGATGGTAAACATGGCTGTTATCATCAACCACACATATTGATTGGATTTTTTTTGTTGTTGTAAATAGGTTGTTATTTATTGTAATACTAGTTGTTATCCCCATATTACCGCGGCGGCGGCGGCGGAGGTTGTTTTACATTTTTTGTTTATAATATTGAGAATGTATTTTTTTGGATTTTAGTTTATTTATTGTAAGAAGTTAATGATATACTTGAATATATTTTAATTCATTTATATCATCTCATGTTACCATGAAATCCGCCACCCAAAAGCTCACAATAGTAAAACTCAGTTGGGATTAAATCTGAACTTAAGACTTTGCGACCTTGATCCCAAAACAATTACTTTTCCATGTTTCTCGTCTTTGTATTACATACATTGAGAATTTTTAAAGTATAATATGAAGTGTAGTTTATGTTAATATACATTAATCGTATAACATAAATTATATAAAATTAATACTCATTTAGATTTGGCAACTAATGAAGATCTGTTATTTTAATTTTGAAACACGTAACATGAAATATCCAACCCAACTACCATATATATCTAACATATACAGTTCTGACTTTACTAGAAGTAATGTTCTTTGGTTGGTTATTGCTTATGTAATTAACTAGGTTTTTGTTCAATAATGTTACCACCTTGTAATAAGCATAGCCACCTAAATAATCTAATGCATATATGTGGCACATCTAAGGGCTAATATTGGGTTGACAATAGAGCATTGGACCACGTATACAATTCAACAAAACGTGAGTACACATGCGTTTTCATTTTCTATTTATTTATTTATTTATTTATTTATTCAGTCATATTAAGGAACATAAGTCTTGCACATGTAATGGTAGTTAATTAGATTTTTTTTTAATAAACACGGCTGCTCCATGTAGTTTATACCTATATTGCAAGTTTAATTCAAATATTTAAAATAACAATGATGATTTAAATAGTTTGTTTTCGGTAAATACTGATGATCCATAGCATTAAAAACCATTGATATTCTGTTAGATTTTTTAAAATAATGAAACTACCCTTGTTTTAAAAAAGTTAATTAGTTAAGTATTCAAGAGATTTTATTAAATATTATAACCTAATTAGGACCCATATACGGATATATCATATTTGAACAAAACAAAACAATACTTATGGATCATCAAGCATTCGAGTCTGCGTTTTTACAAACTGATAATCATCTTTTACACTATGAGTCAATTTGATTCTTCACCATTTATCAAGTATGTTAGTTAATTGATTTCTGGGTTTGCCATATACTCAACGAATATTAGGCTTGAATTTTGCTTCATCCTTGATGTGGATAAATCACTCTCTTGATATTTGAATTGATTTAGCCAAATTTGAGTATCACATCAAGATGGTGTTATAATATTGACTGTTAGGCTATGGCGCGCCGGCACCATCCAGCCACATCACAAAGATTGGTGCTAGTAACTTGGGGGCGTGCAAGTGAATAACGGCGCCAAAGGGGGAGCGTTGCCACCCTCTTTCCCGTTAGTGTGTTATTGCCTAAATGGGCTCAAAAGGTAGGGTCCATCTCCACTAACAACCAATCACTTTTTAAAAAAATCTTTCAATGTCTAGTATGTTAAACCATAGCACCCTTATTAAATGATTGGTTGGTTAAATTTTACATTCTACGTAGTGACATGGTGTTGATGTGACGTTTTAACTAGGCTTGTTAGTTAAACCATAACAAATAACCTTATTATCACATCACTCTCACTCTCTCTCATTTGTTTCCCTAAGGCGGTGCGTAGTGGGGCGAGTAAAGGGGACGATTTGGGCAACAATATGGAGGAACACCCCCCCCCCGCGCGATATTGGGGCGAAAAGGGGCGGGGGCGGTGGGATTTTATCGCCCGAAGTAGAAGAAAAATATTATTATTTTATTAATATGTGTTATATATATATATACCTATATATATATTACTATTTGTAGCCCCTACACCATTACACCCCAAAAACAAATTCTCACCCCTTGCTGACCAGGCGCCACACGGCGCAACGCCCCGATTTGTAGCCCCTCCACTACGCATAGTCTAAAGAAAGATATTCTCATTAGTGGCGGATCTAGAATTTTTTTCATGAGGGGCGAAAAATTTTAAGGATCGTTTGTCTATCACTATAATACTATATGATAAACTTTTTCGGTCCACTTCGGGTCTGATCAGTTCAAATAAAAAAAAGAGAATCAAACTAAGTTTTATATAATCACCTAAAATGCGTCAAACGCCATTACAAATTAATGTATAATGAATATATAATTCATTCTCTACGAGTTTTTATCTTTTTAAATCTAGTCATATTTTTTTTTAAATTAATCTATTATCTATCTGACTCATTATACCTATTTTAAATTAAATTAAAACATTAAAATTTACCAAGTTACCATTACTCTCTGCCAAGTATTCAATCTAAAGTTCAAAACTTAGTTTTCAAACCATGGTCCCTAAGCAAGTAAACTAAAACTAATTGATCAAATGACAAGTCAGTGATTTAATGACAGAATGTCAAACTTAACGTTCTAACTAGTGGTCGACGATTGAAATTTTGGCCGGCTTTGGGCTGATCAGTATTTGGCAATAGCGTCGGACTTCTGCGATGGCATAGGTCTTTTGCAACACTGTGTATCACTTCTTTCATTCAATCTTTTATTTTTCATTTTTAATAAGGTTTAAAATCATAGGCTAACATCATAGGCTAACAAGTTGCAATGTGACAAGGCTAACAAGTACTACTTATACCGAGAGTTGCACAAAAATCGGTTTTTTTAAAACCGGTCTGGTTTAAACCAAACCTGTTTGGTCAAAGCCTGTTAAAACCACCCAAACCGGTTTGGTTTTAAACTGATTTGGTTGATCGATGGAAACCGGTCCCATAACCGGTGGTTTGGGTTGGTTTGGAAACCGGTTTGGTTCGATGTGCATAGAACCAGTCCCAAACAAGTTTTTTTGCACCTCTACTTATGCCTGTAGAATGTAGGTTCGTTATATGTTTACTACTTCAGAACACCAAAATGGTACTACTTTATGGGCTTCCATCTTCAAATCTTCTAGTTTCATAATCCTCTTTTGGGTGGACCAATCCATTTAAGTTTTCGGTTTTCAAAGATCACAACTAGAGGTGGCAAAAAAAACTTGGTTTCGGATCAAACTTGGTGTATCCAACCTGGAATTGGTTCCTACCCGACCTGACTCGCGGGTATGAAACGGGTTTCGGTTCCCCAAAACGAGTTTTTTCCCAAAATAGTGTTGGTAGAAAAATATTCACCAAAGTATTGTTTTAATCACTTAGTTTCTTACTCATAGTCTTATTTATGACAAACTGAAAATTTTTCTTACTTTTTCAGACACTCATCACGACTTGACTCAAATTTTCGGGATGAAAATTCTTTAACATGGGAATGATGTGACAATCGTCAATTTCAGGTTAACTCCGTTAACTCAACTCCGTCAATTCAAACTTTAGATCACTGAATCTATAACGCACACCTCATTACATTTAAACTAGGGTTTAAATGACGCTTGACACTTACTACATGTGTAGTCTTTCGGGAATTTCACCGAAACGCAAACGAGTTGACGCAAACGATTAGTGAATAAACAAAAAACGTCAAAACAATAATTATGTGATAATTATGTGTTAGACATATGTGTTACTTGATTATGTTATGTGGAATGCTAAACAAGAAACAAGAACCCAATTAATTAAGCTAGAGATGTAACATTTGGAAGTTTAGGAACTAAAGTGTAACATGTTATTATTATTAATATTATAAAACCCTAACCTCTCCTCCCTCTCCCTCTTCCCAAAACCGACGGCCAACCCCCCCCCCCCCCTCTCCTCACAATCGGTTCACACACACAAATACCTCTTGGATTTTGATCTTGTCTTTCACAATTGAAGCATCCTATATCCGTTTCTAACCATCTCCTACCTTCCTATTGCTTGTATTGGTGCTTTTGAAGGTATAAATTACAAACCCTAGGTCCGATTTTTCCTATGTATGGTGTTCATATGATTGTTGTTGATTTGATGGTGTATTGATAATGATTTGATAACTAGTTTTGATATTATTGCATGTTAATTGTTGTGTCTTTGAGTTTGAGATCAAATAAAACCCTAACTATGTATGTATGGTATAATTGATATGCATGGATAGTAGTTATGGTGTCTAGAATGTTATATGAATGATTTGTGGTCCATAGATAGTTAAATTGTTGAGTTTGGATGCAAACAGTTTCTGGACAGATTGTGTTGTTGATGTTTGATTGACTTTAACGGGGTGTAAAAGTGAAAATTGATTGAGATAATTGATACTACAGTAAACTAGTTTGAGTCTAGTTTCTAAAGAATATAAATTTGCAATTTTTGGACTTGTAAAAGTTAACTTTTATGATTTTACAAAAATGTTGTGCAAAGCTGAGTTGTTAGACCTGCTGTTAGGTTGTTTTGTAAATGTTATATCTCATGAACTACGAGACCAATTGGGTTGGTTCCACTTCTGAAAGTTGACTTGTTGAGTTAGGAACCTAACCCAAGTGGTCTTGCATTTATTGGATTTTTCGTTTAACGGGAATTTCAAATAACATTCTGTTGTGCATGAATTTGACTGTTATGAGTTTGCTGTAATGATTTGATTATTGTGAGAAACCTATGTGGAATAAAAATATAATAAAATATGTTCTGGAAACCTAGGACATATATGCTTTTGTGATGATTTTTGGTAAATTAACTGTGATGCTATGATCGGTGGGATAGACTAGTTTTTCAAGTAGAAATTCTGTCGTTAAGAAAACATGTGGAGTTTTGAATTTTGTTCACACTTAATACATGGAGGTGGCAACACTCAATTCAGTATGTATGCAATATGCATGCATGTATGTTTGTTCGCTTGGGTGCTTGCTTTTGTATTCTTCTCCGGCACACTCAATTGGTTTCTTCGTGCAATCATAAACTGGATACCTCTTGTTCTTGATCACTGCCCCCAACGAACTGGTAAAGAAGCCTAGAGGCTGCTGCCTTCTTTGCTCCACGTTACGACTCTCAAAACGGCTCTCTTCCACCAAGCTCTAATACCACTTGTTAAACTTTGAGCGGATGAATCAAGAACACGAACACGAGATTTGATCAACACACGATCGGCTCTTTTACCAAGAAAACGACTAACGAGAAAAACTTAATAATTATCTAATACATTGAACCTAGGGTATATATAAACCCATGGTTCCTAATCCTATACCAACTCAAATACAGAATTTGAATCCAAAGCAAATAGGATTAAATAAGACTAACTTATCTTATAATAATAAACTAATTATTATATTAAATATTTTCCGAGATATTAGGAGCCTTCAAACTGATTTGGTGTTGGACACGTTTAACAAATCGGATTATTTATGAACCGGTTTCGGTTCCTCAAAAACACGTACTTATTGGATACAACCCGGACCTGTCGGAAAAGAGTCCACCTCTACGCGGTCAAAAATTGAACCCGGCCAGCCCAAAACCTGATAAAAAATTCGGCAAACACGGTCAAAATCCGACCATACCCGGAACCGGTTCTTACCCGACCCGATTCTTGACTTTTATTCACCATTGTTGGAACCGACTGAAAGGACGTTTCCGATTCTTGAAAATACTCGACTTGTGCCCCTCTAAATAAAAAACAATTAGGTATTAAGTTTGTTTGTTTAATAAGAAAATATTAACTAGGACAAACCAATGGATACATTTATACAACATGATGCAGAGGTAACCTTATTCCAAATGACAATAGAACACAAATAAACCATTTCTTATGGCCTTATTATAGATATGGTCACTCCAACACACACCATGTCACTCCAACAAGCCCAAGCAACTAGATAGATATACTGTTTGGAACACCTCTACCGGTCACACCATCTTCAGAATATGGTTTAAGAAGCTGATACGGAACCAAACCAGCACCAGTACGGTTCTTCAAACTAGGATCCGTGTTCCTCGAGTCTATGATTGCTTCTAGCTCGTTTAGCCGCCCACCAAACTCCTCAAACGCTGTTTTTATGGCAGGCTCGGCCTCCCATGCTGCCTCAATATTACCACCAATGTACTCTTCATCCACTGAATGACTCGATAAAACATCCAAAACTGATATCACTTGTATAACTTGAAGTTGAGAAGGGAAGCATTTCAACAAAACATCCTCGGGACGCTTAATAAACAACTGCCATTCTTCGTCAATGGGGTCTTCATCAGGCATTTTGGTGCGGGCAATTGTTGGTCGGTTAGGGAAGTAACCTCCGAAGTCATATCGACCGAAGTTGACTGCAGCATGGTGGCCAGATGTCACCCACATTATGGTTGTAACAATTCCAATCAAATCTTGTTGGGTTTTGAGTTGTGGCCACCATGGTTCGTCTTTCTTGTCTCCATGACCAACTAAACGAATTTCATTCCATCATCCTTAAAGCTCTTCATCAGATTCAACTAGATTTGGTTGCGGGTAATAATGGTTGACATAAGAAGTTGCCCATTTTTTCATGGCATCGTAAATGAGTAAACCATCATTAGCAAACGGGTAATCCTCGATTGTTAGTTTCACACCGTGTGGTGCGGTTGGATCTTCAACGGCCATACCCCTAAAAAGTTTTATTATTAGTAGTATTATTTATATGGTTGGTCTTTGTGGTTTACCATATTACAAAAACAATACCTGCTAATTAGGTCAGATGGAAGTGCTTCATGATCAAAGCGCCATAGCTGATCATATGCATTAGAGCAAATTTTCATACAATATTTTCCAGGAGTAAATGTTTTCTCTATGATACCATCAGCATTTACGAGAAGCCATCAAGCTAGAGAATTAATTTTCATAGTGTAACGGAAAGATGGGAGAAGTAATCGTCGAATTGGGTGCATCTGGCTGAGCTGACGATTGGCAGCAATTATGTAAGGCTCGGTAGCGACATGAGTTCTTAACCAATGGCTAACAAGTTGGTGAACACCAGAATCATGCGCAAGAACATGAGCCTTGGCTAGCTTCCATAACCATGCATTTGTGGCATCCAATGCGGGCGTGTAGACATGTTTCCACTGTGGTTTACCAACATACGGTGGCCGAGTCAACTCAATAGCTAGTGGCTTTAATATACCACCAGGAGTAAGGAACATTAAAGTTCTTGAACCATATAAAACTGACCCTTTAAGCTCTCTTGTTTTGTTAACATAAGGTAAAAGCAAATCATGGTAATCCAACATGAACAATTTCTTTTGTGCTAGAGCCTGCAAGAACATAAGGCATGAGAGCGTAATCATAAAGCATTAGTAATCGGTTTATGTTTTTCATTACCTCATCAAAAGTCATGAAACCTTTAATCTCTTCCTTTACGATCTCCTTTGTGATTGCGGAGCTGGCCCGTAGATTTCAGGATCCAATTTACTCGTCAATGGCCATTCCTAAATATAGAAACATGTCATAATCATTTACAAAACATCTTATTTAGGGATTAACAGTTAATGGAAAAGTTAAAATACAAAAGGAGACAAAATGAGAAGTGTGAGAAAGATTTGTGTCCATACAAAAATTAGGGCTGTCAATTTAAGACATGGACCTGTTAACAGGTTTGGGTCACGGGTTTTAACAGGTTTGGGTTTGAGCTTAACATGTTTTGTGTCTTAAACAGATTGACCTGTTTAAGATATGTTAAATTCATGTCCTAACAGGTTAAAGACATGTTAACATGTTAGTAACATGTGTAGATTTTTAATTTAATAAAAATCTACCTATTCTAATAAAAGAACATTATTGTTAACACGTGTAGGTTTGTGGTTAATACTCACAATTATTTTCCCTTTAAAACTAATATATGTTATAGATTAATAGTTATTCACTTTCCTTTACACTCCATTTATATTACATCTATAACATAATTAAATTATTCACTTTTATTTAAACTCTATTTATATTATACATATACACTTGTATAAAAGTAAATATTTACATATTATACTACTATACATTGTTAGAATATATTTCACAACATACTTGGTGATATCCAAAATACAACAACAAACCATGTTTGTTAAATATTAAAAAGAATATAATTTTAAATGTTATCATTAACATATTTACTATGTATATTGTTGACGATTTTAAATAATAAAAAAAAAAAAAATCTAATATGCTTTCAATTTACGAAGTAATTTTTTTAAGGGTGTTGCTAAACGTACCCCCTACACCATTTTTACTAAATATACCACCCCCCCTAAACTTATTACATCAATTACTATTAGCTCTTAACAATATTTATATACATATTAGTCTCTACAACATTTTTTTCACTTGGTAATATCCCCTACATATATCAAATTAAAAACTATCATGTATTACTATTAATTTATTTTTTTAGTATTAATATTGTAAATATTTACAATATCTTTTTTTGAATTTTAATAGTATATATATTTATAATATCCTTATTTTACCTCTTTATCTTTTACAAAATAAACCCTAAACCCTAAACCCGAAAACCTAAACCCTAAACCCGAAACCGAAACCCGAACCCGAACCCTAAACCCTGAACCCGAACCCGAACCCTAAACCCTAAAACCGAAACCCTAAACCCTAAACTTGTAAAAAAAATAATTTGAAATCCTTAATTTTGTGCTAATTTGTTAATTATATGATTTCAAAGGTAATATGAAAGTTGGTTTTTCCTAGAGAAGGGTATGACAAGCAACCAGGGGGTACACCTGACCCGTTTTTAATCAGTAAATTATAAACATATGCTTAAAAGTTGTTCCATTTTTTTTAAATAAATCCATTTATCTATTGGTTTTTTTGTACATTGTCATATAAGTTTATAAATTATAAATATATTATTTAATTTATCTATTTATTTTTGGTTAATTTAGTAAACTATACATTTGTGTGTTAAATTATAAGGATAATAAATGACAATCAATTTTAAATATAATAAAGTTTATCATACTTAGTTTCTTGGATTTTATATTATAAAGGATAGCTTCGGGATTTTTGTGGAAATTAAAAGTTGGTAAATAGATCGTTTGGTACAACTTAACTACATTTAGCTCAAATTTGTTACGGGTAAAAAATGGGTAATTTAAATACTTTTAAAAAATTTGAGAATGCAAATAGATTTATCGTCAAACTTGTTGCGGGTTTAAAGTTTTGACTTGAAAATGTAAAACAAATGAAACTTAGAATTTTAAAGGTGAGTGAGTTTCAAATTTATTTGTTAAGGACATTTTTGGAAATAGTCAAAAGATTCAGGATTTTGCACATTGAGTATTTTTCTTATAACCAGGGACGGAACCACAGGAGGGTCAAGGGGGTCCGTTGACCCTTCGGTGGCCAAGCTTTATGTTAGCATGTATATCCAACGGGAAAACATTTGTATAGTTTGACCTTTGGAAATGCATCATGTTGCGCAGTTAATGTGAGAAAAAATAGTAAAAATGTCATTTTTAGAAGGTTGCGGTGGCCGGCGGCGAGCTGAGAGAATAGAGACTAAGAGACGAGAATGAAGAAGAAGGAATGAATGGCTTTATATTAATAAATAAAGAAACTATTATTTAATTATATAAGTTCTTACTTTAGGCTAGAGGTTAGAATGCTAGAGTTTGTAAAAGACAACCTAGCCTGCCATCTCTATTTAATTGTTTATTACTCTAACTAAAAAGTAGACATAGTTTACGTTTTCATTTTATAGATATTTCACTTTTCTTTTACGTTTTCATTTTATAAATATTTCATTTTTCTTATTTAATTGTTTATTATTCTAACTAAAAAGTAGACATAGTTTAGTTTTTCTTTAATTTTTTATTAGTTTACATTTAATTGTTTTAAGATTTCCACTTCATATAATTTTTATCTTAACTTTATCGTTCTTCTACGTAACAAGATAATTATGTAATTCATGGTTATCTTTTTGGGTCATTGACTCGGTTTAATAACATGATAACAGTAACAATAAATTAGTTCGGTTGAGAATAAGTTAAAATAATGACACTCTAGCGAATATAAAAAGATTCTATTACGACCCTCCCGTTAAAATGTTCCGGTTCCGTCACTGCTCATAACTATTAAAATTTAAGAAAAAACGACGAACACTTCTGTCATACCATATCCAGGTCTATCAATGCTTCTAACTTTTATCAAATTAGAAAAAATTGTGTAAGCAATTTTTTCTTGAATAGTGGTCAGAATGGTATATGTGATGCATGTGAGACAAAATTATGCTCAAGTGAAGCCAAACATTCACAAAATTGAACGGGTTAACATGTTATTTTTTTAATATGTCAATTGGCAAAGTTGAAAAGTATCCTCAAACTTATCAAAATCTTTTTCATGGTATAGCTCAAAACTATTATTATATGAGAAGTATTCTTCGAAATTAGTTCATAACCAAATTTCTTTCAATTATAAATATATGATACTGAGAATAAATTTTCAATAGATGAAGTGTTATTGGGTATGTTTTTGCATGTGCATTATTTTTTTATTAAGTTCATTTTTTATTTGGAAAAAATCATTTTATGATATAAATAAAATCAATTTATGTATAATGATACAAGCATAGATGTAATGCGTTTTTCTATATACATTATGTATTATTTTATTTGTAACATAATTATTTAAATCATCCTGTGTGTTACAGGAGCTCTAAAGCTAGTAAATAAATATACACTCTTAAAGTCCTAAACCTAAATAAAAATAAATATACGACATTTCACTCATGTTCGTCAGAATCCATTATTATATTTTTAATGAATGTTTTGATTTGCTTCTATAGTTTTTGTTTCAAGTATGTTTATGTATTTGTGATCTTTTGTTTCATATATGCTAAGGATTATGGTTTTTTTTCCACATATGTTATGAATTATGTATTAATTAAAACTTTTATGCTTGTTTTAAAAATTTTTGTTTAATTAAATATGTATTATTCATTGTATGTTTAAACAAGTCCCTTAACAGATCATAACAAGTTAACCTGCTTCTTAAAAGGTTTGTTTTCGTGTTTGAAAAAAATGACACGATTATTTAGCATGTCATGTTCTTGTTTAGTACAACATGTCATCGTGTCTTATCGTGTTGTGTCCGACATGTTATGACAACACTACATAAAACCCCTAAAAAATTAATAAAAACTCACAACTCAAAATATAAATAAAAAACATAAAAATTACAAAACAAAAATGTTTCCCTCGTCATTCAAGTTCCAAAAAAGCGCCGAAAAGACACAATGCCGAGACAAAAGACACAATGACGAAAATAAACAAAAGACACAATTATAAATAACAATGACACAATAGATCGCAAAATAAACATAATACCGAACAAAATATGACTCAATGTTGAGTAATATAACACAATATATCAAAGAAAAAATAAACAATCAATTACGAAAATAAACACAAAACACAATGATCAATAAAAATACACAATGATCTTTTTCCCTCGACATTGTGTCTTTTTTTTGTGAAAACATTTTTGTATTTTTACTTATTTCGTTTTTTTATTAAATTTTCAGTTAAGATATGTTTTATTAATTTTTTTAGGGTTTTTTTGTGTGGCTATAAATATTTCTTATTATTCTTATTTTTATATCTCTTTATAGAATAACTTGACCCTATAAGTTAAATAAATACCATAACCAGCTGTATGTTGTAAGGATTAAGACCAGCAAGCATTTCTCTACAAAATTCCTCATCACGAAACCAAGAGAACGTGTCCCCTACAATTAGAGCCATAAATTATACGCAAAAGCTTAAACTAAAAATTGAAAACCATACACAAAACCACCAAAGATACAAAATGGTAATAAATGCTTACGGTCAATGGTTTCAGGGGTCTCAAACTTGATAACAGTATTGATAAGTATAGGTAAGACACTAAGAAACCCATTATCAGGTGGAGGAACATTAGAACCTTCATTATAAAGCGAGTCTATGGACGTGAATAACGGAAACCCCTCGGTTTTGTCTGTCACAACTAATTCTAGAATTGGTAAAACTCCATGAAGCACCGAGTACAATGTCGTTGCTCCAAAGGTAGCTGCCTTTATCTCTGAGAAATCTTCGTCCACGAGTACATAAAACGGGGTCAAAGTTCTGGTCTCCGTCAATGGATCTGTTATGCAACAGGCTTTGTTAATTTTCTATGAAGTTGTATCTTAATAACGTTCGTTATACTGAACAAAAGAATACAATTACAACAGAGAGACAGGTAAGCGGACAACAAGTTGCGCTGCTACCCCTTTTTGAATGACAAAACTACTCCTGTTGAAAACAAAGTTAAAATTCTTCGGCATTGATAAGTTGTATCAAGTATTTAAACAAATTTCATTACAAGTATTTGAACTACTATGAGTAAATCTAAATCTTATGATATTAAACACTCATATATTTTAGGTCTATATTTAAACATTTTCATTTTCAAATCAAATAATTCTAATAGCTGATACTCAAAACAATGCATATTGTATAATATATTACAATATGATACATGTACCTATAGAGGACATTTTACGACCGGTACGACACCTCCTAGGGTAAGGATGTTCATTGCCACTGAGCACTGGTCGTGCTAAACTTAAACTCAAATCTGGAGCTCCAAGATCGTTGTACACGTCGTAATCATAAATCCTCTCAGGTGATTTACGCTCTCCTTCGCCGTTGCCTCGGAGTGATTCTAGATCTTGCTCTCTTAACGACTTCAGTGCGTTAGGTGTTTGCGATGGAAGGTATGACTACACAAAGAAATCAAATAATCATAACCAAACGTCTATAATATTTTATTCTTATAATATTTTAAAGCAACAATTAAGCACCTCAAAAGATATATAGTTTTCTTAGAGTTGCAAATGAACCAGACGAACACAAACATGACCATGCTCATGCATGTTCGTTAGTTATAAAAATAATGTGTTCACGAACATATACCAAACTATATTTTATGTTCATGTTTGTTCATTAAGAAAATTAATGTTTTTACAAACACAAATAAAATCGGTTAAGCCTAGGGTGAGATTAGTATATTCATCAATATGCAATAATGAGAAAGGAAATGAGAATAATGCAAAATCAATATGAGAATATGGTTTCCTATTTTATATTTGATGTTATAAATTAAAAAATATAAAATGTTTAGATAAGATAAATAAGTGTACAAAAAGCTTTCATGAACAAAATATAGAAACGAACAAGAACGAACGTTCATGAACACATTATCGAACTTTCACGAACACAATTGAACGAACGGAGGTTTGTTTATGTTTGTTTGTTTAGCCAATAGAACAGAATTTCACTACTAGAAAAATAGATGTTTTTCTACAACCGAATTATAGGAAATTTGTTGGAAAAATCCAGTTGAAAAACATATGCTTGAAAATTGTTTTCAACCATTTTCCAACAACTTTTCTTACAAAATTGCTACAAAAATATGTGATTGTAAACTTCCTACAACTTTCTTTCAAAAACTATTTTAACTTATTATTAGATAATATTGTAGTAAAGTTGGAGCTTATTTTTTTTGTTGAAAATCTGTTAGAACTATTTGTTGTAGAAAATTTGTAGGAAATTTTTGTGAGAAAATGACTTGTTTTCTAGTAGTGTTTCTTGGAAATCTGTTCGAACTTTCACGAACACAATTGAACGAACGGAGGTTTGTTTATATTTGTTTATTTAGCCAATAGAACAAAATTTCTTGTTCATATTGTTGGTGCATAATGTCAGTAGTTCAGAGTCTAGTGTCTGTAATCGAGTCTGTAATGTTTAATTATGTTTTGTATGTTTAAGCGAAGTTACTGACAAGTTCGCTTAACAGGCGAACTTGTTAGTCAAGCGAAGTTATGGACAACTTCGCCTGAACATGCCAGGCGAAGTTGTCGTGTATAAATAGTCCTAGGTTACGGCTTGGTTTGTAATCGTTGTTTAAGTTCGTGTCAGTAGTTCGAGTTCATTGTAACGTGAGGACGAGAGTCTGTAACAGTGATATTACATCACGTGTTTGAGTTATAATATATAACGTGTGTTCGTTTCGTGTGTTCGTGTGATTCGTGTTCTATACTCGTAACGATCTACGCAGGGATTCCACACCTGAGTAGACCAAGATATCTCGTGCGATCCGTCCAGGGAACCTACAATTGGTATCAGAGCCTTAGGCTCTTATGCTATGGTTCGAGATCTGCGTTTTGGTGTTTCTGGCACGTTTCTGTGCGTTTCTGGCCGAACAGCGCCGCAGGCGAAGTTATTGTTCATCAGGCGAAGTTGCCGTCACTGTTCGTAGTGTCTCAGCGAAGATATAAGGTCTGGCGAAGTTATGGACAGGCGAAGTTATAGCCAGGCGAAGTTATGAACAGGCGAAGTTGACTTTAGGCGAAGTTGACTTATCGGCGAAGTTAAAAATATATATATATATATATATATATATATATATATATATATATATATATATATATATATTTGGAGTTTTCGTCTGTATGGCCAGGTGTACACGATTATTGTGAGACCGAAGACGTTGTTCCGTCAACGAGTGAAACTTGTTATCTCTTGGTTTTACGTGTGAACAAATACGTGTCAACTCTGGATATGGAGTTGAGTTTGTGAATGGGATATTGATTGAAACTGGATATTGACACATATTTTGGTGTTTGTGGGCAATGAAATTTTTGTTGTTCGAGGTTGACCAACTGAAGAAAGTCAAATTGAACTGAAGGTTTTTGTCATTACTGGATTGCGGTCAGAGCATATTATTTATGTTATTTTCAAGGCGTTCGAGAATTGGATCCTGAAACGTGATGCTTATTTATTAGAGTGAAAATTCTGGAACAAGTTGGATTTAATCGGGAACTAAAGTGTTTGTGTTCTTGATCGTTATCCCTGGTGATTGAAGATGCTTCGGATTAATTAATGGTCATGTGTTAGATTCTGTCAAGGTGGTTTTGTGATGAAATTGATCACTTGATGTTGAGTAGTTGAAGATTAAACCTTATCGTATGCCGACGAGTTGGTGAAGTTGTGGAGGAAGCCCAACTTCACGTGTTGGTGAAGTCAGATGGACTCACGTGATTGGTTGAGATGATCTATTGGCACGAGGATGCATGCATTTCAAAGACCTCAATCATTATAGTCGGAGAAGCTTACACTGAAGGGGAGATCTGATATGGAAGACGCTGGGTGATTGGTAGATTTGTGAAGCTACAGGACAGTTTCAGACACGGCTGGTTGATGAGCAAACAGAAGATCATCAGTTAAGAGGGAGTCTGTTGGTGCATGTTTTGTAACAGATGATCTTTTGTGTTTATTAGAATTGAGTGCAACGGTCAAAGGGGAGACTGTTGGTGCATTTTGTGACCGTCGCTATGCAATTCAGACCAGCGGAGACGCCATAGGTGAAGTTAGAACAACTTCGCCTTAGGCGAAGTTAGAACAACTTCGCCAACGGCGAAGTTAGGACAACTTCGCCATAGGCGAAGTTATGAACAACTTCGCCTACTGACGCTTACTGAAGTTTATATATATATACGTGTGTCTTGTTTAGGTTAAGAATCCAGTAATTCAGAGAGTTGTGTGTTACAGTTTGAGTGTCGAGAGAGAACAAACAGAGAGAGAGTGTCGTTAGGGACGACCCGAGGTAGAGCTCACCTCGGGTCGGACGTGTTTCTGTTTATGTTACGGTATGTAACGTGTTTGTTTAATTATTATTATAAAGAATCTGCAGATTTGTTTATCCCGTTCTTGTATTTGTTCGTGTACGTGTTTGTATTCTTCATCTTGTACACCATTAACGAGTCTAGGAGGATTCCGCACTCCTAGACCTCGTGCGGATCTCGTATCCAACTGCTGCTCCCAGGTTCTTTGGATTCAACAACAGTTGCGCGACTATGGTCTGAATTTCTTACTTACTCCTATTTGCATTGATAACACAGCTGCTATCTCAGTAACTAACAATCCCGTGAAGCACAGTAAAACTAAACATATTGACATACGTCATCATTTTATACGGGATTGTGCTGAGAAGAAACTGATTGTGCTTGAAAAGGTGGATACGCTTGATAATTTCGCTGATCTTTATACTAAAGCGTTTGACAAAACAAGATTTCAAAACCTTATCGAGCTGAATGGGATGATCAATCCCGAGTAACCATGCTTTTCATGTTATATTTAAAAAAAAAAAAAAAAACGTCACTATCGCTTAAAAATATGTCGGTTACCTCAGTTTGAAGGACATGTCTTAGGATATGTTTGGTCCTCATTTTCTACTTGTAGAATTTGAGGATAGCCATTAACCAGATGACTGAAAGTGACCGGGGCGGTTTATGATGAGTTTTCATTCTTTCGCTTAAAATTAGTCGATCATACTTAGTTAGAAGGACACATACTAGTATGTGGTCGGTCCAGCTGATCCATTGGATCTTCGGGATAGCCGTTTACCTGAAGACTTTGTTTTGGTCGGGGCGATTAATGTTAAATTTTTTTAGAGGGAAATGAAATTATTTTTCAAGTCTACTACTTCGTAAGAAGTTCGTTTGCTATGTTTAACAGAAAATTGATCTAACCTTGGAAAATGATAGATATACTGATTCTGTGTGCTTAACTAGTGAAGTTATTAGGCTTAAAAGGCTTTAGGACAGTTATTGTATGTCATGGTAGCTTTTTATGGTGCGTAAAAGTAGATGTGATACAAACTAAATCTACTTGATTTTACGTGGAAACTCCTTATGAGTTTTGCATGTCTCCATATATATCTTTCCGAATGATAGGCAGAAAAGCGATTACCCAGTCATACACGAGCCCGTAAGTGTTCTGATTCCCGTGAAGATAGCGTTTCAAGAAACTGCAGTGATCCAGATTTGGGACTTGCAGTTGTTTACTACTCTGAAGTCTATATGAATGTTTGATTAAAAAAAAAAAAAAAAAAACTTATGAGTTATTGAAACATTCTAGAGTTCAAAATATCAAGACTTCTCAATCATGGAGTAAGAAAGAAAACGGGAAGCAGATGAAGAGTACTTACAAACTTAATTAGACACTATGGGTCGAGGTCAATTCGGGGTGACTTGGGGAAAGCCAAATATACTTTGAGAATAGATAGGAGGCATCATAATCTCTGAGTTGTTGCCCACTTAAATTTTGAGGCATAATTGAACCTAACTCGTATCACAGAAACGATGAAAACCATCTTAAGTTATTTACCTGCTTACAACCTGTTTCTTTATGTCATAATACAGCTAAACACGGATCTATGTGACAGTCACGTAGTTAGTATGATTCCTGTTCGGATCTTTTCTAAAACGTAGTACTCCCTATCGAGACTGAAATTTGATCCCTTATACATTAATTGTTAAAAGTTTTCTTTTTATGTAGTTGTATGCTTTTATAAATGGTTACTTGGACTTGATCGTGTTATTTAATTCTTAAAGGGAAGTTTTAAAAGTTAATTGCAAAATGTTCAAATTACAAGGGTTGATTTTGTAAATATAGGCGATGTTGTTAAACAGGCGAACTTGTGAATAACTTCGCCTAGGCGAAGTTAACCGTAACTTCGCCTGTATAACTCCGCCCCTATATAAGGACTTTCAAAGGTCATTCGTTCATTATTTTATATATCAGCGAACTTATTCTCGAATATCACAGCGAACTTAATTCGATTATCATCTGATTATCTTTTTTTTTCCGATTTCAATCAGTATTCAAGGTGTGTTTGGGTTCTATATCTTATAATCGATGTTCAATGTTGTTAACCCTAGGTTGTTTCGACACCCGGTTAGCGACCTCGGACGTTCGAACCTTATACCCGATTCCAAAGCTTGTTTTTACGTGTTCATGAGCAAACTGATCGTCCGGATTTCCTTAATATCTTGTGTTTGGGAGTTCTTAATCGTCAAAATTGACCGAAACACCAAATTTTCGATGTTGAATCGACCTTACTGTCGCCGTTTCAGATTCAGGCGAACTTAAGGTTTAGGCGAAGTTATCCGTAACTTCGCCTGAGGCTCAACTTCGCCTGAGGCGATGTTGTGGTGAGGCGAAGTTATCATTAACTTCGCCTGGACCTTTTAATTTTTTAATTATTAGACGAACTTAAAGATGAAGCGAAGTTGTTCCCAACTTCGCCCCAACTTTAACTTCGCCTATACAGATTTTATCACAACTTCGCACATGGTAACAAGCGAACTTGTGGTACGCCTTAACGTTTATCTAACTTGGTTCGTTTGTTGCAGATATGGCTGCAGTAGCGGGTGCTGGAGGTGCTGGAGGTGACGATGGAGATAATCAGAGGCAATTCTTTCCGGGTCATAACATGTATATCACCTTAGACCCGGAAGCGAGCGGTGTTGAGGATTACCGCGAGATAATCACATTCCTCATTCGCTCGAGGATATTCCACGCTCTCACTACGACTCTGCCGATTTCCTTACCCAATATTGAGGATTTCTGGCAGACTGTGGAATACGATTGCCGCGTTGAGCCCCCGGTTATGCGAGCAATCGTCAACAATCAAGAGGTTCAGTTCTCATCTGAACAAATACGGGTGGCTTTACGGTTCGGTGAGGAGACTAGGGATGACCCTACAGAGTTTGTGGCTCCGTTCCGTGATGTAGCGTTTCTCCGAATGGGCTATTCTGGTCCATTAGGTGATACTCAGAGGAGGAAGGGTTTCCTACTCGATCAGTGGCGCTTCCTCATGCACGTAATGATTGTCTGCATGTCAGGGAGGAAGGCGGGCACTGACGGGATGGGTGCGACCATGCAGTCCGCAATGACTGCTCTGACTTATAACAAACGTTATAGCTTCAGTTAGATGGTCTTTTATGAGATCGATAGACAGAGGAGAGCGATGGCTCGTGAGAGGTTCATCATGTATCCAAGATTCATTCAGATGAACTTGAATCATGTTGCTCCCACGTTGCATCAACGACGTCCATTACGATACGTGGAGAATGTGAGCAAACGTATCTTCGCTCAATGCCGCACATCCAGTGCGAGGAGCAAGCCTGAACTGCGTCCAAGGCATACTCCACTATTTGGGTACTTAATAAACCCGGGGTATGTGCCAGCTCGTGGGGATGAGTTCAGAGACCCTCAACCACGACAGGTAGGAGCACCTCGAGATGTACCTGCTGTGCCTGTTGTGTCGGCTGAGGAGGATGTAGACCTTGATGCTGCATTTGGCGGCCAAGGATTCTTCGACATGGACCGGTTTGATCCGCAAGAAGAGGTGCAGGTCTCTGCTGCACAGGTTAGGGAAGTGAATGTTACTAGAGCAGCTACGACGGTGGCTAACTCAGATCTTGATGATGTTATGGATGAGGCGAGAAGGATGTTGGTGACACGAGAAAGGACGTTAGGGAAGAGAAAGAGGACAGTTGATGATACTGAGTCAGAAGAAGAAGAAGAGGATATTCACAAGTTGATTAGACGTTCAAGACGGGAAAGGACAGGTGCAGGTATGGGAGCTGGAGAGACTTCAAGAGTTGTACGTTTCGCTCCATCCGCACTGTCAGGTATGTCGATTGTTCCTACATCTGTACAGGTTACAAGTTTAAGCGCCGCGGAAGTTCCCGTGGTGGCTACATCAGCTGTCGGCATCCCATCCATCACACTACAGATGGCGACTCCGGAGATTGTGTCTTTACCACCTCCAACGCTTACTCCTTCAGAGGTGGTGGCACAATTTGTAGAGTCGACAGTCGTTGCAACTGCAGGGTTGTCGGTCACGATACCACCTGCGGTTACGTCCACAACTACTTCTGATGTCCCGGTTACATTCGAGATCCCTGCTGAGTATACTCAAGACAAATCTAACATGAGGTTTGATTTCGATGCAACTCTCTCAGACTCGGAGAGAATAGCTGCACTTGAACGGGTCGTGGCAGAGCAATCGAGGATAAACTTTATCCAGACCCAGGCTATTCAGCGCCTTGTAGCAGAGAATCAACTACAGTCGTCCCTCCTGGTTGAACATGGGCGAATTATAGATGCTATGAAGGAGTTCTTGGCATCTCAGGGGGAGACAAGCTGTAGAGGCGACGAGTTATGGACAAAGAAGAGAAATGATAGAGACGATGATCCCAATGCATCGAAAGGTGCAGGTGGTGAGTTGCCAAGAACTACTCAAGCTCTTGGGACTTACACAGCTCAGGGGGAGTCTGCAGGTGCAGTTGGTGGTGATGAGGTGGTGATGGTTGATGATGAAGATGATGTGATTGATGCTTTGAAAGAATTAGATGATGATATGCTAGATGATAATGTGATGTTTGATGATGATGTGCTGCCTATTGAGGAGATTGAGAAGATTGGCGCACAGATTGTGATTGAAGAAGATGTTGAAGAAGGTGAAATAGTAGAAGAAAATGTTGAACACGAGATCCCATATATTGAGAAAGCTGATATGGGTAATGAGATGGAAAATGATGAGACTGAATGGGAAGAGCAGCCTAGGTGGAAGGAAGGCTATGCTCAGTGGTTCGTCAAAACGAAGAAACCAGCGGTCCCTACAATGTTTAAGAAGAGTTACAATATTAAAGGCTATGCTGAAGCGAAGAAAGGGATTATTTGCTGGATCTATGATGAGCAGTTGAAGCTCTTTGTGATTAAACGGTATGACGGCGTTCAGTATTTTAAAAGAATGTTAAGGTCGTTGAATACACTGCCGGAATGTGAAGTGAAAGACTTAGCCAGATTAGGGTTAATCAATCGAAATGACGATAATATGGCTAGAGTCATTGAGAAAATTGTATGGAGAGAGAGTATAAAAGAGAAGAAGTTTGAGCTGTTGAAACCGCAGAAGGGAAAACTTGTTGAAGACAAGGATAGAGGTTTGAGAGCTGATGGAAAACCTTGGATGGTCATGAAGTATAAACCGATCCGGTGCCTTAAAGAAGTACCGATGAAGCTAATGCCCAAGGATGTGCTTAAAGACCTAAAGTGGTGGTATGTGGATTGTGAGACAGCAGAGGCGGTGATGGAAGACGAGGATGAACAAGAGCTTCTAAGAGTTTACGATCCGATGCATTTGGTAAACTTATCGCAAGCTGATCTGAAGGTGCTTAATGAGAAGAAAATCTTTTAAATTCCTGCTTGGAAGGACGAAGCGAGGAAGTATCAAAGAGTTGTGTCAGTTTGTGTTAGAGAAGGAGTGCATGCGTGAAGATACAAGATTGAAGATTACAAGATAAGTGCTTAAAGATCAAGATATGAAGCTACTGCCAAGGGGGAGTCTGTTGGTGCATAATGTCAGTAGTTCATAGTCTAGTGTTTGTAATCGAGTCTGTAATGTTTAATTATGTTTTGTATGTTTAAGCGAAGTTACTAACAAGTTCGCTTAACAGGCGAACTTGTTAGTCAAGCGAAGTTATGGACAACTTCGCCTGAACATGCCAGGCGAAGTTGTCGTGTATAAATAGTCCTAGGTTACGGCTTGGTTTGTAATCGTTGTTTAAGTTCGTGTCAGTAGTTCGAGTTCATTGTAACGTGAGGACGAGAGTCTGTAACAGTGATATTACATCACGTGTTTGAGTTATAATATATAACGTGTGTTCGTTTCGTGTGTTCGTGTGATTCGTGTTCTATACTCGTAACGATCTACGCAGGGATTCCGCACCTGAGTAGACCGAGATATCTCGTGCGATCCGTCCAGAGAACCTACACATATTAGTCCGGTTATTAAAAGAGCAAACATGAATGGTTCATGATTTACAGACCTAGTTTTCTACTAATTATTGGATATGAAATAAAATTAAAAATCCAAGAAAGAGGGTCTACCTTGTCAGTGAAAAAAATTCTTTTCTCAGGATTATCATTTTTGGAGTGAAGCCAAGATTCACATGTGAAGGTAACACCGTTTTCAAGAGCAATGGTTTTAAAGAACACCTTCTTGGTATGCTCATTTTCAACCAGCACAGCTCCTATTTCACCAAAATCATCAGGGGCATTAAAATCAAACTTATATGTGTACACACTAGTATTGCCAAAATCTGATGCATCATATCTTGCAATAGCCGTCACTGTCTTTCGAATTCCTTCTGCGGTAACCAGAAAATGAAAAGGAAATTAAAACCTCAGAATACAGACTTTTGTTGATATATAGCTGACGTAACTTTTCAAAGCGAACAAAATTCTATATTTTTATAAGAAATCGATGTGTTGGTTACGTGAAGTTTTACAAACATGTGTTATTATGTCGTATGTCTTCTTTAGAGGTCCAAAAGCCTATGTTGTTAGATTTTTTGTAACTTTTTAAGAAACCAATATGTGTAAGTTGCATGAAGTAGCATCCATGTTCAAGCAAATTGCTCTACATTTTCCGCATAAATATTAAGTCATTTATCATTTATCTTTTGTTGTTTATTAAATGATTTGGTTAAATGAATGTAATTATGAATATGTCACTATTAGAAAACAAGTCATTTTCTCACAAAAACTTCTTACAAATTTTCTACAACAAGTAGTTCCAATAGATTTCCAACAAAAAAATAAGCTCAAACTTTGCTACAATATTATCTAATAAACATTATGAATAGTTTTTGTAGGAAAGTAATAGTAAGTTTACAACCAAATGTTTTTGTAGCAATTTTGTAAGAAAAGTTGTTGAAAAACGGTTGAAAACGATTTTCAAGCATGTGTTTTTCCAACAACTTTTTTGTTAGAAAATCGTTAGAAAATGAATTTTTTCAACAAATTTCCTACAATTCGGTTGTAGAAAAACATCTCTTTTTCTAGTAGTGTGTAATAACATTAAAAAAAATTGGGTATACATACCATCATCAAGGTCATTAGAAACGAGCTCCAGCAAGAATATCAGTCCTCGATATTCAAAGGGGGAGCTATTAATGGTTGGTTGAACTGTGATGAAACCATTGACAGGGGTGCTCGTATTAACAAACGAGGATGCCATGGCTTTAATGCTACCTACATTTGGGGAGGTCGAGCACGGGTTGCATTAGATTTCTTGGTGGATGCGTGTTGGCGGAGGATGGCAGGGGAGTAAGCGGAGGAAGAGGAATGGTTGGTGGTGTCACCGCTAACAAAGGGCTTGCGGATTGGGATTCGGTTGTAAAGAGAGTGAGACCGGTTGATTTGTGACTTCAACATGGTTTACATTGTTTCCTTTAGTTACTACTCTCACTCTTGTTTTTGTGATTTGAAAGTCGGAACATGAACCTCTATTTATAGAGGGGGAAATGTGCTATGCTATAAGGTGTGCTATTAATGGAAATTATTGGATATGGGAGATGAATTGAGGTTTAATTTCATGTTTTTTTAATCATTGTTAACACGATTATAATGTTGTGTCAATATTCTAGAATATATGACTTGAATGCATTGCATGAAGTAGAAATATTATCGTTTATAACTGTTGAATATAATATTAATAAATTAGATTTTAACCACCCCCGTATTACAGGGGATTGTTTACATTATTCGTTTTTAATATTTACTTATATTTTTTGAATATTAATTGTAAGAAAGTTAAATAATATACTTAATGTTTGATGATCAAAGAGTTTTACAAATAAATACGATGCTATAACTCGGTTTAAAAGATATTTGAGTTTTGATGAGACACATGACCAGCTTATGTTTTTTACTATAAAATTGTCTTTTAATTATAAATAATATTTTTTTATAAATTTATCAATAATCGTGACCCGATCTATCATCCTCCAATTTTCATGCAAATCCGTACACGAAAAGTAAACCGTTTTAACAAAAACGTAAATCTGAGGTTTATGTTCGAAATCCTTCGAATAGCTCAAAACCATATCAAACGAATTCCAATTTAGGCGATTCAAGCGGCCACGGAATCGTCTTGTCAAGATGTATTTCTACCATAATCGCTTAACTTGTATAATCACTTTTTACCATTAGATTCAAAGCGATTTCATTAAATTAACATGTGTTTCTTCCATTTGCTTTTGATATATTTGGTTTTCTGGCCCAGAGGCTGTGAATTTTTTAGTAATATTCAGCATGTTGTACATGGTACATTTTTGGCTTCTAGGTTCTAAAGCTTCGTTTTTAATAGGATTAGAATTGATATTCAAAAGAGGGTTGCGGCGCAACTTGTTGCCCAATTAATTTTAGTTTTAAATTTATTTTATGTATTAATATTGTATTGTAACTTATTAATTATTATAAACAGGACAACATGCATTTTTTTTCCGAACAGTTACAACCTCTAAGCCTACTACTAAATCTAAATCTAAATCCATACGTTGTCCAAGAAGAGACTAAAACCTCAACCGTTTCATTATCATTGGACTACAACCCTTAAATATCTAAATAACCTATCATTATTGTTATTTTATAGTATGGGGCCAGAATATAAGAGGAGTGTCACACATCTAATCCTACACATGATTTAATATGTGAGGACTGAGGAGTAGACACAAACGGCCCAAATGAACTTAAAACCATAAATATTTGAATATTGTCTCAATTAGGGCCGTTTAAACAGCTCACAACTCGAACTCGTTCATCGTTCTTTCAGAAAGTGCTCGCTCGTTTTTTCGTTCGATTGTAAACGAGCCGTTCTACTCGGTTCGGTTTATAAACGAGCGAACAGGCAAACTGCTCGGATCGATTCGACTCGAATATTTTTAATTTATTTTATATATAATTATATATGAACAAATTAATATATAAATATATAGACAACACCAATAAATTTTGTCCTGTTATGTCAAATTTGTAGTTTCATTTATTCGATTCAAATTTTGAGAATAAAATAAGTTTTTTACATGTTCATTATATTTCACTTTAAACTTCTTTCTTATAAACATTTACAACATATTACACATTTGTCTAAAATCTACTAATTAATTTTTTTACAAAATATATTATTTACAACCTTCACACTCATTTCTTATTGAAATTTTTAGAGTGAAAAAGAAATAAATAATGATCGAAAATCGCTCGATGTTTGATCGAAACATGCTCGATGCGATTTTGGCTCATTTAAATTTTCAGCCGTTCGGTTTGATTCAATTGTAAACGAGTCAAACAACGAATCAAGTCACATATCGATAATCAAAACACACAAACTAAACGAATAACCCTCGTTTATATTAATCAGAAAATATCACTAAAAACTGATTACAACCCTCAAACCCTAACTCGGTTTGACTATTGATGAACCCTAACTCGGTTACACCAAACTCATAATCTAATGTCTAACCCTAACTCGGTTTATATAGACTAACCCTAACTTATTAGCAAAGACATTACTATATATAATAAAACCTAATTATTGGGTTGGGCCTTACACTTGGGCCAAACAACAATTGACCCAACAATCACCCCCTCAATTGTTGTACCCGAGTCACCCGACTCACCCCCTAATTTCCTACTCGAAATTGACGGGTCTTCAACTTCATGCTTGTCATCCTTTACTTGATTCTCCCGGGGCTTTTCATGATCTCTTGCAATGTTCTTTCGGCTCCACTTGGCTAAAAGACACACTTGCTTCGTTTGATCATTAGACGCCTTCCCTTGAGCTTGAATCACTTCCTTGACCACGCGTTTAGTTTCTTGAACTCTCTTTTTTGGACTTTGAATTTTGGAACTTGGATCTTTTATTGGAATCTGACTCGTAACCGGCTTGTCTTCTTTCAGTCCAATTCTTTGAAGATCCCTACCTGCAAAATTCTCCATTCCAATGATAGCTCGTTTACCTGGACTTGTTATCTTGAGATTGATCTTGTACAATCGATTCTTGGTCCTTGTCAACTTCATCAAAAGCTTACCTGCATCATCTTTAATGGTTAGCAAATCATGTTTCATGTGAATCTCGCATCCACCTTCTGTTGCTTGACCAAGACTTATGATATTGCACTGTAGGCTCAGAATGTAGTAGACATCGGTCAACAAACGTTGCTCCCACGTTTTTCCTTCAATTAAGACCGACCCTTTTCCCCGAATATCAATACAAGATTCATCTCCAAACTTCACTGTTCCCGTGACTTGTTCATTCAGTTCATAAAAATACGATTTATTACCCGTCATGTGATTCGATGCTCCGTTGTCGAGATACCAAACATCTTTCTCCATCAGTTCGGTTTCGAAACGCTTTGGAATCACACCATCTTCATTCAGAAAAACCGTTTTCTAATCACCTTTAATCATAAATAAGCTTGGATCAAAATCATCTATTTTGTTCAAATTAGACTCTTCCTTTTTCTTGATACGCTCCGGACACGTAGACGCAAAGTGACCGAATTCATCACAACGGAAACACTGAACCTGTGACATATCATTTCTTCTCCATTGACGATCCTTTCTTTGACCCGTATACCTTGACCCACGATGTTGACCATCTCGGTTTTCACAACCATCTTGATCCTCATCCTCTCGGTCTTGACCTCCGGTTTCCCGGCCTTTTCCACGTCCCCGTGAACTCGGCCAACCCTTACCTCGGCTACCGGACTGATCATACGACTTGCCTTTGTAATTACTTTCCGACCGATTGAAAAATAACTGACCTTGTGAATTTGAAGCGCGTTCTCTCCCTTGTAGACGTTCCTCAAACGCCTTAAGTCTTCCAACAACATCTTCAAACCTCATACTATCAAGATCAACCGTTTGCTCGATTGATGCTACCAAGTTGAAGTATTTGTCTGGAACCGCATCCAGTAACTTCTTCACCAAGACATCTTGCTCGAATACGTGACCAAGACCCGTTGCCTTTGAAACCATACCGGTTATTTTTCCCGCAAACTGATCAACAGTCTCGTCTTCCGCCATCTTAAGTTTCTCAAATTCACTTTTCAACGTCAGCAGTCGAGCCTTTTGGACTCGCTCGGCCCCAACAAACTGTGCCTTCAAAGCCGCCCATATTTCTCGAGCATTCTTGTATTGAGAAACCTGAAGAAGAATATTACCTTCCAAAACTTGGAACAAAAACGACCTTGCCGTTTTATTCTTCTTCGCATCAATAACCGCACCCTCATTCGGTTGAACAACTTCTTATAACTCTTAATCATCCAAGATCGCTTCCACCATAATCGCCCATGTGATGTAATTAGTTCCATTAAGCTTTGGAACCTGTAACGATATCCCCCACTCGCTTTGGGTTGGATTACCGGCTCTTCTTTATCACCTGCCATTGACGTTTTCGAACACCCTTGCTCCACTACGTTGGAACAAATACAAACAACTCAGTCTCGAACAACTTTTCAGAACCGAGCCCGTTTGCTCAAACCTTGGTTAAAACCTAACTCGTTTAACCTAATCAAATACGAACCCTGAATTGAACCTACTTGTCCAACCCAAATAAAATACCCACCAAGAGTGGTTAATCAACTTGTTTAACCAAATAATTAAAAAAAAACTGATTACAACCCTCGTTTCAAAGGCACAAACTAAACGACACACGAATATTAATCAGAAAATATCACTCAAAAAACTGATTACAACCCTCAAACCCTAACTCGGTTTGACCCTTGATGAACCCTAACTCGGTTACACCAAACTCATAATCTAATGTCTAACCATAACTCGGTTTATATAGACTAACCCTAACTTGTTAGCCAATACATTACTATATATAATAAAACCTAATTATTGGGTTGGGCCTTACACTTGGGCCAAACAACAATTGACCCAACAATGAACAAGCCTTCGCTCGGTTCAGTTCAACTCGTGAACAACCCTAGTCCGAATGTTGATTTAAATCACAGGCATAATTGAGTAAGGTTGGGCCCAACAAGATATCAGTTAAACTTCTACCAAGTAATTAAATTTAAAGTGTTCATCGATCTCTAATAAATAATCACCAACTCACCGTCACTTGCTTCTTGTGGTCTAAAACTCTTAATAGTCACTGATTTGTAAGTTAGTCATGACTTAGTCTTTACTCCTTTTATAGCTAAAATGATTAATTTAGGTCATCTTCCTTGGGATACCACTGACAGGAAAATTATAAAATATTAATAAACCACTCGAGATATAATAAGAACAAAATATTGCTTGAAAGTAAGGCTTAGACTATCTGGTTAAACTGTGAATCATGAATGAGGTGGCTGTCACAAGGGACGATTCACAGAATCATAGCAGGGTAAGGTGATTTCTGCATGGAGATTTCCATGCATCAAAGACTTCTGCGACGTGGAGTTCGATCAGAGAGAAAGAAAAGGAGAACGGTGAGGGTAAGTGATGAGCGGTGAGGGAGCGGGATCCATACTGTGCTGATAAGTATACCGTATAGCCTTATGGTTATGTGTTTAGGAGAACTTTATAAATTTTTTTTTAAAAGACATTAAATAGCAATTTTATTTGGGGAATCAACTAAAAAAGGATGCAAAGTTTTAAAAATTGTGTACTTATAAATTATAATCCACTTTTAAAAAAAATTAACTAGAAAGCATGTATAATATAAAAAAAAATTGAACGACTAAATGTTGCATTGGGATTAAACATTTGACATTCAGTTTCGCATCCTAACCACTTTATCACTCTACTAAAGTGGGAATGTCGCCTTATATTTAAATGCTTAAATGATGGAAGTTTATGTTCACCCACCCCAAGACCGGTGCTTTTCTGTTTTGGCGACTTTGAGTCCACATGACTGTATATGGCGGCTTGAATGGCATTGTCGACCTTGCTAAGTGATAGTATAGACAAGAAACATAAATCTTATCATGTGGTTATGATTATTAAAGTTTGAACTGGTTTTCCTATTGCAACTGCAATTGTTTCCGACAACGAAATGTGTAAAGTCGAGTTTGCGCAATTGTATCGGTGATAATTTGTTAACCATGGTGTAATTTGTGCTGAAGAAAAAAAGATAAACTTGGTAATGCTACCCGTGAAGGTATAGTTGAGTGTTTCTAAAAGATAAAAACACAAAAGACAATTGTAAAGTATGTACATTTATTCCTAATACATTTACTTAACTGTTTTTCAGTTATATTTAAAAGTTTAATATTATTTCATCATTACTTTTTTTTTTGTTAACTTCCGTTATACGGGTTCTTACGGTTTCTATTGTTTTTTAATAAACGTGGCCATGTACATTAGTTTTAACTATTTTAAAAGTGACAGTTGTTTCATAACTAAAGTTGTTTCATAACTAAGAGTACAATGATTACTATATCTTTTGCTTTATGTATGATATAAAAAGCGATTGCATAACCTTCTACCACAATGTCTTTGCATTAAGGATCTATTTAAAGACAACCTCTTTATCTCTTATTTACTTCTAAATAGTTAAATATATTCAAGAAAACATATTGATAATTAGATTTGATATATGTATGTTACACCCTATCATAGTCTTTTTGCGACATGGCTAATATTATATTGTATTCCACCAAACAAACGTGATTTTCATTTATGTTGTTTATGCGGCAATAATTGTGAATTGTCAATATTTCCTTTTCTAGATCTTCTCTATTGGTCTATAAATTATAGACTATAATAATTCAAACATAAAGAAATAATAATTAAGATCAACCCTTCATCCTAGTGGTGAAATGAATGGTAAGAAAGAGACTTGATGTTTCATGTGATTCATGTTTGATTTTTGTTCACAACATTTAGTTTTAGAGGCATTAGGGTGATGATGAGAAATTAGACGAGTTGATTTTAGGTATGTGTACTTTCGTGTAAATGTACGGGTATTACATGTACTAGTACCCTTTTAGAATATGTAGAGTTTTTATTAGGTTTCCAACACTTTACTTTATAGCGGGATTTTCAAAATCTAATATATATTAGTTGAACCAGTTCATTCTCAATCCATATGTATATTTATATGTTGTGTATTCATTTTTTTAATTCATGTATGTGTAATTGTGTATATCATTTAATAACATGTATTAACTTTCTCTCTTGTTTTTCTATTGTAATGAGAAAGCAGTAAACATAGAAAAGGAAAATTGGAAAGATGACTAGCGAAGATTAAACGAAAGTTAACTTTCGTTGCATAAGTTATTTTTGTTTTAAACATTTTGATAATAAAAAAATTGGGAGACTTTGTATGTTTTGGAAATAATTACTTGATTACGAATTAATTTTATATTATGGTTTATTTCATTTTTAGTATTATGTTTTGTTGTGTTATTACCGTTTTTGTGGTGGTATTATAGATAATTGTTTGCCGGTACCGTACAGTACCAACACCAAATTTAGTGGAGATTTTAAAAAACAAAAGAACCAAGTGGCACCAAAGCGAGTACCGTACCCGAAAGTATCTGAACTAGTACCCGCATCCATAAAATTGGATACAATACGAGTCAGATTTGCTGATATTAGGTACGGGTACTTTCGGATCAGATCGTAAAGTTCCACTCAGAAAAGAAGTAATAAATTCTGAATGCATATAAAGTTCCACTCAGAAACAGAAGTTATAAATTCCAGTGTCAAGACCACATTATATGGATCCTAAAATTGTACAGAATAGTATACACGTGATAACACACCAAGACCAGAATGTTTGATTCTAAATCTTCAGTGAGTCTACATTTAACTATGGTGCATGCATTACACATTTTATAAATTCACTTGGATTTCCCTGAAACCATATATGCCTACATATGTATCAAGTAGTTTAAATCTTTACTCCTTTTATAGCTAAAAATGATTAATTTAGGTCATCTTCCTTGGGATATCACTGATAGGAAAATAATAATATTAATAACTTGTCACGCAAGATATAAGAACAAAATATTGCTTGAAATTAAGTAAGGCTTAGGCTATCAGGTTTACCTGTGAATCGTGGATGAGGTGGCTGTCACAAGGGCTGATTCACATAATCAGAGAAGGGAAAGACGATTTATGCATGGATATTTTCATGCATATCTTCATGGAGTTGTCCACTCATCGAAGACGGTCCAGAGAGAAAGAAAAGGAGAACAGTGAGGGTAAGTGATGAGCAGTGAGGGAGCGGGTCCATACCGTGCTGGGATGACAATGATGGGACGGTGATGGTAAGTAGTGAGTGATAAGTATATCGTGTAGCCTTATGCCTAATTTGCTATTTGCTTACTTGCTTTATTTTTACCGCATTCGGATAAGTCCATCGTAATAGTATGATCATACGACCGCCGTAGGGGCCGGCGTCCAGCCAAATGACAATTGTTTCACCGACAACTCATTTTTGATAACCAATGCCTGATTCGCATGGCAACGGTTTAGCCCTTTCTTGTAGTGTTAAAATATGGTGTTTTACTCACTAAACCATGTGTAGGCAAAAATTATTTCTAATTTATGCACATATGCAGGTTATCGTATGAATTGAATGCAAGTTGGTGAAGACGTGGTGATGAACTTACGTTAGAAGAAGTTTAATCAAGATCATTAGAAATATAAATTGTTTTGTTGTATCTTATGAAATATGTACTTGTTTATATTTGATGTATTTGATTATTTAATTGAATTAAATAAATATTGTCATTTTTAAATATTGCATGATAGTACCTTGAGAGTTGTGAGCAATCAGCTCACGCCCGACATTTCCGCCTAAGGTTGGGGTGTGACAGTCAGCATTCTTGTAATTTGAATCCGGTGATCGTTGATAAATTCGCAGCCCGAAGCTGAATTTTCTTGATCTTTTGACCCGTTCGTGATTTGAAAAATGTGAAATAATGACTAAAGGCAGTTCGAAATTAACTAAACCAAGGCCATTTACTAAAGCATCAATTCATTTGAAAATACCTAAAACATTAATTCATTTGAAAATACCCAAACTGCCCTTGCGAGTGTAAGATAATAAAGATGCATATTAACGAATATTGGAATATGATTTAAGGCTCAGACTCGTTTGAGCATCATAGCAACACGGTTACACAAAAATGGCTGCAATATAGGTTGCAAATAGAGTACCCAATTGCCATCTTATGTATATGCCAAGCCAAGTTTTTACTTGCTTGTTAGTCAAATAGCGTGTTCATCAGAACCTAAATTTGCATTTACAAACACCCGAAACAATGCTCGGAATAACCAAACCTAGCCCATTTACAAGAACATCAATTTCTTTTAAAATACCCAAACTGTTGTTCGGAATTCAAATTTATCTTTAGTGCTATAACCTTCATGTGACCTTTTCTCGTCAGCATCCACGTAATTCGAATTCAGTAAGATCTGTAATCAAAACACTTATCCTTCTACATCATATACGCATTGATTTATCAAGTTACGCGTGTAAGAAACAACATAGGAAGGATGTGCATAACCGTATGTGGCAACATTAACACACCTTGTAAGCCACAAACAATAAAAAAATAAAAACCGTATAAGTAGCACAATATCAAATTGAGAGTGATGACCATGGGAGGCTCGTAGGATGTGCGAGCCGCACCATCTGCCGGGACACATAAGGTTCGGGGCTACAAATTTTTTATTCATATTACATATATATGATTTTTTATGTTAAAAATAAGGTTATTTGCAATGGTTTATAAAATAAGTACATGTTCAGAATGGTTTCTACTTATAATAAACCGGTCGATAAAAGTTTAATTCATGTACAATAGCGAATAAAAAATTTTCGTTAAGACATACGGGCCTTTTTATTTTTGTTCGGCCGGGGTATTTAAATTCTCGGAAACGACCCTGATGATGACAAACTTGTTAATTAATACATAAATAATAATTAAAATACCGTTTGGCCATCATAGCAACATGCCACCATAATACCACCAGTCCACCACCACGGCATCACCGCTACCTAGGGTTCACAATGGCGTAACCGGCGGAAAGAAACCCTAGATCTAATAGCCATCACTTCCCCACACCGAAGCACTAACATATGACGTGAAGCACATCACAAACAAACCAATATGAAGGTGCCAACATTAACGCATTAACAACTTGTATCACATGCTTCAAAACACGTCGGGGGTAGCAATATGTATCTCCCGCCGACCTTTCAAATTAATATTTATATAATATAATTAGGACCCATATATGGATCATCAAGCAATCAAGCCTGCGTTTTTTAAACTGATAATCATCTTTTTCACTAATTTCATGAGTCAATTTGATTCCTTCACCATTTATCAACTGTGTTTGTTAATTGATTTCTGGGTTTGTCATATACTCAACTAATACTAGGCTTGAATTTTGCTTCATCCTTGATCGATCATGTGGATAGACCACTCTCTTGGTAGTGGAATTGATTTAGCCAAATTTGCGCTTCACATCAAGATGGTACTTTTGAATAATCACAAACACAAATTTTGGATAGTTTTTGTATAACATTGACTGTTAGACTTTCGTGTCGCCGGTGGCTAGATAGTTAAACCATCCAGACACACAAGATTGGCGCCAGTAACTCGGGGCGTCCAAGTGAAGAACGGCGCCGATGGGGGAGCGCCACCAATCTCCCTCCCTCTTTCCCGTTAGTGTGTTGGCAGCTAAATAGACTCAAAAGGTAGGATCCACCTCTCTACTAACAACCAATCACTTTTTTTTGGTTAATTCAATGTCTAGTTAAAACATAGCATGCTTGCTAAACGATGGGTTAGTTGAGGTTCACATTCTACATAACACTAATATGGTGTTGATGTGGCGTTTTAACTAGGCTTGCTAGTTAAACCATATATAGCCTTGATATCACATCACTCTCTCTCATTTGTTTCCCTAAAGGAAAACAAGTATTCTCATTAGTGACGTAATCAGAAAATTTTTTTGGGGAAAAGGTGGGGGGGGCTTATTGATCAAATGACAAGTCAGTGATTTAATGGCGGAATGTCAAACTTAATGTCCTAACTAGTGGTCGTCGATATTGGAATTTTGGCCGGCTTTGGGCTGATCGGCATCTAGTGATGCCGTCGGTCTTATGCAACACTGTGTGTACCACTTCTTTCATTCATTCTTTTCGTTTATAATAAGGTTTAAAGTTATAGGCTAAGAGACATTATTTGGATATTGGGTCTCAGAGTTAAGTCCATAACAAAGTTAAGATTTGGACATGGTTATTACTTATAATTATGCCTACGAGTAAACATATGAAAATTGGGCTAAATTAGATAAACTATATTGGCAATTATTATTTATATTAAACTCATATTTTAAAAATTATAAATATCTAATTTTGGTTTTTTAGAGGTCTGTTTTAAAATTTAATTTGGTTTGTTGTCGAAAGTTCAATGGAGACGATTGAAAATCTTATGGGGAGCGCTCGGAATTTAACACGTATATAACACTATATAAATAATTAAGAGGGGTGACCGCCCTCATCTTTAAGCTATAGGCCCTATTATTTCTCATATTGGAATCCGGTAACACAAATAACTTCAATTGCACTATGAGTCTATGACAAGGGCACAAGGGTAACAAGTACTATTTCATGGGCTTCCATCTTCAAATCTTCTGATTTCATAATCCTTTTTTGGGTTGATCAATCCATTTTTGTTTTCGGTTTTCAAAGATCACAAAGAAAACTTGGTTTCGGATCAAACCCGATGTATCCGACCAGGAACTGGTTCCTACCCGACCTGGCTTGCGGGTATGAACCGGGTTTCGATTCCTCAAAACGAGTTTTTTTTTCTCAAAATAGTGTTGGTGAAATATTTTTTTGTACCAAAGTATCGTTTTAATCACTAGCTTGTTTGTTTCTTACTTCTAGTCTTATTATATAACTTAAATTAATTAATAACTATTTCTTACTTTAGTCAGGTTTGTTACGATATCGGATCTAAACCAAAATATAAACTCGTAAAATGCGCATATTTAATAAAATAGCAAATTAAATTGGTAAAACCTAGGCATTGCTAAATGCAAACATTGTGGCGGCTATTTAACACGAACTTGATCGATACCGATTAGGTTTGTTACGGTACAAAACGAAATCCAGAAGAATAAAATTTGTATAATGAATTTATTTAAACATGAGACAAAAAAATATTTGAAAACAAAAAAAAATCAAATAAGAAAAGAAAAAAATAAGAACGAGTTACTAAAAAAAATAAGAAAAAGGCTTATTCACAAAAAATAAAAAAGAAGTTGTTAGATTTATCAGACTAAAAAATTATAAAAAATATGATAAAACATAAAAAAAATGGATTAAAAATAGAAAAGTTAGTTTTAAAAGTATAAGATGAATATAAAATAAGTGGAAAACTCCAAAATGGTTAAATATTTTTTTCCCATCAACACTAGTTGGTAAATATTTTTTAAAACACACCAAAATGGTAAATACTTTCTCACTAATACTAGTTTGGGAAAAAAATCACAATTTAGTTATTTACATTTAGAAAGTAAATCATATTATTTAAGAACTGGGTTTCGGTTCCTAAAAAAACGTACCCGTAACATGATCCAGCCCGGACCGGCCGGAACCGGTTTCACCTCTATCCGGTCATAACTTGGGCATGCCCAGCCTAAAAATTGATAAAAAAATGCCAAAACCCGTTCAAAATCCGACCATACTTGGAAGCAATGTTGCAAAAGTTGCTAGGCGGTCCGTAGGCGGCCGACCCCCTTGGAGGGAGTACTCGGAGTACTCGGGGAGTAATCGGAGAGTACTCGGACATGGAAAATATAAAGAAAATTAATATTTGGTTATTATATATATGTCAAATATCATAAGTTTACTAATATTTATAACAAAATAGGTGAATATCAATATAAATAAAAGAAATATATTTTTAAATATAAAATATTCTAAAAATTACTAATAATTAATTAAAAAAATGATATTTATTTTTTAATATTATTGAAATAACAATTATGTTTTATTTTTTTTGAGTCAAAATCGGTCAAAGTTCACCGATAAGATGTAATTATGGCTAAGGTTGACCACATTTGACCGATTCTTAGTAACTAGGTGGATTTACAGAAACTCGCCTCGGTGACATACCTTGTAGCGAGTACTCGGAGAGTACTCGACCTTGTAATCCTACTTTTACAACATTGCTTGGAAGCGATTCTTACCAGAAATCGATCCCGAATTGTGCACCTCTAATCACAACCAATCAGGTATTAAGTTTTGTTTGGTTAATAAGGAAATTTTAACCAGGAGAAACCAAAGGATACAAATTTATTCCAGTTGCTACTTCATTAATTACATTGACAATGGCGTGCATTAACAATACAACATGATATATAAGCTTATTCCAAATAACAACAAAACACAACCAAACCATGGCTTATGACTATATTACACAACACACAGACCATGTATCACACTTCACCAAACCAAACCAACTAGATAGATATGCTGTTTGGAACACCTCTACCAGTCACACCATCTTCAGAATACGGTTTAAGAAGCTGATACGGAACCAAACCGGCACCAGTACGGTTCTTCAAACTAGGATCCGTGTTCCTTGAGTCTATGATTGCCTCTAGCTCGTTTAGTCTCCCACGAAACTCCTCAAACGCTGCTTTTATAGCGGGCTCCGCCTTCCATGCCTCCTCGATATTACCACCAATGTACTCTTCATCCACTGAATGACTTGATAAAACATCCAAAACCGACATCACTTGTATAGCTTGAAATTGAGACGGGAAGCATTTTAACAAAGCATCCTCGGGACGCTTAATAAACGACTGCCATTCTTCGTCTGTGGGGTCTTCGTCAGGCATTTTGGTGCGGGCAATTGTTGGTCGGTTAGGGAAGTAACCCGCAAAGTCATATTGACCGAAGTTAACTGCGGAATGGTGGCCAGATGGCACCCACATTATGGTTGAAACAATTCCAATCAAATCTTGTTGGGTTTTGAGTTGTGGCCACCATGGTTCATTTTTCTTGTCACCATGACCAACTGTACGGATTTCATTCCACCATGCTTGAAGCTCTTCATCAGATTCGACTAGATTCGGTTGCGGGTAATAATGATTGACATAAGAAGTTGCCCATTGTTTAATGGCATCGTAAATGAGTAAACCATCGTTAGCAAACGGATAATCCTCGATTGTTAGTTTCACACCATGTGGTGCAGTTGGATCTTCAACCGCCATACCCCTAAACAATTTTTTTTTATTATTATTAGAATATTTACATAGTAATAACTTTTTAAAAAAATTGTATCAAAACTTTCATATGAGTAAACTACAAGACCAAATGTGTAAGTAACCTTATACGTATCCTCTTTCAGGCAAAAAAATAATACCTGCTAATTAGGTTAGATGGAAGTGCTTCATGATCAAAGCGCCATAGTTGATCATATGCATCAGAGCAAATTTGCATACAATATTTTCCAGGAGTAAATGTTGACTCTATGATACCACCAGCATTAACAAGAAGCCATCGAGCTAGAGAATTAATTTGCATAGTGTAACGGAAATGAGGGAGAAGTAGTCGTCGAATTGGGTGCATCTGGTTGAGCTGACGGTTGGTAGCAATTATGTAAGGCTCGGTAACAGCATGAGTTCTTAACCAATGGCTAACAAGTTGGTGAATACCGGAATCATGGGAAAGAACATGAGCCTTGGCTAGCTTCCAAAGCCATGCACCCGTGGCATCCCATGCGGGTGTATAGACATGTTTCCACTGTGGTTTACCATCAGACGGTGGGCGAGTCAACTCAATAGCTAGTGGCCTTAATGTTCCACTAGGAGTAAGGAACATTAAAGTTCTTGAACCATATAAAACTGACCCTTTAAGCTCTCTTGTTTTGTTAACATAAGGTAAAAGCAAATCATGGTAATCTAACATGAACAATTTCTTTTGTGCTAAAGCCTGCAAGAACACAAGGCATGAGAACGTAATCATAAAGCATTATAATTGGTTTTTTGTTTTTCATTACCTCGTCAAGAGTCATGAACCCTTTAATCTCTTCCTCTACAATCTCCTTTGTGATTGCGGATTCAGCTGGCCCGTAGATTTCAGGGTCCAATTTACTCGTCAATGGCCATTCCTAAATATGCACACATGTTATAAACTCGTAACCACTTACAAAACATCTTATTTAAGGATTATAAGTTAAATACATACAGTAACCAGCTGTATGCTGTAAGGATTGAGACCAGCAAGCATTTGTCTGCAAAATTCCTCATCACGGAACCAAGAGAACGTGTCTCCTACAATTAGAGCCACCAATTATACGCAAAAACATAAAAGATGCAAACTGTTAAATAAATGCTTACTGTCAATGGTTTCAGGGGTCTCGAACTTGATAACGGTGTTTGTAGCGTCAGTAGCCCTTTTGATGAGTCTAGGTAAGACACTAATAATCCCATTATCAGGTGGAGGAACATTAACACCTTCATTATAAAGCTTGTCTATGGAGGTGAATAACGGAAACCCCTCGGTCTTGTCTGTCACAATTGATTCTAGAATTGGTACAACTCCATGAAGCACAGAGTATAATGTTCTTGCTCCAAAGGTAGCTTCCTTAATCTCTGAAAAGTCTTCGTCCGCGGGTACATAAAACGGCGTCAAAGTTCTGGTCTCCGTCAATGGATCTGTAATTCAACACAACATGTTTTGTTATATTTTATGAATTCTTTTCTTAATCAAAATTCTAAATCCTACCTAGCATTCTTTCAAATTAGATCAAATGTTTAAACAATTTTCGGAAACAAAACTCAAAATCCGATCTGAAACTCATTCATCACATATCAAATATTTAAACAGCATCCGGTAAATTCCTCTCGTAATAAGTAAATGTGACATTCATTCATCTCATATCAACATTTTAAACAAGTTTCAGTAAATCCCACTGGTAATCGGCAGAACTCTAAATCTAGTCTAATATTCATTCATACCAAATCAAATATTTTAACGATTATCAGTAATTTCATCACATAATTTTGTAAAATTTCAAATTCAATCTTTCATTAAATCATAGCATATTGAATATTTAAACACTTTTCAGAACATTCTTCTTGTAAAAATAGGAAAAGTTATAAAAAAGAAAAGTCGATTTAGTACACATAAGCAATGGTGTGTATTGCATATATGCAATCCTGTTGTATTGCATCTAATACAACACTATTACACATATTTAATACACAATATTTTATGTATGTAAATACAACACTATTGTATATATGCCTTACATCGACGTTTTTTTCTTTTTTTGCATATAATATAATATTATTGCACATATACAATACACACTATTACATATATGCAATTAACCACTATTGCACGTATGTAACAAAAAAAATCGATATATTGCATATTTGCACTATATCGATTTTTTTATTATTTATTTTAAAAATAACAACATATAAAAAGGTTGAAACAAAAAAAATTTGAAAATATTTTTTAAATATATTTTTAAAAAATTAAAAAAAAAAACTCCTTTATTAGTTCTATAATTCTCTCTGTAATAAGAAGTTCTCTCGTGTGATACAATGAAAAATGTGTACCTTTAGAGGACATTTTACGACCAGTACGACACCGCCTAGGGTAAGGATGTTCATCACCACCTAGCACCGGTCGTGCTAAACCTAAGCTCAGGTCCGGAGATCCGAGATCATTGTACACGTCGTAATCGTAAATCCTCTCGGGTGATTTACGCTCTCCTTGGCCGTTGCCTCGAAGCGATTCTAGATCTTTCTCTCTTAACGACTTCAGTGCCTTAGGTGTTTCCGATGGAAGATACGACTACACAAACAATTCAAATTATGATTATTGAATGTCCATTTTTGTATTTTTAATTATTTTGTTTTAAAAACTTTGGGTCCTTTTAACCTTTTAAGGCAACATTTAAGCCGCTTAAAAGTTTATACTAATTACTAATGTTGCACAAACTGGTCCGATTTAGTTAATAAAAGTCAAAACCGGTTTATGATTGGTTTCGGTTTGAATTAAAACCGATTTATTGGTTGTTTTACAGTCAGTTTCGTCTGAGTTATGATCGGTTTTTGTCAGGTTTAGCCGGTTTTGGTTCGCTTAATCGGTTTTGATAGAGAAAATTACAAACCGGTTTATGATTGGTTTTAGTTCGGGTTAAAACCGGTTTGTTGATCGGTGATCAACCGGTTCGTTCAGGTTATGATCGGTTTTTGACAAGTTTTAATCGGTTTCGGTAGAGAGAATTAGAAACCGGTTCTGAATCTACGGTTTCAATCGATTCCAAACCGGTTTCTAAATAATCAGTTTCAAACTAATTTAGTTTTGGCTTAATTTTCGGGTCATTGGGTGAACCAGTTTTTTGCCCACCTCTACTAATGACTAAACTACAACATATCAATTTAATCAACTAAAAAGTTGATTTAGGGAGCAGGTTAAAAAGGTATCTTATCGTCGTATCTATCTTATCAATGGTTAAGATTAAAATATAAATAACTTTTGTTAAAGTTTTCAAGTTCCCCTACTTTCTTAAACATTAAGACATTTTTTTTAAAATTGTTTATTTGTTTAATGAGTTTGAAAACGATGAAAACTGTGATGTATGGATTTGTTCAACTATTATGATGTAGTTTTGTGTTGTATGATCGTGTTTTATTTTTTTGTTTTATTTTTTGTCATGTATTTGTTTAATGAGAGTTTGTTGTTTAGAACTAAAAATGTTAGGTGTCAAACTGTCACACACGTCATATTCGCAATTTTCTTAGCCTACTTGACAAAACACACTTTTTTATTTGTTCTAGTGCCAATTTTTCTTATACTTACACAAAATACACTTTTTTTATGTGATCTAGTGCTGTACTAGTGCCTGTATATATAACCAATTATTATAGGGATAATAATGAGTCGGGTTTAGGCCGGGTTAGGTATTTTCAAACTCATACCTAATCATAAAACCCGTACCAGATTCATCGGGTTTTAATAGAGTAATTACTTGTCTGGTTTCGGGTTTCCAAACCCGTCAAATTTTGAAAAAAATATAACTACTTAATTACAAATAACGATTACCACAAAAATAATATGTCTCAAATAATTGTTGTAAGCAAGTTCCAACAAATAATATATTTAAAACGTTCAGAGTATTATATATTAATATAAAAAAAGTTATATTGGGTGCATGAGATATATAGATATATAATCGGGTAAATAGGCCGATATAATCGGGTATATTACAAATTTCAAACCCATGAAAAATTTCAAAACTAATCTCAAACCCTAATGAGTCAGGTATTACTCGTTATAGTTAAGCCGGGTTTTGAATTTTTCCATCAAGCTCGAGTTCCCGTCATCCCTAATTATTAGATATAAAAATAAATAAGGTTAGGGTCTACCTTGTCGGTGAAAAATATTCTTTTCTCAGGATTATCATATTTGGAGTGAACCCATGATTCACATGTGAAAGTAACACCATTATCAAGAACAATGGTTTTGAAGAACATCTTCTTGCTATACTTATTTTCAACCAACACAGCTCCTATTTCCCCAAAATCATCAGGGACATCAAATTCACAATTATATGTGTACACACTAATGTCAAAATCCAATGCATTATATTTTGCAAACGCCTTCACTGTCTTTTGATTTCCTTTTGCTGTAACCAAAAAATGGAAAAAAAAAATTACAACTTCGAACATGGACTTTTGATGATATATAGTTGACAAACTTTTAAAAGCGAACAAAATTCTGTATTTTTTATAAGAAATCGATGTGTTAGTTACGTGAAGTTTTACAAACATGTGTTTATTATGTTGTATGTCTTCTTTATAGATCCAAAAACCTAATTCTAAACCTATGTTCTTAGCTTTTTGTAACTTTTCAAGAAATCAACGTGCCAGCCAGTGGTGGATCTTAAACATCTAGTATGGATGGGCCGAAATTCACGAAACCCAATTTTCTTTTCCTAATTCTAAGTTTCGGGTCAGGCTGTCAAACAATAATAACTCTATATTCAATTCAATCATAATATTTGTGGGCAAGACACAATAATATGGATGAGGCTGACATAAATAACATGGATAGGCCGGACTCAATACATATAATATTTTTTAGAATTTCCGAAAAAAATTACTCTACTAAGCAAAAAAGACGGATGGGCTGAGGCCCACTTTGACCCCTTATAAGATCCGCCAATGGTGTTAGTTACATGAAGTAGCATCCATGTTCAAGCTTATTGTTCTTCATAACTCGCATAAAGTTCGTGTAACAAACTCGTGCTTATTATGTTGTATGTAGCTCGTTTTAAATACAAAAACTAAGGTCTTTTATATTCAATCTAATATCAATATGGTTTTATAATTCTAACCTTTAAACTGTCATTTATCATTTATCTAACATCTTGTTTTTGAATATGTAATAACATTATATATACATACCATCAAGGTCATTAGAAACGATCTCCAGCAAGAATGAAAGCCCTAGAAAATCAGTGGCAACATCAACAACGCCACCGACACTTACACCATCAAGGGCGGAGCTAATAGTTGGTTGAACCGAGATGACGCCCTTGACGGTAGTGCCCTTGGTAAGAAAGGGAATTGATATGGCTTTAATACTACCTACATTTGAGGTAGGCCTAGCACGGGTTGCATTAGATTTCTTGGTGGACGTGTGTTGGTGGAGGATGGCAGGGGAGTAGGCGGAGGAAGAGGAATGGTTGGTGGAGTCACCGCTAACGAAAGGCTTGCGGATTGGGATTCGGTTGTAAAGAGAGTGAGACCGGTTGATTTGAGACTTCAACATAGTTTGCTTTGTTTCCTTTTCTTACTACACTCACTCTTGTTTTTGTGATTTGAAAGTTGGAACATGAACCTCTATTTATAGAGGGGAAATGTGCTATGTTATAACTTATAAGGTGTTTATTATTGGAAATTATTGGATATGGAAAGATGAATTTAGGTTTTAATTTCACGTGTTTTTAATCATTGTTGCATATTTTAATGTTGTGTCATTGTTCTAGAATACGGCTTGAATGCATTGCATGAAGTATATTATCGTTTATAACTACTGAATATAATATTATAAATTACAATATGTATCACATGAAGGTAATCAACGCAAAATGTAGCAGTAACGTATTGTTTTTGAGTTTTTTAATCAAGGAAAGAAAAGGAAAAGAGAGGGAATGATAAGAAAGGGAATAAAAGGAAATTTTGTTTAATTAGGTGTGTTTTTGAGTTGGAAGGAAATTAGAGGAAAGTGTAGGTCCCGAAACCGGATCAAACAACAAAACAAACTAAATACTAGTTGTTCTTGGATCAACCTCACAACTAGTTGGCGAAAACAACTAGTCGGACCGAGATCTCGGATCTTGTGTGTGGGTAGTGTAGGCCGAAAGTTAAGGGAAGGGTGAGGGGTTAGAGAGAGTTTTAGAGTTACAGAAAATATGGAATACTTGGATGTGAAAAAGCAAGGGTTAGGTTGGTGTATGAGATACATACACCTTATATATATGTGTGTGTTTACTCATACACCTCTTTCATTAATAATGCCCAATGGCCTCCAAATACAGAGACCTCGGGGCCAACCATACAAACGTAAACGAATAAACAACGTAAACGTACACTAGGTACAAATACGAAAGACTACTAATGAAATGGACCTTACAGAAAGAAAATGACAACTATGTTATCTTTAGTAATCAGCTCATTTTTTAGAGGATAATTTATTGGAAAAAAAACATTAATTTAGTCACTCTTAACTCCTCTTACTCTTTTTCTTTCCATACTAAAAAAAACTCAAGAACACCTTTTAACTATCCTTAGTTTTCCTTTTCTTTCAAAAAAAACTCAAGAATAGGCCGTAATAGAAGTTTAATAAGAAAGAAAAGACAAAACTCATGTAAAATAATTTGTGATATCTTATCCACTATACCACCCATTTATATACATTAACTAGTTAACATTGAATTATAACTTATTAATCTAATGATATCGTGTTACAATTTATAAAAGTAAACTATAAAAGTAAGTATGTGTCTTTGTAACAATAATTAAAAATATAAATGACGTGTAACAGTATTATATTTATGTACAATCAGATCATATTAAACAAGTTATTAAACGTCAACGATTGCTACTAATGTATTTTTAATCTTTTTAACAAACGTTTATTACAACTTTCAAATTTTATTGTGGTTGAAATTATACAAATAGACTACTTGGATTTGAATAATCGAGAAATAATTATATATATATATATATATATATGTCAAATTATTGGGTCCGTTACAAAAATTACTTTTACTTTTAATCCTTTATATGGATATTTGCATCGGCTTCATCGACGTTATTTTTCATCTGGAAGCCTAAGAACTAACTATCGAGACTTTGGACTATCACGACACACAATTCATGTAGTTCATGCATGTTTGTTACCAGGTGTAACAAGATCGAGTTGAAAATGATTAAAATCTATCTTTATTTCATTTCTATGATCAATGATCATAGACAACCTCTATACCATTCTGTATAAATAGGCTATTTAATTTGTACATATCTGGCAGAGGGACGTATTTAATCCTTGCTTATATATTTGCTTTCAGTTCTTCTCTTCGATGTGGGGTAGAGCAGTTTGATAGCTCGCAATGCTCATAACCTTGAGGTCACGGGTTCAAATCTTGAAAATCAACTTTTAGTCATGATTATATATAGGGTTGTTATTGGCAACAAAAATAAAAGTTATGAAATAAAAGTTATGAGTGTTATTAATATAACTGTAAGTATAAACTATCGTAAGTTAATTACTTAAAGTTTATATTATTAAAATTCAATTTATTCTATAAAGTTATATTGTTGATATTGAGTTATATCTTTGGTATTGAGATGAAATTATTGGTGTAGCCCGCAACAAATATTTGCAATATTTTAAAATCCGGTAATTTACTTGTCCCGAATTTGGTTCAAAATTGGTACAACCGGTTGAATAGTTTACCCTGTAATTTCATATAAATAACTTCAACTCAAAAAATAACTAAAAGTACATTAATAAACATCACATTTGAACCAAATATCACATGGCATGAAGGATGATCGAATCAAATAGGAAGTTTGTACTTTATATACGAAATTAATCAATTACAAAAGATGTAAATAAACCAACCTTGGATTTGCATGATACAAAATTGGTTGATTAACGAATCATCATTTATCGTGAATACTCGTTTCAATTCATTCCGCTATGCTAAAAGTCATTTTAAAAATATACGGGCCAAGAAAAAATATAAAAAAAATCTCTTAGGTTTAATACCGGTATTTAAAAAAACCGACGGTACGATGATATAGCAAACCGCCTAAAAATATCGGGCTCTAAACTTCGGTAGCCTTTTCAAAATCTCGTATAACCGCTTCAACTGGCCGATACATACTGGTTTTTAAAACATTGAATATTCGCGTTTGGAATTGATCCCATTTACTGTGTGTAATGAATTTTTATGATTGCATTCAAATAACTCCTAACATTTGGCCCATTACGACCATAAATCCTACATTATATAATCACATCCATTAATTGAGGGTTTGTATTGGCTCTAAGTGTGTAAAAGGAGCCAACCATAATCCTGTAACATGCATAACACATAAACTTGAATAACAAATAAATTTTAATAGCTTGCAAACAGAAACATTAATGGATTGGCATGACATTGAAAATCATCATACATAACTGGTAACCAATCACAAATGGTTTCACATTGTTGCTTAATAACGTAGCCTAGATATTTCTCTTTCTAGAGATTGAACCACACACACATACATATAGATTGAAAGGGTATCTGTCTTTCTAAAATTCAGTCACCCAACACGTAGACAGTGATGGACATAGAAGAAAAGTTGATAGATAATGCGGTCTAAAAAAATTTGTTCAAGGGTAGCCTATATATACATAAAACAAAGAAAAAAAACTTGCACTAAAAGTGTACTTCGCCAAGAAAGTTGATGGGTAGCGCAAAGATATTTTAACAACGTATAATTTCATAGGATTGATAAAACACCTCAACACACATGATTCATATTCATCAATACAAAAATGATGACACAAAGTAAGCGAAACGATCTATATGTCTCATTGTCTCAAAAAAATACAACAGTACATTGAATCAAAGCTAGTTACCACACTTGGTAAGGGTTCAAAAACTTAAGTTATGATATCATTGAGAAATGAAAAAAGAAAAAATTCATACAATCCGTTCACCCAAGATTTTTTTTCTACGAAGGTAGGCGTTTTTCGTTGCTTGGATGCCTCTTTACTCACGTTTGAATTTTCGGTTTGACCGGTAAAATTATGAGTTGCAATGTGATCTAAAATTAATTATAACCACTTCAAGGTAATAAACTGTTCAATAACCATTTTAAATGAATAAATGAAATATTTATTTAAAACAAAACTCTCTTTTTTCTTTATTCTTTTTGAATAGCTTGTTGTCGAAGTGTTCGAAAGGCGATTATCGTTATGGAAAGCACAGTCTTTACCGATTGGTGGTCGAGTGACTTTGATAAAGTCTGTACTTGAAACTTGAAATCCTGCCGAACATTTATTCTCGCTTTTTAAAGCTCCAACTAAAGTGGTAGAGACTTCAGAAGGTGTTATGAGAAGGTTTTTATTGGAAGGAACAAATAATGTGCATAAGATTCATTGGATGGCATGGGATAGGGTTACTATTATGTTGAAAGTGGAAGTCTTGGGCTCTCTAGACTAAAGACGATTAATTATTCGCTTTTAACTAAATATTTTGGAGGTTCCAGACGGAGAAAGAAGGGCTGTGGAAAAGGGTATTGAAGATTTTTATAGGCAAAGATCGGGATGTGATTCGACCCAGTTAATAAAAGGGTATTATAGGGACACCACCTTTTTTGCTAAAAACAACCCATTAATACATCTAGTATAGGGCCATATGGGGCGTATAGGCCCCCATATATGTCCCATATAGCCTTATACAGACCCAGTACGCCCCGTATAGTCTTATACAGGGCGTATAGACGTCTGGGTATCCCTAGTATGACCCTTAATAAAAGCCTAACGGGGTTGGTGGAAGAATATTGAGTGTGGTGAATAATCTGTCTTTGGCTGGGGCTAGGTAAGTCTAAACTTCAGATTGATTTCCCTAGTATCTAATGATTGGAAAAGGTAAAATTTTGGCTTAAATAGTTGAATTAGTTTTAGTTATAAATTTATTTTATGTATTAATATTGTAACTTATTAATTATCATAAGCCTACTACTAAATCTAAATCGACACATTGTCCAACAAGAGACTAAAACCTTAACCATTTTAATATCATAATATCATTGGACTACAAGCCTTTGATATCTAAACAACCTACTACTACTACTACTACTACTATTATTATTATTATTATTATTATTATTATATGAGACCAGAATATAAGAGGAGTGTCACACATCTAATCCTACACATGATTTAATATGTGAGGAGTAGACACAAACGGCCCAAATGAACTTAAAACCATAAATATTTGAATATTGTCACAATTTTGATTTAAATCGAAGGCATAATTTAATAAGGTTGGACCCAACAAGATATCAGTTAGACTTCTACCAAATAATTAGAAAAAAGTATCAAATTTTAAATAGTCACCGATTTGTAAGTTAGTCCTTACTTACAACTTTACACCTTTTATAGCTAAAATGATTAATTTAGGTCACCTTCCTTGGGATATTATTGATAGAAAAATTAAAATATTAATAACTATCACTCGAGATGTAATAAGAACAAAATATTGCTAGAAAGTAAGGCTTAGGCTACCTGGTTTACCTGTCGATTCACCTTGAGGGTAGATGAGGTGGCTGCCACAAGGGCCAATTCACATAGTCACGTCAAGGAACGATGATTTCTACATGAAGATCTCAATGCATCGAAGATTTCTATGTTGAGTTGTCCATGCATTGAAGAAGGTCTAGAGAGAAAGAAAAGGAGAACGGTGAGGGTAAGTGATGAGCGGGACCCATACCGTGCTGAGTGATGACAATGACGCGACAGTGATGGTAAGCGGTGAGTGATAAGTATACCGTATAGCCTTATGGATACGTGTTCAAGAGAAATTTATTAAAAAATACACACTAAAAATCAGTTTTATTTGGGGAGTCAACTATAGAAATGATGCAAAGTTTTAAAAATTGTGTTTTTAATCCACCTTTAAATAAGTATTTTTTAACTAGAAAGCATTATATTCAATTTATTTATTTTTATTGTTTTTAATGACTAAATGTTTGCACTTAACAGGGATTGAACATTTGACCTTTGGTTTCACATCATAACCACCCAACCAAAGTGGCAATGGTGCGTAATATTCAAATGGTTAAAATCAATATACCTATTAAATAATATCTTGATTTACATATATATTATAACTTGATTTTCTTTTCTGTGTATGAACCCTCACCAACCAACCAAACCCAATCAATACACCACCAACATCTACACTAACAATCACAAAATAGAGTTGCCCAATGGAACAAAAAGAAAACTCACATTTTTGGGTTGTAAGTATAAAATTTTAAAATACATAGCAAATCAAATGATCCATTGGATGACAAAACAATAAACACATTTCGCAGCTGTAAGCATGTCACGAAGAGGTCTAGATATCGGGACAAGCAATCTGCCCAAGATTAGCGACCCATAGATTGATTTCAAGAAAGGCTTTTGTGATCCACCTCGAACACAGTCCGTTTGAAATCGCCATGAAGTGGACATCTTTTGTATGCCCGGGAGGCAAAATATGTAAATACTAATCTAAATATAATGACCTAAGGCTTTTGTAAAAAAACCATTAAAAATGGACAGAAAACGTATAACTCGATAGACTCGGCGCAACGCGCTGAGAATCATCTAGTATATATTACATGAAGTAATTAACATAAAATGTAGCAAAATGTTTAATAAGAAAAGAAAAAAGAAAGTACTATATTCAAGATGGCCAAACTCAGGAGTGTCAATCGAATCGTGTCTGGTTGGTGGGTTGACAGGCTGATAGGTTTTGGGTTGGTGGATTGAGATTCTTCAACCCTAACCCAGCTCATCTACTTATTTGTGTCAAGTCGTGTCGACCATTTAAATATGTGTCGTGTCCGGGTTTTGTTGTAGACTTGTAGGTCAACCCATTCTACGTTCATTTACGAATATGAATAATACATAGTGACTTTGTAGCAATTTAAACAATTAAGTACTTTTATTTATATAAAACGTTTTAGTTATTTGTGTTTAATTGTTTTATGTATTCATCTTTCCTTCTCAATTAACAAAATTAAATTTACATATATAATAAAATATTAGAACAAATGTGGTCCCTAAACCTATATTTTTTTCGTAACATGTCAGGAATTGTGGTCCCTAACCAAGCGTATCTTAAATTACTTTAATTTAGTTATATAAATTTTATCACTTTCATAAAAAAATGTAAATAAAATATACATCTACACACACCTAGACAAGTATAGTTACCTGTTTGCTAAAATAAAGGTATATTAATCATCAAAACTATTAATAAATAGTCAGATTATATACACATTATTGAAACCAAGGATTGACGTTTAGTGCAACATTATTGATCAATCATTTAAAATGCATCTTATTCATTTTTTATAGACATTATTGAAACCTAGGATTGACGTTTAGTGCAACATTATTGATCAATCATTTAAAATGCATCTTATTCATTTTTTTTAAAACGTTCCGTACGATCGATTTTGTCTGATTGTCTTTGTATCGGGTTGAAATAATTGATACAAAATAATGTTTTTGCTATGATCACAACATCCAACCTTTAAAATACATAAATGTGTCTCATAGATAATGGGTAATGACATTTGGTTTTATATGAATGCTTAATATCATAGTCGAGGTTATATTTTCTTTCTAGTGATTGATTCATACGCCTCTTGACATACAATAACACATACAGATATACAGATTGAGATAATGGATCTCTTTCTTATAATCGGTCCCTCAACATACAGACATATTCAAACAATGTATAATTTCTATGATCAACTATACACCTCAACACAGTCGCACATAACCGTTATACATCAATACAAAAATTGTCTAAAGCATACAAAACGAGCAAGACAATCTTTACCTCTCAAAACATATAACAATACGCAAAACCAAAGCTAGTTACCATACTTAATTAGTAACCGGTTCACAAAGGTAAGTTATAACATCATTCAAAAACGAAAAAAATCATATTAGGAAGTACAAAAGCGTATCAAAATTATCACTAAAAATCATAATATCAACAATCAGAAAAAGAAAGAGAGAAAGAATGCTACATTAAAAGTTTAAGAAACGTTGAGCAGCTCTTACTCGAAGGCCAAACAATTCATATCACTAAAATACAGTTATTCGTACTTTAAGTCCTTAACTGAGTAGATTTGGATTTGAAGAAAAGCTCTAACGTCTATTTGATATGGGATAATGAAATGATAAGAGAATTGAATCAATGAGATAATGAAATGAACAATGAATGAAATAAATCTTTACCGGCCCTTCATCCTTGTTTGATTAACATATGATAATTGAATGAATTACCATTTATATATGTATGATAGAAAAAAAACCAGGAATGATATAAATGGCATAAATGCCCCAAAATTATCACACATGGGTAGGAAAAGAATATTAAATTATCACGTAAGTTAAAAGAGATGAAACAAGAACAATATGTTTATTAAAAGAATGTCCACACCTTAAGGCTCATGGATATGTTATTAAGAGAACGTCAAAAGCAGTTTTACTAGTGGAATCAACTAAAGGAAATGTATTTAATCCACTTCTACATAGTGTTCTTTAAATTATAGAAAGCTAATTATTCACATGTTGTAAATGATGGAGAGTTATGTTCGCCCACCTCAATATGAATGCTCTCCTATTAAGGCTTCACCAGAGCCTTCAATAGCAAAGTCAAGACGGCGACGGGTGATCTTCCCTTGCATGAGTGGAGGTTTTGAGAATTCAAGAGACCCGAGTACAAATGAAATTCAAGAGTTTAGTGATGACTTTAACGAGGATAACATCGAATTGCTTAAAAATATACGGCTTTGAGTCCGCATGACTTTATATGGTGGCTTAAATGCATCGCCAACCTTGCTAATGTGATAGTGGAGACAAGGAAACTTAAATCTTATCATATGTTATCGATTATGAAAGCTAGCATTGATTTTGCCTATTACGACAGTGCATGCTTAGAGGTGTTTCTCAATAATAGAATACGTAGAAAGTTTGCACAATCGCATTATTGATAATTAACATTTCGTGATATGTGCCGTAGAGAAAGATAAGCTTGTCGGCGTTACTCATGAATATGCAATTGAGTGTTTCTAAAAAGATGAAAAAACATAAAAGAACAATTGTAATACGTACAATTTTTTTCTAATAAATTTAGTAAACTATGTTTTTGTTATATTAAACAATATGATATTATGTTATCATTTGTTTTTGTTAACTGATGTTATGTTGTTTCTTACGGCTTTTTATCTAAAACTAGTTTTAATTTTTTAAAATGAACATTTATTTCAGAACTAAGAATATATTGAAAACTACGAAGACTACAAATACTTCCAAGTGTGATATACAAAGCGATTGCATAACCTTTTACTCCGCTATCACATCAAACTATAAATGCGTAACATACAAATGTTTTATACGACTCTTACGTATCACCCTAAATTTCTCATATAGTCATATTTACTTCTAGAACAGATATTCATAACTAGTTTGAATATTATGCATTTGTGTTACTCCCTAACATGGTCTTTTTGCACGCGGCTAATATATAACAAACGTGATTTTCATTTATATTGGTTATCTGCTGAAGAAACGTGTATCGACTCACTGGTAGACGATCAACTTTCCTCGGGTATGATTATGCTATTTCACCGATGGTTCTCCGGAGTACGAGTTCTTCCACCTACAAAACGAGCAGCACCGTGAACTTACCCCTCAGAAAGGGACAGAGGGGTCCTCTTTGGGGTAACCCTCCGGTGTGAGAATAAGAGTTTGTAGGAGAAGATAATAATCTGAGAGTAAGGAATTGGAATGTATTTTCTTGCTTACTATTTTCTGCCGTCCCCTCTCCTTGTGGAGGTGGTGTGGTATTTATAGTGCTAGGGTTTCCAATGATTGGGCTCAGATCCCATTAGGGCCTTTTTGGCCTCCTCCTGTTGCTTTGCGCCACGTGTCCTTGGGACACCTGGTGCTTTTTCATTGATTATTCTCTGACCCAGGTATTTCACCTGACCCATGTGCAATAACGTGGTAGCACATGGGTTTTGCTGAGTTGTCCACCTTTCATTGGTAGCTGTCAACATCAGAATATTCTTATTCCTTAAAGGATACCTTCTGGAAGGTTTGCTGACGAGCACAATCAAGGTTGTCCTTATCCTGATTTGGATAAGGACGAGGTTGATTATGTGCACGTGTGATATGCGCCTATCCTGAGGATGCGCGAAGTCTTCTCTTTATTCTCACGCGCAGATGTTTCATGCGCGGATGTGATATGCGCAAGCACATGTAATATGCGCCACGCGCAGATGTGATATGCGTGAGCATGTATGATGCGTGAGCATGTGATATGCGCCATGCGCGGATGCGCCACGCGCAGATGTGATATGCGTGAGCATATATGGTGCGTGAGCATGTGATACGCGTGAGCATATGTGATGCATGAGCATATGTGATATGCGTGAGCATATGTGATATGCACCATGCGCATAGGTTTTGGCTTTGTGCCTTCATAATATCTTGATTTCAAGCCTCTTGTATATCTTGTGGGTTGACCCGCCTCGCTCGATGTTGAGGCGGGTACATACCTCTTCAAGCCCCCCCAGTCTAATGTGTGTCTTGTCTCGCGCGAGCGAGGTAAGATAGATATTAGACTTAATAGTTTGCTCTTTTGATAGGGTTTGTCTTTTCTTTTTATTTCTCATCGTTGCGCGAAATTCTATCCTTTTGGTTGAAACGAATCGTCCATGTACGTGGTTGGTTGGTGCTGACATGCGTCAGAGATGGAGGCATGTGTCAGACTTTTCGTGTGCTCGAGGTGCTACAGTTGCCTTTCATGTCCCCTCACACAGTGTCAGGAACACGTGCCGCGCTCGTGTTGGCCTGCACCTGCGAGTGGGGGCGCGTGAACTCTGATCAGTGCCTGTTTCGTTCCCTTTCATGTCCCCTCACACAGTGTCAGGGACACGTGTCGCGCTCGCGTTGGTCTACACCTGCGAGTGGGGGCGCGTGGACTCTGATCAGTACCTGTTTCTCTCTCTCCTGGGCCTATAAAAGCAAGCACTTTGAGTTATTATTCTTTATTTTCCTTGTTATTTCAGAGCTTTCCTTTCCTTCCCTTTTTATTCCGATTTCCGATTAGGGCCTGTCTTCTGCTTCCAGATTTCCATTGTTGAAGTAACCTCTGTCTGATTCCCAGTTGTATGTCTGATAGCCCAGACACCACAATCTCCCCCAGCGAACGCCGTGTAAAGTCATTGGTGATGTCTACTTTGAAGAAGACCGGCAAGGGGAAACGGGCTGCCGAGGCCTCATCGGAGGAGGTGGGGAAGGCCAAGGTAGTGAAGAGGTGGGATGAGATCCCCTGTAAATTGAGACAGTCCGATTTTGACAGTCTTATCGCCTCTCAGGGTTTTCTCCCTGAGTATGGCTGCATGCTGCCGGCGGCCGGGCAAACGGCGGCGGATCCGCCCACCGGCTATATCTCCCTGTATTGCCATTTTTTCACCCACTGCAACCTTCATCTCCCGATGACAAGGTTTGTGGGTGCGCTGCTTCGATTTTATGGGATTCACATATCCCAAGTCCATCCGTTTGGACTTGTGCGCATGACTCATTTTGAGTTCATGTGCAAATCTCAGCGCGAGGAGCCCACCCCTCGGCGCTTTCAGTATTTTTATAAGCCAAAAATCCAAGATTCTTGGTTCTCATTCGTTCCTCGCAGTCAGAAGGTCAAGTGCTGCACTGTCTCTTTCAAAAGCCTTCATGACTGGTCTGAGAGATTTTTTTATATTAAGGCTGGTGTGATTCCCATCCGCATGACCATGCGCGCGATCTCTTCTGCGCCCGCGGATGTGGATGTTCTCAAGAACCCAACTGGCGCTTGGGTTAACAAGTTGACTGCTGAACCATCCCCCGCCAAGAACATTTGCGAGGAGGCGCTGGTGGGGGTTGGTATGAGCAGGAGGTGGGCCGACAGCGCGACTGAGCCTGTTATCCAAGTTGACAGCTTGTGTAAGTTACTAACTCATTGCATTACTTCTGCGCGAATATAATTCGTTTTGCTGATATCATTTTTGTTTTATGCAGTTAGCAAGGAGTACGTCCACGCCGCCTATGATGAGCATATGGAGGGTGGCTCTGTCGCGCTGGGCGCTGGGGAAGTTGGCTTCCCCGATCGCTTCGATGACATGTTCATCCCTGTTGATCTGGGATTTTGCTTTGACAGCGACGCGCCTGGTAAGCCCTTGTACTTATGCTTATGCCTTTAGAATACCAGATTTGGTTAACATTTCTGTTGCACGTATTGTAGATGCGCTCGAGAACTACGAGCTGGAGCTCGCGGGAGAAGAGGAGGAGGAGGAGGCTGAGGTGCCACAGCTCAAGCGCAAAGCTAAAGGGCAAACTGGCGCAGGGGCCAGTAAAAAACAGAAGAAAAATGATGCCCCTGTTGCTCAGGATCCTCCTATTCAGGCGAAGGGACTTAAGAAAACCAAGGGGTTTACCTCCAAGGTTTCTTTGTCTTCTTTGCCTCAAGGTGTGGGCAGTCCTCCTGTCCACACGAGGTATGGTGCCGCCACCTCCTCTCTTCGCGCGGCGGAAAAGGGGAGCGGCGCTGCGCCTGCTGTTTTCTCTTCAACAGGTATACTTTGTTTATACTTTATGTTTTACGAGCGCGATTCGGATAGAATTATTAATGAATCTTTGCTCACTCAAATGTTTGTAGAGCCGGCGACCTTGGTGGGTCAACCTCAGGCACAACCAGGTACCGAGGCTGCGCCGGAGGTTGCTTCGAAGTCCCCCGTTTTACCCTCAAAAAAGGGGAGAATGGACTTCATGGCGATGTTTAACTCGCGAACGGCGGTGCGCCAAGGTATGTATTGCGCTTTTATTTTCTGACTTTTTTCTTTTAGATCAAGTCATGAACCATTTCTCTTTGTTGATTTTTTCATAGGAGTCATAGTTGGCGTACAAGCTGCTGGCGGCACTGCTGGCGCCGGCGCCAGCGCCGTTGGTTCTGCTCCTGCAAGCACTGAATCTCCCCTCATCGGGATTACTAAGGAGCAGGAGGCCGTTTTACGCGCTGATCTGGCGGCGTCGAGACCTCCCTCACCTCCTCCTGCGCGCAGCCCTCCTCGCGAGGCTGATTTTGATTTTTCCAGGTCGCAGGAGAAAAGGCCTGTTACAGAGGAAGATGAGGATGTCCATTTTGAAGACACCGACGGCGGCCGCGCAAGCCCTGTAGCGCCACGAGATTTCGCGGCGCAGTCTTCTCGTGGGGCTGGCGCTGACTTTTCTGCTTGCTCCCCGCAAGTATAAGTTCGTTTTGCTCCGCTGTGCGGACTTTCATATTAGTGTTTAGATGACTTAGAACATTACTTTGTGTTTGCAGGAAGCCGATCACATCTACCGCCCGAGATGGAATATTACTGAGGATAGCTCATTTCAGTCCATGGGGGTGTGTGAAGACTTCTGGGCTCACTCCGTGCCTCCAGCTGAAAGGAGGTTTCAGGAGGAGCGCGCCCGCGTGGACTTGCTCAATGACCATCTTTTCGCTGGGTCGGCTTTCTTTGCTGCCTCCCAAGAGCTTCGTTATGATTATGTAAAGGTACGTGATGCTCTTGCGGAAGGCAAGCAAGAGGCTAAAGTATCTGCTTGGAATCTTTCTGATGCTCTAGAGAGAGCTGAGAAACTCCAAGCAGAGCTCAGCGAGAATCGAGCAAGTGCCAACGCTGCTTTCGTGAAGCGCGGGCATGAGCTACAGGCTGCGCGGGAGAAGCTGCAGGCGGCCGAGGCGGACGCGGCCAAGTACGCACGACGAGTGCGCGACTTGGAGCTGGACGCAGAGGCGCGTGACCAAGCTCTTGTGCAATCTATCACCGACAAATCTTCATTAGAGAGTGAGGTTGCGCGCCTGAAGAAGGAGCTAGAGGCCGCGCGGGCAGAGAAAGCCGAAGCCCTGGCGACGGCAGCGTCTAGCGAAGAAGCGCTCGATGCTGCGCGAGCGGAAAGGGAAGAGGCCTTGGCGGCAGCAGCGTCCGACAGAGAGGAGCTGAAACAGACCAAGGAAACTGTTGAGTTGTTAAACTCTCAGATTCCTGCTCTTGAGACGTCTGTTTCTTCCCTCGCGCAGGATCGCCAATGGCTAATCTCACAGGGTATGACTCGTTGCGCTTATGCAATGAAATACTCAGACGAGTTTCAGACCCTTGTGATGGATTGCAACGCTGCCTCGCGCTTGGTGGGTCGAGCTGAAGGGTTTAAGGATGGCTGTGAATATAGCATGTTGAAGAAGAACCCATCCGACTACCCTTATCAGCTCGACGTTGTCTGCGCGGACATGGCCGAGATGGGGGAGAAGTATTTGAATACTCCCATTCCCATCCTTGAGCAGGTATTTTAACCTTAATGAGTTTACCTTGACTTATTTTCCTAGTCTTTTTGTACTCATATTTTTCCTTATGATTTGCAGATATCCGCGCTCGCAGACTAGCCCGATCTCGGCGCGCTAAAGAAATTACTTGACGAGTGCGAAGGGGCTGGTGGCGGCGATGATGGCGCGGGGAATGCTGCCCCTGCTAGCGGCTCTGGCGTGGCCAAAGGACCCGCTCCTGACACTATTATGATAGAAGACGACTCCATTCAGGACGAACATCTTGACTATGGTCAGTTTGGAGATGACGAGGAGCGGGCTGCGCCAGATGCTGAGGGCGGTGATGAGGAGGGCGATGAAGAGGCTGACGTCGACGTGGAGACTTGAGAAGCCCTTCATGTTTTTTTTTATTTGTAGTTTGTATCTCATCATCTTGTAAACTTGTAAACTTCAATGCTTTGGAATGAAATTTGTTTTTCCCTTATTCGCATCTTGCGCATTCCCCATTCATCTCTTTATATTTCATGTTTGCTTGTTGAATATAAGATATGTTTGCACGTTGAAATAAGAACAAGGTTGTAAGGAAATTATTTTACTTAATCCTTGTCATATTGTAAGTGATTTTGCAATATCCTGACTATGTTGACACGTGCTTTGGCGTTTCATTATTCCTCTTTTGCGCGACGTTATCGCGCATTTATTATAGGGAATTATGAGTTTTTTAGCCTTTACGTCAGTATGTGTTACTCTGATATCCATTACAATTCCATGCGCGACCTCGACCTGAGACCTTAACAACTATGTTTTGGCATGTGCTTTGCCTTAGTTGTGCTTAGGTATTTTTATGGTCAGGCTGCGCAGCATGTAGGATGGATGTTGTGAGTGATTTGAGCTAAGGCTCACATTATTGGGCTAAGGCCCTGAGCTAAGGCTCATATTATTGGGCTAAGGCCCTGAAGTTTTAGAGTTAAAACTCGTTAACGCGTTTGAGCTTGAAGCTCGCGCATGTATGTTTTACTTCGTTTTATTTTTGTTTTGATGTCAATACAATGTTGTCATATTGCTCAAAATTAATAAAGGGAAGCGTGAAACATGTATGCAAAAAGTAATAGAACACACATTAAGAAAAGATAGCGCGTATCATTATTCATAATGGCTTAAAAAGCCTTGATTACAAACTTGACAATTTTTACATGAAACATTTTCTAAGCTGTGCTGCGTTCCATGCGCGCGGGATCTTCTTTCCATTCAAATCTTTTAAAGCGTATGCGCCTTTTCCCAATTCTTCCGAGACTTGATAAGGTCCTTCCCAATTGGGGGACATCTTTCCCGGGGGTATCGCGCGGCTAGCTTCATTGTTTCGAAGGACAAAATCATTCTTCTTGAAGTGGCATTCTTTCACGCGCTGATTGTAATATTTTTCCAGTTTTTTCTTGTATTTGGCTTCACTGATGATAGCCGCCTCTCTGCGCCCTTCAAGCAAGTTGAGATCCAACCTCCTTTCGCGCTCGTTATCAATCTTGTTCATCATGAGCACTCTATGGGATGGGCATCCAATTTCTGCTGGAATCATAGCCTCCGTTCCATAGGTTAGGCTGAACGGGGATTCGCCATTGCTGGTTTTGCTTAATGTCCTGTGCGCCCACAGGACATTAGGTAGCTCGTCAACCCAAGAATGGGATTCTCCCTCCAACCTTTTCTTCAGCCCATTTAGCAAGCTTTGGTTCGCGCGCTCCACTTGGCCATTCCCCTGAGGGTGGTATACTGAAGTGAAAATTTGGTTGATGCGCAATTCCTTGAGCCAGCTGGATATCTTCCTGTCAGTGAATTGTTTGCCATTGTCGCTCACAATTTCCATGGGAAGGCCAAAACGGCATATGATGTGGCCCCAGATAAATTGCTTCATCGCCTCGGCTGTGATTTTCGCTAGTGGCTTGGCTTCAACCCATTTTGTGAAATAGTCTACTGCCACTACCAAAAATTTTACTCGCCCTTGCGCTTGCGGTAGGGGACCCACAATATCGATTGCCCATTTGTGGAAAGGCCATGCGGAGGTCACCGGAATCAAGTTGTTATTTGGCCGCATGGTGTTTGGCGCATAGCTCTGACACGCTTTACATTTTTGGATCTCTTTTAACGCGTCCAAGTACATGCCTGGCCAATAGTAACCTGCGCTCATTGCCTTGGCAACCACCATGCGCGGGCCAGCATGTATTTCACAGATTCCTTCGTGTATCTCTCTGATCACATAGTTTGCTTCTTCAGCATCTAGGCATTTCATGAGCGGTCCAAGATAAGAGCGTCGATATAATGTACCATCAAGCAGTTCATAGTTCTGCGACTTGTGTCTTATCTTCCTCGCCTGTGCGCAATCGTCCGGTACCTTTCCCTCCTTCAAGAATTCAATTATTGGAGTTATCCATGATGAAGGGGTTGTATGAATTACAAGGACAGACTTCGCTCCCACCGACGGGTTGCTCATTACTTCTACCCTGACATCTTTGCCAAAGTGATCAAAGCTGGTTGATGCCATCTTGCTCAGCGCGTCGGCAGATTTGTTTTCACTGCGCGGAATATGTATGATTCTGAAGCAGTCAAATTGCTCGATGAGCTTTTTCGCCTGCTCTAGATACAGAGGCATGGTGTTCTCCTTGGCATCATAAAGGCCATTGACCTGTGCTGCTACCAAGTATGAATCAACATGGGCCTCTAGCTTTTTAACTCCGAATTTGTGCGCGATGCGCAGGCCAGCCAGCAGGGCTTCATACTCAGCTTCATTGTTGGTGCTCTTGAAATCCAACCTGATTGCATAAGTATACTCATGATTTTCTGGATCCACCAGTTTGAGGCCTGCGCCGGACCCTTCGTTGTTTGAAGCTCCATCAGTGAATAATCTCCAAACATTCTCTTCATCATTGGCTCGCGGAGGATCTACCTCGCGCTGAGCCTCTTCAATTTTTCCTTCAGGGATTTCTGCGATGAAATCAGCTAAGACTTGTCCCTTTATTGCTGGACGGGGCTTATAGGCGATCGTGTGCTCTCCTAATTCCAGCGCCCATTTTGTCAGCCTTCCTGAGAGCGCGGGACGCTGCAAGACTTGCTGGATGTTGTAACCAGTCAGAACTTCAATAGGATGACCATTGAAATATCTATGAAGCTTGCGCGACGCGTGTGTTAGTGACAAAACTAACTTTTCCATGATGGAGTAGCGCGTCTCAGGATCTGTCAGCACCTGACTCACATAATATATCGGTGTTTGGATTCCCTTGCGATCCACCAACAACACTGCGCCGATGGCGCGTTCTCCTGCTGACAGGTACAGCATTAGAGTTTCGCCAGGAAGTGGAGATGTGAGCGCGGGCAGATTTATCAGACATTCTTTTATCTCATTGAAAGCTTGCTCAGCCTCAGGCGTCCACTTGAATTGGCTTTTCTTTAGGCAATTTCTCAATGTGTTAACGAATGGGGTAGATTTGCTTGCATGGTTCGCTAGGAACCTGTTGATTGATACCAATCTACCATTCAACTTTTGAACTTCTTTCATGGTGGATGGCGAGGGCATGTCAAGGATGGCCTCCACCTTTTCTGGGTTCACCTTGAACCCATCCTTGGTGACCATTACCCTAGAAATTTCCCCTCTTGTACGCCGAAAGTGCATTTGCTCGGGTTGAGCTTCATGTTTACTTCCTTTAGGCGCGAAAGGGTTTCTTCGATGTCTTTGAGCATTTGTTTTTCCTCCCTGCTTTTAATCACCAAATCATCCACGTAGACTTCTAGGTTTCTTCCAATTTGCTCATTGAAAACAGCATCCATAAGTCTTTGGTAGGTGGCTCCTGCATTCTTCAAACCAAAGGGCATTTTTGTGTAACAAAAAACACCATTGTCGGTTCTGAAGGCAGTCTTGTCCTCATCTTGTGGTGCCATTTGAATTTGGTGATAGCCCTTGTAGGCATCCAGGAAACATTTGAACTTGAATGGCGCCACCGAGTCCACCTTTGCGTCGATGTTTGGGAGGGGGTTACAATCTTTTGGACATGCTTTGTTGAGGTCCTTGAAGTCAATGCACATCCTCCATGACCCGTTGCTCTTCTTTACCATCACAGGATTGGCTACCCATGTCTGGTATCGTATCGGGCGGATGATGTTTGCGCGCAGTAGATCCTCAACTTGCTCATTCATGGCCTTCGCCTTCTCATCCCCCATGACTCTCTTCTTTTGAGCAATTGGCTCTACAGACTTGAACGTGTTGAGAGAATGTTGCGCCAGGTCTCGCGGAACCCCAGTCATATCAGAGTGTTGCCACGCGAAGACCGACATATATGTTGTGAGCAATCTTTTTATTCTCAACCTCGTGTCGTCTGATATCATAGCTCCAATTGTGATTTTTTGCTCTGGGAATTTTGGGTTGAGAATCCATTCCTCTGGCGCGTTGTCTGCCATTGGAAGTTTCATTCTCCCTTCCCGCGGTGTACTTGTCACTGCGCAGATCTCGGTATACGAACGTTACACCTGTTGGTGTTGGGAACCCCAACGCGCCGTGCGCTGGCGACGGTATGGCGTTGAATTGGGCAATCGTTCCTCTACCCAAGATCATATTGTGGCATGAAGTGGTGGGCAAGACCAAGAAGTTGACAATTTCGGCTCGCTTGTGTTTCTCATCCCCCATAGTTAGTTCAAATTGTATTTGACCTAGAGGGTGAATGATTTCGTTTGAAACACCAGAGATTGGTGCATTCACAATTTCGAGCCTTGCTTGGTCTGCCGGATCCAACTTCCTGAAACATTGCTCATACATGATGTCTGATTCACTGCCAGTGTCCACCAGGACTTTTGACACTTCATAATGAGCAATGTGTGTAGTGATGACTAGAGGACTGCTGATAGAAGGGCCTCCCCTGATTCTTGGGAAGATTACTTGTTGCTCGCGCCAATCTCCTTGGACTTGCGCGCTTCTCTTTCTCGATCGTTGCCCTTGCCTTCCTCCCTCGGCTACACAGATTCTTTTGAACTTTTTGTTGGCTGGGGCTCCTTCTGGTTGTTCATTTTCTGGTCTTGGGTTTTTTACCAGGTGAGCCAACTTGCCTGATTTCACATCTTTTTCAATTGCATCCTTCAAATGGTGGCATGCATCAGTGTTGTGCCCGGTGGACTTGTGAAACTCACAATACTTGCCACTGTTTGAAGGTCCCTTATAGTGTAGTGGCTTGGGGCTTTTGAACTGGACATTCTCAGTGCTTAACACTTGTGAAGGCGTTTTAGTGAGGGGGGTCCATATTCTTGGTAGAGGTCTGTTAGGATCTCTGCCACCTTCCCTCATGTCACCCTCTCCGCGATTACGAATGTCTTTTTGGGGCTGGGGTGAGCTTGGTTGCGCCTGCTTTTCTGCGGGAGAAAAACTGGTTTGTTACAACCTGGACCATACAGAGTTTTGTTTGCCCCTTCTTTCGTTGTTGCGCGGTGCCTCTGCTTGATGCCCTCTTTCTCTTGCTCTATCTTGGGCAATTTGTTTTTCATTTCGCGCGAAGACTCGCGATGCTTCCATTAGCTTAGCCCAAGTGGTTGGCATGCCATCTCTGCTCACGAGAGCTCTGCGGAGTTGATCACTGCGCGCACCTTGTATAAAGGCCACGCGCAAGAGTTGCTCAGTGATACCTCCAATGGCAAGAGATTCCTGATTGAAACGAGTTATGTAGTCTTCAATCGTTTCATCATTCCTGCGCACGCAGTGCATGATGTCATCAGGGTCGCGCGTGTGTCTGCGCTGCTGTACGAAGTGAGCTTGGAACTTTTCCAACAGCTCTTCGAACCCATCGATTTGCCCAGTCGGCAAGCTTTCGAACCAGACACGCGCCGCGCCCGTAAGGCAGCGAGCAAACATGTGACACCATGTTGGCATCGTCCAGCTTTCTAGGTTTCCAGTGTTATAAAAACCTTGTAAGAAATCGTCTGGATCTGTTGTGCCGTCATATTTGCCCAAACCACTTGGCATCTTGGTTTTGTGCTGAATGGGAGCCTTCGCGATGCGCTCAGTGAATTTTGAATGCTTCACCAAGATGGCTGGCCTGTACGTTGTGGTTACGTCCACTTGCGCTCTCACTGGTGGGCTGTATGGTGTGTACAGATCCAGATCGGCTTTGGCTCCAGGCGCCATGTTCATGTGCGCGCGGAGCTGTGAGCCTCCTGCATGAGTATCTCGCGTCTTCCTCATGCTGTGCACTTCTTCATCACTAAACTCAGCGTGTTCAGTGTGAACAGAGTGACCATCTTCCGGCGCGCGCGCCCTTTTTGTTGTTCCTTGAATGGTTTGCTTATCAAACGCTAGCCTTTGTGTTAAGTCGGCTAACTTTTTGTGTTTGACCAGCTCATTGTACTTGTCCATTAGACGTCGTTGCTCGTTTATGAGCCATTCTTTAGGGTCATTGGTTTCATCTTCTGGACCCATTGGTCCTTTTTGTTTCGCGCCGGTAAGATTTTGGAACGTGAGATCGTCTGGAGGAGTTTCAGTCTGGCTGTGAGGAGTTGTGATGAAGGGATGGTTACTGGTGGTGCGCGCAGAATCACGTGGCACCCTCAGAAACTGTTGTCCCTCATTAACATCCTCACGCTCAATATCCTCCAGAACTTGATCGCTGTTACGAACACCAGAAACCATGGTGAAATTTTTTTTTTTTTAGAGAACTGATGAGATTTTGTTGCCGTTGTAACAGGTGATGGCGCCAATGAAGAAACGTGTATCGACTCACTGGTAGACGATCAACTTTCCTCGGGTATGATTATGCTATTTCACCGATGGTTCTCCGGAGTACGAGTTCTTCCACCTACAAAACGAGCAGCACCGTGAACTTACCCCTCAGAAAGGGACAGAGGGGTCCTCTTTGGGGTAACCCTCCGGTGTGAGAATAAGAGTTTGTAGGAGAAGATAATAATCTGAGAGTAAGGAATTGGAATGTATTTTCTTGCTTACTATTTTCTGCCGTCCCCTCTCCTTGTGGAGGTGGTGTGGTATTTATAGTGCTAGGGTTTCCAATGATTGGGCTCAGATCCCATTAGGGCCTTTTTGGCCTCCTCCTGTTGCTTTGCGCCACGTGTCCTTGGGACACCTGGTGCTTTTTCATTGATTATTCTCTGACCCAGGTATTTCACCTGACCCATGTGCAATCACGTGGTAGCACATGGGTTTTGCTGAGTTGTCCACCTTTCATTGGTAGCTGTCAACATCAGAATATTCTTATTCCTTAAAGGATACCTTCTGGAAGGTTTGCTGACGAGCACAATCAAGGTTGTCCTTATCCTGATTTGGATAAGGACGAGGTTGATTATGTGCACGTGTGATATGCGCCTATCCTGAGGATGCGCGAAGTCTTCTCTTTATTCTCACGCGCAGATGTTTCATGCGCGGATGTGATATGCGCAAGCACATGTAATATGCGCCACGCGAGGATGCGCCACGCGCAGATGTGATATGCGTGAGCATGTATGATGCGTGAGCATGTGATATGCGCCATGCGCGGATGCGCCACGCGCAGATGTGATATGCGTGAGCATATATGGTGCGTGAGCATGTGATACGCGTGAGCATATGTGATGCATGAGCATATGTGATATGCGTGAGCATATGTGATATGCGCCATGCGCATAGGTTTTGGCTTTGTGCCTTCATAATATCTTGATTTCAAGCCTCTTGTATATCTTGTGGGTTGACCCGCCTCGCTCGATGTTGAGGCGGGTACATACCTCTTCATCTGCAATAATTGTATGTTAATATTCCTTTTCTTTTGGATCTATCTATTTGCTGTATAAATAGACTACAATAATTCAAACAAAAAACAAAATAAGAATAATTCAAACCAATAACCTTCATCGAGACATATCTGTATTTTGAAAATGAAAAACTCCCCGTATATTTACTAGATGGAAGCAATCGTAATAAGTTAAAAGGGACTTTACGATTTCCCGTTGATATTTTAATTGAGAGATGTAACGAGTTTAATTATATCTGATCATAAAAATGTACCATAGTACGTACTATTAGAGGTGCACAAAAAACCCGAACCCGGAACCGGACCCGAAATAAATACCGGAACCGGTTTTTCTAATACCCTGGTTTTTAATACCCGAACCCGACCCGTAGGGTACGGATAGGGTATGTATTTTGGCACTAAAACCCGAACCCGAACCGGACCCGATTTGTACCCGGTAATACCCGAAAACCCGATTTGTACCCGGTAATACCCGAACCCGGAACCGAGGTTTTCCAATACCCGAAACCGGGTATTTCAAATGCCCGATGTATACCCGAAAAATATCTTAAAAATACCCGAATAATACCCCTAAAAAGTGTAAACTTTTAAAAAATCCAATCTATATAAAAAAAATACCGGAAAAAACCCGAAAAAACCCGTAAATAGAGTTTTTTCAATACCCGATAATAGGGTATTCAAATACCCGGTTTTAGAATACCCGGTTCTATACCCTACCCGAACCCGATGCATAGGGTATGATTTTTAGAGACAATACCCGACCCGAACCCTACCCGACTATTACCAATACCCGGTCATACCCGTACCCGGTCATACCCGAACCCGGTTCTATACCCGAACCCGGGTATTTAGAAAACCCGATTTGTACACCTCTACGTACTATATAAAACTTTATAAAAACTAATCAAGATTGTTTTGGACAAAAATCTGCTAAGGATCAATTATCCAAATCTGTTATGTGAGATGAGGTGCTAACTAGATAATGACAAGTGTATGAGCGTAATATTGGTGAAGACAAAGGTTTGATCACGAGGGAATAAAACCCTTAACCAAGTTAGTCTTACTTCGGTCAAAACTTATCAAGGTAATCGTTGGTAAAATAACTCCGGTCAAGGATTAATAAGATAATCTTTGGTCGAAGCACTTTAGTCAACGATCAACAAGGTAACCTTTGGTCGATGAGTATATGGTTATCGTGGTCTCCGGCACAAAAAACCCTCGGACGGTGAAAACTATCACCGTCGATTATATTGATAAATAAAAGGTGATTACAAGTGTTTGTGGAGTATATGATCGAGATTACAAAGAAAGCTAGTGTGTAGAGAGAGTATTTGCTTCTGCTCTAATGTGTGTGTAAGTACCTGTGTTCCCTAACTGATCATAATCTCCCTTATATATAAAAGATAATAACTCAAGGGAGTTATGATTAATAAAGACTATTAACTAATAATCCCTAAAAATCCGCCAAGTCTTCAATATAATTGTTTTGGATAAAAATCACTCAAGGATAATGTATCCAAATTCGTAAATGTGAGGTATGGTGCTAACTCGATAATATCGAATGAGTAATCGTAATCAGGGTGAACACAGTGATTTGATCACGAGGGAAAAAGCCCTTAACTAAGATAGTCTTACTTCGGTCAAAACTTATCAAGGTAATATCTTAGTCGAATCTCCTCGATCAATGATTAACTAAGTAATCGTTGGTCGAATCTTTTCGGTCAAGGATCAACAAGGTAACCTTTGGTCGATAAGTATGTGATTATCGTGATCTCCGGCACAAAAAACCCTCAGACGGTGAAAACTATCACCGTCGATTATATTGATAATAAAAGGTGGTTACAAGTGTTTGGAGATTGTGATCGATATAACAATGAAATCCTAGTGTGTAGAGAGAATTATAAGTTCTGCTCTAGTGTGTGTCTACAATGTGTCCTATAACTGATCATAATCTCAATTATATATAATAGATAATAACTCAATGGAGTTATTAATAATAAATGCTATTAACTAATTTTCCTAAAAATCCGTCTTTATCTTGAATATACTTGTAACAGCCACTTTGACCACGTGTTCCATCACTCAGGCTGCGAAATAGGTGGTAGACCAGGTCTTCTAGCCGTTACACTTATTAAATATCAGCCTTCATATAAGATACAACCGTTAATAGTAGCAAATACCGAGGATCCATGATCCTGACATAGCTCTAGAACTCTTCAGAAGGATAATTAATCCAGACACGTCAATATCTTCTTGACTGCAATTTAGTGGATAGACTGAGTCTTCTAACCGTTATACCTGCTAAATATAAGACCACACATGAGAACAACCGTTAGTAAATAATAAGTACTGTGGATCCTTGATCCTGACGGGATCTAGAACACACGCTAAGGATAACTGATCCAAAACATATGCCATGATAACATATCCACAGTGTCAAATTTCTGTGCACTAACAATTGCCCTCAAAATGGCGGTTGTGATAAGATCACAACTGTCATTTTGCCTTTGAATTCAAACTTCCTGCAAAAACATATGAGATTTGACAAGCTAGATATAATTGTCACGTATCAATTGAGTTTCCTTGGGAACTTCCCTTCTGGCTGTATACTCTTTTTTCCTGCAAATCCTGAACAACTAGTAACACCTGTGTAACCCGGGTGGATGGTCCATTTTTTGAATGGTGAAATCCGGGTTAAAGATTTTTGGTAATTGCAAGTAAATAATATCTTTTAACTATTTGTTGATTGTCTGTCATTTTGAAAGTATGTCTGATATAGCTTTAGACTTGTTGAAAGTTTTGAGAAATACTCTTTAGTATAAAGTTTTTTTTAGGATAAAATATCCTTGCAAAAATAAACCAGGATCTTAAATCCTTATAAAAATAGATTGAGAATAATGAATCCTTATGTCTATGAAGATATAAACTGAAATCAAATAAGTGTAAACCGATAAACAGAAATCATACTTTAAGGTCTGGTTAGACCTAATTTACCATAAGTATTGATCCTTTTGCAATCCTTATAAAACTGAATTAAAGGATTTTGAATCCATAAGTATTGATCCTTCGGTGATCCTCAGAATCTAATTTATGATACCTAATGCAAATAATTTATGATATTATCTGGGATTAAACCCAATAAACCGAGGACAAGCCCATAAAATAAACTGGGGACAAGCCCGTGCAACTGGGGACAAGCCCGTGTAATCTAGGGACAAGCCCGTGAACTGGTGTTAAACTGGGGACAAGCCCAAAAAATGGGGACAAGCCCAAGGATACAGATGTTAACTGGGGACTCGCCCAAACCGGGATTTAGCCCAAACGTGAGTGACGTGAAAACGCCAAAACCTTAGCTAACATGAAAACGTTAGAAACATTTGTTATGAGATAACGTGAAAACGTTATAAACCGGTGGTATGGTACGTCTACCATAAATCGTAGGATCTTCCATATAGCCGAAGACAACGAAATTGTCAGCCACTAAGAGTGTACTGGTCCCGCTTCCCCGGACTATACGTTGGATAACGTGCTCTCCAGGCGAGAGTGTAGAAACTCTAATTTGTAATAAAGGTGAAAACCTTTAAACCTTGGAGGATATGACCATCGGGGATCATATCCAATCGTGGGCTAGGTCAAGGAAAATAGCAATGTACCTTAAGCGTGAGGGAGAGGTGGTCAACCTCTTAGACATTGAATCTCTTATTGAAATCTGCATTGTTACTTAAAAACTTGGAAAAGATAAATGTTAAGAATACATTACCCTTAAATTATTAACAAGAATATGAAATAAATAAGTGATCAGATAGATATTACCAATTTTATGATGCTTGATCCTAGATGGATGCTTGATTTTCGAAGGATACTAGATCCTGACTAGAAAAAATATTTCTTGAGATGGATAGCATTCCATGCTCTTGGTAATCTGTTGCCTTCCATGGTGAGCAAATGATATACCCCTTTCCCAGCTTCCGACTCGATCAGATAAGGACCTTCCCACTTGGGTGCTAGTTTCCCATCTGCCGGATTGGTTGTGTTTTGAAAGGCTTTCCTCAAGACTAGATCTCCTTCTTGAAATCTTCTTATCCTTATATTTTTGTTGTATGCCCCAGCTACCCTTTGTTGATATGCTGCCATTCTGATATTGGCTAGGTCTCTGAGTTCTTCAACGGTATCTAGATCTTGGAGAAGGATTTCATTATTGGCCTCAGGATCACGGATGCTTGATCTAGCAGTAGGAACCACCATTTCTGTAGGGATTACAGCTTCTGATCCAAACACCAATGAGAAGGGTGTTTGACCTGTTGCATTCTTAGGTGTTGTTCTATCAGCCCAAAGAACATAAGGAAGTTCTTCAGCCCACTTGCCTTTCTTGGATCCTAGTTTCTTCTTCAAGTTGTTGATGATAATCTTGTTGCTTGACTCTGCTTGACCATTAGCTTGGGGATGTACCGGTGTGGAAATAATCATCTTGATGCCCCAACTGTCACAAAAGTTAGTGGTTCTTTTCCCAATAAACTGGGAACCATTGTCACAAATAATTTCTGAATGGATACCAAATCTAGTAATAATATTTATTTTAATGAAAGATATTACCTCTTTTTCGCGTACTTGAACAAAAGCTTCTGCTTCTATCCACTTTGAAAAGTAATCAGTCATTGCAAGCATGAATACTTTTCCTCCTGGTGCCTTAGGTAGTTTACCCACAATATCCATGCCCCACTTCATAAAAGGCCATGATGAGGATATAGGATACATAGGTTCTGCTGGTTGATGTAATATGTTTCCATGCCTTTGGCAAGCATCACATTTCTTTGAGTATTCCATGACATCTTTCTTCATTGTTGGCCAGAAGTATCATGTTCTTAGAATCCTAGAAAACAGAGCTCTACCTCCAGTGTAATTACCACAATCACCTTCGTGAAAATCTTTGAGCACCGCTTGAACTTCAGGATCCTCGATGCACCTCAAGTATGGACCTGCAGGAGATTTCCTATACAGCACATCATGTAATAAAATGTTGTGTGATACCTTGAGTTTGAAAGACTTCGGATTCTCTGTAGCTGGAATTTCTCCATCTTGAATGTATTTTTTGATTGGGAGGATTCAGGATCCTTGGTTGTTTGAGGATGATGGATCCCAAAGTACGATGTCAGTTGTTATCTCCCCAACTTCTTGTTCTCCTATTGCTGGTGAGAGAACATGAATGATTGGAATCTTCGTGTCTTCTGGAATTTTCAGAGTTGAGGCTAAATTTTCCAAAGCATCTGCACCGGCATTTTCTTCCCTTGGTACCTGTATAATACTAAACAATTCGAAGGATTTTGCTAACTCCTTCACAACATCTAGATATTTGATTAGTTTTTCACCTTTAACAGCATATGATCCATTAAAGTGGTTAGCAATCAATAATGAATCTATATATACTTGAAGATACCTGATCCTCATGCACTTAGCTAATTGCAAACCTGCGATCAAAGCTTCATACTCTGCCTCGTTGTTCGTTGCTTGGAACTCACATGATATAGACTGGGGTAATATGTCCCCCTGTGGTGATTTCAGTAGGATTCCTAATCCTGTTCCTCTTACATTGGAAGCGCCATCAGTGAAGAGTATTCAAGAATCCTTACTCTCTTCTAGTTGTTGAACCTCCAAGTCAGCTTCTTTCTGCATGTCGCTACTGAAATCAGCCACAAAGTCTGCGAGTGCTTGTGACTTGATGGCTGTTCTTGGCTCGTACTGAATATCATATGCACTCAGTTTCACAGCCCACTTGGCCATTCTACCTGACAACTCAGACTTTCTAAGGACATTCTTAACAGGATAATTAGTTCTCAAACTAATAGTATGAGTTTCGAAGTAATGTCTCAATTTAGTAGAAGCCATAATAAGTGCAAGAACTAACTTTTTTAAATGAGAATACCTGGCTTCTGCATCTAAAAGACTCTTACTTACATAGTAAACGGGATGTTGTTCACCTTCATGATCCTTTGCCAAAACGGAACTTACTGCATTTCCTGAGACAGCTAAATACAGATATAAGGATTCTCCATCCACAGGCTTCATTAGAGCTGGAGCTGAGGATAAGTAATCCTTCAAGGCTATAAGGGCAGCCTCATACTTTTCCGTCCATTCAAACTTCTTATTTTTCCTAAGGATGTCATATAAGTCATTGCACTTCTCGGAGGATCTTGAATTGAACCTATTGAGAGCAGCTATTCTTCCAGTCAGCCTTTGGACATCCTTTGCATTTGCAGGAGATTTCAAATCGAGGATGACTTCAATTTGCTCGGGGCTTGCTTCAATTCCTGTTTTAGTCACCATATATCCCAGAAACTTTCCAGCCTTAACACCAAAGTGGCATTTTGACGGATTCAATTTCATGTTATATTGGTCGAGGATATTGAATGCTTCCTCGAGATCTCTAAGGTGATCCTCAGCTTTCTTTGATTTTACCACCTTATCGTCTATGTATACTTCCATAGTCTTGCCCAACTGATCCAGCTTGAACATCATGTTGACTAGTCTTTGGTATGTTGCCCCTGCATTTCTTTGTCCAAATGGCATAGCAGTATAACAGTATATGCCGGTAGGAGTCATGAATGTTGTATCCTCTTGATCAGATGGTTCCATCTGAATTTGTTGGAATCCAGAGGAAACATCCATAAAGGTAAGCATTTTATGCCCTGCCGTTGCATCCATCATGGAATCTATATGTGGTAATGGGAAAGGATCCTTGGGGCATGCCTTTTTTAATCAGTAAAATCGACACACACCCTCAACTTTCCATTCTTTTTAGAAACAACAACCACATTAGCTAGCCATCAAGGATACTGAACCTCTCTAATCATACCGGCCTTAAGAAGTTTTTCAACTTCTTCTTGTATGATCTTGTTCCTTTCAGGAGCGAATTTTCTTCGCTTCTGATGGACGGGTTTAATAGATAAATCAAGGCCGAGTTTATGAGTAATTACCTCCTTTGAAATACCTGTCATGTCTGAGTGCTTGAAGGCAAAGGTAGATTTTCTTCGCCCTAAACAGGATATGAGATCCTCCTCGATCTTGCTAGGGATACTGGATCTTAGGAACACCTTTATCTCTGGATCCTCGGGGTCCAAAGATACTTCTTTAAGGTCTTTCTCCCGGGCTTCCAGCACGTCCTTAGGATGTTGCTGTAATTGCTATGCTATCATTTGTTTAGCTGTCGGCTTCATGGATGAAGAATAATAATTCTTGCCCTCCGCTTGGTCACCAACTATCTTTACAACTCCCCAAGGAGTAGGTAGATTGATGCATTGGTGATAAGTTGAGGCTACTGCCTTCATTCCATGGAGCCAGGGCCTACCTAAAATAACATTGCAACAGGAAAGGTTATCTATAACACAAAATTTTTGGTATGAATTTAACCCTTTAATATAAATTGGGAGGTTGATGTCCCCCAATGTCTTCTTGGTTTCACCACTGAAACCGACTAGCACTGATGTTCTAGGGATGATCTCTGAATCTGGTATGTTCATCTTCTTGAGGACATCATGCTGGATAATGTTGACCGAGCCCCACCATCAACTAGGATTCTGCGTACATAATGGTTAGCGATAAATAAAGTAATAATCAAACCGTCATGGTGAGGATCCTGGATGTTTAATTTGTCTTCCTCATCGAAGAAGATCCTTTTATCTGTCGTCATAGTGGTGGATACCTTTGGTTGGTCTCCGTTATCTATCTTGATTTCTTTGGCAAGTCTTCTTGCTGCAGAGAAAGAAGTTCCACAAATGTCTGAACCTCCAGAGATGAAATTCACCATTCGGACATCCAGCTCATCCTGGTGAGGATCCTGGATCCTCGAGTCGAAGAAGATTCTTTGATTAGTCACTCGAGTAGTGGGTATAAGCAGTTTTCTTTCATCATCCAACTCGAATTCTTATGCGGGACAAGATGTTTGAATCCCTGTATTCTCTGGAGACGAAGTTGATCACGTGAGTGTCTGGTGGTGGTGGTGTTGCTTTTTGTGGAAGATCTTCAGGATCTTGGATCTTGGATCTCTTCCTTCTCAAGAGTTCTTTGAAGTGACTATTGCTCAGAAGATATCCAATTTCCCTCCTCAAGCCAATGCACTAGTCCGTCATGTGGCCAAAATCTTCGTGAAAGGCACACCACTTAGATTTGTCTTTGAAGGCGGTAGTCCTCTCGTTCTTCCGGGGCCACCTTGCTTTGTCCCCCAGATCCTTCATGGCACAGATTAAGCCATGAGTATCCACGGAGAAGCAATAGTCGGAAATACTTGGGTAGTCCTCATAATCATCTCCTTCTTCAACTGCTCGGACGTTTTGGTTGTTGAACTTGGAGTAAGGCTTCGAGTTATTGTTCCTGAATGAGGATCCTTTATTCTTGTCAGGGGATTCTTGTTTCGTTTGCCCTCCAAGACGATCCTGGATCCTTTTATCATCTTCTAATCGGATGAATCTTAACGCCCTGTTCCTGACTTCATCTAAGGTCCTGCACGGAGTCATCACAAGATCATCATAAAAAGGGGAGCCCCTCTGAAGTCCCATCTTGAAGGCTTCAACAACCGTAGCCATATCAAGATTAGGGATTTCCAAGGCTTCCCTTCCAAACTTCGTAACATAATCCCTAAGGGATTCGTCACTTGGTTGGATAACTCGGCAAAAGTCACTGGTTAACTTTTCAAATTTCTTACTATAGGAAAATTGGCTGTTGAACAAGTTAACTAAGTGAGAAAAAGAAGTAATTGAAAAGGGGAGGAAGACTAAGCAGCCATTTTAATGTTGATCCTGTCAGTGTGGATCCAAAGCCTTTGCATAGGTAAGCTTCTTTGAGTCTCTCTGGAATAGGATTGATCTCCATCCTTTCTCTATATTGTGCCACGTGTTCTTCAGGATCAGTGGTCCCGTCGTAAGTCTTCATATTCGGAGTCTGGAACCGCTTCGGGATTTCAGCATTACAGATAGGTGGAGCAAATATGGATAACTTGTGGCTCCCTTCTGGTATTTCAGGAATTGGACGACCACTCCTGGCAGGCTGGATATCATATCCGTAGGCTTCTGAAGTTCCCTAGCCATAGCCTGATTGATACTTGTATCCTGCATAGAGCCAAGGTTAGTGTCTGAGGATATGTGATTATAAGCGTTACCTCTTGGTTGGTTGAACGTTGGCATCCCAGAAGTGTAGTTAAGATAAGAGGCATCTGCTACAGTAGCAGGTCCATTAGAGGCAATGGTCTGCATGGGGATTATATCTCCTTCATGGACCTCAGAGGATCGTTGAAGTTGAATTCCTGAGGATCCTTGATTCTGCCAGAAGGATCCTTGAGGTTGGGAGCAGAAGGATCCTTGAGGATACAACCCAGAGGATCCTGGTTGAAGGATAGATGATCCTTGTTGAAGAAACGAGGATTCTTGAGTTTGCTGACCCATGGACCCTTGTTGAAGGATAAATGATCCTGGCTGAACGAACGAGGATCCTTGAGTTTGTTGACCCACAGACCCTGGTTGAAGGATGGATGATCCTTGCTGAAGGATCGAGGATCCTTGAGTATGTTGAGCCACGGATCCTGTAGTAGTGAAATCCAGCACCCTAGGCATCAAGGGAGTTTGATCCTCCGCTGGCCTATTTCTTTTCTTGAGATCTTCAATTTCACGTAGGATCATCTGGTTGGTTTTGTTCTGCTGCTCCATGTATGCCTTAACCTGTGAAAACATTGCAGAAACATCATTGTTAGATTTGACCGCCGAAGTAGCAGCAGTGGCTTTTGAGCTCTGGAAGACTGGAATTTGTGTCTTGTTTCCAGCCGCGGTGGTCCTTGGTGTTCCCGTAATTGGAGGAGGCATCGGCGGAAAAGTTCTTGATGAGAGAGAAACCGAGGATGGCATGGTTGATGAAGCAGGTTGATTGAGAGGCCGTTGATGATGATATGGGTATGAAAAGTTAAAAATTTATAGGAAATAATCTGGATTATAGCACCAATTGCCCCACGGTGGGCACCAAATTGTTTTGGATAAAAATCAATCAAGGATAATGTATCCAAATTCGTAAATGTGAGGTAAGGTGCTAACTCGATAACATCGAATGAGTAATCGTAATCAGGGTGAACACAGTGATTTGATCACGAGAGAAAGAGCCCTTAACCAAGATACTCTTACTTCGGTCTAAACTTATAAAGGTAATCTCTTGGTCGAATCTCCTCGATCAAGGATTAACTAAGTAATCGTTGGTCGAATCTTTTCGGTCAAGGATCAACAAGGTAACCTTTGGTCGATAAGTATGTGATTATCGTGATCTCCGGCACAAAAAACCCTCGGACGGTGAAAACTATCACCGTCGATTATATTGATAATAAAAGGTGGTTACAAGTGTTTGGATATTGTGATGGATATTACAACGAAATGCTAGTGTGTATAGAGAATTATAAGTTCTGCTCTAGTGTGTGTCTACAATGTGTCCTATAACTGATCATAATCTCAATTATATATAATAGATAATAACTCAATGGAGTTATTAATAATAAATGCTATTAACTAATTTTCCTAAAAATCCGCATTTATCTTGAATATACTTGTAACAGCCACTTTGACCACGTGCTCCATCACTCAGGCTGCGAAATAGGTGGTAGACCAGGTCTTCTAGCCGTTACACTTATTAAATATTAGCCTTCATATAAGATACAACCGTTAATAGCAGCAAATACCGAGGATCCATGATCCTGACATAGCTCTGGAACTCTTCAGAAGGATAATTAATCCAGACACGTCAATATCTTCTTGACTGCAATTTAGTGGATAGACTGAGTCTTCTAACCGTTATACCTGCTAAATATAAGACCACACATGAGAACAACCGTTAGTAATAATAAGTATTGTGGATCCTTGATCCTGACGGGATCTAGAACACACGCTAAGGATAACTGATCCATAACATATGCCATGATAACATATCCACAGTGTCAAATTTATGTGCACTAACAATAATCGTAACAGCCACTTTGACCACGTGCTCCATCACTCAGGCTGCGAAATAGGTGGTAGGCCAGGTCTTCTAGCCGTTACACTTATTAAATATCAGCCTTCATATAAGATACAACCGTTAATAGCAGCAAATACCGAGGATCCATGATCCTGACATAGCTCTGGAACTCTTCAGAAGGATAATTAATCCAGACACGTCAATATCTTCTTGACTGCAATTTAGTGGATATACTGAGTCTTCTAACCGTTATACGTGCTAAATATAAGACCACACATGAGAACAACCGTTAGTAAATAATAAATACTGTGGATCTTTGATCCTGAGGGGATCTAGAACACACGCTAAGGATAACTGATCCAAAACATATGCCAGGATAACATATCCACAATGTCAAATTATTGTGCACTAACAAAGATCTCTCTAAAATCTCAATCCTTTCATCACTCAAAAGTATCATAACGGGAATCACTACCTCATCATCCTCATCTAAGATCGTTTTTCTCACAAGTTAATTAAATCTGATTAATATGATGTCTAAGTTATGTTAATGATTCAACATATTAAGTTTTTATTCTTACCCTGTTCTAATGATATAATTAACTGAGAATCCTAAATCTCTAATATATATAAAATTTTATTTAATTAAATTTAATTATATCATGCTAGAAACCAATAATAATTCTAATAATTTCGTATGTTCCGTAGATAAAAACAAACGAGGTTATAAACTCATTAAAATCATGTGTGCCTTTTTTACAAAACAAATAGATAAAAACAGGTGTACGTGACCATCACCAACCGACGAACAATACCTCACCTACTACCATTGATGTATCATTGTCAGAGTCACATAGCAACAAAAACCGATTTCAAACCATGCATTATTGTAACTGACAATTACTAGAATGAACATGTTTGATCAAAAAATGTTCATGAATAGATAAGGCTATTCTAACATACATCTTCTCAATCATAGACTTTTGGTTTAATAAACATGTTAGGAAGCCGGCTAAGACAGCTAAGACTTAGTCAGCACTTTATGAGCATTAAATTCTGTAAAAAGTAAATGAGACTCGCTTTTAAGCCAATATAATTTTGGCACGTGTCAAACATGACTAAACTTAACCTACAATTTCAGTTTTTTAGCCGGCATCCTTAACACTTAATTAGCCGGCTTTGGGATCTATGTTTATCACTTAGCCGACTCATTATTTTCCCTCTTAGAGTGTTCCAACTCAGCTCGCAGACTAAAACTTCATTTAGCTATCTTCTTTTATTCTTTTTAGCCCCGTAACTTTAGTCACTAAAATTAAATATTTTACCCAGTTAAATATTACAGCATCCATTTTTTTAAATCTTAGTTGTCTTCTTTTATTGTTTTAGCCGCATATATTTAGCCTAAAAAATAGATACTTTTACCTACACAATTAAATACTTAGTCGGCCTCTATTTATTTTTTCTCTTATCGGTCTTCTTTTCACACCTTCCTCTCGGTCTAGGCATGTGACCAACAGTGAGTATATGTATTGTAAATATATCATAGTTGCGTGTTGTTCTAGCGTAAGACTTCTTAAAATAAAATATTTATTTATTCGGAAACTTCTTGGACATTAATTACTAGAGCGTTTGGTTTACAAAATATTTCATCTGGTTACAACCATTTTAAAACTGAGCAATATTTATAGCGAACATCTAATTCCATAAATGACTCTAACTCTCTGCTATTGCTACTTGACTTGTTTTCCTAAAATGCAGGGAAAAAACATGTGGTATGCTGATGAACACGTTGACTCCAAAACAATATTTATATACTTAGTTATTCCCTAGGGTATCTTATTACCCAACCCGTCATGGCAAAGGAAATAATAAAGTTAAATAATTTATGCAATTATATTATAAATTCAAGCTAAACTCGAAACCGGTCAACAAACATTGTAACGTTCGAGTACTTAGAAACTACCAACATACACAAGACCATTCCCTAATGGGTATTACGTACACCTGCCCAACGTGGCAGGGAGAATGATCAAGCGGTGTGCCCACCGATTGCCACATATGTAATGATCCTGACAAACGTATATAATAGTTTGAGGGCTAGCGATTACCCTTGTTCATAAATTTTTAGGGATCTATAATCCCATGTAAACTTTGTTTATATGACTCATTTAAAGAGTTGTAAAAGTTTGAGCGTGTTCACCTTTGTTATAATCAGTATTTTTCACTGATTTATGCTTGTGAGTTACCTCATACCTATAGTACGAAAATAACTTTGTATAAATATCTAGATCCAAAGGATTACCTTTAGAACTTTAGTCTAATATACAGTTGTAAACCTTGACTCATCATTTGAGTAAAGCATTTAGACCTACAGTTTTCCTTTTTATTTTATCAATCACATGTTAAGTTTCTTCATGAGACATCAATTTGTAAATATTTATGTTTCTTCTTCAAATATAAATGTTAATTTGACTATCACCTTTGTATATAAAATTTTACGTTTCTTAGCTATGAAGAAAGGTTCATGAAACTTTTAGAAAAGCTAAAATATAATTGAAAACTCTTTAAGGCTTAGACTATATCCCCGACTACGTCTAAACTATATATTTAAATAACTTAAGCAGAGTTTCTACCTTATCACGAGTATTTGCTTAAGATTGATCAGGCATTATTTCTACTACATGTCGTGTGTTGGGGCTTCGTCCGGACTCTTGGTATCTGGCACGTACTTTGAGACTCGAAGCTACGCAGGGACGTTGTAAGGGATTTGGGGCACGCCTTATAAGGTTGTGTGTGTAATTGAGAGTGAAATGGGATGAGCTTGCCTTCATCCCCGACCCCTCTATTTATAAGCGGATTTAGGGATCCCTCGTGTATGGGTCCCTATGGGAAACCGTCGCGTAGCGCAACGTCTCCTAGACCGCCTTTGTTATTTTAATCCGTCGTGTAGCGCGATAGGTTTTTGGGTCAGGTCGTCGCGTAGCGCAACATCACCTACTTGGGTTGTTTCATCAAATCTAGACTTGTCACATGTCTCTGACTCATCGACATGTGTCACACTGCTGTGGTGGCTACGTCGCGTGCATGATGGACTTTGTGTCTGTCCATTGCTTAGCGTGACACCGCACAAATATTGGGTTTCTCAGTTCCTTCATGTAGCGCGAGAAACCATGGTCTCACCCATCGCGTAGCGCGACGGGTATCCAATCTCATTTTGGGATGTTGGTTCCTATTATTTTTGGAAAGATTTTGGTCCTTAGACTTTTGAAAGTTGGCAAATTTACCCAAAGTCTTCGGGATGTTGCACTTCTTTTTTTCTCTTAGCCAGCATCCTTTTTTTTCTTAGTTGGCTTCTTTTTTTTCTCTTACCCGCATGTTTTAGCCTTGTTTGACAAGTGTCGATAAAATATCAAATTAATTTCTCTTAGCCGACATGTTTTAGCCATCTTCTTTTTTGGGTAAGAGAAAAAAAATGAAAGCCAGCTAAGTATTTAATGAGTATGTAAAAGTATTTAATTTTGGCAGCTGCAACATGCCGGCTAAGAGAAAAAATAAGAAGACAGCTAAAAGAAGGGGAAAATGAAAGTCGACTAAGTATTTAATTGGGTAGGTAAAACTATTTATTTTTGTGGGCTATACTTTTAACAAAGTTCAGTGCCCATTAAGCGTCGGATAAAGCGGTGGCTCCTCCACCGACGTGACAGTTGTTATTGGTTCAAAAGTCAATAACTGAGGAATTATAGGCTAAAATAGCCATGTCTATTTTTCAAAGTGTGTGGTCTTTGTTTGATTAATTGTAAACTTGAACTACAAAATGGTTTTAAAGTCGAAAACACCATTGATTGCAAGCACGTTTAGCTAAACGGGTTGGGTTCGAGTCAACTTGGCAGTTTCATGGATTGACCCGTTTAACCCATTTGTTTATTTCAGTTTTAACTGTGTTTATGCAATAAATTAATTTGGTTCGGTATCTTATATTGAAATTCAGAAGGGAAATAACATAGTATTTTATAATTAAAAATGTATTTCTTTTATATAAGTTTGTTCTTTTTTTATAAATACGTAAATTTAAACTTTAAAGTATTGATATATGAAAAAAGTTGATGAGTAAACAAACTTTCGGTGCAAATGGGTCGTATTCGGGTTAACCCGTGAATACGTGTGTCGTATTCGGGTACAAGATTCCACTCCGGACACCATCATTACCATACTAAAACAGTGAAACATTCTAACATTTTTTTAATATGGAAATCGATTCAACCCTCATGTGGCTTTTTATGTTGCCTTTATGCGTATGAGATTCTCAAACTATATGTGAAATTAATTCTTTTGTGTGGCCCTAAATGATAAATGACTTTTATTTTGCTTACGTGGCCCATCAAATTAGAAACCATATCCAACATATCAATTTTTGTATGGTTAACTTTCATGTGAAGTTTGTTTTAGTGGGCTATCCGAAACTTTACTTTGGGCCATGCATAAAGAAAATGCATATCTAATTTTCAGTATCTTTAATTCTTACGGTTAATAACTCAATTTTGAACCATAATGGATATTCACCATGATATCATGATGTTAGATTCACTAATTTAGTGATGTGCACTTTTAATATGATTATGTTTAATACTTTTCCGTATTGTAGGTCCTGGAATGGATTTACTACAAAAGTTCACGAGTGTTGGATGTAAGCATGTATAAATGAGTAAAGCACAAGGGTCAACCACAAAGGATTCTTGTATTGAATAATATCTCAGTCCTCAGGATCGATCAATACAACAAAAAAACATGCAGGCATGAAATGGCAGAAGTATCTTAAACCCTAATTTAAGTTGAGTTTATATATTTACTCAACTTCGATGTTACAGCACTGGCAAAGCTATCACAACTTCGCCACTCTCCTAACTTCGCCACTTGCATATAAAACAAATATCAACATAAACGTAAATATAACAAAGTATTTATTACAGACAAGAGAAACATTAAACTAATGAACTACTGGCACCAAATGCACCAATAGACTCCCCCGGTTTCTTCAATCTGCAATAAAAAATTAGTAAACCTTCCACTAAGCAAAGCTCCCCATATGCACTTCATGTCTCACACAAACCGTGACAACCTTCTGGTATATCTTCCCCTCAATCTGCAATATAAAATACCTTTATGCTATGCAACACCCGCAAGTCAGACCTGAATAGATTTACTAGTTGCATCGGGTCATAAACACGTAGTAGCTCTTGCTCATTTTATCTTCCATTATCGCTTCAATTGTTTCACAATCAACATACCACCACTTCGAATTTCCCAAAACATCATGTGGCATTGGCTTTAGCAGAATCTTCTTCAAACACCTTACAAGTTTGTATTTTTACCATCATCCATGGTCTCCCGTTAGTTGTAACTCCCCTCTCTTTATCTTCGACATACTTACCAACTTGAGGTTTCATCTGAACCTCCTATTATACCTCTTGTATATGACACTGTACCACCTCTTGTTTCCTCATAAATTAATGCTCCTAACATCCCTCCCTGATAGTGAAGGCACATTAAATTCACAAGAATCTAATCAAATCCCTGAACATGTTAATGAGCTTGTATAACCCAAAAGTCAGATTACGAAGTCATCAAGGTTTAAAAGGCCTACTAACATTGATGACTACGTAACCTACCTTAATGACACCGATTTGGATTAGTAAAGATTACCCAACCACTTTTAATGAAGTCATTAGTAGTGACAAGTATTCTAACATTTGCGAATTGGTTGCTAAAAGATATACTCATAAAAAAGGGAACTATTATCAAGGAACCTGTGTATGACAAAAGGTTTTCTTAACGATCGTTGTGACATTAGTAGCTCATTATGACTAAGAGCTAATAACAACTTACATGATGGTGAGTTTATTGGTCAGCCTGAAGACTTTAAACCTAAAGGTCAAAAACACTTGGTTTGTAAGTTAAAGAAATCAATATAATGGATTAACAAGCATCTAGACAGTGGTACTTAAAGTTCGATGAAACCATGAAAAAATAAGGCTTTATATAAAAACTAAGTAAATCAATGCGCATACCTCAAAATGCGTTGGAGCAAACTGTATACACTTGTCATTTATATGGATGATATCCAACTGAAAAGTGATAAATTACAATTATTGCATGAGTCAAAGTGATTCTTTCGCATAAATTTGACATGAAGGATCTCAGAGAAGCCACTTGCATAACAAGCATCGAAATACATTGGGATCGTACCATTGGAAATTAGGTTTGTCCTAGATGATTTATTTCGATCATGTTCCTTTACGATATAACATGCAATATTTCTCTCCATTAATGGCTCCAGTAGTTAAAGGAGATGTTTTGGTTCATTTTAATATCTTAAACAAGAGGTTGAAAAGGACAAAATGAGGTTGATACCTTATGCTTATGTAGTTGGAAGCGTGATGTATGCTCAAGTCTGTACTCGTCCACTCGTCCAGATATCTTATATATATAGCTAGAATGCAAGGTTGATATCGATCTAACCTTTGCCTAGATCATTGTAAGGCAAAGAAAGTAGTGTGGTATTTGTAAGGAAAAAAAAGACTTTAAATTAACATACAGAACAACTTATATTTTGGAAGTATTTGACTATTCTGATTTTGGTTTTGCTAAATGCAAAGACAATAAGAAATCAATAAGAAATCAACTTCGGGGTGCATATTTATGTTGACAGTCATATTAATTTTATGATAAGGCATAAGCAACAACTAACTACAATCTCCATGATGATGGATGAATACATTGTAGTGTACACATGCCATGGGATGTCGTTGTTAATATATATTAAGTGGACTCGTAATTGTTAACTCCATACTACGACCATTAAATATTTACTCTAATAACTCAACTGCCATTAGTTTCTCAATTACTAAGAGTTCGGGTGGCTTTGGATTATATATTGATACAAAGTACTTGTTCGTAATTGTAAGAAAACGGGTAAAGGAAGATAACCTTTGTATAGAATACAATAACACTAAAGATATGTTAAATAACTAAAAGTCTCCCACCTAGAATTTTCGAGAACTTATAATGCGGATGGGTATTGGTAGAGACCTTATAGCATATAGTGTGTATGAATTATTATAATTTCCTCAAATGTTTAATTTGTCTATAATAAATTAAATATTGTACAATAAGGATTTTATTTTAGTCTTTTGGGTCTTACAATTAACTGTATTATATTAAGGTTTTGATATGACTATTGGGGTCTTGAATTGATTGAAATTCAAATGACTATAACTATCTACTTCAGTTTCAATATGAAACTTGATGAGTGTTTTAACTTCACCAAAATTAATGGATACCCATCACAAATTGTCAATCAACCAAGTGAGAGATGTTAGGAAATCACCTGCATTAAATATGTCCTTCTAGAAATCATTCCTTAAATGTAATCAGTTGACTATAAAAGGGCTCTAATAAATATTAATAAATATTGCAATTATATGATGGTATAATTGTATAATGTGAAAGAACATGTAACTCTTGTCCTTTGATGTCTTGTATATGTGTATAAATAGAGATATCTATAACACCAATTGATTATCTCTACACACACTCTATAAAGTAAAAGATATCTAAAGGGAAGTAAGAAATACTAGGATTATGTCTAATTCGTCCTCTTCAAAGATAACTATCCCTACAAGTATTATTATTTTTATGTCTAATTTATCATCATGATTGAAGCTACATGACTAGAATTGTATGATTTTGACCCACATGTAAAGATTCAATCAACACAAAGGTCACGACAGATTGCACATTAAGTTTTGTTTTCCTAATAAGCTAATATTAAGACTTTATTTTATTCTTATCCCATTTCATGTAGAAAGGTGTACATTAACAACACAACATGACACATACTTGAACTTATTCCAAATAATAACAAAACACAATCAAACTATGGATTGTGAGCTTATTATACCACACACATATAATGCATTACTCTAGCCAACCTAGCTAGATGGATATGCTGTTTGGAACACCTCTTCCGGTCACACCCTGTTCAGAATACGGTTTGAGAAGCTGATATGGAACCAAACCCGCACCGCTACGGTTCTTCAAATTGGGATCAGTGTTTCTCGAGTCTATGATTGCTTCTAGCTCGTTTAGCCTCCCACGAAACTCCTCAAATGCCGCCTTTATAGCGGGCTCCTCCTCCCATGCCGCCTCGATATTACCACCAATGTACTCTTCATCGACTGAATGACTTGATAAAACATCCAAAACCGCCATCACTTTTGTAGCTTGCATTTGAGACGGGAAACATTTCAATAACACATCTTCAGGACGTTTAATATACGACTGCCTGAAAACCCAACAAGATTTGATTGAAATTGTTTCAACCATCATGTGGGTCCCCTCGGGCCACCATTCGGCAGTGAACTTCGGGCAATATGACTTTGCGGGTTACTTCCCCAACCAACCGACAATTGCCCGAACCAAAATTCCTAACGAAGACCCCACAGACGAAGAATGGCAGTCGTATATTAAACGTCCTGAAGATGTGTTATTGAAATGTTTCCCGTCTCAAATGCAAGCTACAAAAGTGATGGCGGTTTTGGATGTTTTATCAAGTCATTCAGTCGATGAAGAGTACATTGCTTCTAGCTCGTTTAGCCTCCCACGAAACTCCTCAAATGCCGCCTTTATAGCGGGCTCCTCCTCCCATGCCGCCTCGATATTACCACCAATGTACTCTTCATCGACTGAATGACTTGATAAAACATCCAAAACCGCCATCACTTTTGTAGCTTGCATTTGAGACGGGAAACATTTCAATAACACATCTTCAGGACGTTTAATATACGACTGCCATTCTTCGTCTGTGGGGTCTTCTTTAGGCATTTTGGTTCGGGCAATTGTCGGTTGGTTGGGGAAGTAACCCGCAAAGTCATATTGCCCGAAGTTCACTGTCGAATGGTGGCCCGAGGGGACCCACATGATGGTTGAAACAATTTCAATCAAATCTTGTTGGGTTTTGAGTTGTGGCCACCATGGTTCATTTTTCTTGTCACCATGACCAACTGTACGAATCTCATTCCACCATGCTTGAAGCTCTTCGTCTTCTTCCACTAGATTCGGTTGTGGGTAATAATGGTTGACATAGGAAGTTGCCCATTGTTTAATAGCATCATAAATGAGTAATCCATCATTTGCAAACTGGTAATCCTCAATTGTTAGTTTCACACCGTGTGGTGCAGTTGGATCTTCAACCTCCATACCCCTACACAATTTCATACAAAACACTTAGGGCACGTTCGCTTCACGGACTTTTTTTTAAAGGATTTGGAATTGGAATAGGAATAGGAATTGGAATTGGAATTGGAATGGAATGGAATGTTTGAGAATCCCTATCATGTGTTTGGTTGGTTAATATGTATTGGAATTGGAATCTTCTTCATTCTTGGTTTTTTTTTTAAGAACGAGGGCAAAGGCGGAAACGTTTTAGTTTTTTTACATTTTTCGTTTTTGATTTATATTTTGAGTTATGATTTTTTTATTAATTTTTTGAATTTATTTTGGAGGGGTTTTTATTGTTAATAAGTAAATCCTGAACAATCCTTTCAAATAGGTTGGATTTTAAAATCCCATGAAATGTGGGATTTGATGGGGTTTAATTTCCATTCCCATTATGAAACGAACATATCAATTCATGGGATTTAAAATCTCATTACTTAGAATTCCTTACAAATCCTTGAAATGAAAAGGCCCTTAGTTTGATGGAATTGACATGTTCCATGCATTATTATTATTACTATTATTATTATTATTATTATTATTACTATTACAAAAATTGTCCTTAAAAAAACTAATTTCCTTCGACTGCTCTCCTTCTCCTTCTCTTTTTTTTCGAACGGTGACTTTCACAGTTAAGCTAGCACCGCGCGACTAAGTCGCGCCCCACCACCCCACTCAGGCCAGCTATGTTGACATGATCGGGATCCACGCTGGCATCCAAGTTTGGCTTGGCGTTCCCGGTAAAACCCAGTTTGCTCACCCCACCTTAAGGCACGACAGTGCCTTCAGGTTTTTAATGCTCTGAAAAAATCCGGTCGAAAAAAATCCGGTCGAAATCAGGATTCAAACCCGGGACACTTGGGTCATCCATCATGTTCCTGGCCATTGGGGCAAGCCCCGCTAGTTTAATATACTAGAAATGTTTTGCGTTTTTAATACTAAGGATATTTTAGACGTTTTACACCAACTTAATAGAAAAAGATAACTCATCCAAGGTACGGGACCAATCATGTTAGACTCACTTAAAAATTATTGGAGTAATTTTTAGATGGAAAAAATTGTGTCAAATCCGTAATAAGAGTAAATCGCAGGGACCGGTCGCGCACCTTACTCTTTTTATTAGGCAATGGTTATTCATATACCCTTTTTGGATATTCATGCACCTTTTTAACACACATTTGTCTTTTATATACACTCTATTATAAAGGGTATATAAATAACACCTCTCTTTTATTATTGTCTTTTATGTAAAAAAGAATACCTGCTAATTAGATCAGCTGGAAGTGCTTCTTGGTCAAAACGCCATAGTTGATCATATGCACTAGAGCAAAGTTGCATACAATATTTTCAAGGAGAAAATGTTGACTCTATGATACCACCAGCATTAACAAGAAGCCATCGAGCTAGAGAATTAATTTGCATAGTGTAACGGAAATGAGGGAGAAGTAGTCGTCGAATTGGGTGCATCTGGCTGAGCTGGCGGTTGGTAGCAATTATGTAAGGCTCAGTAACACAATGTGTTCTTAGCCAATGGCTAACAAGTTGGTGATAAACAGAATCATGAGCCAATACATGAGCCTTGGCTAGCTTCCAAAGCCATGAACTCGTGGCATCCCAGGCGGGTGTGTAGACATGTTTCCAAAGTGGTTTCCCATCAGACGGTGGGCGAGTCAACTCAATAGCTAGTGGCCCCAATGTTCCAGCCGGAGTAAGGAACATTAAAGTTCTTGAACCGTAAAGAGTTGTCCCTTCGAGTTCTCTTATTTTATTAACATAAGGCAAGAGCAGATCATGGTAATCCAACATGAACAATTTCTTTTGTGCTAAGGCCTACAAGAACATAATTGTTTTTCTAATATTAATAAAGCTACACAATCATGACACTAGATAAAGCAATCGGGTTTTTTTTGGCTTTACCTCCTCAAGAGTCATGAAACCTTTAATCTCTTCTTCTACAAGCTCCTTTGTGATTGCTGATTCAGCTGGTCCATAGATTTCAGGGTCTAGTTTGCTCAACAAAGGCCATTCCTAGTTATACACACATGTCATAATCGTTTACACAACATCTTGCTTATGAATATATACTCCCTCCGTCCCATTTTAATGTCATGGGACCCAAAACACACAAATTAAGAAATGTTGATCATTTTATTTTATGAGCTGTAAAATGACAATAATATCCTTTAAGTTATTATGGCTAAAAACCATTTCTTCCTTGGCTAAAAAATCCACTACTTTTTGGCTCTAGTATATGCAATAGTAAGGGCACAATTGGAAATTGAATTTATATGTATAGAAATGACATTTAAATTGGGACAACCAAAAATGAAAAAATGAACATTTAAAATGGGACGGAAGGAGTAATTGTTTAGGCTCTGCAGTTTATATGTTTATTGTACCGTAACCAATTGTATCCTACAAGGATTGACACCAGCAAGCATTTGTCTACAAAATTCCTCATCACGGAACCATGCAAATGTGTCTCCTGCAATTAGAGAGCCATCAAATTATAGAAACTTATACTAACAAACACGATAGAAGAAAAATGGTAAAAATGCCTACTATCAATGAGTTCGGGGGTCTCAAACTGAATAACGGTATTTGCAGTATCAACAACCCCTTTGACAAGTCTAGGTAAAGCACTTATAATCCCATTGTCTGGTGGAGGAACATTAACACCTTGGTTATAGAGTAAGTCTATGGATGTGAATAACGGAAACCCCTTGTCTTTGTCGGTAACAATTGAGTCTAGACTTGGTACAACTGCATGAAGCACAGAGTATAAAGCCTTTGCTCCAAAGCTAACGTCCTTTATCTCTGAAAAATCTTCATCGGCGGGTATATAGAAAGGGAGCGAAGTTCTGGTCTCTGTTAATGGATCTGTAATTCAATAGGTTATGTTAATATATAGCAGTGTTGTAAAAATCGGTATTAGTAGGCTATTGATCAGTAATTGGTGAGTGAGTGATTGGTTCGTATTTGAAATATTATGCTTTTTAATCCAATCCGATTAATAAGTTTAAAAAACTATATATCATGTTATAATAAAATTCTATATATGTGAATAACTTTGAAAAATTATTGTTGACCGTCGGTACTCTCACCACTCAGCTAGCGCCTAGTGAGTTCTACAACGTTGATTAAATATTTCAACGATTACAATTTCATCATCAAACAAATAACTCGCATAACAAATTGACACTCAAAACAACACATATAGTGATCTATTTGTACCTTTAGAGGACATCTTGCGACCGGTACGACACCGTCTAGGGTAAGGATGTTCCTCGCCACCCAGCACGGGCCGTGCTAAACTTAAGTTATCATCTGGAGCTCCAAGATCGTTGTACACATCATAATCATAAATCCTCTCAAACGATTTACGCTCCCCTTGCCCGTTGCCTCTGAGAGATTCGATATCTTTCTCTCTTAACGACTTCAGTGCCTCCGGTGTTTCCGATGGAAGGTACGACTACACAATAGATAAAAACTTGTTTTCAAAACTCATGCAGAAAATAAACATGTTTTCTTTTTGTTCTTGTGATTATTATTTAACAAGTGATGTATAAAGTTTTCACTAAACAACATCTCAATTCAATTTGTTCTATAAAAAAGTTATATATCACCCAAAATATTTAATAACGTGTTAGATATAAAACCAAATAAGATTCTAGTGTACCTTGTTGGTGAAAAAAATTCTCTTTTCGGGATTATCAGATTTGGAGTGAACCCATGATTCACATGTGAAAGTAACACCATTATCAAGAACAATGGTCTTAAGGAACACCTTCTTGCTATACTTATTTTCAACCAACACAGCTCCAATTTCCCCAAAATCATCAGGGACATCAAAGTCACACTTATATGTGTACACCTTAATGTCAAAATCCAACGCCTCGTATCTTTGCATTCGCCTTCACCGTCTTCTGGTTTCCTTTTGCTTTATCAAGTAAATTAAAAGTTTTATAACTTCTAACATAAACTTTTGTAGATATTTATTTAACATATTTTTTTCTTTCAAAATAGACGCAATTTTAAAATTTGTAACATAACATATATCATCATCATTATCGTACTCGGTAAATCCCATTAATAGCAAAGTTATGGTAGGGTCTGAGGATGGTAAGATGTAGACAGCCTTACCTCTATCTCTTATGAATTATGAATAGAAAGGTTGTTTCCGGTGAGACTCATGGCTCGATAGTAGTATTGCATCAAGTCTTGGACATAAGGCACATAACACTCAACCATCGGGACACCGCCGATTGGTGCATGTACCCTTGTCTTTCGGCTATCAACGCCACCACATGATGCCTGGTTAACTTTCCGTCACTTTTAACGTTATTTTCACGAGATTAGTAAAATAACGTCAAAATTAGTGCAATTTCACTTTTGCTCACCCGATGGTTCACACATATATACATTATATGTGCGCACAGCAAGCAAGGCGTACGTAACATAACATATATGCTAGATAAAATTTGTAACTTAGTTAACATGTTCAAACAAAATCAAGAGTCTATATGTGATATACTTATATGTGTCCTTTTTGTTCTTTATCAAATGCTTTGTTAAATGTATAAGGTTTATGAGAACATATAATATCACTACTTCAAATGAAAATGCGTATAATACGTACAATCAAGGTCATTAGAAACGAGCTCCAACGAGAAAGACCGTCCTAGAAGATCAGATGCAACATCAAGGACACCACCAACACTTACACCCGCAATAGCAGCGGTAATAGTTGGTTGGACCGTGATGACACCCTTGACATGGGTGCCCTTGCTAATAAAGGGAATTGATATGGCTTTAATACTACCAACATTTCGAGCACGGGTGGCATTGGATATCTTGGTGGATGCATGTTGGTGGAGGATGGCGGGAGAGTAGGCAGAGGAGGAGGAATGATTATTGGTGTCACCGCTAACGAAGGGCTTGCGGATTGGGACTAGGTTGTGAAGAGAGTGAGACAGGTTGATTTGAGAGTGAGACATGGTTTGCTTTGTTTCCTTTACTTATTGTTGTGTGATTTGGAAGTGGGATATAGAGCTCTATTTATAGAGCTGAAATGTGTTACATTGTTGGGGGTTTATTTAATGGAAAAATATAATATGATAGATGAATTTAGGTTTATTTTCACATGCTATTAATCATTGTTTCTAGTTACAATATATGGCTAGAATGCATTTAAATATCGGTAAGAAAATCTAATATGTCGTAGAAATATTATCCTTACGTTAATTATAATACGAATTACAATTACAATATATATTACATGAACTAATTAATTAACACAAAATGTAGCAAAAAGTTTTAAAATAGAAAAGAAAAGAAGAAAGCCCTATATATCCAAGATGACCAGAACTTATCTTAAATTACTTTTGGTTATATTTTATCCACTTTACCGTCATTTATATATCTTGAGTTTAGATCAAATACAAGTTAAATTAACGTGCTAAACGTGATAATTAAGTAGAGTAATTATATACACAACACAACTTGAAAATTAGACATTTTTCTACGACTGATTTCGTAGGATATATGTTGGAAAACCCACTTTCTAACATTTTTTCAACAAAATGAGGTGTTAGAAAAACACATGCTTGAAAATTGTTTTCAACCGTTTTCCAACAATTTTTCTTACAAAATTGCTACAAATATACCCCGTTGCAAACTTCCTACAACTTTCCTACAAAAGCTATTTTCTGGTTTATTTTTCATTTGGAGTTAGTTTATACAAGCATTAGGTTGATAAATATTTTGTTTGTTAGAAGTTTGTTGGAAAGTTAGCAACAATTTTCCAACAAAAATCCTATTGGAATTACTTGTCGTAGGAATTTTGTAGGAAATGTTTATAGGAAAAGGGTATGTTTTCTAGTAGTGCGCAAGTAGAGTAACTATGTAATTACATCATAGAGTAATAATGTAATTAACCTATGATGTAATTACATAATTACTCTACTTGTAATGTGAGGAGATCAAACATTTACCAAATAATGAAGACATAGGTTATGGAATTACAAGAGTTTATAATTAATATTTTATGTCTTTTGGTTTAATCATTAGAAGCCCAATGGTTTATAGTTTCTTTTAAATATTTGAGATTTGTCATGTAAGAAGATAAGGTTTGGAATATATAAAAAAAACCATTTCCTCTCTATCACAGTGTGTGTTAGTGTGTGAATGACCTAATTATCGGTATTCTTTGTGAATCAACGATAGTTGGAAGAATTGATCCCGGTATTCGTGTGAATCAGCAGGTTCAATTATTTATCTTATTTACGATTTACGTCTTTTTTGAGAGTTTTGGGAAGTTCTTCACGGGTATTCTTAGAATCAACGTGTTTGACTTCCAAATTTATCATCACGCTGCATCAGTTGGTATCAAAGCTGAATTCCTGGCTCAATATGGCTTGTGAGGGGGACAATATCTATGATTCTTGGCCCGTGTTTGATGAATACGAGGACGAGGAATGGTATGTTTAGGCAACCGGTGATGTTCTTGAAAGTTTAAAAAGAAAACATGAGTGGTCTACAATTTATTCAGGTGGCGTGGATATTACTCAAGAAGAAAAAAACCACTGGAATAGATTTTTGTCAAATGCTAATATTAATATGGTTAGCAATGTCATTTATGAAGATTTGTATGCAAGTTTCACAGACAACACTCTAAGGTTAGAAGTCAATCAATTATATCTTAAAAATGCACAAGATATAATGGGGCCAATTATTAAATATGCAAGCAAAGAAATATTATCAAGATCACATGAACTTGTAGAAAAAAAAAAGTGTATCGATGCTCCCTTTGACCCATGTGGTACAAGCCTAGAGTCGGACAAGATGATTAGTAAAGTTGAACTATTTGAGAAGGTCATCATAACTATAAATTGGAATCGGATGGATGGTCCCTTTGACCCAGGTGGCTACGGTTCAAAGACAAAAACTCGAGGGCGAGTTTTTCAAAGGTGGAGAGAATGATGTGGGGAGATCAAACATTTACCAAATAATGAAGACATAGGTTATGGAATTACAAGAGTTTATAATTAATATTTTATGTCTTTTGGTTTAATCATTAGAAGCCCAATGGTTTATAGTTTCTTTTAAATACTTGACATTTTGTCATGTAAGAAGATAAGGTTTGGAATATATAAAAAAATCATTTCCTCTCTATCACAGTGTGTGTTAGTGTGAGAAGGACCTAATTATCGGTATTCTTCGTGAATCAACGATAGTTGGAAGAATTGATCCTGGTATTCGTGTGAATCAACAGGTTCAATTATTTATCTTATTTACGATTTACGTCTTTTCTGGAAGTTTTGGGAAGTTCTTCACGAGTATTCTTAGAATCAACGTGTTTGACTTCCAATTTATCATTTTACCGCTGCATCAACTTGTATATATAATTGTTTTAATTGATTCTCACGTTTAGCACGTTAATTTCATTTGTACGTTAGCATTCCCCTATATATCTTAACTCATTAACTTTCATAAAAAATGTAAATAAACAAATATACATATATACTCATAACACACACCCAAACAAGTATAATTTACCTATTTGCTAAAATACTGGTATATTTTCATTTTCGTTCTTCAAAACTATTTATAAATATAGTCAGATTATATACACATTGTGATTTGTGAAACCAAGGATTGCCGTTTAGTGCAACTTTGTCTTTGTTTAGTACACGTGCACATTATTGATCAAACATTTAAAACGCATTTTATTCAAAAAAGAATTCAAACGTTTCGTACAAGTTTGCTTGTGTATCTGGCTGAAATAATTGATACAAAATAATATCTTTGGTATGGATGAAATTATTGCTATAGCCCACAGTAAACTGTAAAAGTTTTGGAATTAATTGCATATATTGTTTGTTGATCACAACATCTAACTTGTAGATACATAAATGTGTATATTGTGAATATATAGCATTGTAACTTGTAACTTGCATAACATGTAAAGTTGAATAACAAATAAATTTGAATAGTTTATAAAAATTAACAATGAAATAGCATAGCATTGAAGAATCATCAATATAGATAACGGATAATAACCACTATGAAAGTCACCGTTCAAAAAAAGATAACGGATAATAACACTTGGTTTTATATGGATTCTTAATAATGTAATTGAGATGATATTTCTTTTTCTAGGGATTGATCCATACACCTCGGCGCCCAAAAACCCGCCCCCACTAAGCCCCATAGCGGATGGTCTTAATGGATTGGCGACGATAGCTACTGAGAGCGAAATCTTATATTATATAAACTGCAAAGAGGTGATCAAACAATTTGTTGCCAAGTATACTATGAGAGCTTCACGAATAATCGGTTAGCGGATAGATATTATTGTATTTGGTTTTATGACCATATTTTTGATACTTTTATTGTTATAACTTTAATATCGTGAAAAAATTAGCTTATATGTTATATATTGTGATACTCGTTAGGGCTTAAGGGCCTATTTATTTCGGCTCGGCTGGAGTATATAAATTCTCGGAGACGCCCATGCTCAACGTATAGACAAATTCAAACAATGTATAATTTTCTTCGATTAGCAATACACCTCAACACACATAACTGTCATTCATCAATACAAAAAACGGCAAAAACATACAAGACAAGCGAGGCAATCTTTACATCTCAAAACATACGCATAACCAAAGCTAGTTACGACACTTAGTAAAGGATTTTATGAAAAGCTCTAATGTTTCCTTTGGATACCTAATGATAAGTTGGTTCGATATTAGTGTCGTGATTATTCATGGTGCTTGGTGTGTTTGTGGATTTAGATATTGATAGGTAAAGAACCGATTAACAGAGAAACTAGAAAGAGAGGCTAGGGTTTATCTTCAAAACATAATCATTTATTCCATAATACGTAACTTAAATAGAATTCAACTTACAATAGCAACCCAAACAAACAAATAAAAACATAAATAGTCCTTGAACTTAATAACAAAATAAATAACGTAACAATACTCCCTCCTTAACCGTCTTTTTTCCCTCAAAAAGCAATTCAAGGAACCTTGTCTCCATCATCTTCAACAAACCCCTTTGGCGCTTGATCTTCATCATCGATCTATCACTTGAAGTATATAGAGTTGTCTCTTTGTACACTTGTGGCCCGGAACGAACTTTTCGGTACACCGGAAACATTCACCTTTTGCCCTTTTCAACTCGAGTTCATCGCTCGTCAAACGTCTCGAGCTAAGTGTTCCCGGTTTGGAAGTCAGTTGCACGTTTGTTGGACTTGGTAGTAAGGGTAGTTTTGAAGCATTAAACGGAGGGGTAATTTTGGTATCTTCACGTTGTGAATCATCCTCTACGCCTTTAAGTCGATTCATCAAGCTCGCGTTGTTGATAGTTTGAATCCTTGCTAACCCATATGCCTCATGTAACGTTTGAGGCTTGAACATCTTTACCGGTCCTTTTATTCCTAATTTCAATCCTTTCACATATAGGCTAACGGCATATGGTTCACTAATGGTAACCTTATTAAGCAAACGATCAAAACTGAATTATATTCTCGTAGGCCATCGATATCATCAACAATTTGTACAAGAGATGCTATTTCTTCCATTGCATCTTCAAACATGGCGTTAGAGAAACGAGCCGAAATAGCCAAAACATAGTCTTCCCATGGTAGTTTAGCCACGGTAAGCCCTCGTGTTTTCATATAATATTGATGCCATTCAATCGCATCCCCCTCAAGGTGTATAACCGTGTGCCTTAGTTTGAGATTTGCCGGTGTCTCGTCGATGGTGAAGAAGTGTTCACAGCGGTAAATCCAACCTTCAACATCTACCCCCGAAATCTTTGGAAACTCTACTTTTCCAACCCGCATAGGCCGAATGCCCACCCGCGAATCAGCATCACTAAACAGTCCCTTACCAGACCCGCCGCCGCCGCTGAAACTGCCGGCACTTGAATGCTCGTAGGATCTCTTCTGGTTGTTTAAGAGATTGCTCTTGTTGTTTCATCAGTGCAGCTAGGGTTTCTTGCAGATCTGAGATGGCCTTGCCATGGTCCTTGAGAGTGTTGTCAACTTCTTGATTCCTGGTGTTCGTCATGGTGATATGGGATATGTCGAGAGGATCGACTGGAATGCTTTGATACCTTTGATAGGTAAAGAACCGATTAACAGAGAAACTAGAAAGAGAGGCTAGGGTTTATCTCCAAAACATAATCATTTATTCCATAATACGTAACTTAAATAGAATTCAACTTACAATGACAACCCAAACAAACAAATAAAAACATAAATGGTCCTTGAACTTAATAACAAAATAAATAACGTAACAGATATCGTTGCAAATTTGTGTAGTATTTCATTGGTTTCGAATCATTTGTTACAAAAGGCTTAATAACAGTTACATTTGTATGATCTTTTTAGCATCTAAAATTAACATTTACATAAATGTAAAACTTGAGTTACAAATCTTACTAAATTTCAACACCAATATAATAACTCATGTAAAACTTTAATAGTTGCCGACTCTCACTCAACGCCACTTGCTTGAGTTCCTGTTCCTCGTTGTTGGATCTGGACAAAGCCACGGACCGTTGCATCCTTGTCTTTGTCGCGCTATCTGCATATTGTCGAGTGACCGAGCATTGTTAGTATAAGATTTGAATAATAAGATTTTCTGACTTATATTTACTCCTTATATACATAAATTGATTAATATAGACAGTCTTTCTTTAGATCTCACTGTATATATATCATTGATCGGAAAAGAATATTAAATTATCAAGTAAGTCAAAGAGATGAACAACAAAATGCTTGTTAAAAGGATGGCCACATGTTAAGGCTCATGGATATGTTATTAAGAGAACTTCAAGAGAAAGACAAAGCCATATTAAAAAGCAGTTTTACTGGTGGAATTGACTTTTTTTTTTTGAACGGTTACTTTCATAGTGGTTGAATAATCAGCCACAACTCTTGAAGAGAGCCCCAACCGCCTCACTCGGGCCAAGACTATGTTGTCTTAACCGGGACCACGCTTAGCATCCGAGTTTGGCTAGGCATTCCAAGAGAAAATTTCGAGCCCCCTGCCACTTGACAGGAGTTGTCCGCCCACAAGAGCAAGCTATTTGGGAAGGGACACTCTAATAGAAAACTCGTGTCGCCATCAAGATTCGAACTTGAGAGGCCAACCAGCATCAAACTCTTACCCATCATTTGGCTGGCCACTTGAGCTAGCCCAAGTAGTTTACTGGTGGAATTAACTAAAGCAAATGTATTTAATCCACTTTTACATAAAGTTCTTTAAATTAGAAAGCTAATTAGTCACTTGTTGTAAATGATGGAGAATTATGTTCACCCACCTCAATACGAGCGCTCTCCTATTCTGAGTTCGTCAGAGCCTTCGGTTGCAAAACCAAGACAGTGACGGGTTCTCTAGTTCTGCGGGCAGTGGCGAAGCTTTGACTGAGGCACCGGGGGGCCGAGCTCAAAATGTATACAAAAATCACAAACGAGGGGTGGGGGGCGAGCTCAAATTTCCGGCCGTAAAAGGCTAAACTTACACTACGTATAAAAATTTTCGGCTGAAAACGGGTAAATTTACACTAATACGCACAAAAACATGGGGCCGGGGCCACCCCAAGCCTCAATGAAGCTTCGTCAATGTCTGTGGGGATGAAGCAGGGCCGGCCCATTAGCTTTAGTAACCAAAGCTAGGGCTTCGGGGCCCCAATTTAAAAGGGCCCCCAATTTAAAAAAAACAAAGTTTGTATGTATTAATTACATTTAGTGACTTAAACATGTTATTGTTGTGGTTAGGTGGTTAGAAACTCATTTTGGTTCCCAAGGGTCTCAAGTTCGATTCTTCCTAATTTGTCCATCATTTTAAGGTTTTTTTTTAACAATTTGGTTTCTTTAAGCTTTTTCCATTGATTAATGACAGAATTACAAATTTTGTCCTTTAATAAAAGTCAAATTACGGTTCGTGTCTTTTTTTTTAGTTTCTTTGCAGGCGGTATACTTTAAACAATTTTTTCCTACACGTTATGTCCTTTACGCTAACTGGGTTAGAAAAACTCAGTTAAATACCCTCACGTGAGGCTCATGTGAGGGCATTTTTGTCTTTTCATATTTTCATCTGTACCTACAAACAAAACCCCTTGAAGTCAAACAAAACCCAACCCACCCCCGTCTCCCCCTTCGTCCTTTCCTCCCATGCTTGCTACTGGGTTCCCTCTCTGGCAAGCCGCCGCCGCCGTCTTCTCCGACAACGAAAACCCTCTCCACTCCCACCATAAACCACCACCAACAATACCTAATCTGAGATCAAAACACATAATATAAACTTTTTCTCTTTCAACTCTCCCTCTCTCTCACTCTCATCTTTCTCTCTCTGAAGACAACCACAGTCCAGCCGCCGTCATCACCGAATACCGCTACGCCTCCACCATCGTTCAATCGCCATCATCACCGTCCATCGGAACAATACTACGCCTCCACCATCGTAATCCTTGCAGATCTGAAAGTCGAAATCGCATATCGCAGATCTGAAAAATCAAAATCGCATATCTGAATCCTACGATGGTGGTCACAATCGCCGTCACCGACATAAAAATCACTCATGGCTATTGACTTCTACTTCCCTAGAATCACCATCACCGTAACAGTCGGTTTTCCGGCCACCAGTACCGTGGCGACCCACGACCAGCCTCCACCATCGTAGATCTATTTATATTTTCGCAAGTCCGATTCGAATTTATATATCACATGTTGGAGAAAGAGTGGTGGTAGGTAGTGGTGGTTGTCGGAGGTTTGGATGGTGGCAACCCGTAGGTGGTTTGGTGTGGTTGATGATGGTGGAGAAGAAATGTTTTAATTTGTATATTAATTTTAATATATATAATTAAGTTTCAATTTGTTTTTTGGCTATTTAATACTGATAAAGGGGTTTTGTTTGCAGGTACAGACGAAAAGACAAAAATGTTCTCACATGCGCCTCACATGAGGGTATTTAACTGAGTTTTTCTAACCCAGTTAGCGTAAAGGACATAACGTTTAGGAAAAAAAATGTTTAAAGTACACCGCCTGCAAAGAAACTAAAAAAAGGACACGAAACGTAATTTGGTTTTTTTTAAAGGACAAAATTTGTAATTCTGTCTTGATTCATCAATAGTATATTTGTTTCCACTTCTTTCTACAATTTGGTTTCTTTCACCCAAAAAGATTAAATCAAAATCCAACTTTTTATGAAATTAAATATTAATAATTTCTATCTCGACAATATAGTCAATATATATGAAATATTGAATGCGAACTCTTTAACTGCCATCATTTTTTAGAAGTTCTTTATGTACTTTATGTCTCATTCTAATTTAAAGTTCTTCTCAATTCACAATATTACACGCACCAATCAAGATAGAAAAATATAGGAAAGAGCCCCGTATTTTCACTTCACTTTGGGCCTCCAAAATGGTTGGCCCGGCCTGGGTTGAAGGTGTAACATTTGCTATTTTCCGAACCTGAAACCTGACCCATTTAAAACTATGGGTTTTCATTTGTATATTTTTATGTTGATTTGTGTTAGGAATTATTAATTTATGTTTTAACCTAATTACAAACTCTATTTCAAGTATTTTGGTGTCAAAACTTGCATTTAAACAAGTCCCAGGGTTAGATTTGTCATTTTTGAAACTTGCTGCAAAAACCCTTTGGTCACGCATCGCGATGGGGAGCCCCCTACCCCACCCATCGTGAAACGCTATGGGTCGCCAGTATCGTGTGTTTAGGTTTCTTGATTCTTGAATGTTCCTAGGCTAATTCCTACAAAAGACGATCTTTCTCGATCCTCAAGACATGTCATATTTAGTTAGATTTGATTAATCTTTTGTTAAAAAAACCCATTAACTCAAATCTTTTCAATTAATTGATTTAATCCTAACCCTAAACCAATTCTTTTATAAACTAACATATTTGCCACTGCCTCATCTTCCTCAACCGTCAATTTTACTCATCCTTCACGAATTCAAGGCTAATTGGCGTTCTTCTCGCTGTTTGACCATACACTTCTATATTTTGCTTTTAGTGTAATGGAGAAAGCGATTGCATAACCTTCTACCCCGTTGTCACTTCCAGGGCGGGCCACAAGAAGGGTCGATGAGGACGACGAACGCATACTCATTCTCTCAAGATGCCCATAATTATTAATAAATTATATATTTTTTATATATAATTTTTAATTAAAATATAAATTTATAAAATGACTCCTTGAGGCAATGAAGAGAGTGGTAGTGTATAATAGGGATGAGATCGATACCGTACCGGTACCAGTACCGAAAATCCCGATCTCGAAAATCATAATTTTTTGTACCGATAACGAAATATTCGGTTCGGTATCGGTTCAGTGCCAGTACCGGTATTGAATGTAAAATATGAGACATACTGGTACCGTACCGTACCATACCGATAACGGAACTCAAAACTTTGGTACCGATTCGGTAACGATGATGCCAAACCAGTACCTGTTCGGTAGTACCGGTTCTAAACCGGTTAACAAAACCAAAACCGAGCAAAAATCGGTTAAAACCCGAACCGGAACGGATCATAACTTAGTCAAGAAATTGGTTTTAACCCTAACCGAAACCGGTCATTAACCGGTTTTGACTTTTGTTAACCAAACCAAACCAAAACAGTTTAACCCAAACCGATTTTTTAAGTTTTAAACCTGTTTCTGCAACTCTACTCCCTATCATGGTCTTTTTACATGTGGCTAACATATAACAAACGTGATTTTCATTTATATTGGACTATTTGTTACATGCAATAATTGTACGTCAATATTCCTTTTTTTCTTTTAGATCTTATCTATTAGCTCTATAATTTTAACAAAAAACAAAATAAGAATAATTCAAGCCAACCCTTCATCAAGACGTATCTGTATTTGCCAAAGTAATCAAAATAAGTTAAAAGGGCCTTCATGGTTTCCCTTTAGATATTTTAACTGAGAGATATAACAAATTTTACAACCGATCATAATAATGGATCTTTAGTATGTATTATATAAAACTCTATGAATGCCAATCAAGATCTCTCTCAATCATCCACCACTCAAAAGTATCATAACGGGAATCACTATGACCTTATCATCCTCATCTAAGATCGTTTTCCCACAATTAAGTCTAATTAATTTGATGTCTAAGTTATGTTTATGACTCAACATATTTATAATCTATGTTCTAATGATATAATCAACCGATAATCTTACATCCTTAATATAAACAAAATTTGATTAAATTGTATTTAATGGAACAAACCCTAAATAAGTAAATATACATAGAATAACGAACTTACAAAAGCCTGTATCATGCTAGAAACGAATAAAAATGCTAATATTTAAGTATGTTCCGTAAATAAAAACATATGAGGTTAGACCAGGTGTGGTAGGGTGTTTTGCCAACCCAAAAAGCCCGGAACAACCCCCCCATTAGTTATCATGAACTTGAAATCCATTAGTTACAAAGTAACCAATTAATCTACAAAGTTAAAGCATAGCTCATATACACAAAAAAGAAAAAAAAAACACCATAATTCATTAAGCAGTCTCAATACAAATCAAAAAGTTTAAGCAAAAAAAAAAACACACATTTTGATTTTAAATACCAAGCCAGCTATCCTAGTGCAAAACTGATGTTCTAACCCAAATTCCATTTGACTTACAAAGTCAAAGCACTATTAACAAAAAAAAAAGAAAAAAAAACTAATTCAGTAAGCAATCTCTAACACAGCTTCCATCCAGAAAATTAAACTGTTAATATGAATATAATGCCCTAAATAGTTGTATTATAAAGTTGCCGAATGAAATTAACCTCAGGAACATGTTTGTGAAAGTTGCAGAGTGACATTAAGCATATATAGTGATTAATAAATGAACAATATATGATTAATAATCATACCTCATTAGTGAACCTAAAAACTTATAAAAAAATATATACCTATATTTATACCCCAATAATAATAATAATAATAATAATACATCTACTTGTGACCTTCGAAGAACAATGAAATCATTACTAAACTGAAAGTTGAAACATAATTATACCTGAATGATAAAGATAACTATGTTTGGTATAGTGTTAGAAAATAATATGAGTGTCGTTATTTAATATTTTTTTTATATTACTAGAACGATAACAGTCTATGGTATGATTAGGTAGTTATTTCCCATATGGTATAGTGTTAGAAAATATGGATAATTCAATGAAGTTACAGGTTTGATCTAACATATAACATTTTGGGGAGGACATGAGTGGTTTAATGAATAAAGACCAGTATCTTTGTGATCTCTAGTTCGATCTTGTGGGAATCTGGGTTTTACCACCAGTTGGCCTTCGCGGGGGGGGGGGTACTATAAATGGAGTTTACAACTTGGGGGCTTAAGGGCTTCGTACAGCTGGGACCAGCTAGCGGTGGTTTTTTGCTATTCAGTCATCTCGTACGGCGTACCAACTGGCGACTCCGGCTTAGAACTCCTAAAGAGTCTCCACAGCAAGCTGATCCCGGTTTAACCATAAATATGTATTTTAAATAGATGTATAATTATGCTAGGGCCTAGGGGTGCAAACGAGTTGAGCCGCCCGCAAGCTATTTAAGCTCGGATCGATAAAAAGCTTGAAAACGAGCCGACATTTTTCAAGCTCGGGTCGAGCCGCTCACGAGCTACTCAAGCTTCGATCATTAAAAATCTTGAAACAAACCGACCTTTTTCGAGCTAGAGCTGAGCCGCTCGCGAGCTACTTGAGATTGGATCACATAAATACTTGAAATGGGCTGGCATTTTTTAGCTCGAGCTAAGCCACAAATAAAAGCTCTTTTAATCATTGAGTTCAAACGAGTTGAACACTTTTTAGCCGATCCACAAATAAAGCTCTTTTAGTTATTCAACCCAAGCTCGAGTAGTATAGGATGCTCATGTAGGCTCTTCAAGCCTTAATAAGCCTTGTGTACATTTTTCAGTTCTACATCTTTTTGTATTTCTATGCATCAACTTCACACTGCACAATCGAGCTCAAGCAAGGCATTGGATTTAGATAAAACTCATGATCTTAGCAGAAGCACCTGAAGCAATTAACAAACCATATGTAAACCAAAAAATGTGAATAATCACATAATTTGTGACCACAGCAGTGCAGCACTGTCTATAACCGAGACTAACATCATCATCATCATCGTACTCAGTATATCCCACCAATAGCAAAACTATGGTAGGGTCTGAGAAGGGTAAAATGTTGACAGCCTTACCTCTACCCCATAGGGATAGAGAGGCTGCTTCCAATGAGACCCCGGCTCGATAGTAGTTTTGCATCAAGCCTTGGACATAATGCACATAGCACTCAATCATCGGGACACCGGCCGATCGGTGGTGCATATACCCTTGTCTTTCGGCTATCAACGCCACCACATGATGCCTGATTAACCTTCCGCCACTTTTAACGTTATTTTCACGAGATTAGTAAAATAACGTCAAAATTAAGAGCTATAACTGACTATACACAAAGAAAGCCCCTTTACATATTCATATCCATATATCTCACCATATTACCATACTAAAATCATTAAAATATCAACACCAAAGAAAAGAATCAGATAATGTGTAGAACAAACCTACAACTTCCAACCCAAAATTCCCAATTTCGTGTGGTGGTTGAAGCACAAAACACTAACAGCAGTGTCACATATGAATATACAATAAAATTGAATTGATAATATTAAAACTGTCACAAATCATAGATTTAACACTCAGAATACCCAAACCTTTTATGATTTAACCCAAACGTTTTTACAATCAAAAAGAACTACAAAAAACAAACTCGAACAAATCAGACATGAATACACAATGATGTTGAGCGAGATTGATGACGAACTTCTGATGTAGACTCAATTTATTGTTTAGGGTTTAAACCCAAGAGACATTGAAGAAGACGACATATATGCAAGCCGATTCACTCGCCCAAATCAGTCTCCTTACCAAGAGTGCTCGGTCCAAGTCCAGCTCATTATAAACACATGAAACAAGTAAAATAAAACCAACAATTATAGCTAACAATTGCATTTAAGTATTTAATATTATTTTGCTATTGAATTGAAATATTTATATATTTCAACAAAAACTTTAGGTCGTTTTGTTAATATCGAACCAGTATGATTTTGATTCTGCCCTAATTAAGTTAAATGAACTATCACGAAACACTTCCTTGTTAGTGTTTGTTCGGTTATGTTACAGTGCTATCTACATACATACAAAATCTAATACCATATAACTCGATTGCCGCAATTTTCCATATTCGTCTAGAGACTCATCTGCATAATTAGTTAAAACTTATACTTGCAGATAAACAAATTATCAAACTATTTGGATTACGCATCATCAATATAGCATATAAGGAAAATAAAGCAAGTTTGCACTCCATAACTATTTCTTTTACTATTCTACTAAACAACTACCCCCATTTTGCAAATTCACCAAGATTAAGAGGATTGTGGTGACAAGCATAAAACTTTAGTTCCTCTTTCGGTAAGTGAACATTTTAGAATACAAGAACAAATAATGAAATGTGAACTTCTTTAGATTCAGCAACATAACTTTAAAACACACAATAATAATAATTGTGTAAGTTTCTAACTTTAAAAAAGTGATTACTTCGTAATGCGTATTTTCCTGTTTAGGTAAGTTTCTAACTGATGAACTGGATGCATGTGGAAAGATAAAAAATAAAGTAGCATCCAATTCATCACTTGCTTTAATTACTTTTGACTAATGATAATAATCGATCGCAAACATTTCCTACATAATAATAATTATAATGATAATAACTTTCCTATATAAATATACAACCACACACGACACAATACTAAAATCTCAACCGAATCAATGTCTACAAATGTTCTTGTGGCGAGCTCTGTACTAGAGGTGGACGCGACGGATTTGTACGAAATACCAGTTCCTGCGCCAGCGGATCAAGATGATCAAGTAGAAAGAAAAATAAGGTTGATTTTTCATACTCCGTATTTTGTAAAATTAGTTACTTATAAAACTCTATATCTAATATACATACCTTCAATAGTTTATATACAATAGTATGTATATTATTTATATACAATAACCAATGTTATTAAACAGTAATTATTACTATTATAATAATAGTAATAATAATAAACATCCCAACGGTTACATTAAACAGTAATTAATACATAATTAAAGAGCCTTAAAAATACAACTATTTAGTGTTTAAATAATACTTACTAAAAGTAGATTATATTTAAATATCTGCATACGATAGTTGTAACTCGAACCTATACGAAATAGTTAAATATAATCTACTTTTAGTAAGTGTTATTTAAACACTAAATAGTTACATGTATTTTAAGGCTCTTTAATTATGTATTAATTACTGTTTAATGTAATCGTTGGGATGTTTATTTTTATTATTATTACTATTATTATAATAGTAATAATTATTGTTTAATAATATTGGTTATTGTACATAAATAATATACATACTATTGTATATAAACTATTGAAGGTATGTATATTAGATATAGAGTTTTATAGTTTTATAAGTAACTAATTTTACAAAATACGGAGTATGAAAAATCGACCTTATTTTTCTTTCTACTTGATCATCCTGATCCGCTGGCGCAGGAACTGGTATTTCGTACAAATCCGTCGCGTCCACCTCTAGTACAGAGCTCGCCGCAAGAACATTTGTCGACATTGATTCGGTTGAGATTTTAGTATTGTGTCGTGTGTGGTTGTATATATATATAGGATAGTTATTATTATTATTATTACGTAGGAAATGTTTGCGGTCGATTATTATCATTAATCAAAAAAAGTAATTAAAGCACGTGATGAATTGGATGCTACTTTATTTTTTATCTTTCCACATGCATCCAGTTCATCAATTAGAAACTTACCTAAACAGGAAAAGAGTTATTATGAAGTAATAACTTTTTTAAAGTTAGAAACTTACACAATTATTATTATTATTACTGTGTGTTTTAAAGTTATATTGCTGAACCTAAAGAAGTTCACATTTCATTATTATTTGTTGTTGTTGTTGTTTTTCAGTATTCTGTATAGCTAGGGGTGTGCAAAATTAAGGCCGGACAGAAAAAGACCGAAACCCGAACCTGCAGTGTAACAATCAGTTATTTATCGGGTCAAGTATCCAGTTCATTTCGGTTTCGGGTCGGGTATCGGGCCAAGACCCGAGTTAACCGACTATTTCTGGACCGACCCGAATACCCTCTTGTGTGTCTCCTTCAACCATGTAAACGTGTATTATTCCAGATTTTCATCTTCATCAAGCTCTATAAGATATGACCTAGTTCTTCGTAAAGGTTTAGAGGAAAAAAAATAGAGACGAAAGAAAGGACGGTGAAGAAATGATGATGGCTTATGCCTTATTGTATATGGAGAATAAAAAGAAAAAAAGAAAAAGCAAACTTACACTCAGAGCCTAGTAAATACTACCCTTAAATTCCAATTTTTCATTGAAAAGTCATATTCTTGTAAAATTACAAAATATAAATTTGTGCATATTGTGTGTGATATTATTATCTCCGTCTCCAACGTTCGTAAGACTTTGTGTCGGTGATATTTCACGAACTAGGTTCGTTTAAGTGATGATAAACGCTCGAAGATTCAGTTTGTTTTCGTTGTTGGTAATTTATATAATAATAATAAAATATATTCGTATGATATATAATCACACCTTATAGATTCGCTACATACGTTCGGGTAAGAAAGTTATCACCAATGCTCCTATTCACCGGACAAAATTCGAAAGTTCCAGTAATTTCTAAAATTACTTAAATGCCATGTATCGTGCATGAGTTCTTATGCTAAACTCGTTGTGATTAGACTTAACAAAATTTAATCTTAAGGGATTTAACATAGAGAAATCATGTTCTGTAATTGTACGGTAAACGACTTAATTTACGGGGTGTCACAATGCGTAATGTTGGTTAGTGGCTTTTATGGCTATGGAATTGCTCGTGAAAGCCCTAGTCATCAGAAAATGCGTAGAATCATTTATCATCAAACTTACCGATCATATCTCAATTTGACAATTAATCCCGAATTCAAGTAAACCGTCATCAACTTAATATGTAGATCTTTCTTGTTGGGTCTATATGCCTATGAGTTAACATCTGACATTTTATGAGATATGATCATATAGTGTCATACATTAAGCAACGTGATCAAGTACATATTTAAATACTTTTTAAGTGTTGTATCACAATCAAAATGATTCATATAACCCTTAGATGAAATTAAGAATTACGAATAGTAGAATACTCATTTTGTATAATTATTCATTTCATGTGTTTTATTAGTTTGAATAATTGAATGTATATAAGATATACATGCATATATAAATGATTATAAATGAGTGATATAAATGTATCGAGATTAACTAAACCTTTATTCGTGCACTTTAGCCTTTTTAATATATGAACACATATTTCTTCTTCACCATCTTCGCTTTGTATCATTTAACAGATTTACTGGTTACACCTATTTAAAAATTATAAGGGATGTCAAGATTATTTAGACTTGTTAGACTATGATTGTTATGAGCAACAATTTCACACTAACTTGAAAAAATATAACTAACGAAGTTAATGATTTGTTAGACTATGATTGTTATGAGCAACAAAATTCAAAGTTGGAAGGAATTACCAGGGGTCACACTACTAGTTGGGATTATTATTGGTCAGTTGTCAATAGTTTGGATTATTTAAATCCAATTTTCCAAGATAAAATAAGTTGGCTTTTGGTATTATTATAGTTGGGATTATTATAGTGCACCATTCGCTCTGTGCACTATACGTTGGAGGATTGCTGGGGGAGATATGCTCAACCGATGTTACATAGCAGCGATAGTGGCCGTCATACTGTTTGAGATTTCCCTCTACGCGCTATTTGTTGATGTAGGAATGAGGTTGGTACAAGGGAAGAAGCAGCATTAGAAGTTACTGGAAAGGTTCGGATTTGGATTATTCATGCATGAAGGTAATATCTAAGGTTTTTATTTTACAGTTTTTAACTTAAACTGATCACTATTGGAATTTTGTATTCATATTCTATAAATATGGACGATAATCTAATGGCATTTACGTACTATTTTGTGGTTAGATATGAATGTTCATCATGATGTAGTTTAAGGACCGGATGATTTTTATTATTATTAAGTTTGTTAGATTCTGTGTGTTTTTTTTTATTATTATTAATACTTGCACGGTTTAGGTTTTATAATACAAACACCCTAACAAGCTGGCCAATACTCTACACCGATCATCAATCATCATGGTCACCTGTTTAGGTTTTAGAAAGTTTGTAATGCTGAGCGGCGATGAGTGTGTGTTTTAACACTAAGACTTGAGTAATGTTTGGATGTGGTGGTGGTAAGGCTGTGGTGTCGTACTAATTTGGTGGTAGCAGTTAACAAATAAAAACGTCTACTAAGATTAACAAACCGGTCACAACGCGACAATAATTTTAAACTAGCTATTGCATATAATGTAAAAGAACAAAATTTGTTAACTTTACCTTTTGGTTTATTGTGTGTCATAGGTTAGGATGTCACAATAAGTTAATTCAAACCTATGACACACAATAAACCAAACTGGTAATTTATTGTTTGAATTACCATTCATTTATACCGTAGTGTTAAGAGCTAATGATGCATAAGTTACACTAGATAATGCGATAAACAGACCTAGATCATATCAATAAGATAAATGACACATGTAGCAAGCTTCTATAACTAACGAGCTCAAACAATCAAATAATTACGCCTACAAGAGTCCAATCTACACCTAACAACAGATCTAAACGCAAATTAAACAGTTAAGAGCTAATTATGCATAGAATACACTAGATAATGTGATAAACAGGCCTTAATCATATCAATAAGCTAAATGGCACGTGTAGCAAGCTTCTATCACTAACGAGCTAAAAAAAATCAAATAATTACGCCTACGAGAGTCCAATCTACACCTAACAACATATCTAAACTCATATAAACAACTTAAAATGCCTATACTACACTACATAATAAGATAAACACACGAATTATTTGAATATCAATCAGCTGGATATCACACGAAGCAAGCACACTAGATGAGATAATTTTATTACTCATAAGTCAACATCACAAAGTACATACATAACGAATAAAAACCTAATATAAGTTCTATCACTAACGAGCTAAAATAATCAAATAATTACACCTAATAGGGTTCGATCTACACCTAACAACAGATCTAAACTCATTAACAACTTAAACTGCATAAATTACACTATATAAACATGCATCGATCATATCAATGAGCGATGATAACTCTTATCACTCCGCAGTCAAATGTACAGAGAATAAACCTAATATAAGATCTATAACTAATAAGCTCAAAAAATCAAACAATTACACCTAATAAAGTCCGATCTACACCTAACAACAGACCTAAACTTATACTAACAACTTAAGAACTAGATAAACACGCCTCAATCATATCAATGAGCTCGATAACACATGTATCAAGCACGATAATTCTATTACTATAACTCGGAAGTCAAAATCACACAGTATATACATTACGAATAAAAACCTAATATAATATCTATCAGTTATTAGCTCAAATAATCAAACAATTACTCCTACGAGAGTCCGATCTACACCTAACAACAGATCTAAACTCATATTCACAACTTAAAACACTTGAAATGCATATAATACACTGGATAAACACACCTAGATCATATCAATAAGCTAACTGACACATCATACATGTAGCAAGCTTCTATCACTAACGAGCTCATAGAGTTCCATCTACATCTCAACAACAGATCTAAACTCATAATATGAACTCAAAATGCATATATTACACTAGATAACCACACTTTGATCATATCAATGAGCTCGATAACACATGTAGCAAACACAATTAATAAATATTTCATAAGTCAAAATTACACATAACAAATGAAAACCTGATGTAAGATCTAATGCCTGCATAATGAGCTAAAAATATCGAATAATAACACCTAATAGAGTCCGATCTACACCTAGCACGCATTGATCATATCAACGGGCTACCTGACACGTGTATGAAAACCTAACATAAGATCTAACACCTTCAAGCTATTATTATTCACTAATGAGCTCAAAAAATCAAACAATTACACCTACAAAAGTCCGATCTACACCTAACATCAGATCTAAAATAATATTAACAAGTTAATAACTAGAAATGCATAATAAACAGACCTTGATCATATCAATAAGCTGGATGACACACGTGGCAAGCATATCGGTTTGATGGTGGGCCAGATGCGTTTAGGATCGCGATGAATCACGAACTAACTCAATTAAAACTTCAAACGGGATTTGGAAACTTACAGAATTTGAAATAAAATCCAACGTTGCTTATGAGGAAGACTGAAACTGGAGAGCAATAAACTTCACGAGGAAGAAAACAATAATGCGTGACTACTTTATTTCTCTTTGTTGTGTTTTTTAGTATTTATCCTTTTTTTTATTGGCTCCTTTTATATTTCATATAAACATCCAAAGGATCTACAATGAAGTGGCAGGTAAGCGGGCAACAAGCTGCGTCGCAACCCCCTTTTGGATAGCAAACTCAATCCGACTAAAAACAAAGTTTTGATTCTTATGGGCTGATACGTTACTATACACAACTTTCTGAACCCTATTCAAAAAGTCCACGGCATCCGGAGCTAAGAAACCAAAAGCGTCAAAGGCGAAGGGGATAAACACGTGTTGATTCTCCAAATAAGCTCTCTCGTGTTTATCTTTTTACTTTTGCTTTTACTTTATCCTTTTGATTTAGGGATTACTTTTCTAATTTTATTTATCTTTTCTTTCTTTTTTGGACGACCTTATTAATATATTGTATTTGATGTTAATTGTTTCCACCCTATTATGTGTGTTTTATATAAATTACTGCAACATGTTTTGAATTTTGAAGTTATTATGAAATTTCATGTACAAAAATAACACCTAGTGTAATTGGTACATCGTACCAAAGCGATCCGGATTTTAGTGACCTAGCGAATTGCGATCGCGTATCGCGTTCTCGTACCAGAGCGTACCGCGATCCATGTGACTATATTTATACTCCCACTGACCTCAGCTGTGAGGTGATGGAATGGTCATGTGTGTCCCTTTGGGGTTGAGTAATTAACGAATGTGCCACTACTTCTTTCTCGACCGCTCTTTTCAATTTTATAGAGCCCCGTTAACCTCACTTCGGTCAGTAGGGGTGTTCTTCGGGTTCGTTTTTCGGGTTATTCGGGTTTCAAAGTTTTAAATCTTGACACAAAACCCAACCCGAAACTCTCACAGGTTTTTCGAGTTGGGTTAATCGGGTTTCGAGTATCCTAGAAAAAAACACAATACCAAAAAAATTTAAAAACTATAATGCTAAAATTAAAGCAGCGTATTCTTCTTTTCTTATAACACATATAATCAAATAACAAACTAACCTAACTTGAAAAAACAATTCAAAAGAAGAGTAAAACTTGAACCATAATCGTATTCAATCGGACGTGATTTGGTTGTTCGATTACGGTTGCTATTACTAATAAACGGAATTCATAAATTAATAATAAGCAATATATACATAATAGTTAGAATGACAATAGTAGATTAGAGACATATTCTGGTAACTTTAGTGATTAAAATTTATTGTACGGGTTTTTTCGGATTTCGGGTAAAAGTGACAACCCTACCGGTCAGAATCGGGCTCATGCTGGCTTTAGAGTTTGGCTTGGGCGTTCTCCGTTGGCTACAACTTGACAGTCGTTGTGCCACCACAAGAGTAGAACTCTATGGCTTAACAGAAGGTTGGACGAACACTTGGTGAGCTCGGGATTCGAACAAACAACTTTTGCGTAAGGTCTAGCTCAAAATATTTATTGTCATAATTCACCAAAAGGGATACATGTGAGGATCAAACTTGAGCCTCTACAAGAAGCCTAAACCTCCTATCACTAAGTCACAAGTGTTAGATTCTCTAACAAGAAGTAGAGATCAACTTTGTTGACCGTAATCCCGTATTGCCCTTTATGGTTCTTTTTCTTTGTGGGAATTAAATAGAGTTGAATTTGTGAGTTGAGATGTTAGTAGTCGTGGGTCTTGTGGGTTGTGGCTCGTATTTAAAGAGTTTTATGAAATTGTAGAGATGAAGTTTTTATTATTAATATGTGTGTTTTTTTATGAGTTTGTTGGCACGACAAGCGAACTTAATCAAAAAAAGGGAAATGTCCGTTCATTTGATGAATGAATTCAAGCCAACAGTGACTCTCATTACTCTCGATGGAATCTTCTTACGGAAAAGAAGTACTAACACTCTGTTCCCGAGTTTCATTTAACAATTGAAAAGAAAGGAAAGGAAATTAGTAGGGAAAAGAAATGAAAGGAAATGAAATTAATCAATTTATGTGTTCCAGAGATAGATGAAAAAGAAAAGAAAGTTGAATTTTTACTATTATACCCTTTATAGAGAAAATTAAATAAAAACACTCTAAAGTTAAAAATTGCTCACATTAATTTAGCTTACAATACGACTAACAAGAAATGTAAATTCATCCTCAAGCAAAGCTCACAATAATATTCAAAAGTCAAAAATTGCAGCATCACAGTTATTTGGGAGGTCATAATTAATTACTAGAGAAACCTGAAACAAAGCATTAAAGAACATATTAGATGATATGAAAATAAAATTTATACAAGTCTCTCTTGAAATGAGATAATAACGAAAGGGTGTTAACTTGCCTGTTGAACATCCAATCCCCTGGCACATATATTTGTGTTATAGAAGATTATAGCCTAGGTGATTGTAAGAGTATATATAGATCACAAGATATAATAACATCTTATATTAACATCACTGTTCGAAAAAAAAGTCACCTAGTGCCCCGAGAGTGGAGTTGAGATCTTCTTCACCGAGTCATACAAGTGACTCGCCACAAATAAATGACAATGACACCGCGGACACTTTAACTTTATGTTCACAAAAGGTTAATCGATTTACTCTAATATATATATATATATATATATTAATTTAGTTTGATTTGTTTATATTATAACAATTTGTTTGTTATTTTAGACTGATCAAGTGGGTCGTGTCTCACTACAATTTCACAATGAGAACTTCGCGAGCAGTTCATTTTATCAACTGGTAGCCGGCCCATTTACTCTCATATCTTTTGTTCATTTAGTTTGATTTGTTAGTGTTATAACAGCTTTTTTGTTAATTTAGGTTGATGAAGACAATTACAAGCCTAAAGTGGTAAAATCAAATCTTTTTGAAGATGGTTATTTAAATGCGGTTAGTTTTCAAAAACTGGTTTATATAACAATATGTATGTACGCACACATATTTTTACGCAAGTACTAATGTTTTGATAATCGTATCTAGTTAATATCTACGGACCAACACAAACTAGTACAAATGCTTGAGGGCTGGACTGTTGAGGTACTCAAGGTTAGCCCAAATTCTACCATTTTTAATGTTTGCTTATATCCAACTACTCAAACCTAAAAGATAACTTGCTGTTGACTAAAATTGTCATAATTTGCTGAGTTAATGACCCATTAACAAACTGTCCCGAAATGATCTTGTGTGCTAAAACCTGCAGTTTGACTTGTGAGAAGTCGGATCATAAAATATATGTTATGTGCTCAGTTTGTAGTAACCTTGAAGCTTGTGACCCAAAATTGCCTAATACCATAAATACCCTTGATAAGTAAACAACCGATCTGTTTGGAAACTTTAATTTGAAGCTGACATGTTTATTCGTTTATGTTCATTCATTAATGCTAGTGAACCGTTTGTTTATTTTGTTAGCGAACGAACATAAACGAACACTTTCATTTTCTTATCGAAAACACTTACATATTTTTAAGCTTCATTTTACTAATGTAATATGTTTTGTTAGGTAATTTCTATTGTTTGACTTGCGATAATGAAGACACCGGTTCAAGTAGTTAGAATGAAGATGTCGTTTTTGAAAGTTATTATGTATTACTTTTATTTTTAAACCTATATATATCTATATATAGGGAATGGATATTTTGAGAACTTGATGAGTTGTAAAATTTTAAGAACTCAATTTTGGACCACATATTTAATTAAATGGTATGAAATATGTTGCTGAGATTAAATTTAATTAAAAAATGAATCAGGAGAGAGAATAAGTATTTTTGATAATTACACAAGTTTAAATGTTAGTTACACATGTGTAATAAGTTGATTCGGTGTGTAAAAAAATACTGTAATTTTTTGTACATTATTTACACTTACGTATTACACATGTGTAAATTTTTTTTTTTTAAATTGTTACGTTGAGTTCTTTCAAGTTCTTAAAGCTCAAAGCGGTTCTCAAAAGAAATCAATCTTATATATATATATATATATGTGTGTGTGTGACAATGAAACTTTTTGTATATTATTATCTTTGGGTTTTCATGAAATTCATATTATGTTGTTTATAATATTATTTGTTTTCTGGAAACTAAAAAATAAAATAAAAAAGAACCAAATGGTGCGGTCACCAAAACACCATCTTTTGGATACTAGCATACCAGCAGGTGGTTCATATTAAGAGGTTCAAGTTAAGCAGTTCATATTTGGATGCAGCAGAAGGTGCGGTTCTATTTTAACAAATGGTGCGATGGTATAAGGTGCGGTCCTTGACCCGCCCTTGTGGGGAAATGGACCGCATCTTTAGGCCTCTTCTGTACTAGTGGTTGGATCACAAGTCACTTAAATTGGCTCAAGCATGACCTAAAATAGAGCAAGGGTCACCCTCATATCTGAGTCGTCCTGAGAAAAAATGAATAATACTTGTAAAACAAATTCATTAGGCAAATACTTAATCTGGATTCATGAGTGAACATTAGTGGAACATTCAAACAATGTAAGTAAACTTCATAAACATGAAGCTTGTGTATCTAGTTTTGTCATGTATCTATTTTGAGTTTTTGAAGTCAGAAGTTTTAATTGTGTGATATTTTTCTAAACAGGCTTTGGAATATCTGCTGCTCGGTTAGGCTTACCAGACACAGGACTAATTTTTTATGGAGAAATGATTAACCAAGGTCAACTAATCACTGAAGCTGCATCCATTCCAGTAACGGTTATGGAAACGACATGAACGGAAAAAGAACCGTTTAGGGATATATTAAAGCGGGATTTGCAGGAATCATTCTTGAAGATCAGGTTCATTTCTTAATCATAGTATTATAATAACGTCTTTGAATTTATAAGGATCTAATGTTGTTAATAATTGTTTAAATGTTTTTGCAGCAGCAGTTGATGCTAGAAACGAGAGCGGTTCTGATATTGTTATTGTAGCAAGAGCTGATTCCCGACAAGCATTATCGTTAGAAGAGGGGCTTTTGCTGATGCTGGAGCCGATGTTCTTTTTATTGATGCATTTGCTTCAAAAGCGGAAATGAAAGCGTTCTGTGAAATCTCTCCTCAAGTTCCTAAAAATGGTTAGCAAGTTTCTTTAACCGTTAGCAGATAAAAACATGTTTTATTTTATTCTCTTGAAGGCGATTTTGTCCCGTTTTAGTACTAGTTTGTACCTTCAAGTAGGCTTGTAAACAAACTAAACGTTCAATGTACCATTTGACTGGATCTAGACTTGAAACTTATGGGTAGCGCTCAATTTCTTTTTCCATATTTCATATAATGTTAACGAAACAAATATAATTAAAGAAGAGCCCACTTTGGTCAACTCAAATTCAAAACTGTTCACTTTTATAACACTTGCTAACTTAAATATGGTTTTATTAAGCAAAAAAACCACCCACAGTCCGTCACCACCAACCATAATAAAAATAAATATACCAAGTGAACCTATGTTAATACATTTTTCTTAAACGGCCATTTTAACTTAATCTTGTTTTAAAACCAAATACTTATTTAAGAATATTCATTATGTAGGTTCACTATCCCACCTCTCTACAATATTGAATAACTTCCCAACCGAATGTAAACCTTCATACATTACATTAGTACCCAAATGAAAAAGAAATATTATAGAAATAATTGAACATCACTTTGTAAACTATCATCAAATCTTAAATAATTATAATGGAACAAGACAAAAATATAATATGAACAAAAGGTACAAGTATAATGCATACATACACAATAAGTTGTTTTTGATAATTTGATGGTTGTTTTAGGTGTTTTTACACGTTATCATTAATAATCTTTAGTCTTTTCTTAATATAAAAATAAAGTGATTTAGAAGGTTTTATTAACTTGAATAAATTTCTGACAACTAGTAATTATTCATTTGATATGTTTCCTTGTTGGTTAAATGTTTTAGCTTAACCTACCTAAATCGACCCATTTTCTTATAAGCGGGTCATAATAAACTAGGGCTTGTAATCCAACAAAATTTAAAGAGTGAACTGCAGTTTTTGTCTCTTTGGCGTGTCTAAATCTGCGGTTTTAGCCCAATAATTTCAAATTTGCGATTTTCGTCCTTGTGGTTTCATTTCACTTGCAATTAAACCCGAATTCATTAACCCCATTAGATTTGATCGTTAAACCATTAGCGTGCCCCTCACGTGAGGGGCATTTTTGTCCCTTTTCTCCCCAAATAAACCCAGTAGTAATTTGCAAGCCCCCCTCACGTAATTCGGGTTTAATTGCAGGTGAAATGAAACCACATGGACAAAAATTGCAAATTTGAAACTATTTGACTAAAATCACATATTTAAACAAAACACAATGACGAAAAATTTAAATAACCAACCTGAATCGACCTATTTTCATAGTTAAAGACTTAAATATTACCATTCTAAACCTCAACTTAATTATTTGAATATCAACATTTGCATTCAACAACATTTAACATACCACACATTTAGCTCTCACTACAACACAACCACTTAAAAAAAATCAACAAAAAAAAAAAAAATCAACCACCAGTCTTATACCTGCAAAGTACCTTGCATCTTAACACCCTATCTTGCACATAAAACCCGGGCATCACCATAACCCTAACCCGGGCCGGGTTCTGAACCCGTTGTCTATCCGCAAACACATCCTCCATAAATACCCCATCAAAGCTTCTATTCTCATCCACCCTCAAAATCCCCAACGCGGGACTAAACGAAAACGCCAACAAATGCAACAACCATATGCACTTAGCCGCGACAAAAAACGCTTGCAACAACTGTTCGGGCCAGGCCCGAGTCCAGTTCAATGATGTAATAACCCCACTCATTTTTTGGTCACAAAACCTACTAAACTCCTCACTATAATACTTTGTCCCCTTTCTCAAAACCTCATTCCAACTCAAGTTTCTCAACGCGCAAAACGACGAAAATTGCGCTTTTCGCTCTTGTTGTGGGTCCAATAACTTCGGCCCCCCGTTCTTTTGAAACACGCAATTTTCAAAATCTTGATACAACGACTCGTTTATTATCGCTTCCAAATGATATAAAACCGCTCTAGAGTATTTAGAATTCAATGATATCTTATGAGGTTGAAGTATCATGTTCAAGTTCTCTAGTAAAACCGAATCACCTTCGTCGATTTGTGCTACTAATGTCTTACAAAAATGCTTAACCGATAACCTTGCTTCGGACACCACTTGCATAAACCCCTCCACCATTACCTCGTTACTAACCGGCATGTTATCGTTGTGTAAATCCACGTTAATTCGCGAACGATTATTATTAATATTATTATTATTATAACAATCCTTGGTTTGTAACACTGCTTGTCCCAAAGCCTTCTTTAACTCTTCACAATAACTTTCCAAATACTCCAATTTTTCCTTCAAACCATTAATTGATGACTTCATTTCATTAGCTTCCATTAAGGCCGCATCCCGTCTCTCACACGCCTCGAGTAGTTCTTCCTTTAACGCCTCGAGCGACATAATACCCGAGTCTTTATAATCTTTGTAACATTCATCCAAGTCTCTTGGGTTAGGGGAGTTTTCCACATTATTATTATTTTTATGTTTTTTCTTGTTTAACCGCGGAAACAACCACGAAAGGCTCATACCCGATTTGGGCTTCGAATGTGAATGGACCGATGAATGTGAATCGGTCATAGGCACCACTAAATTCGAGTACTTAATATTATTATTATTATTATTTGTGCTAAGTGTTGCGGGTTTGCATTTGTTACACGATGAGATTGATCGAAAATCGCCTAGGCTGTTTCTTCGTGATCTAGAGAACTCGGACGTGATGTGGTGGTTTGAAGAGGCGATTACTGAGCTTTGATCATCGGATGGGCACGTGTGAGGCACGATGTTTACTAGCTCGGGTGGGAGTAATGTTCTTGATGATGCGTTCGGGTTTTTGTAGTCGGATAAGAACCTTAAATCGTCGTTGTTAACGCCTCCGTTTGCGCTACATTCGTCCCAACATGTTGGGAAATTTTGGGTTCTTGGTATATCATCATAACTCTGTTAAGATCAAGGAGTATAAGACTATAAGTTGAGTTCATTCTGTTAAGTTAAAAAGTTTATTATTGTAAGTCAGCAAATAACAATCAACATATATACTTTCTGTCTTTTACTTATGAAATATATTACAAAAAATTGTGTAAACTAGTACATCCAAATAGTTTTACAAAATAACTGGGATAAATATATATATAACTCATGTATGAAAAATAAATAAACATGTAAATATAATAACGGGCTTTACTGGTTCAAATTTAACATGTAAAATGACTTTAATGTAAAAAAAAAAATCTTTGGAGAGATTTTGACTATATTTTCTCTAAAAAGAAACGTAAATTGCATTCAATTAATGGGTGTTATGATATGGCTACACCACCCATATATGATTTAACACCACCCGACGACAGTCTACAAAAACTCAGACAACTATTTTGACAAAAAATAAATTAATTTTTGAAAATTATTAGTCAGAACGGTCGTTCGTGCAGTATCCAGAAGTTTGTTATGACAATGAGGGGGTCAAGCTTTGAAAATCACTGGTCCAAACAGCAGATTGACCATTATCTCGACGAGTAGTCGGCTGTCAACCTTTGAAAGTATATAGTAAAAACGGTCGTCCGAACTTTTTATCCGGACGGCCGTTTTAAAACGGTGTGAGACCGTTTAAAACAGTGTGAGATTAGATGTCACATGATGTGTGTATCGATGACGCCTCCTCAGTGAATTTGTATGTTGACTACTTCCAAAATGAATAATTAAGGGTTTTTGCTTTGAGTTCATGGATGAAAACATAAATTGATTCAAACGGTCTAGGACTAATATATAACATAGGTGTTAATTTTATAAAAGAAATAAAAATAAAGAGTCAAAAGTGTGTGTTGGTCCATGTAACATGTTGCACATTTGCATGCATGAAAGCCTTAAAAGGTTAAATCTTTCTCTTTGAAGCAACTTTAGTCTGAAAAGCTGTGTAACAGAAACTTAAAACTGTTAACAAACAAACTTTTTTTTAATTAAATAAAAGAGAATCTACTTTATATACATGTTTTTAAGTTTTTAACACAACGTTGTAGCTAGCCTCCATACATTTGATTCCATCCGTTAGTTTTTTCTTTTTCGGAAAAACCTAAGTTTTGTCATTTTATAGGATTAATGTCAATTTTGTTAATAAATTGTGGGGTATTATAAATAATAATCATTTTAAAAAAGAAATGTCTAGACAAAATTTTAACAGCTACCATGACATGGAGTTATCACTATGATCCATAGGACCACATGATCTTTCAAAAAATAAGTCCCAATTATAACATGATTCTAAACTAAGTCCTTTTCCAAAAAGAAAAAAAAGAAAAAAAACTAATACGTTAAAATACGATTGACAGATATTTTGTATACGATCTCTAAAAGACACAAAATCACACAGTTCGTACAGAATATTTGTAGCAACAAGAGGTGTGTGAGTTGCGATTGAAAGGTAAAAATCGAATATAAAAAAACACGCCCTTAGTTCGATTTATTTTTTTTATCATCAAGTCGATATACTCTTCATAATTTTATTAAAATATATAAATTATTGGGCCTAATGACAAGTTATCAATTTTAGTTTCCACCCGACGTGACCTGACCCGAAATTATGTTGTTATAGGTTGTCACACATTTTAATAATCAACCTAATGAGTGCATGACTCCTCTTGAATTTAATTGTATTCATAATAATTAACTTTATTATTCTTTAAAGGTATGTTTTATCTAGCTACTTACTAGAGTCTAGATACTTTATCATTATAATATAGTTGTCGTTCTAAAAGGATATACTTACCGGAGTAAAAACCGGATAATCCTGAGCGGAGAGTTGTGGTAGAGGAGACGCCGAAGGGAACCGAAGATGTGCCGGGCTATTGCTTTGTAACAAAGCCGCATGAACTGCCCGAAGCTCGACCGCTTTAGCAATAGCTGCCTGAATCTCTTGCTTGCTTACATCGCCCAATTTCGATGATTCGGGTGTTTCGGAGACCGTAACATTGGTAGTGGTAGTAGTAGTGGTCATTTGTGGAGTGGAAAAAATAGAGAACATATGAATATGAAGAGAGTGTATACTATATAGTATAGTATAAACTATATAGTATATAGTATATATATTATTATTATAGGGAAAAAGAATAGTGTGTGAATAAACGGTTGGATTTGGATTCCAAATGGAGTAGAAGATCACACGGGCGTAGGTTTTATCAAGAATCGATGACTTACTTCCAAATAGAATTTGTCATGGTTACCAATGGAATAAAAGGAATGGGAGCATGTGAAGATGAGAGTGAGTGAGTGTGTTGTGGTTTTCTAGTGGTCGTAGATGGTGGGTTGAGTGTGAAATGACCATTTTGTCCTTTGGTTTATCAACTTAGTAACTTACCTATTTAGGCTAATGTAGTATAAAGTTTCAACCTTACGTTATATAGGGGTTTTTTTTGGGTTAAAATTAGGTATTTCGGTTTGGATTTTTCAGGTTTTGTAGTTTTAAATTCAGAATTGGAATTTGACTCAAATCTCTCACGATTTTTTTGGGTTTGAGCTATTCAGATTCAAGTTTTTCTCGGGTCGGGTTAATCTGAAGAAGTGTGTTGTGGTTTTCTAGTGGTCGTAGATGATGGGTTCAGTGTGAAATGACCATATTGCCTTTTGGTAGTTTGGTTTTACAAGTTACCTACCTAGGATAATTTTAAAACCTTATGTTGTGTATAGATTGTGGGGTTATGAAGGCTCGATTGGTTTTGGGTCTGGTTCGTTCAAAAGACTAAATTAGTGGTAGTGGATTAAAGGGGCAGAATGTTGGGTTTTAATCTATATCTAGCCCGTTTATGTATTTCTTGTTGAACAAAATTTGTGATTATAAATTTGTGTCTTGTACTTGTAATTCATCATCATGAGTGCCGAGAGGCGGAGTAATAAAATATATCATGGTTGCAGCTAATAAATGTAGATCAGTCTAGATAGTGGGTTGAATGTAAAATGACCATACTGCCCCTAGCTTGTCTAAATTAACTACATAGGTTAACTTTGTATAAAACATTGGTGTATATGAGTCATGATATATAAACAGTGAGACATTTTATCTAAAATTATGAATGCGTTAGTTGAAGTGTTGTTTGAGGAATATGTTTGGTGAATCAAGTTGATATAGAAATAGAAGTTTTGGTTAATCTTCTAACAAACGTATCAATAAATATCAACCAAAAATGTCCTCTCTTGTATGTGGTCCAATATCTAAATATAAGAATGTCTTTAAATAATTTAACCTAAAGTTTTAAATGTGCAAATATATAGGTTATATGAATCTTCAAGTAAAAGCAAGCTTAACTAAAATGATGATATGACATGAAGAGAAATATGGGTACGTCATACGTGACCATGGAAAGGACGACAACACAAGAGACAATAAAATGTGGATGTTGATAAGAGAACGAGGTTGATATATAATTATATAAGGGTACAAAACATGTTGATCGTACCGCATAAAATGTCTAAGTCCTAAATGGTGTAAAAATTCGGCGTAAAAGATCTCAATCTCATACTTTTACCAAAATGTTAGGTTTCTAAGCTTCAATGTCTATGTTTAGACATTTTCATTTTTTTAATCTTTCTGAATATTGATAAAGTTTGTTTCTAAGTGTTAATTTGTTCTTATACTGAAATATTTAACTACAAAAACTATAATCATGTGATCAATAAAAGAATTGTTAAATGAATCATGTGATCAATAAAATTTGAATATTTCTTTCATATAAATCACGTAACTTTAAAAGACACAAATTTATAAAATACTACATTATATAAAATTACAATATCAAAAGATGTATGATATGTAAAAAGGATTGAGTTTACTTTATATAAAAATCATAGCTAACTTATATTAGTTTGATAAAAGAAAACTTGTAATAAGCGACAGACTCTGATAGAATCTTGATTCTCACACATACACAAATAACTAAAGAAAAGTAAAACACATACACACAAGGATTTGTGTTGTTCAGATACGTTGAGTAACCTACACCCAAATGATGCAACCATAATAGATTAGTGTTGGTTTGCCTTTCACGCTCGTGAGGAATTACAAATACAAAAATGACAAGATACATTAGGGCTCCAACTTAGTAAACAAGAAAACTAAACATACTCGAACAAAAGAGAATAAAGGCTGACCCACATGCCTCTGGTGTCTTTAATGTTCTTTAAGTCAATAATCATGTCTTCACTAAACCGAGCTAAACCCGGAGGATGAGCCTTCACAAACCTAACATACTCAATATTAACTTTTTGTTTTTCTTTTTTCCCTTTTCGTTTTTGAGTTTCTATGGTTGCTTATTCCTTTAATATAATACAACTACAAGTTTAACTAGATAAGTAGTGATATGTCTCTGTGACATAAGTGTCTAGAAATTAGAATACTATTACAATTTACACATCAAATGATCATTGTAAATATGGCTTTTTTATATATTGTGATAAAAAACATTCAGTCATTTTTAACTTAAATATAACTAGAATAATGGAATTTACCACAAAATTCAGCCATATATAAAATTAACAACTTTATATAAATTAATCATATAAAATATAGATTTTTATAGAAAATGAATTAAATTTTAATAAATGAAAAGAATAATAATAGGTAGACAAATATATCCAAAGCCAAGGGGTCTGGGCTGGCTTTGTACAGTTCATCCCGTGGATCCTTCATTGTCATCAAGTGGGGACCTATACCTTTACCTAGACCACCCAACGTTGCCCACTTAAAAAGACCCTTTTGCCCCTGGTATTTTACTCTCCTAAATTGTTAAAATTTTAGTAAAAGGCAGAGAGATACACAAAGTTCGGTTATTAGCTTAAACCAAACTGAAACCAAAGTCATCTATTTTAACAACCAATCATTTTTGGTTAATCTGTTGGGTTTATTTGATTAGTTTGTCAGTTTTGATTCGATTCAGTTAACAATCAAAACCAAACTTGGGTTAAAAATTTTATTTAGAAAGACATGATTTGAAGGTATGAATACATGAAAATTGAGGTGTAAATACATGAAGTTGAGATATAAATTCATGAAATGATGATATAAATACGGTATATTGAAATGATTATATAAAACATGAAATTAGCTAAAATATATAAAGACATTAATGGTTCGGTTAATTTCAGTTAACAGAGGGTATAAAACAATGATAAATGATTTTCAGTTAATTTGATTTTCGGTTACCAAGTTAATTTTGGTTCGATTTTATCCATTTTTTGATTCAATTATTGATCACACTAGTTGTAAATTGAAATAAGTTATTTTTATATGCTCATGATGCCTTTTTTAACTAATTTTAAATACCTGTTAGCTTTTTGTTATGTTTTATAAATTTTTTTTTAACTTCAAATTTTTATATTTCATAGAAACATCCAAATGATTTACAATGAAGTGGTAGGTAAGCGGGCAATAAGCTGCGCCGCAACCCCCTTTTGGATAGCAAACTCAATCCGACTAAAAACAACATTTTGATTCTTATGGGCTGATACGTTACTATACACAACTTTCTGAACCCTATTCAAAAGGTCCACGGCATCCGGAGCTAAGAAACCAAAGTGTCAAAGGCGAAGGGGATAAACACGTGTTGATTCTCCAAACAAGCTCTCTCGTGTTTAGCAACCTTGCCCGATGCCGTCTGGCCTGCTACAAATCCAGTGTCCCTAATCCCAACAAGAGGGGACACTCCTGTGAGGTCGACACAAGCGTGTTTTCCCCCTACCCACCCAAAAACAAGTATATCGTCCGGCCGTAATGTAGATCTTCCTTCTTGAGGATCCGTAAGAAAGTTTACGGGGGCTTCTTTTTTAGCCGAAATTCCGGCTCGTTTAAGAACATCGCATAGAACATCCCTCATCAAATCATACCTGTACTTAAACCCAGGCAACTCTTTGCAGTGAACCGCATGCTCGCCAAAAGAATCCAAACAAACCTTACGGCAAACCGGGCACGGCTCATCTACCGGAAACAAAGGGATCATTAACCGATACTTCAGGATGGCCCGGTACTCCAAAGCCGACATATATTGGCCTAATCCTTCAATAGGGAGAACACTTAAGAAATCTTGAGCCCGAGAAGTAATTGAAGGCTTGAAGCCTATTTTTTCTGATCATTATCCACACCCTTGAAAACTTGATACAATATTGACAAAAGTAAAATAAAAGATAATATGTTACAGAAAGAAAATCCAAATAAACTTTTATGTAATAATTGTATACACAACTGGTACTATTTATTTGTAGTTGGTTGTATGTATTCCAAATGGAATCCCACGTAGGCTTTTTAATCATATTTTTGCTACCACGCTTAACAACTTTCTTTTTAAATACTATTATTATTTCACTTTTGACATTTATTTTAATATCATCATCTAGGCTTTATATCACGAGATAATAATGGAACTTATTTTAAATATTTAATTATCATTAAACTGCATTATTTATGCAGATAATTCACCAAATAGTGATAACTTAATTAAGTTCCAGGCAATTAGGCCATAATAAAAATTATATAAATGGTACTCGGCATTATGTTTTTATTTAAAACTAAAGTGTACGCATTTAGGCACATATTAACTTTTAGGTAGGGTGTAAATAAGTCGAGTCAAGTAGATCTCAGCTAGTCAAAGCTCGAACTTGGCTTGGTTTCCTCTTATTATTTATTGGTTATTTGTATTGTTTATGTATTTATTTAGTTAAAGTAAGGGTGTACGCAAGTGTGTTCACTTATTAATGGTTTCTATTATTAAGTTCGAGTTTGTATAAGTTCGGTTCAATAAAATATTTTAAAGACCCGACCTTAAATGACTCATGAGCAGCTTAACTTGTTTTAGTCCCTTAATTTCATAGTTTATTGTTAACTATTAAAGTAATAATAAATTCTTGATTTCATATGAATTAACATGGACTAGTTAGATTATGTAAAATAATGATTTGATCCATCATCCTTTCTATAGCAACTCTCTATGCCTCTTATCATGTTACAATACATACTAAGTAATTACTTTTTCTTTACAGCAAAAAGATCATATTAAAATATTTAACATGATTAGAAAAGGCTAACCAAACAACACGGAAACAAAATTACATGAAAAGAAATGGGTCTTGAATCCAATCGGACTAAGAGATATTAATTTCCTTATTTCTAGTAGCAATTCAAAGATACGAAAAAGGAAGGATGGAGTCAAAGATAAGCCCGACTGTAGATCATTAGCTTTGAAAATGCGTCATTCCTTCCAAATTACCCACCAAGTAGAGAAAATAACTCTTTTTGCTAGTCGTTTCTTGTTCTTTGAAAGATGATAGTGATCGAGCCAAACATGGAATTCATTAGGTTCCATAAAGTTCGGACCAAGTAGCGGTAACCAAGCACAAATCGAGTCCCGACCAATTCAATTCTTATATGTGACTTCACAATATGCAAGCATACGTTGAATAGTTTTCATTTCTCTAAAGCAAAACATGGACTCAAGTAGGTAACATATTCAAAAGTAGCCTCCAAAACGAAGATGTAGACTTTCTTAGGAACACTTTTATTCCATCTAGTTGTCCATCGCACTTCTAGAAGAATTTTATAACAACGTCTTGTTAAGGAACACTTTTATTCCGTCTACTAACTAAATACTTATATGTACATGGTTCTTGTTTCTCCTTGAATATGATCAACTTGAGCTTCTAAGTACCGCCAGAGTTTAAGCCCCATGGACCTTCTAACTACTGTCTTGTGTTTACACTTATGTTATTGGCACGAGTCTAGATAACCACCCTAAGACACCACGCAACAATAAACCACACAAAATTAGCCAAATAAAATGTTATTTATATTGTTTAAGAAAATTCTTATAAAAGTTTATCATTTTTATCACAAACTCGATAAAATTAATACCCACAAACAAACTATATAATGAATTGAGGGTATATAACTAACCCGACTCATAACGCAAGCCATTTATATTACTACAGTTACTGATTTACTATTGTCCTCTTGACAAAAATTTCTTGTTCCGTCACTGTATATAATAAATGCATTCGACCGGTATAGTGTTGTTTGTCGGTTAAGGTGTAACATGAATTGTACTTGTGAACTTTAGACATGATTGGAACCATCTCCCTCCATGGAATTCAATGGCAGCTTTCGGTTGCTTTGAACACACTTTTTGTATATATAGATATAACATGAAAACAAACACATAGAAAGGGAAGACCACTTCCTTCCAAATAGATGATGATAACAATGTTTTTTTTCTATCAGTTTGATCATTGAAATACTTTTCAAAAGTAACTTAAAGATTCACATTTTTTATCACATAAGACCTTTAAATAATGTGGTTAAATATGAATAGATATAGTTTTTTAATAAAAGAAACTTTTATACAAGAACATGGCATTTGTATTCTTCTTCTTGTTCCTTCTCCATAATAATCTTGCTTTTTAGACCATCTTTTTTGTGTTGTATAAAGTTATAGTTTTTCCTGTAGTAAATTCATTTTCGTGCCCACAAGTTGGTCAAGACTAAATAAATGAAATATGAAATTTGGTTTTTAACTAAAAAGTACCAAGATAAATATCCATATATAATCAAGCAAAACATGTCATGGTATGGTAGGGACTAGTTTTGGAATTTGATTGTATAGCTTGTAATTGAAGGTTTCTTATTTTATACAAAGAAAAAAAAAGAAATGTTGTTTTACGAAGAACATGTAAGATCATTTCGTTCCGCAATTATCTACTCTAGTATGCGTCGTGGATGTCATCTGAAACACATTATCAACACAATTATCCTTTGTAAGCCCATACATCACCAAGGTAGCCAACTAGCCATGGTCGCACCGAAGGAGGGGTAAGGTTGACGACCGCCCATGGCCCACTCTCACTTAGGGCAAAAAACTTTTAAACCTTAATGTCTTTATACATTAATTTTAAGTTGTTTTATAGATATATTTAAAAAAAAAGGATATTTTCAGAGTCTATTGTTTTTATTTGTCTCACGTCTCGGGTTTTTAGAGATTCACATGAACGACCGTGAATGTAGTCTTATGTTTTCCAGGTTATCACACACTTTTCTATTTGTTTTTATAACCAAATTTATTATTTTTATTTATAAGATATGAAAAAACCCATTTGACTATTTAAATTTACAGTTTCTTCATATAGTGTATATATATATATATAATAAATTACAGTTTGTTAGACTGTTTAGATATTATAAGAAGTTTGTAAATTTGTAATCGTTACTATTTTCTTAGAAGTTTATAAGCTCTACAAATTCTTAGAGAAACATTGCAAGACTTACAAATTTTATTATAAAGAAAATAATAATAAAAGTTTTATGATAAAAATATTTACTTTTACAAATTGTTTACAACTTTACACATTTTTATAAATATATACAAAATGCATACACTCTTTACAAACATATAAATAACATCTTATGTTTTTTATGTAAATTAGGAAAAGAAAAAAAGAAGTAAATTAAAAGGGTGTGCCTCGTTATCACCTCTGCCATCACGAACACTCAAGCAAAAAATAGTCACAGACAACACCACACAACGGGAATGTCCATGGCTTTCTAGTCCTTGAGTGCCACACAACGTAAGGAACACCATCCTAATACCAACCGAATTAACAAATGTTTTGATTTATTTTTATTATTGTTAGATAGTCCGTATAAATGTTTTATTGTTAGTAGGACCTTTTGAATAAAGTTACACACTTTATGTGTGTAGTACATAAAAAGCCATGTCCTTTTAGCTGGGATCAAATTGAAGTGGTGGACATAGACAATGGAGTAGCCGTAGAAGAGTTGTCAGATGAAAGTGATGTGTTGGTATGATTGTTACCCCACCAAACACACATGGTGAAATGTTAAAAGAGTAATTAACTCAAGATACAGTAAACTATGTGTTAAAAACACGTACTATGTGAAATAAACGCCAGAACAACAACGATCTTGAACAACTTACAGATTCAATTGTGAATATGTGATTAGAAAGGGCTAAGAATACAACTCAAAACATTACAATCTCTCAAACAATGAGAGTCCAACCAACATGTGTTTCTCCGTTTATTTGTTTTTTTATACTTTCGATATTCTTACGTCTGAGGTCGTGGAGCTACTTAGTTGGGTTTTAAAGGCCATGTTTACTAATGTTATGACCCTAAATATTTATAAATGTAGATTTCAAAAGGTTTAACTTTCATATTTAAAAAGAGGCTAGCGGCACAACATGATACATGTTTGCCTAATATAAGTTGATATATATTGAAAATTAACAAAGAGTATCAAGAGAAAAATTTTACTAAAACCCCATACCAAAACCAACATGAAATGAGAATGAAAAAGATAAAAATGAAAGAAAAATCAATCAAAAAAATATCTTACTTGTGACAAATGTACTGTTTAGCCCTTGAACTTCTTTTATCCTTGAAATCCAGCCCCTCAGCTTTAACTTGTTTCTTATTCAAGCCCTAACACAAGTAAACACAAACTAAATAAATCAAGGTAGCAACTCAAATTGAAACTTTACTTTTAAGTTTTAACACTAGGCTTAAAAAATAGTGTGGGTCGTAGATCGGGTAGGGTATGGATTGTTCGAAAAGGGTATAATTTGATTAAGATTTAAACGTGTTATGACCAAAATGGGTTAGAGTTAAAATATGTTGTTTTATTAGAAATAAAAAAAAAAGTTCACATGTATTATTTAAATTTGAGCGACTAGTGAGACAGCGGGCTGATAAAAGACAGCGGTGGTGATGGTAATGATAATGATAATGGTTTTTGTATCAATAGTTACCGGTATGCGATGCAGAGAGTGGTTGTGGGAGGATGAAGAGGTAGGTCCCCGCAAAGACCAGTTGGACCCGCAAGACACACCTTGAAGAGGTACGTCTGCGCAAAGACCAACTTGATCCGCAGGACCCACCATGCTCAGAAAAGACCTTACACGCAGTAAGCCAGCTGTTCCCGCAGGAAAGCCTCCCTTGGTACAGTACCCTACCTGTTCCCGCAGCTGTGGGCACAAGCCAAGAAGGAAGGCTACCCGCACTAACAGTAAGGCTACACGCGTAAGGCACTAACTCATACTTCAGCAATGTCACCTGAAGGAATGAGCAGGGCGGGAATATAAGAGCCAGTCCTTACGCTTCTAGAAGATCTTTTGTACTATACCTACCAAGGTATGGACAAATAGACAAGATCTGACAAAAGCAGCCCATGAACCAATCACAGGGTGACAGCTCACCGACAATAGTACGAGGAGGAGCACGCTCCAGTACAAAATGTCACTATCAGCCGCTGCCTACCCACCAACTCCCATCGTGGCACGAACGTAGCCCGTGGTTGGTGGAAAAGGAATATTATATACAGCTGGCCGTACCTGCTTGGAAACCTACCTTCGGCTATAAATACTCCAACACCTTGGAACGGTATCATCATCTTATCTTCTCTCTAGCTATTTCTCTCTATATACACTTATATTCAGAGCAATCTAGTCTGATTTTCACGCCGGAGGGTGGTCACAAGGAGGAACACCCCCCTTCTCAGTGACGAGCTCACGGTGTCTGTTTTGCAGGTCGAGAAGAATAACCATCTTTGCTGGACCTAACCCTCGTGGGAGACATCTACTTAACCCCCAGATTATCCTTAATCCGCCGGGGTCATCTAGTGTTTCTTCATTGGCGCCATCCGTGGGACCAGCTAGAACTAATTCTTTCAGTTTTTTCAAACTTCTGGAAAGATGGTTAAGGTTACTCCGATGCCAAGGCCACCGAGTGACCAAGAAACTCCGGTAACCACAACCCCAGCTACTGGGGGGAACACCGGTGAATACACGATTTTTACGAACACTACCCCGGTTACACAAGCCAGGGCAAGTGCAGTAAACAATCCTTCCCTGAGATTCATTGATACCCAGGTGGAGAAGCAACAGACGAGACTTCCCCAACAAACACTTGAACAAGTTAAAGCTTGGGCAGAAGCACGTCAGAAAGAATTCCAAGCTGAGTTGGACGAACGTTTACGTTCACTCCAACAGGCCAATGACAAATTCGGAAGCACTCGACAACAGCTCAACATGAGCAACGATTGCGAGTATGTGGATGAAGATTGGGAAGAATCTGACAGTGACGCAAACCCTCATCATAAGGCGAAAGGGAAGCGTAAAGAAGACTTCCACTCGAAGAGAAACCTTCAAACCAAAGAACACGGGGGGAAACCCACGTGACTTCTCCAAAACTTTCAGACCAACTGTTGCGAATGCGGGAACGTCCAAATTTGCAAGGGACATTGCGGAAGCAATTGCTCCAAAGAGTGCCAAACAGATGTCCAACATAGGCACTTACGACGGCATATCCGACCCAGACGATCACTTGAACAGATTTATAGTGGGGGCAATCGTCAGCAATTGGACGGAACCCACGTGGTGTTACATGTTCCAAATGACGCTCGTCGGGGCAGCCAGAGCGTGGTTTGATCGTCTACCGGTCCACCACATCTACGATTGGGCAGACTTCCAGCACAAGTTCAGCCAGCATTTCAGTCAACAAAGAAAATATACTGAAGAGCAATGGACGATCCTCAACTGCATCCAAGAGGAAGACGAATCTTTGCTAGACTTCATTACTCGCTTCAACTCAAAGAAGCTAAGTCTGGGCGTTATTAGCGAAAATCTTGTTCGTGCCGCTTTCATCCAGGGCGCCGAGTACCCAGAGCTCATCCGCACGTTGACGGGTAAAGACGGCATGCCATCCACGTGGGATGCCATCATGACGGCAGCTAAACGCTTCGCCGAGACGGAGAAGCAACTGGGTAGAAATCTTCCCCAAAGCACAAACCTCTACACGCAGAGAACAAGAGAAAATAACGTCCGTACCGCCCGACAAAATAAGAAGAGGAAGCTTGGTATTTGGCAGTCAAGGATAAACTTTGACACCTCATCCAGCTCTCGCCCTCTCTTAGGCGGAAGGGACAACACGCACTTGTCAAACCGGAATCCCAGATGGACGCCACTCACCAAAAGCGTCACCGAGATATTTGCTACCGAGAAACTCCCATGACCAAAGGCTCCAATAATCCGACAGCGTCATAACGCTGATCAGAGCAAATCCTGTGACTTCCACGGGACCAAAGGCCACACCACGGAGGAATGCACATCTTTGAAGGATATCGTCGAAACATTCGTCAAAGATGGGAAACTCACGCACCTCGTGGCGTCAATCAAGAACGGAGGGAGGAATGACAATCGGTACAAGGGCAAATGGACGAAAGCCCGTAGACATCAGCATTCACATGGTTCATGGCAACGTCAAAGGAAGAAAACGACGAACAACAGAGCCAAGTGTGTGGAAGGAAGCTGAAGTGCGTTTCCAGCGTGTGCCAGGAGGGCCCAACAAAGAAGGCCCCATAGTCATCAAAAGCCAGCTGGGGCACTACATCACTGTCACACCCCGACCAAAGGTGGCGGAACATGCCGGGGTGCAACGATTGCTCATAAGCGCATGACACTATTTAAAGCGACAATATTTAACAAACTCATTTCATTTCACATCATCGAAAATGTCACATAACCAAATATTCATAACTCAAATACAACAAAATATAACAAAATATAGCAAATCAAATATTGTTCAGTTTTGCTAATATCCTAACGGTATTTGTGACGTTTTCTTCACCGAACTCCATAATCAACCTAGATGCAAACCTGTAACATTTCATAAGATAAAGTTTTATCAACACAAAGGTTGGTGAGCAATTCATAAGTTTGAACAATAGATATATAGTATGAAAAGCCACAAAACTAGTATACAAAACCATAAATAATAGCTATAAACTTGGATAAATAGTTATCGCTAACAAGTTAGCGACACCCAACTATAAGGGGTTGCCAAATAGTTTAGGATTTTATAGTTATCGTTAATTGCATTACGTTAACGACACCTTGCCATGAGGGGTTGCCAAATGGTCTAGGATTTATAGTTCCACCATCCAAAAGCGATAAACACATAGTCAAATAAGCATAGAACACCAAATCGAGCAATTATTCAAGTAAGGTATACAACAACGTTTGTGGTTTAAGACCCAAGTATAAAACATTTAGTTTAGATAAGTTGAAATGTCACCCCCAAAATAAAAGATAGAAAACGGGGTATGAAGTTACTCAAATTCAAGTAATAAACTTGAAAGATTGATTATTTGGAGATTTGCCGGAACGACGAGTTTAACGTATGAAGCCTAAATAAAAGAAAGTCTTTGATTTAGAAAGGTTGTCTTGAAGATCTTTAAATAAAATAATTGTTGCAAAAACTAATCAATTAAAGTTCAAGGTTTAAAATGTAACTATTTAAGAATTTATAATAATAACCCTTTTAAAAAATGTAAGTTTGCTCAAAACCGGGTTAAAGTATCTAACCTTAATATTTACTTAACCAATGTTAAGTAATAAGGTGGGGAAAATGCTAAAATGCAAGTTCCATTAGGCTAAAGATACTAAAACGGGTTTTTAACGAGTGTTCGGGTTGTCGGTTCGGGTCTTGACAAATGGTCAAACCCAAAGTCAACTTTCTAAAATATTAATTGTTATGAGATAACTCATTAAAACATACTAACACTTAACCAAGTATGTAGATCTATTGTTTAGAACTAACAACGCACGTTAAGCGAGTGTTCGGTTTTATCGGTCCAAGCTATTTTATGAGATCAAGTTGGATCCAACTATTCCAAGTACTTAAGAAAATAATTAAAATCAGTTTGTAAACTATTTTTTTAAAGAAATATACAAGTCTTGATAACTAAAACCACACTTGTGTGTCTTAAGCGAGTAAAAGTCGGTATAGTTCGGTCTCCATCTCACAAATAGTTCATAGATGGTTTCTACATGCCCAAATATCATAGAACTTGTATATTGGTTTATAAATGAAGAAAACTTAAATTTTACAACAAAAAAAGTTAACTACAAGTCTTTTAAGCAAAAGTTTCGGTTTAGTTCGGTTTCCATCTCCCAACGAGTTCATAGATGGATTCCATATGCTTAATATCAAAGAACTTGTAAAAATGATTTTTGAAACTCAAATCTAGCAATAAACATGTTTAAACAACTATTTTAACAAAACTAGTAAACAAAAGTTCGGTTTCCGGTTTGGACTAGTTTCGGTTAAACCGAGGTTAGTCTTATACAAACCCACACCATGGAACTTGTAAATAAGATGAACAAACTAAAGGGTTAGAAGTTAGTCATAAGTGATATGTATAATAAGTTATGTGTGTGTAAATATATATCAAGAACACGAAGTCCTCCATGAAGCCTTGCCTTATGACATTCGAAACTTAACCAACCAAAGTCGGTGAAGTAACAAATAAAGGAAACAAGGGGTGTGTATTATATATATGTTGTACCACTATATTCAAGAGTTAGTAATGTTAGATGAACAAGTTATAATGAAAGACTATAGTTAGTTTGACTTGAGAAGTCAAAACTTCAAGAATACATAAGAAATAACAACCTTGAATCTATGGAGTTTGAGAGAGTTTTTGGAGATGTAGCAAGAGTAAAATGAAGAAGATGGGTGTGTATATATAGGGAAGGAGTGAAGGGTTGGGTATAAAGATTCTTTTATGGTTTGCATAAAAATGGGTATGTTTAAATGGTCAAACAATGCATAATATAAAAAAAATATATTTTATATATTTTATATATTTTAAATGACAAGATCCAATATTTTATATATTTGAAATGTTCGGGTTACAAACGGGTCGGGTTTACATAACAAAAGTGACCCGAAATTGACGAATGTCACAATCACATCCCGCACTCTTGCTGATAACGGCGCTTCGTCAATGGTCATGTACAGGCAGTTCTTCGACAAGCTAGACGATGACGACAAAGAACGCCTAGAAACGGTTTACGCCTCGATGGAAGGGTTCGATGGCAGCACAAACACCCCCTTGGGTATCCTATCTTTCCCCTTCACTCTCACGGACGGGAAGTACTCCCGCACAGAAGACGTGGACTTCGTCGTAATGAGGAAGCCACACCACACATACGACATTCTCTTCAGGAAGATGGGATGGCAAGATTTAATGCCGTGGTGTCTTCGGTCCATGGCATGATGGGATGGCCAACAGCTGAGGGTGTCGCGATGATCACGGGTATTCCCCAGGTATGCATCGCATCTGTCTCATCTAAACCCAAACCAAAGATGGCTAAACCAACCATTACCGAGCCGGAAGAATGGGCATTTAATGGCAAGTACCCTGACCAGGCCGTTACCATTGGCCCAACGATCACTAATCCCACGCGCACCTTACTCAAACGCTTATTGCAAAAAAATGCTGACATCTTCGCGTGGACACCAGCTGACATGACTGGTGTACCCCGAAGTAAGGCGGAGCATAAGCTCAAGTGTGACCCGGCTTTTACGCCGGTCATACAAAAGCGTCGCGTAATGGATGCGGAACAGGCTAACGCGTGTAGAACCCAAGTCAAGGAACTCCTTGACGCAGGCATCGTACGCGTTAGTAAATATCAAACATGGGTTGCAAATCCCGTCATGGTATCGAAATCCAACAAACAATGGCGCATGTGTATAGATTTTAAAGACCTAAACAAAGCATGCCCCAAGGATTGTTACCCGCTACCCGAAATTGACCTTAAGGTAGATTCGTTAGCACTGTTTGCCTTAAATGCTTCCTTGATGCGTATAAGGGATACCATCAAATCCACATGGCCGTTGACGATCAGGACAAAACCGCATTTCGGATGCCCGATGGCACATTTTGTTACCAAATGATGCCATTCGGACTTAAGAATGCTGGGTCCACGTACCAACGCCTGATGGACAAAGAGTTCCATGCCCAAATCGGGAGGAACTTAGAAGTTTACATGGATGACTTGGTCATCAAAAGCCTTGAGCCAGAGGCGATGTTGACAGACATCGAAGAAACTTTCAACACGCTCAGAAAAATAAGCATGAAGCTCAACCCGAGCAAGTGTTCCTTTGGGATGGAAGAAGGGAAGTTCTTAGGAGTCATCGTTACCAAAGATGGCTTCAGAGTGAACCCTGAAAAGGTCGAAGCCATTATGAAAATGGAATCACCTACTACCATCAAACAGGCTCAGACACTGAATGGACGACTAGTCGCACTTAACCGCTTTTTGGCAAACCATGCGGATAGGTCGTTCCCATTCGTGTCAACATTGAGAAATTCCTTGAAGAAAACACACTTCCGCTGGACACCAGAAGCGGAAACAGCTAATATGTTCGTATTGTTTAAACCTATCAACTATCAACTCATTTGCCAAATAAAACTAAAATTTGCTAAAAAACTAAATACGAGTAATGCTTTGCTAGATGTAGATGAGACTATATTTTGTCATAATTGAATAGTTGTAAGTTGTGAGTTCTTGTGACACAAATATGAGTAATGCTTTGCCTAGTGAAATTGGGCTTTCTCTATGGTACATTGATACCTGATTGAAAAATGGGCTAACCAAATGGGCTTTGAAGCTAAATACGACTGAAAGTTACTTTCTTTCGGGTTTCAAACTTCAAGAAGGACTCAAAGTCACTTCACACTTTGTTGACAACATGGTATTTTTAATTTTTAAAAATGTATCCTTGAATAAAACGTTTGTCCATATTAGTGATGATCAGTTATGTCTTTGAAGATTGGTGCGTTTCACTATTTTTGAGATAGTTTCATCCTGTATGTGATTAAAATATGGAATTGGAGGTCAGGAGTTCAATCATTTTCGTTCAAAAGAAAAGTTTCATCTTATATGTTACTCATCAAAAGCGAAAATAATTTTACATAGATGGCTCTTATGCTATCTTCATAACTTTATATTATGATTTTGAATCCTTTTCTTCTTTGAATTACATATATAATTAGAGGTATACATGCCTACATGGGTCCGTTTTGGACACAAATCAAGCCAAAATGAAAAAAAAATGATTTTTGAGATTTTGAAAAACTGTTTTCAATATTTTGGAATTTGTTTTATTTGCTATAATCCAGGCAATGGCAGATCTAGAAGAACAATTGAGTGATAGCATGGGCTAAAAGGCTATTTGTTCAGGAGTAACCGATACATAAAACGAATAAAAAAGTTTGAACTAAATATACTTAGCCACTTCGGTGATACATAAAACAAATGTAAAGATCAAAGATTAGAGTTAATGCGTAAAAAATGAAGGAACATATTGTATCTTGGAAACAAGTTCGAGTGTTAGATGTGCCGATCACCCTTACAACTAATGCTATAGTACTAAGGGAATTTTATGAAGATGCTGTATTAAAACAAACCGTTTGATTCAAGTGCGGAGTGTATGATCTAACTTAATTATTAAGAAGATGTGAGTTTGACTGCATGAAGTCAACGGGCCGGAAAAATAACTCATATGAGTGAATACCCTATTCTTAGCCCTTAGAAGACATGTATTAATCTTGAAGTGTGATAAATCAAATTGATTAGTGTGTTGATTTACTTTTGAAATAAGTTTATGCCATTTGGCAACGTTGGCTTTAATATGGTAGTATGTATTGAAAGTGTATGTTGTAGTAACAAATTATGAGATTTAATTGAGTATGATATATTGAGTATATAGCATATACCATCAGTGGGATGTAATGAATAATATAATCCTGAAAGGATAACTTTTATGTGAGTAATAAAGGTTGAATTCTAAAATAGCCAAATCATGTGTAATGAAAGTTAAAGTAATGAATTGACATGTTGATTGGTCCTTAAAAGATAAAGAAACTATAAGGTTTATAGAAAACTAGTTTTGTTATAGTGGATTTAACTCAAGTGATGAATTATGAAAGATCCAAAGTAGTTGTGTAAACTATTTGTTGAAATGAATGTTGTATATGCAGTGTAGGCATGTGTTCAAGTAGAAATTTGTCGACACCCTTAATAACGACTGTATTTTAATTATAACTTGGTAATTTGATATAACTTCTACTCAAGGCCTTCAACCTATACACTCTACATATGTTTCACTATGTTGGTTCCGCACCTATAACATAACTTATTATATTTTCTAAACTATAGTTTTTACACACACTTTATTATTATTATTATTATTATTATTTTCAATAACATAAACCTTATTGGAAAATAACCCATTAAAAATAATACATCCGAAGTTCTACAGTGAAGACCCAAGTTCGATCCTCACATTTGGGAGGATGTTTTTGAGCTTGGTCTTGTGCAAGGTTGTTAGTTTGGATTCCGACCCCACTTAAGTTTTAGTCCACCGTGTGTTACGTCAAAAAGTTATTCTCTTGTAGAGTTGTGGTGACGCAACGACTGTCAAATGACAGTTGACAATATAGTTTTCCAGATGAACACCAAGCCACACTCCAAAGACAGCACGAGTCCGATTAAAACAACATAGTTTGACAAAAACTCTGTAAATTTGAAGAATACCCGTATTAAAAATACACACATGTAATTCGAACTGCGAAGTAATAAAATAATCGAAATGCAAATTTTCCCTTTTGAATACTCACATCTCATTGGCTAAAAGACCACAACACGGATCGAATCCACCCACCAACCACCTTTTTAAACCGTCCGATCAAACCCAATCCAACGCCTCATATCACCCACCAAAATATTCATATCCTAATCCCACCAAAACCTCCCGCTCATCCAAACCCTTCACCTTATAAATAAACCCCGTCAATCCATAAACCAAATCATTAACTCCTTCCAAACTTGTAACAAATGGCTCGTACCAAACAAAATCTACTGGCGGCAAGGCTCCACGTAAGCAACTCGCCACCAAAGCCGCCCGAAAGTCAGCTCCAGCCACAGGCGGAGTCAAGAAGCCCCACAGGTTCCATTAGAAAGTACCAAAAGAGCACTGAATTACTTATCAGGAAGCTGCCGTTTCAGAGACTCGTAAGAGAAATCGCTCAGGACTTCAAAACTGATCTCAGATTCCAGAGCTCTGCTGTTGCAAGAAGCTTCTGAGGCGTATTTGGTAGGTCTATTTGAGGATACGAATCTTTGTGCGATTCATGCTAAGAGGGTCACCATCATGCCTAAGGATATGCAATTGGCTCGTAGGATCCGTGGTGAGAGAGCTTAAGATGTGTGTTATGGGTGTTACATGGTTTTTAATGTGGTTTTTAATACATGTGAAAGCTTCATCTCCTTTCCTATTTCATCATCTCCTTTTTGACATTTTTCTACATTCAAATAATATAAGTTGCCAATCATTTCATCTTAATTAATAAGTTGCCCATGGATCGATCAAGTTCATGGGGAAGCCAATCAAGTTCCGCATCCGATCGATCACGGTTCACAAACATCGTGGTTTTATCGATCGAATCAATTAACCAAACCAAAACCAGGCAAAACCAAAACCAAAACCAATCATAAACCAATTTTGAGTTATAAACCTATTTGTGCACCCCTCTTCACTCTTCTCAAAAAGAACACACATTATACCCAATACACAAAATTAGTTCAAATTGATTATAAAATAAAAATACAACCACACACAATTCATTTCACCATATGCACCCAATTACCCAATTAACAATTTCAATTTGAAAATAAAAGGTCATAGATTAGCATTAATTCCCACAACAATAATTGAAATGTTATAAACATAGACCTCATTAAACAAAGAAACTGAAACCCTAACACAAATCTACCATAATTTCACAAGCCATGTAACACCCATAACACACATCTTAAGCTCTCTCACCACGGATCCTACGAGCCAATTGCATATCCTTAGGCATGATGGTGACCCTCTTAGCATGAATCGCACAAAGATTCGTATCCTCAAATAGACCTACCAAATACGCCTCAGAAGCTTCTTGCAACGCAGCAACAGCAGAGCTCTGGAATCTGTGAAAGCTTCATCTCATATCAAAGATATCCACTATTCATTAAATTATCAAGTTTCATCTCTCAACAAATATAAAGATATCAAAAAGTTTCATCTCTTAGTAAATATAAAGATTTCAAATTTCAGCCACAAAATTCGACTGATCATTTTCCATACTCTAGGTTCAATAGTTTCCAAACACATACATACTGTTATGTTATATTACTATGCCTTTTGAAATTATATATGTCCATTAGCCAAAATAATTCCTAGCTTTTACTCTGCCAATTATTAAAAGCTAGGAATTTTTTTGGCTAATGAACATATATTTCAAATGGCATAGCAATATAACATAACAGGATGTACGTGTTTGGAAACTATTGAACATGTACCATGTCCTGTGTATGGAAAATGAGCTGTCTAATTTTGTGATTGAAATTTGATATCTTTATATTTACTAACAAATTAAACTTTTGATATCTTTATATTTATTGAGAGATGAAGCTTGAAAATTTGATGAATAGTGAATACAATAAGAAGAAAAAATATGGTTTTTAATATATATGTAATTGTATAATGATACCAATAAATAGTTAACCCTTTACGTTCTACACCAATTTCAAAATCATTTTAAATTGTTTATAGTTTTATACCAATCAGTGTTTTATCATCTTATAAGTAATATAAGATCAAACTCAACAAACCTTTATATATACAAAGTAACACAAAAAGTCACTCAATTACTCATAACCAGTTATTCGGAACCGAAAAATTATGAAACCGAAACGAATCTTCACCCGCAGTATCTCTAACCGGTCTAACCTCTGGTCCTCCAACTGGCGGACCAGACCCAAACTGAACAACTTGATGCACATTTGCGATTTGTGCAGTTTGAGTCTCTTGAGGTAAATGCAACGCAACGGGTGCACTAGTTTGGGTCCTAAGGTTAGCATTGCCTAACATAGCCACATCTTGGTCCCACGCGAACACGTGGAGTGAGATCGGTACCTTAGCGTGCCTATGTAACGAGAGTTTTTGGCTAAGTGAAACGGTGTCGTAGCATCTTATGGATCCTTCTGGCGAGACCATCCAAGGGAGGACCTTTTGGTTTGATATTCTTGATATTATAAGTTGTTTCCATGCTTTTTTAGCCTCGATGTAGAGGCTGCTGAGACCCGAACGGGTTGAAGGCGAGTCTTCGTCTTGGTCCATAATGGAAGTTACATGAATGAATCCCTGTGAAATAGTTTATGAATGTTTAGGTGAAGTCAAATCTATAGGCATTGTTTTGGACTACTTTTGGTTGTGTGTAATTTAGGGCGACAATTTCTAACATAACACGTAACAATACATGAAAACGATCTGGTTTTAAATAGTTTTACAAAGGGGTCAACTTAAACACGACCCTTTTTAATAAACTCGATGATCCGTTGATCTGTTTAAGGCTTTTTGAAATAAGTTATTTATATTTTAAATTTTAATTTTTGATTTTCCTCAATCTCGAGCTAAATATATAAACCAACTTTTTTAACTAGTAGTTGGTAGAGGTGCACAAATCGGATTTTTCGAATACCCGGTTCCGGGTATGGAACCGGGTTCGGGTATGACCAGGTATTGGAAAATCGGGCATTGTAATAATCGGGTCGGGTTCGGGCCCGGTGTTGTCTCTAAAAACCATACCCTATGCATTGGGTTCGGGTCGGGTATAGAACTTGGTATTCTAAAACCGGGTATATGAGTACCCTATTTTCGGGTATTAAAAAAACCATATTTTCGGGTTGTTTTTGGTGTTTTTCAGGTATTTTTTGGTTATAGATTGATTTTTTTAGAAATGTTGCACTTTTTAGGGGTCTTTTTCAGGTATAGATCGTATATTTGAAATACCCGGTTTCGGGTATTGAAAAAACCTGGTTCCGGGTATGGAAGTATGGAACCGATTCGGGTTTTCGGGTATTACCGGGTACAAATCGGTCCTGTTCAGGTTCGATTTTTAGTACCGAAATGCATACCCATCCGTACCTACGGGTAGGTACAAGTTCAGGTATTAAAAACCCGGGTATAAATCAAACCGGTTCCGGGTTTTTATTTCAGGTCTGGTTCTTGATTCGGGTTTTTTTTACACCTCTAGTAGTTGGAGATAAAGAATATTCATTTGAAGTTGGATTAATTGATTGTTTAAATTGTTAATAAGTCCATTGGTATTATTTATATTTGCAAATAAACATCAAATGGGTCGGTTCAAAACACTGCACAACACGACACGAATTTAAGTGTGTCCCGGTTAAAACTGACGTTTAGACACAATAGACACCTCTAATATTTAGTATTAAGCGGTTCATGGGACTAACCTCTTCGGTTCGACCTATAGCAAACCCGAGCTTCTCATCTCCTTCTTTGATCTTAATCTCAACCGGGACCTCTCCACCAATAGGCGCATACCAAAGCCTAACGGCTCGAACAACACCAATATCAACCCCATGGTAATCTTCAAAACCATATAAACTCACATTCGCAAGATTCATCAAGTCTGACAGAGACCCCGCATTCACACTAGAAGACGCCATCTCTCCCGAAATCTATCATCAAAATGTCACACAATAAATAGTTAAATACCCTGCTAACCAATAAGACCAGTTTAATAATAATAACTTTAGTTTGTTACCTTGGTAAGTAGGGATTCGGTTTGGATGTTCATGAAAAGGATGGGGACTCCAGAAGCCTGAGAGGCGGTATGCCAGGCGTTGGCTCGGGCAAGTGTGTCCTCCATGTCATTGTACCTATACGCCGTTGTTTCGGAGGCTTTTGGAAGAAAGAGGATGGAAAGAAAGCAACTTGAATTGGGAATAGAAAGTAGTTCTTGCATTCTTTTGTGCCATGGGTATGCAACATATCCATCATGGAGTTTGGCTGCTGCTAATGCACTCACCATTCTTGAGTTCCTAGAAGCTGCATTATTGTTAAACTTTTGAGTTTGAAATTAATGACAATAGTTTGTATGAGAATAAGTTGATTTGGTTTGTGACTGTTTGACAAACAAGTTATGAAAAAACAAAAGTAGTAAGAATTAAGAAATGAAACAAGTCAAGAAGTGGTATAAAAAGAAATTAAATGTCCTAACTTGTTTTTTTTAATTAATTTAGTTTGTAAATTTTTTAATCTTATATGTAACTAGGCAATTGCTAAGGAAATCTAATGCAATTTTCATGAATTTCTACATAAGTGATAAGTCATCGGGTCAACGTTAATTGTTAGAACTAATAAAATGTTGAGAACTACAAGAAACCGTATACTATATTTGTGTTAATTTCAGAACTAATAAAATGTTGAGAACTACAAGCCACATAATATATTTGTGCACGCCGCACGGTGCATAAAGGTAATTCCAACTTATATATCACATTCAAAGTATTACGTACAATTGTATTACTCGATTTTTATAGTTTCAAACAAATTTTCGGTTCCGAAATACGTCCTTTTAACTCATTTTAATGTGTTGAAAACTCGAAGAAACCAAAATTCAGAGCTATTAGAATTGGACTTATTGAAAGTGTCAAAATGGACCCAAACTACATCAGGTTTTCATTCAAAACTTTCAAACCCAATTAACTAAATTAAATTAAAACCCGAGCCAATGAACACATTTAGTCGTTAGGGTATTTGGAATTCCTTATTTTACCTCCTTATAAGTTTTCAATAAGTTAACAAGTTACAAAGGAATAACTTATTAACTTTTCCTTCTCACTCCAAAAACAAACCCAAACATTTTATAACTTTTCAAAAAGTTAATAAGTTGGTGAAAATAAGCAATCCCAAACACCCCCGTATTCAACATATAAAATAATTATAAAAAAATAGCTACAAAGATTATGAGCTAATTAATTTAAAATCCAAAACATTTATCACACATTTACCCATTTATTCATCCAAATAAATACTTTAGATTAAAAAAAGCAATCAAACTATTTTTCATCATAGAAGAAGATATGAATAGTCAACGACATAAAATAGTCAACTCATGGACAACCTTTGAACCTATGTACATCTAACTAACCTTGGATCCTCAAACAATCATCTTCTGTCCGATCAACAAACCCAACGGTATAATTCGGGTCATCAATCGACCTCAACATATACTGTTTCTTCCCTTCTCTATTCGGCACGATACACGCCATCAACTCAACAACCTCATCCGACCCACGCCTAACTCGAACTTGTATAGACGTGTCCTTCGACTTAAACGAGCTATGTAAAATCTTCTGGACACCACTTTTCCCGTTCTTAAACGGTGTAGTCATGCTCATGTTACCTATTTTAATCTCCTCGACTATGTCACCCGTTTGTAACATGTCACGTGTCCATTCCTCGGCTTTAGAACTTCCTTTTAAACATTCGATAGATAAAACCAGGGCGTTTGTGAACCGTGATCGATCGGATGCGGAACTTGATTGGCTTCCCCATGAACTTGATCGATCCATGGGCATGTTTTGTTGAAATTAATGTGGAAAATGAAATGATTGGCAACTTATATTATTTGAATGTGGAAAAATGTCAAAAAGGAGATGATGATTGATGAGATAGGAAATGAGATGAAGGTTTCACATGTAGAATCATTTGTACAATTTGATAGGAGAATATTCAATAAGTCAATAAGTCAATATTCAATGAGATGAAGGTTTCACATGTTAAAATTAAATATCTATATTGTTCACCCAACTTTTAATATCTAACTAACAGTTGTAAACTATGGTTTGTGGGTCTAGTTGGGAGATATTTAAGTGATATTTGTTTAGTTATTATATTCATATGGTTATATTAGAGCATTGACAATTAATTCATATACTATATTTTGTAAATAGGAATATAAAAAGTGATTTAGAGTATTGTGAGTGGAGGAGAGAAAAAATGTAATGATTTTTTTGTATATTTGAAAATTTTTTGTAGCATTCTATAATTTTTTAATATATTTTGAAAATAACTGTGAGAGAACAAGAAAGAAAACATAATAAGAAATGTTATTATATTCATATGGTTATGTTCAGATAGTGGAAGGAATAAAAATGCTCTAAAATCCGGGTTTGAGAGTAAATGAAAATTTAAGACTAATTAATTCATATTTGGGATTGAGTTTGAAAAATACTTATTGCCTTATTAGTGTTTTCAAAAAGTCAATAAGTTAAAATGTCTTTGACAATCACAAAAATCTTTTTTATTTTAGCATTTTGAAATGGGTTAACAAGCAGTTTTTAAAAGTCCCAAATCATGGCTTTTCAAAATAGTTTTTTTTGAAAAGTCAATAAGCTAATAAACATTTTTCAAACTTAATCCTAAACACGCTTTTAGAATACTCATAGAATAGGAGATCAAGTAAATTATTGTAAAGTCAACTTTTAGTCGTGAAAATAAGTGATACTATAATAATGTAAGAGGGTTGTTAAGTCTATAGACACGAGTCACTTCAGTCCATTAAACATTTGTTAGAATTTTAATTGCCGATAGAGATGCATTTGAGGAAAATACCATATTTAAATAGTCACTTGTTAGAAGCTTACACTTTATATCAAAATAGATTGATAGAAACACCTAATTAAATGCTTAATTCGAGTATTCTCTTAGTATCCTCTTCTTCGGTAAAACTAACAACTTAATATAATGAGATATTGTTTGGCCTCTAACTACATGTTATCTTATACCATCCGTAGTGGGACTTTTTCCCCTAGCGTTTTGGCCCAAAACGTCGGGAAATAAAATAATGATTGTATGAGAGTTGTGGACATTTTTCCTTTACACTTTTTTTTATAAAACTTTGAAATTTTAACTAGGAATCACATGATGTAAAATATCCGGGGTTGTCTAGTTTTGATTACGCATGACCTTATGGTAAAAGTATAGATGATGACAAGAAGACAATAGGTAATGTAGTTATTACTTAATATCTGATTTTCGCCCTCACGGTTCAGGATTTGCTTACCATTAATGAACACACCAATTTGGGACTTAAGAAAAATAAGGTGCTTTGCGGTGTAATTATTACCCGGAATGAGGTAATTTTTCAAAACAAGACGGCTAGCATCTCCAATACGATGGAGGACATCAAATATACGGTTTTCTTTGGATTAAAAATCGGTCATCATTTAGAAATTTGCTTTGAAAAGATTGTTGTAAATTTGAGTTGTAACCTTGCTTTGTTTGTTTTCTAGCTTCTCGCTAGTTTGTGGTTTATGTAATGTAGAGTTGATCCACCAAATGATTGTATATCATATAGAATCACACAGTAAATATATGATTGTCATATAAGTATCATAAAGTCATATAATAATTCTTTACTGCTTTTATTTTTAAACATCACCCCAAAAACTAAAATTTATTTTGAAACTTCAAATTAAGACTTAGCAACAAGTCATGCAAAATTTATTGTTTGTAAACTTGAATTCGTTTAGAGTGACTTTGAAGTTTGACTACTAAAGACGCCATTGATATTGAATTTGAAACTTTGAAGACAATGTTCTCGAAATATTATTAATACAATTAATAAATACTATTAAAAGAATATTCAAAAGAAAGTATAGGAGCCTTGGTTCAATTAATATGACGTAAGATGAACGAGCAGCCTACATGCGGGTCCGTGTGCATACCGTGGCTACAATTTGAATACATAAATAAATGTATAAGTAAATAAATAACTAAAGTTTAGTTAAGTTTCTAAAGGGTCCTACTATGAACACCCAGACACAACATATATGTCCAGGTGAGTGTTATACGGAGGGCTATACGAGTATACTGGGTTTTATACGTTCCGTATAGGGCTATACGGGTATACAGGACATTATACGTCCTGTATAGCCCTATAGAGGGCGTATAGGAGGAGTGTCCCTAGAAAATTCATTTCCAAAATAGTAAGGTTGCGTCACTTGTGGCCTAGTAGTGAGAAGATTTGAGTTCTCTAGTGGAGACTCAAATTCGATCACCACTTGTGTCATTTTGAGTGCATATTGACAATGAAATATTTGAGTTAGACCTTGTTTAAGGTTGTCATTTTGGATTCCGAGTCCACCTGGGTTTTCGTCCCACCGTAGTTACGCTAAAGAATCCTGCTCTTGTGGCAGCACAATGACTATCAAGTGGCAGCCGGCGGTATGATTTCCCGATGAAACGCGCAAGCCAAACTATGAAACCAGGTTGATCCGGTTAAGAAAACATAGTCTAACCTTAGTAGGACAATGAGACTCTCCAAATTTAAAGAGCATAATAATCTAAATACAAGAAAATCACCTTTTATAAAAAAAGGTTAACTTTCCAAAATTGTAGTTTATGACAACTTTTATTAGTTACTCTAATCTTTTATCTTTATAGATATTATTATCATTATTATTTTAAGTTAGATGAAACGAATGAAAGCATAAGGATCCTAGTTGATTATTATTTAAAAATAAAGTGTGAGGTAATAATAAAAAAAACACTATATTAAACCAAGTTTATAATTGGCTAGCTTAAGTTATGTTGAAAGAAAATAATCATGATTTATTTTATATATGTTTCACTCAACTCATTTTGTTTAATATTTTATAAATTTCAATATTTATAAAAAAAGTTTATGATATTGGAAATTATTGAAAACAACAAATAAAATTTGGGTTATAACATCACATAATTAGGTACCGACAACATAACATTTCTGTAGCATTTCTCATTGTCGGCTAACAATAGTTATTGTATTGTCTAAACAAGACCTCTGGCTTTACATTTAACATGACAACTTATTGTATTGAAAATCTAAAACATGATAAATGAGTTTTGTTTGAGCTTGGATTTTCTTTCCTCGCTATTTTAAGTCCGTATGTCAGTATGTGTCGTATAATATATGTCTTTAATGAATCCACACACGTGGAAGTGAGCTCAACCTGGTTATTCTTTTCTATAAAGCGAACGGTGTTCAAAGACTTACAAAAAAGATAAACCGACTTGATCGTCGGTGGGTTGTCCCAAGGCTTCGACCTTGGCATCTTCTAACAAGCTTCTTAATTATGGTGTTTTACAACCTTTAATACAAGACACAAAAACACAGAGTATGATTGATTAATTAATCTCCTCAACCTTGTAGCAACAAATTATTCACCAATTTTTAGTTGTTTGACAGTAAAATTTTATCCAATTTTTACTATTTCCCTTCAAATTTGTTTTTCATAATTAGAATTTATAAAACTATAAATATGGTTAAAAAAATATAATAGATATACCAATATGCATAACTACATTAAAAAAACATAATAATAATAATAATAATAATAATAATAACAATAATGCTAAAAGATCATTTTAAAGTTCCAAACATAGACCGTTAAACTGTAAACCACGAATGTAAATCATATAAATCTCAAACCAACTAAACTAGTCGACTTAATTCAGTTTATACAATTTAGATAGCCTTATCGATTAGTATCACTTCTAAATAAATTAACTATTTATTTGATGATTGAAAAAAGTGGAAAAAAAAAACAAAATTTAAACGACCAACAAAAAGAAAATTCATTAACCTAACCAAACGAAGCCAGCAAGAAACTCGCCACCGTATTACACTAAAAATCATACTAATAATAGTAATTTAATGACTTATAAAAGTGAAAATTATTTATTTAATAATTGAAAAAAGTGATATTTGTGAAACATCCCTTTATCATAATATCAAATTATGAAACATCAATTCATTACAAGTAGCTGGCTACCATTTATCATATTCCAGGTCAACTTTTCACATATGAAACAAAATCATAGTAACTTTGACCAAAACTCCATGTAATTATTTCTTCACATTTTAACCTTAAAAAACACAAAATACCAAAAAAAAAAAAAAAAAACTATTCAAGCCCACCTCCTATGTTCTTTGGGCACTCTAGATTTTGTTGACTTTGAACTTGTCACATTTCTACTCTTATAACCACCAGAAACAGACTTTGACTCCTTTGACTTTGACTCTTTTGACTTTGACAAGTTGACCGAATCCGCTTGTTGATTTAAAGACTTCTCTTTCAAGGGAATCGCGGGTCGTAATGGTTGTTCACTTGATTTGACCGTAAGCTTAGAGGTAGCCGAATGTGTCGGTTTTTGAGTTTTCAAAACAGCAACATTATTATCTTCCTTGTTTATGTGATGTGTCATGGGAGTCCGATGTTTAGTTTTGACAGAGGAATCTGAATCATCAGACGGGCCGGTCGTGCTGTCCATGTCATAGATTATATTGTCTGACATGACAGGAAGGTTTTTTGAACTGGAAGTTGACTTTGAGGAAGATGGTCTTCTCAGTCTTGTGAGACGCATCACCTAATATATGCAATCAAAAGTGTATATGGTTTGGTAAGAGATCATAAGTTACATCATTTGGTTAAAAGTTTAATAAAGTAAGTTGCATATATTTGTAGCAACTAGCAAAGTGAAACTGCCTTATGTTAACCTTTTAAAGTAAAATGACAAAGATGCCCCTCACATGAGAGGCAAACGATTAGGGGCGCAAACGAGCCAAGTCACTCGCGAGCTACTCGAGATCAGCTTGTGAATAAGCTTGACTGAGCCGAGCTTAAACAAGCTCGAGCCTTAAAATAAGCTCTTTATATAATTGAGCATGAGTCCAAGCTTCACTCAACGATCTCAAGCCGGCTTGCGAGCCTATTAATCATATAATTTTATTTAATATATCTAGGGGATGGATAATTTGAAAACTCCTTGAGTTTTAAGAATTCGATGTAACAATTTTTTGTTTTTGAATTTTTTTTCCGATGCATCATATGTATGTTAAATTTATTAGAATTATTTTTTGGTACTTTTTTTTACACAAACCGAAAAGTGAAACCGATGTAACAAACATGTAATGTAACAATTTGTTACATCGGTTTCACTTTTCGATTTGTATAATAAAAATACTATAAAATGTTAAATAACACTAACCTTGTCTTCAAGAACCATCATGTCTTTCCTAAGCTTTGTGATCAACATGTTTTTCCTACGAATAACGTCTTCCAGTTCCGCAACTCTCTGTTTAAAAAAAATATTATTAACAAAATATAAAACTTTGAAATCCATATGATAAATGGGATTGAATTGTACCCTTGAGTTATGAGATTCTGTTGAGTTAAGAAAATCAGATAATTCTTGGATTGTAGCAGTCTTTTCTTCACATTCTTTTTGCAATTTAACAAAATCATGTTCAACAGGAATATTCCACTATAAAAGATACACGATAATATTAGATTCGGTATGTATGTAGGGGAGAGCTCATGAGAAAACCACAAAGTTACGAGAAAACCGAGAAAACTATTATCAACTAATCTTTTTTTTTCTCATTACTTTTAATTATAAGGTTATAAATGTAAAAAAAAAGATAAATAAAGAATAAAATTAAATAAACAGCTCACAGAGTTACATATATGTAACTTCATGAGATATATAACTTTTTTCTTTATTTATCTTTTTTTACTTTTCTAATTATAATAAATCGAAATTAAAAAAATAATTTAAAAGTTTATTGGTTGGAAGTAGTTTTCTCGAATTTCTCGTATATTTTTAGTTTTCACTTGATCTGTTCACTATGTATGTAACTGTAATTATCATATCAGTTTATTACTTTATTCATACCTGAACATCTGTTGAAGAGCTAACACTCGGAGCCCAATCCGACAAATCAGACATACGTCGTTCTTCTTGATCGTCGTTAGCCATTTTAGACTGAATCTTATTATAATCATCATTATCATTATAAACAGATTTGCTAGTTATATCCACCTGGATGATTATATGAATGAACAAGTAACAACTAATAAGTATATTATCAACAACTTTGTTAATAAATAAAACAAGTTCATTTCTAAGTTCTTTTCTTACTTCTTTGTAATCTGATTGTGGTTGATGATAATTGCAATGCGGGCACTTGCAACCCGAAGACTCGTAATTATAGGATGTGATATCTGGTTTATCTTTGAAATAGTTAACCTGCTCGCATAGCTTGTCAAGCTTTTCCTGCATACCTAAAAGCACCTGATCCTGCAGATAGTTTGTGACAAAAGATGAAATTTTAGGGGTTTAACCTGTACAGATAAACTATTAGCCAAATCATAATATGATTAAATTAGGGGTGTGCAAGAAAACGAAAAAAGCGATCAAAACCAGAAACCTGATCCAGTAACAAAAATAGGAAACACAAGCCGACGGTTTTGTTTTATACATTTATTTTATTTTGTAAAAAAACGAACTTACAGAGTTACGGTTCGGTTTTGATTTTGTGTGTAATAAAAACCGAAAAAACATAACTGAATTTATATATTTTCATTTTTTATTTTAAGTAATTTATATGAGTTTGATAAATATGTAACTCAAATACTTCGGATCAGTTATTAATTAATTAACAACATGATTTAGGCCCAAATTCGAGTTCAAATGCAAAACTGTGAAAACCGAAACCGAACCAAACTGAAACCAGAACCGAAAACAAACAGTTTTAGAAAACCAATGTTTCACTCTTTGGTTTGGTTTTAGCCCAAAACTGAACCGAACTCAACCTAGAACACCGACAAACCAAAACTGAAAAAGAAAACATTTTTAGCCGAACTGTTATCGAGAATTCAAAACCAAATAAGATAACAGTTTTAAAAAAAATCATGTTTGAAGTTAGCCATCACCGACACAAACCAAATCAACCTCAAACCGAGAAAACCGAAACCCAACCAAACCAAGCGGTAATCGAGAATACAAAAACCGAAGTTTCAGCTCAAAACCAACCCAACCCGAACCAAACTCAAGCAAAAAACTGAAACCAAATAAAAATTCAAAACCGAAGTTTCGGTTTTTGGTTCAATTTTTGCCCAAAACCAGCCCAAACTGATCTGTTATCAAAAGTTCAAAAACCAAGTTTCGACTTTTGGTTCAGTTTTAGCTCAGAACCAACCCAACCCAAACCGAACCAAACACAAGCAAAACAAAAACCATACATTTTTCAAAAATCCAAAACCAAAGTTTCGATTTTTTGGTTCAACTTTATCCCAAATCCAACCCAACCCGTACCGAACGATTTTAAATACTGTATACCCGAAGTGGTTCTGTTTAAACCTAAAACCGAACCAAACCGAATTATGCACACCCCTAATTTAAATCAAGTAAATGAATTCTTAACCCTACTTTCAGAACTATAAATACTCCAATAATTAAATCATTCAAAACAAAACCCCAATTTCAATTACCCTCCGAGAATTAACTAAACAGAAATGTAACTGAATTAACTAACTAACTTACCCGAATCTCAACCGACTTCTTCAACTTCAAAACCAACTTATTCCTCATCGCATTCGCATTCGCAACCGCAATAACCGCCACAACCAACACCCGTTGCATCGGGTTAAACATCTCCCACGCCACCGCTTCTTCGGGGCTCAAACCACCTCCGATCGCCTTCGCAGATGTCGCTTCTTCGGCCCCGATGATTCTCCCCTGTAACGACACCCACGCGAGCTGTTTCACGGGTCGGGTCGGCGGGGTGAAGTGGGTTGAGAGGCGTCTGGGAGATGGGTTTGGGAATTGGGTGATTGAGATCCATGGTGGAGGTGTGAATGGTGGTGGGAAGTGGAATTGGTCGTCGGAGGTCATTTTTTACGGCGGTGATACGGTGGTGGAATTGGGTGGATTTAAAATGGTAGGGTTTAGGAGGGAAGGTGAGGTGGGTATTTATTTAAAAATTATTATTATTATTATTTGGAGATTGTGATTGTGTTATTATTTATTATTGGTAGCCGTTGAGATACTCGAGGTTTGAAATTTAAAGCTTGTTTTTATTATTATTATTATTGTTATTATTCTTATTTTTTATTTTTTTTTCCAATTATAAACTTTGGTGTGTTTCTTTAGAGCAAAGACAATATTTATGTGGTAACCTTTGCTATGAAATGAAACGAAACGGTGATCAAAACGACGAAATAATGTTTCAAGTAAGGTGTTTGAATTCCTAATTAACAATAATTAATCTATTTGAATTATCATTTGGAAATAACTATTACATTAGTTGACTCGTATCTTTCTTCTGATTAAAAGTCCTTAAACATCGATTTGAGATTCAGAAAAATACTTAACGACATTAAGTGTTTTTATCGGTCAATACATAGAAGATATAATTATTTAATTCCAATTTGCTAAAAAAATATTTAAAAAAAAATGTTTGTACGAGTCATATTGGGGTTATATGAGACACTGAAACAAAACCTGACACTATCCAGTGCAAGCGCAAACTGACATAATTCTGGATCTGTATGACTCATATAGCTTCTATACAAGTCGTATAGTTTTACCTAGTGTCCAAACAACCAATTTGGTGTGGTATAACTTTTTTTCTTTGCCAACTATAAACTTTGGTTTCCCCATTCCTAGTTATTAGTATCTATGTAATTAAACTAAAAATCACTACATTTTCTCTTTTATGTTCAATTAAATAATTTTTTATACATTTATTTATCGTTATCCTTTTTCTCTACTCCATTCATAATCTTTTAGAAAACATATTGAAAATTATATGGTATGAATAGTAACTCTAAATTTAACGTTTTTATATAACTTTTCTTTATTCTCTACTCACAAATACTCATAATCATACCATATAATTCACAACACTCGGTCACATATTTATAGAGAACGAGCTCAATATGCTTTTACATCGGTCTCTCGCTCTCTTGTAGGGGTGTGGGGTAAGCTAAGTTGTTAGTATGCTACTTGAGTTTGGTTTGGTAAAGACTTAAATTAAGTATAGCTTAAAACCATTGACGGCCCAAAAATTTAGACGACCTAAGGCGGAGAAAAATTAGGAGACCTTTTGTATTGTCTTTGCTTGATTAATTTGCTTGATTAACAGTTTTATAATTATTCAATTATATGATCGATTAAACTTAGAATTAAAAGTTCTTGATTTATGCTAAATTTATTATGTGTGTTGTTTCTTGTTAATTTTATTCTGGTATCATGAGTTTTAAATTTGGACACATGTAATTGATGTCCCTAACTAGGGATGTTGTTTTACTTGTATTTTTTATCCATATGTTTCATGTCTTTTGTCGTGAAATTTGAGGATTTGTTGGTTTAATTAGGACTTTGTATATTTGTTGACAATATAGCCTATAGAGAGGATATAACTATATATGAGTTTGGTTTAGCATTGTACAACTTTACTTCAGCCTAAACTCATGGATGCTAATGTAATGTTTCATATTCATGTAATTGCTATTTGTTATGGATTTTTTCATTTAGTCGATGTTTTTTATTCACTTTGATTGTTTTTAGCACATTGCATCTCGATTGTTTTGAAAGTTAAATTTAGTATCTATGAAAACAGTTAAAAGACGTAATGAATTGGGGTATTTTATTGGGTATGATTTTAATTCAAAACCAATTTATTCACGGGCAATTTGGTAAATAAGAATCACAATTTGTAGGTCTAGGACGAATTTGGATTAAGAGTTATTCATTTGCTATTCAAGAAAAATTTTGAAGTCAAAGTTACATCATACAAAAGTCAAATTGATTGTTTTATTTAAAATAACTTTTTTATTCAAAATAACTGAGATAAAAAAAATTACATGACCAAAAGTGCATTAGTCAATCGACCCAACCAAAGCTTACCTCGTGGTTTCTATTATCAAAGCACAGATAACACTTTATATTTTGTGATCATAATGTCGAGAGAATGGTACGAGGACTTAAGGCGGTAATGGAGTGGAAAGGCTTGACGAATCGTCGAGTGCTTTGTTCGGGCATTCAAAGTAACAACGGCAAACAAATAGATTCTTGCATATGCTATCAGAGTGCCATCTATATATCTCGAGGCATACACGAGCGCATTCAAACTTGTCACAAAAGAGTATAAAGTGAGTGTCGGTACAAATTCTTTGTGTTGTTAGTAACGTCGTACCTACAAATTTAGAAATATATATATCATTTTTCATTTTAATTTTTTTTTTTTTTTTTTTTTTTGTTAAATTGATCAGAGCTAATTACTTATACTTGATACAAAGGAAGCAAAAAGTTGCATGTGGTCATAAGCCACAAAAAACAGATGACTAAAATCAAAGACCTTGTCATGTTGAACATTGTTATTATGTTTATGTTGAACGTGTAAAATGAACATACTTTTATAGGAGTTAAAATTTTTGTAGCAAAATCAATAGGCATTAAATGTTTATGAATCTTTAATTAAAACTAGCAATTCATAAACATCCCAAAATCCAATTTTTATTATTATTTTTATCATACAATTATTATATTATATTATATTATACCATATATAATAGATGAACGATTTGCTACCATCTGATAGATTATTTTTGTGAGACGCGTAGCTATTTTTTTATGCTTCTTAGTGTTACTTTCGCGAGATTCTTTAGCTAACGATCTCAACTCCATCGTCACTTTGGTATTTATGATTAGGTTTTATGTTTATAAATATATATGATTTATAAAAGTGGTATAAGTTTTTATAAATATAAGATGCTTGAGAAAGGTGGTTATTTATTTACTTTTATACATAACACAATATTTTATAAAAGAGGTATAATTTTTATGACAATTTGATCAAGTAATATTTTTTATGATGCCTCTTGAATGTTAGAAGAGATATATGCTCGGGTTTGACTTGAACTATTTTTCCAAATGTGACAAGTATGTCAATGGTCGAACTCGAACCATGCATCGGTCAGCTCCCTTTTGTTATCCTTGCTTGATTCTATATATGTATCACAAATAAAATGTATCATGCTGACGTGGATGAGAGAGTTGAAGCTACGAAGAAACTAGGAAGAAATTCTTAAAGATGAACGTCAATCTATGTGAGACGACAAGAGGAGAAAAAGAGGTGCGCCAATGTGTGTTCGTACGAAATGTTCTACGAACTTTCGACTCACTTCATCCGTAACTATCCTATTGAAGATGCTATAATTAAGTAAGTGAATAATATTAACTGTTTGCATTTGTGCTTTAACATATTATCTTTTGTGATTCTTTGAAACTTATGTATTATAATTTTACAATAGGGTCGAACATGTTGGATTCAGATTATTGGGCTAATTCAAACCCGGCCCAACTTTTTATATTGTTCTTTACTAGTACACTTCAAAACGATTTTATAATCAAAAATCAAAAAATATTAATATATGATGACATAGATCCAATATATAATTTGAGTGTAGAAAGGCCACCCTAATAAAGTACCCCAGTGCGTATGTTACATCATATGAGTTGTAACGTTAATTTATATTTACACGTCAGAGTCTTTCCATTCATACCGGTTGTAATAGTTATGTGGGTAATGAGTTATATGACCGTCACAGTTAAAAACATCATACTGGTCGTATAACCTGCTTCTCATATGAGTCGTATCATTATTTTTTCCATATTGTACGACCCGTGTAACCATTTTTTTATTATGTTGTAAGGCGTGCATGGGCCATACGACCAATGTAAAATGTCAGGGGCATTTGAATAATGCGACATCGGTGTTTATTTAGTTGTTCACATAATTTGAACATGAAATTAGTTATGAAAGGAAATGTAATATAAAGACACCAAGATGTGTAAATAATGTGTTTAAGCCCAATGATAGATAATGTATGAATTTAAAGGGTGTATGAGTTAACCAGTCTTAAAAAGTTTGACTATATCACACAATCAATTATCAAATAAATGTAAGAATAAATCATTTATGTATTTTGTTTTAAAAAAAAACTTACAATATTTGTTTAAAAAATCTTACACTTTGGAAAAAGGTCATTACCCACTTTATTTGCTTAGAATTGCATATTCTTGATTAAGCATTATTAAGTTTATCTTTAAGAAAAAGATGTTTATACCACACTCAAGACTAAATAAAATAAAATAAAAAAATGCCACGTTTACAACCTACTTAATAACATAATCCCTTGCTTATAGTGGAAAAATCAAAGCCTGATAACTAATAAGATATGAATGAATTGTTTAGTAAAGATAGATGTATCTTAACTACCACTATTAAGACATATCACATGTGTCCAAAAAAGTACCACTTCATGACAAGACAATGTCATAGTTGAGAAGTGGTCCAAATATTCCACATCTTAACGCATACGTGTGAGCGCACACACAATATATATGAGCTCGGATAAAATATCTTGTTTGTCTATCTACATTGTAGGATCGCAATCGACAATATAGTATGTAAAATTATATTATTCAGTACAAGTTGTATTATATAAGATAAAAGATATGAGACCTCAAAGTCACCTTTTTACTGATAGTTACTTTTCAAGATATTTGAGAACAATGTTTTCATAATTGCGTTGAGCATTAAATGATTAAATTGGTTCTTATTGATTCATTGGTTATACCGATTGGTACATACATAACCAAATGGCGTCGTAAATAATATAAAATGTTGTATATGTGTGCATATGTGATCTGAACTATGAAATTGCTTTATGGTTTAGTTTATTTACGATAATAACAAAAGACAGTGTTCGTAATAAACAAAAATGGAGTCCGGAAGGAAGGCGGTGGGGGGCTTCATCGTTAGGTTTTAATGGTTTTTAGGCCAAACCTTTATTAATGTTTTATTATTATAGTAAGCCGAGACCAAACAAATAAAATTTAAAACCTAACCAAATCGGTTAGGTTATTGGCCAAATCGTTAGTAAAATTCTTTATATCAACGTAGATCAAAACCAAACTGTTGAAATTTAAAATCTAACAAAACCAGATCATTACCAATGCTTTTGACTTCGGTACGATTTAACGACTTTTTCTTCCTACTTGCTAGATTAACAATCGCAGATACATTGTGTTTGCAAAATGGTACAAGAGTATTAAACATGTTTGGGATTGAGCTTCAAAACAGCTTATCGACTTATGGGCTTTCTCAAAAGGCCATGTTGAAAAGCCAGGATTTATTGCTTTTAAAAAACAACTTTTTAACCTTTCAATAAGCTAAAATAAGAAAGATTTTTTTGATTGCCAAATACCTTTTAAACTTATTGCTTTTCGAAAATACCAATAAGCCAATAAGTTGTTTTCAAAATCAATCCCAAACATACTTGAGTGGTAGAATGGAATTAATGAATGTGAAAACACTATTAAGTATAAACCACAAACAAACCGATAACTGGTTTAGACGGTTTTATAGTTCTAAACGAAACCGTGAACACCCCTAGTAACACTATATGTAACATTAACAAATCACCCACAAATATCAACAAATTTGATTGGTTAACTGCATAACATTATCAAGATAATGTAATACAATTAAGATGATCAAAGCATATAGTTACAACAATATAGTTCCCTATTACCAAACATTTATACACCAATACAGGTGCATAGTATTATTTATAATTATCTGATAATAACTCTCATTTACATAAGCAAAACATTACATTACCTATGCTTAAACTTTCGTTATAGCTCCCGTTTATGCGGGCATGTACATTTCGCACGACGGTCTGAAAGCCTCTGTAAATAGTTCCGACCATAAAAACACGATTAGTCATTCGGTCAAATTAATAAATTAGTTAAGTTATACCTCGGCTTCTTTCTGAAGCTCTTTTATATAGTCAACAGCCAAATCCAACATGTCGGCGGTGTTTGTTTGCTGCAAGTATTGAACTCGAAGACATTAATTATCCGCTTAACGTTAATAATAATATTAAATTAATATTACCTTATCCATATTTGGGACAAGATCTTGTAGTTTCCTCATTCTTTCACTTATTCGGGTTCGTCTTACCTGAAAATATATATAAAAAAAAAAGTATTTGGTTATACGAAAAGTCAACAGGTCAACTGAAATGTAGAATTAGTGTTTGCAGGTCAGCTGGGCCCGTTTTGACTTGTACGAAAACTTGTTTTGACACAAATTTTGAAACAAACCCATTTTGACCTGTACTAAAGTTACTTGTTTCGATACAAGCCCATTTTGACCCGTACTATAAATTGCTCGTTTTCACACAAAATTACTCGTTTTGACACAAACCCATTTTGACCCGTACTAAAGTTACTTGTTTTGATACAAGCCCATTTTGACCCGTACTAGAAATTACTCGTTTTCACACAAAAAATTACTCGTTTTGACACAAACCCATTTTGACCTGTATTAAAAATTTGTCGTTTTGGCACAAACCCATTTGACTTGTACTAAAGTCACTCGTTTTGACACAAACCCATTTTGACCCATACTAAAGCTATTCGTTTTGACAAAAACCAAGTTTGACCCGTACTAAAAGTTACTCTTTTTGACACAAACCCATTTTGACTCGTACTAAAAATTACTCCTTGTGACACAAACCGATTTTGACCCGTTATCCAACCAACCCGACCCTACCAATAGCTCTGTTACGGCTGGGATTTTACTATGTACACTTTGCATCCAACCGACCCGACACGCCATATATTTAAGAAAATGTACCCTCTCGGCGATGCTTCTCGGGTGGGTCGCACAACCCCGTTTTGCTCGGCTCCTTAGAGGCACCGAATCTTGAAACTGCATTAATTTATCCAGCTCAGCAGTACTTGCAGGCAAGCTTAAATGTGAAACAAGTGTAGTTGGAGGACGAATTCTTCCCACGTCATTAAGCTAAACAATAGTATTAATAAACCGGTTTAATAAACGATTATAACTGAAATAAAATCGCTATGCATAGAAGCTACAATCCGTCTTACTTGATTGTTAGACGCGTTCATACTCGGTACGCTACTTTGATCAATCTCGCCAAAATCTTTCAAGAAACTATCGGACAACATATCCGAATCATCCCACGAACTCGACCCAAACCCACCATCGTTACGGGTGCTTTTCATTTCCATTTTAGACTCGTTTTCAGGGATCCGAGGCAGCATGCCAGATGACAACTGTGAACCGGACGAAAATCCCATCTCGTTTTTCATTCTCTTCGATGATGTCAGCATTGAACTCGGAGCATTCATCGATCTCATCATCGGATAACCGCCTAACAAGAATTAGTTACAAATGTTTTAATAAAGTTGGTGTACAAAGTAACAAGCAAGTGGCATATAAGGTCAAAATTAATATAGTTGTATAACAAACTATACAAGACTCCACTTGCAGTAATAAACATGAAAAATCAAGAATGATAAAATCATCTTCAAAATAATTGCTTATGTTGGAAAGTTGTGAGGTATCAACATCAGTATATCATGTTTAACTGTTTTAAAGTACAAAATAGATATTAACAACTTTAGCTTTTTAATAATTTCATAAATTTTACTAATTTGGGGGGTTTTTATCAAAGTACTGTTCTTACCAAATTGGGGTTCCATCAAAAACTTTTAAAATTATTGCCCCAAATAGTAACCTATATGCAATTATTGCTTCTAAGACAGTCTAAGATATTGTAATAGTCTAAGTAAACCGTGCCAAGATATTGTCCGCCTTGCCCTCAACGGATTGCCCATCTAGAAACTCACAGTTTTGTTTTCGCCCGAAGAATTGCCCGCTCGGACAAAATGCGTCTCGGTAGTGAAGGTTTCCACAAGGCTTCGTTCTCCTTCTCAACCGATGTGAAACACATCGGTTGAGACTGGGAACGAAACATTCATTAAACCTTTTCTACAAAGACGTGTTTTGCCTGGGCGAACAATTCGTCGGGTGAAAACAAAACCGTGAGTTTCTGGATGGGCGATCCGTCGGGGGCAAAGCGGGCAATATCTTGACACGGTTTACTTGAGCTGTTACAATTTAATAACGGCTCAAGGAAACTGTGTCAAGATATTGTCCGTTTTGCCCCGATGGATTGGGAGATAAGTTTTGCTGGTGCGGGCGGGCCAAAGCGGACAATATCTTGACATGGTTTACTAGGCTGTTACTATCTAATAACAGCTCAAGTAAACCATGTCAAAATATTGTCTGCTTTGCCCAAGATGGATCGTCCGTCCGGGAACTCACGGTTATGTTTTCGCCCGACAAATAGCCCGCCCGGGCAAAACGCGTCTTGGTAGAGAAGGTTTCCCACAAGGCTTCGTTCTCCCTCTCAACCGATGTGGAACACATCGGTTGAGAATGAGAACGAAGCATTCCTTAAACCTTCTCTGCCAAGACACGTTTTGTCTGAGCGGGCAATTCGTCGGGGGAAAACAAAACCGTGAGGTTCCGGACGGGCGATCCATCGAGGGCAAAGCAGACAATATCTTGACACTGGTTGAAGAAACACTAATCGACCCCGGGCAGATTACGGATAATCTGGGGGTTAAATAGATGTTTCCCACGAGGGTTAGGTCCGGCAAAGATGGTTGTTCTTCTGATGACCTGCAAAACAGACACCGTGAGCTCGTCACTGAGAAGGGGGGGGGGTACCTCCTTGTGACCACCCTCCGGCGTGAGAATCAGACTAGATTGCTCTTGAATATAAGTGTATATTAAGAGAAATGACTAGAGCAGATATCAGATAATATATGGAGATATAAGATGATGATACCGTTCCAAGGTGTTGGAGTATTTATAGCCGAAGGTAGGTTTCCAAGCAGGTACAGCCGGCTGAATAGTATTCCTGTTCTACCAACTGTGGGCTACGCACGTGCCATGCTGATGGTTGGTGGGTAAGCAGCGGCTGATAGTGACCAGGCCGGCTGTGTACTATTCCTTTTCCACCAACTGCAGGCTATGGACGTGCCCCGACAGGGGTTGGTGAGTAGGCAGCGGCTGATAGTGACATAAAGTAGTAGAGCGTGCTGCTAGTCGTACTGTTGTCAGCGAGCTGTCGCTGCTTTGGTCAGATCTTTTGTACTATACCTTGGCAGGTACAGTACAAAAGGTCCTCCAGTAGCGTACGGACTGGCTCATTTGGGCGGGAGTTTTCCCGGCTTTGTGCGGGAGTATTCCCGGCTTGCTCACTCCTTCTTCAGGTGACATTACTGAATTATTTAAGAGTTAGTGCCTTGTGCGTGTAGCCTTGCTGCGCGGGTAGCCTTCCCTGATGGCTAGTATCCGTTGCTGCGGGAACAGGCGGAGTACGTCGACCATTGGGAGGCTTTTCCTGCGGGAACAGCTTGCGTACTGCGCGTAAGGACGTCACGTCTCTGAGCATGGTGGGTCATGCGGATCCAGTTGGTTTTTGCGCAGACGTCCCTCCTCAAGGTGAGTCTTGCGAGTTTAGTCTTTGCGCAGACGTCCTTCTTGAAGGTGAGTCTTACGGGTCCAACTGCGCAGACGTCCCTCTTTGAGGTGAGTCTTGCGGGTCCAACTGGGCTCTGCTGGGACCTACCTCTTCAAGTCCCCCCAGTCCAATGTTCTTCTCATGAATTGTTAATAAGTGAGGTGAACTTTTGGACTTAAGCAAGGGGTTTTGAAAAGGGTTTAGTTTTAAGGTTTTCCATGGGGATTCTTCCCGCGGAAGTCCTAATGTCACGTGCAGAAATTCCCGACTTTTCTGCTTTATCTTTGGGTATGATGCGGGTAGGTCTGTAACCTCCTCGCAAGTCAGGAGCGTTGAGTTCCAGTTGTGTAGATTCTCCATGAGGTTTTGGTAGTTTTAAACATAGTGATCAATTATATTAAACAACCAATTCCATCTTGGAGCTTCAAACAATCTAGTTCTCGACGTTCCCGCTATGCGGGGATGTTATTTCCGTTTCCGCAAGCATGGCCCAGAAGATCCTTCTTGGTTTCAATTCCCTGCGGAGTGCTAAGTATGTGAAGGGTTTCGCCTTGACACTGTACCCGCACTCGCCTTATAGTTACTTTACTTCCAAGGTATTCCTGGCTTCAATTCCCTGCGGGTGCTAAGTATGTGAAGGGTTTTGCCTTGACACTGTACCCGCACCCGTCTTATAGTTACTTGGTTGCCGAGGTATTCTTGGCTTCAATTCCCTGCAGGTGCTAAGTATGTGAAGGGTTTTGCCTTGACACTATACCCGCACCTGTCTTACGGTTACTTGGTTACCAAGGTAAGGGGGTGTAGTCCCTCTTACTTTTGAATCTTTTTGAATCTTTTTGAAATTCGTAGAGTTGGTGAAAGGATAAGAACAGTCCAAACTGTTGAAACGTTGCCCGACGGTTTCTTCTGACAGTTTCAGGACGTGCAGGAAGTTATGGCGACGTGACAGTATATGGTCATTCCAGACGCTTTTTCAGGCGCGTGGGCGCGAGTTTTCGGGCGCGTGGGTGCGAAGTTTACGGCGCACGTCCTGTCAACAGCTGTTGCCAGCTTGCTTTTTCCACGTGTCATAGTTTCATTGCACCTGCGTTTTCCTCTCTCTTCCGCATTAAATTCATCGCATTCATTGCAATGAGTATATAAAGGGAGGAGAGGATGCATCTCAACTCACAGTTTCACTTCTCTCTTCTTCTGCTAAATGATTTCCGGCGAATACTCTAACTTTTCTGTCGAGCATTCTCCTGAAATCGTTCTTCTTTACATCCAAAACATGTCTTCTACTCATGATCCTGAGGTTACTGTCGAGGAGTCCGATGTATACCTCGAGAATCCTTCGTCCACGTCAGACAAGGATGACAAGAGTACTGCTGGTGAGTGCCAGTGTGCTCTTTCCGTCGACGCTTATCAGTACATGGTCAGGAAGTTCATGCTCGAGCCTTTCGAGCCTGAGTTTCCTGGGCCTCATCAGACGGTGTACGATGCCCCCAAAGGCAAGATAGGGGTATATGCTGCGTTCTTCGTCTATGGGAATCTCAGGTTCCCATTGACGAAGTTTGTATACCGTGTTTTGGAAAGACACGGTGTGCACCTGACGGAGGTACATCCAATGGCGATCGCCAAGATCCGTCATTTTGAATGGGTGTGCCTCATTCTTGGTGTGGAGCCCCACGTCGACCGCCTGATGACCTTCTACTCCTGGAGGTGCATCCAAGGCTGGTACACCTTGGTTACCCGGATTAAGGGTTTGAAGATCTGTGCTACCGAGCGCAGTCTTCGGTCTTGGAAGTGGGAGTTCTTCTACATCTCTACCCGTGTCGTCCCTATTGCGATGACATTCAAGAACGGGAGAGCACTTTCCAGCCTTCACGCCTCCAACTACCAGGAGGCGGACTGGTTTGCCAAGATCTCCCAGATCCAGACTCCGGTTTACCGCTTCGCGGAGTCTGGGATGGTGATGCTCGGTATGAGCCGGGTGTGGAAAGATGCTGGGGCGGAGGCGCCACAGATTCCCATCGTCCTCGAATACGGTTTGAACTCTATCCCTTACGGTATGCTCCGTCTTCTTTGCTGATTTAGGGTTTTTCTTCTAAGTGTTTCTCTTTTTATTTCAGAGGGGAATGACTTACAATCGCTCCTGCATCCGCGGGATGCTGGTGGTCCCGCTCGGCTGGGTACTCGTGCTCTTGATGAGAACGAGTTGCCCATCCTTGAGCAGACGGCGGATCGGTTTGTGGAGGCCTACCCGCCAGGCCACGAGATACTGAGCGCCACGCGGCCAGGTAAAAGATTATTTAACCCTCGCCCTCTCAATGCTCAAACCTCTGCTGGAATTCCTCTAATTTTGTCATCTTCTGATGAGGAATCCGCAGATGGTCCTTTCTTCGTGAGGAAGAAGAAGGCGGCTGGGGCGAAGGGGAAGGCGAATGTTGCCTCCACCGCCGATCAGGGGAACCGGTCTGACTCAGAGACCGAGAGCGAGGAGGCGGCGGGGAACCCTGGTGGTGGTGAGACCACTGTTCCGGAGGTTGAGACAGCTGTCACCTCCGGGCAGCCCAGCACAACGACGGTGACCGGCGCGAAGAGGCCGGCTCCATCGGGTTCGTCCCCGCCTGTTCGCACCTTCAAGCTCAATAGGACTCGTAAGTATAAACTTCATTTGCTTTAACTGTATATCTTTCCGCCATTATACTTATATATCTTGTCTTCATGCAGGCGTGGATGCTACCGCATTCCAGAGTAGAGCGGGAGGGAGCGTCTCTGGACCCATGACGGTAGGTTTGGTCAACCTACCCGAGGCGATGACCCAGGCGGCTGCGCCTGTGTGCAGCATTGGTTCAGTTGCTCATCCCGTTGAGGCAACTGTTCCAACTGTAACATCATCCCCGCCGGCTGTCAGTGCGATCTTCACGGAATCCTTCACTGAGCCGGCGGTGGTTGTTTCCGCGGGCTCCTCCGCAGCGGCGGCCACGGTTGTGAGTTCACCTCCAGTGAGTTCACCTCCGATGGTCTCTACCGCGGCAGCTTCAACCGTGCCTCCGGCACCGGCGACTACCTCGTCCCCGGCCGGTTCAGCAGGTATGTTCGGGGCTTCTAGCCAATCTCTGCCTCCTTCCCATCTGCCCGACCTCTTGTATGGTTATCCGTTAGGTTCGGGTGATGGGTTTGGCGGCTACCGGCCTGTTGTCGACCCTACAGGTGCGTAGGGTTATTTTGGCATTTTTATATTTTTATCATCTTTTCCTAACTGCTTTTTGTTTTTGCAGTGTCGGATTCGAATGAGGTGTATGTTCCACGGTGGAACATCCGCCGGGGAACAACCCTTCGGACGGCTGTGGACTGCGTCGAGTGGGCGCGTCACGCGGCCCCAGTGGTGCACTGGGAGAAGCTATGTCAAGCTACCAGGAGGGTAGGCTGACAAACGAGCTTCGAATTCTCCTTGCCCGGATGCAGCCGCGCGTCGAGTTGCTTTGTCGTGAAAACGACAAGTTAAAGGCGGCTCGTATCCAAGAAGTAGCTCAGGCGCGGGCTATCCGGGAGGAGAACAGGAGACTCTCCGCCGTTGCTGCGGAGAAGGAGAAGGCCTTCAAGGCCCTTGAGGTTGAAGTTCAGGCCCGTCTCGAGGCCCGTTCCAAGGCTACCCAAGCTGTTAACGAACAGCTTCGGTTGGCTAAGGAAACTGCGCGGAACGCAACCGAGAGGGCCACCAAGGCTGAAGCTGTTGCGGAGCCTCTGCGCGCCGATAATGAGGAGCTCAAAGCCAAACTAGAGAGGCTCCAGCAGGCTCATGACGCCTTGGCCATGGAAAGCGCCAAGAAGCTTCAAGAGATCTTGGACCAGAGGGTATGCTTGACCATACTGAGCGTAAGCTAAAGGGCGTTGAAGAGGCTGCTGCTAAGGAAGTGTTGCTTGCCAACCTTAACAAAAGTGAAGCCGAACGCGCCCGTAACCAAGCTCAAGCTGCCCTCTAGGAGGCTCTGGTTACCAAGGAATGGCTTCTACGAGAAGCGTTATCGCAGGTAAGCTTAGCTTCATAACGTCTTTACGCTTTTCTTTGTACTTAGAAAATGTTTTGATACTTGTATTTTTGTTTTGTAGGTTGTGCATCGGGTCTTCACGGACACATCATATGACGATGCTATGAGCGCAGCCCTCAACGCTTCTCATGAGGATGGGGAAAAGTCTAGCTTCCTGCTTGGTCTAGGGTTTGTTGAACAAGGCATCCCGCCTTCCAACTTCCCTCTTTACGATGTAGATACTGAAGCTGCTTATGACCAAGCAGTGAACCAGTATTCTGCTTTCCCGCATCCAGTGGTGGAGAAGGTGAACGAAGTTGCTGCCGCTGATGATGGACTAACTATCCTCAAGACTTTCCTTGAACCGCCACAGCCAACTGATGGTGCGGGTACAAGTGGGTTTGGAGGGAGTGGTCCTGAAGTTTGAACCTTGAGATCCCTTCCCATCGTTATGATAGATTTATATTTCTGTAGGCGGGTAGATACCCGGCCATTCTTGTAATGTTTGAATTTTTTATGAAATATAAATGTTTGTGCGGGTAGGACCGCCACTTTCACTGGATGACTTGCTTCATAACCGTTATATGACTTGCTCATGCATATTATAGGTTAATTTGGCACTTGTTTTGCCGCATAAACAATATATGATTCGCTCGTGCATACTTTAGTTTAACTTAGCAATTTTCCAAGTGTTTTGAATAAGTTAACCGTTCGACGCGCGGTAGTTAATAGGTTAGTGTTCAGTTTCCTCTATTATGATTGTGCGGGTAGGACCGTCACTTTCATTTAGTGGGATGACCAATCTTCACCTATGACTGACCTGCGTGAAGGTTTGCCGTTTTTTGTGTTTATGCGGGTTTTGCCGCCGTCCACACGCAACAACGTCTCCACTTATTTATGCGGTGAATACCGGCATATCAGTGTTGAATAAGTAAACCGTTCGACGCGCGGTTGTCAATAGGTTAAAGTTCAGTTTCCTCTATCATGATTGTGCGGATAGGACCGGCACTTTCATTTAGTGGGATGACCAAACTTTACCTATAACTGACCTGCGTGAAGGTTTGCCGTTTTTTGTGTTTATGCGGGTTTTGCCGCCGTCCACACGCAACGATGTCTCCACTTATTTATGCGGTGAATACCGGCATATCAGTGTTTTGAATAAGTTAACCGTTCGACGCGCGGTTGTCAATAGGTTAAAGTTCAGTTTCCTCTATCATGATTGTGCGGATAGGACCGGCACTTTCATTTAGTGGGATGATCAAACTTTACCTATAACTGACCTGCGTGAAGGTTTGTCGTTTTTTGTGTTTATGCGGGTTTTGTCGCCGTCCACACGCAACGACGTCTCCACTTATTTATGCGGTGAATACCGGCATCAGTGTTGAATAAGTAAACCGTTCGATGCGCGGTTGTTAATAGGTTAAAGTTCAGTTTCCTCCATCATGATTGTGCGGATAGGACCGGCACTTTCATTTAGTGGGATGACCAAACTTTACCTATAACTGACCTGCGTGAAGGTTTGCCGTTTTTTGTGTTTATGCGGGTTTTGCCGCCGTCCACACGCAACGACGTCTCCACTTATTTATGCGGTGAATACCGGCATCAGTGTTGAATAAGTAAACCGTTCGACGCGCGGTTGTCAATAGGTTAAAGTTCAGTTTCCTCCATCATGATTGTGCGGATAGGACCGGCACTTTCATTTAGTGGGATGACCAAACTTTACCTATAACTGACCTGCGTGAAGGTTTGCCGTTTTTTGTGTTTATGCGGGTTTTGCCGCCGTCCACACGCAACGACGTCTCCACTTATTTATGCGGTGAATACCGGCATCAGTGTTTTGAATAAGTTAACCGTTCGACGCGCGGTAGTCAATAGGTTAGTGTTCAGTTTCCTCTATTATGATTGTGCGGGTAGGACCGTCACTTTCATTTAGTGGGATGACCAAACTTTACCTATAACTGACCTGCGTGAAGGTTGTCCTCATCTGTTAGAAATTTTTGCCGTTTATTGTGTTTATGCGGGTTTTGCCGCCGTCCACACGCAACGGCTTACTTCCCCACTTATTTATGCGGTGAATACCGGCATATCAGTGTGGAAAGTTTATAAATATAAATGTAAGATAATCAGCGTCAATGTGATAAGGAGAATCATTTCCATTAGAAGTGGCTCTGTGCCTTTTCTTTACAAGTTTGGAATTGATCTACATGCAACCTGTGTAATTGAGCTCCCTTCCATGTTCTTGGGATGGGAGTGTCATCGAGCCTTTCGAGCCGATATGCACTTGGTTCGGAATCTCGTTGTTTACGCAGTATGTAGTCTCCAACATTGAAGCTGCAGTTTCGTGTTTTTCCCAACTGGGGTTCAACACGCATTAGCCTGCTCAGCGTTCATTACGCCACGAGGTGCGTGAGCGTCCCATCTCTGACAAATGCTTCGACGATGTCCTTAAAGTCTAAGCATTCCTCGGTGGTGTGGCCTCTTGTCCTGTGGTAGTCACAGAATTTGCTTTGATCAGCGTTTGGACGCTGTCGGATAATTGGAGCCTATGGCCATGGGAGCCTCTCAGTGGCGAATATCTCGCTGACGCTTTTGGTGAGTGGCGTCCATCTGGAGTTCCGGTTCGACAACTGCATGTTGTCCTTTCCGCCTAACCGAGGGTGCGAGCCGGATGAGGTGTCAAAGTTTACCCTTGACTGCCAAATACCTAGCTTCCTCTTTTTGTTTAGTCGGGCGGTAAGGACGTTGCTTTCTCTTGTTTTCTGGGTGTAGAGGTTTGTGCTTTGGGGAAGATCTCTACCCAGTTGCCTTTCCGTTTCCACGAAGCGTTTAGCTGCTGTCATGATGGCATCCCATGTGGATGGCATGCCGTCTTTACCCGTTAAGGTGCGGATGAGCTCTGGATCTTTCGCGCCCTTGATGAAAGCCGCGCGAACAAGATCTTCGCTAATAGCGCCCAGACTTAGCTTTTTTGAGTTGAAGCGAGTGATGAAGTCTAGCAAAGATTCATCTTCCTCTCGGATGCAGTTGAGGATCGTCCATTGCTCTTCAGTGTACTTTCTTTGTTGACTGAAGTGTTGGCTGAACTTCTGTTGGAAGTCTGCCCAATCATAGATGTGGTGGACCGGTAGACGGTCAAACCATGCTCTAGCCGCTCCAACCAGCGTCATCTGGAACATATAACACCACGTGGGTTCCGTCCAGTTGCTGACGGTTGCCCCCGCTATGAATCTGTTCAAATGATCGTCTGGGTCAGATATACCATCATAAGTGCCGATGTTGGACATCTGTTTGGCACTTCTCGGGGCGATTGCTTCCGCAATGTCCCTTGCAAACTTGGATGTTCCCGCATTTGCAGCAGTTGGTCTAAAGGTTTTGGAGAAGTCGCGTGGGTTTCCCCCCGCGTTCCTTGGTTTGAAGGTGTCTCCGAAATTCCTTCTCGGTTGGAAGTCCGTTTCCTTACGCTTCCCTTTTGCCCTATGGCGAGGGTTTTCGTCGGTGTCAGATTCCTCCCGATCATCGTCCGAGTACTCGCACTCACTACTCATGTTGAGCTGTTGAGTGAGTCCGAATTCGTCAGCCTGTTGGAGTGAACGCAAGCGTTCATCCAATTCAGCTTGGAATTCCTTCTGACGTGCTTCGGCCCACGCTTTAACTTGATCGAGTGTTTGGCGGGGGAGCCTCGTCTGTTGTCTCTCCAACTGGGCATTGGTGAATCCCAGTGAAGGATTGTTCACTGCACTTGCCCCGGTTCGGATAACCGGGGTAGTGTTCGTAAAATTTACTGCACTTGCCCCGGCTTGAGTAACCGGGGTAGTGTTCGTAAAATTTGTGTAGTCGCCGGTGTTCCCCCCAGTAGTTGGGGTTGTGGTTACCAGGGTTTCTTGGTCACTCGTTGGCCTTGGCAACGGAGTAACCTTAACCATCTTTCCAGAAATTTGAAAAAACTGAAAATTAGTTCTAGCTTTGTCCCACGGATGGCGCCAATGAAGAAACACTAATCGACCCCGGGCAGATTACGGATAATCTGGGGGTTAAATAGATGTTTCCCACGAGGGTTAGGTCCGGCAAAGATGGTTGTTCTTCTGATGACCTGCAAAACAGACACCGTGAGCTCGTCACTGAGAAGGGGGGCACCTCCTTGTGACCACCTTCCGGCGTGAGAATCAGACTAGATTGCTCTTGAATATAAGTGTATATTAAGAGAAATGACTAGAGCAGATATCAGATAATATATGGAGATATAAGATGATGATACCGTTCCAAGGTGTTGGAGTATTTATAGCCGAATGTAGGTTTCCAAGCAGGTACAGCCGGCTGAATAGTATTCCTGTTCTACCAACTGTGGGTTACGCACGTGTCATGCTGATGGTTGGTGGGTAGGCAGCGGCTGATAGTGACCAGGCCGGCTGTGTACTATTCCTTTTCCACCAACTGCAGGCTATGGACGTGCCCCGACAGGGGTTGGTGAGTAAGCAGCGGCTGATAGTGACATAAAGTAGTTGAAGGTGCTGCTCGTCGTACTGTTGTCAGCGAGCTGTCGCTGCTTTGGTCAGATCTTTTGTACTATACCTTGGCAGGTAGAGTACAAAAGGTCCTCCAGTAGCGTACGGACTGGCTCATTTGGGCGGGAGTTTTCCCGGCTTTGTGCGGGAGTATTCCCGGCTTGCTCACTCCTTCTTCAGGTGACATTACTGAATTATTTAAGAGTTAGTGCCTTGTGCGTGTAGCCTTGCTGCGCGGGTAGCCTTCCCTGATGGCTAGTATCCGTTGCTGCGGGAACAGGCGGAGTACGTCGACCATTGGGAGGCTTTTTCTGCGGGAACAGCTTGCGTACTGCGCATAAGGACGTCACGTCTCTGAGCATGGTGGGTCCTGCGGATCCAGTTGGTTTTTGCGCAGACGTCCCTCCTCAAGGTGAGTCTTGCGAGTTTAGTCTTTGCGCAGACGTCCTTCTTGAAGGTGAGTCTTGCGGGTCCAACTGCGCAGACGTCCCTCTTTGAGGTGAGTCTTGCGGGTCCAACTGGGCTCTGCTGGGACCTACCTCTTCACTGGTTTACTTAAAACCGTTACAATTACGATACAAAAAGGTGGAAAATATCTAAAAGATACAGTTACCATTACCATTATTAATATTATTATTATTGCTTTCAAGGTGAGCAATAAATCCAGCCGGTGAGCTATTCTGCCGACGTAAACTGTTTCCGTTTCCGTTCCCGGGTATGGATAATACATCCATACCCGTAGACACCGCCTGATTATTATTATCATTAATATTAATATTATCCATCTGAGATCGAAACTGATTTTGATTATTATTATTATAAACCACCGGTTCCTGCTTCACAATATCATCACCGCCAGTAACAGCAGAAGCAAGTGACGCCGTGAATCTGGACAGAATCTGATCAGCTTCATCTTTTGAAACCTTGGAATTAACAAACGGGTCGTTATCATCGTCTGCAAATAGACTGTTGCTGATTAAGTCTGAGAAGTATGAGCTGGGTGCGGATCGGTAGCGTGTTAAGCCGGAGGTGGTGGCTGGTGGTGGCTGCTGCAGCTGGTGCTGGTGTTGGTTGTGGTGGTGGTGGTAGAGATCGGAGGAGTCCATTACAAATGGTGAGATGGGAAATGATAATATTAGCGAAAGTGTAAAACAAACTGAATTTGTTTTGACTTTATTGAATGAATGAATGAAAGAAAGTGTGTAGTTAAAGGTTATAAAAGATTGGGTAGTAATAGAAAAAGAAATCAGATGATGTTGAGAGAAGAATTACTATAATAATATTAATATTAATATCTAGATAGCAAACCTAGGGTGGGAGTGGTATGATTCGGTGTGATTTTTGGCTAAACCGAAAACTATAATTGTGATTTTTGGAGCTTTGAATTGTTCGGTTCGGTTTTTTCAGTTTTGGTTTTTCGGAGTTCGTTTTGGTTCGGTTTCGGTTTTTGTTATTTGAACTTGAAAATTTTAGGCTGAAATTTTTTTGATAATAAATAATGAATTTAGGTATAAATAATTTTTTTAATTGTAAAATATATAATATTATACATTTGATCAAAATAATGAAGTTACATATTTATTAAATTTTTATAAATTACTTAATATAAAATATAAAAAAAAACAAAAATTTAGGAATTCGGTTCAATTCGGTTTTTTAGGCTTTTTTACATGCCAAACCAAAACTGAACCGTTAGTACGGTTTTTACAAAAACATGAAACCAACCCGTCGATGTTTCTTTCGGTTTGGGTTTTTCGGTTTGGATTTTTCGGTTTTTTCTATTTCGGGTCGTTTTTTTGGTTTCTTACACACCGGCCACACCCCTAAGCAAACCTGGCGCGCGACAAGATACGAATTCAGTTGGTATCGTTTAACTTTGTTACAAGATTAAGACTAAATAAAAATTAAGTTTGTAAAGACACGAAAGAGTATCGAAACAATACAACTTATAATCAAAGTGACACGAATTTGGTAGTCGTCGATTAGGTTCGTGTGGATATATGCATTAAACTCTGAAAGTAAATTAATAGATGCTTAAAATAGTATTGAAAGTCTTATAGCCTATGATACAAAAAAAATACATATTTTTATACATAAATAGATAATATAAAACACATAAAAGCTAAAAAAAACTTGTAGACAAGAGACTCGATTAAGAAAAAAATTACCGCTAATATAACAACTAAACAACACTTCGAAGATAACTCAAGTAAGAAACAAAAAAGAAAAACAAGGCTTCAAGAGACTCGAACTCAGGTGCATCTTTAGAATATGCTAGCAAATACAACTTTAGCAATCATATCAAACCATCAATTTAGATAAACATTAAAATTATCTATAAAAAAGGTTAAACAGTTGGTGCTAAAAAGGATTTTGTGGCACTGATAAGTTGATATTTATCTTAGTATATAATAACTTTTGTATAACCACGACTCATTTAAATGGGTTACTGTCTACTGGCTAAATTAATCATACCGAGATACGTTGGTCTTTTTATCCGAGAAAAACATTCACCTAAGGCTAAAGCTCGTGAATACTCGTTCGAAGACACGGCAATGCGGTGAACTAAAACCGTTCAGTTTAAGGATTCAATTAGTGAAAACCACGTGCTCACCTAGTTTCCATCACCCATGTGTCGTCGAAACTAAATGCCGCGGACATAAAATGAACCACTCCACTACCTATTTATTGGCATTTCTATAATATAATAATTAATACTATAAATATTAAGAATTTTGATTTTTATAAAATTGGGTGTGAACCGAGGATGTTTGTGGACACGTATTTGGAGATATGGGGTCAATGGCTGCTAAACCTGACCATATTCATATTCCAGTTATACGGTTCAACCATATCCATTAAAGCTATAAAAGTAAAGTGGTATATAATATTATTTTATTTTATCCATTTTATTATATCTTTTTTTAATTTGGCTACAAGATCGTGCATGTGTAAGTGTAATATCCGGTCTCCGGTATCATTAATATTGTCTTTTTTGTTTTCGATGAATAACGTATTTAAAACTCACGAATTTGTTTGTGCTTGTTACAATGAAGACTTTTCAAAAGGTCACTCATTTCGGTAGTGCCCCCACATGAGTACGTTGTTATGAAGGGTTTTCATTTGCTCAACACCCAACTAAGCCCAAACACGTTGGTAAAATATGGTTTATATTGTCATTTTATGTTTGGTTTTGATTAATGGTTCAGTTAAAACTCACACTTATGGTTTGCATATATTTTATCCTTTCCATGCCAAACTAATATTTCTGTAATTTGTGGGATCCCCTGACAAGCATCGTTGTTGTAAATTTTGGTTTTAATACGATATGAATAACTATTAATAATAGAAAAGGTACCAAAACGGTTAATATTTGCAAAATTAGTGAGTGTTACAATCACTTTTTACCAATGACTTGGTTAAGTCATTGGATAGCTGATAGTTTTTTTTAACTGTAAGTACATAAACACTTGATATCACCTTAATAAATAAATTATTTTTACGTCTAAAAAAACAACCAACCTGTCAATCCAAAAGAAAAACCTATATTTGAAAAAAAAAAACACCATACCTTTAATTAGGAAAGTTACTAGGCTACCAAACAAATATCTTCTCTCAATGTGATAAGTACGTATAATAAAGAGGGCATTAATTGAACACAAATATCTTCTCTTTATCTTAGACTTTTCTTTCTTTTTATCTCTAGACTTTTCTCTCTTAGTTTCATGTTATTATCACTTATATGAAAATAATGTTAATGGCCTAAAGATTACCCAAAACTATTTCACATTTTCACCTATAATTAGTTTAAAATGCTAAAAAAAAAGTAAAAAATTTTATCATGTCGGCATTCAAATTTAGTCAGCTCGGGCTTGTATATGAAAGCTACAAAAAGTAGTAAATGAAAAGTTGAAAAACGAATAATATTTTTGGCATAGGTTACACAAGTTTGACTTGAGAATTTTCAATGTGACAACCATGAAGAATCATAAAACTTATGAGACCATGGATGAGGTGGAGATAGGACAACCATGTATCTCCCACATATTCAATATGTAACTTCTAGTTTAAACATGGTTTTTTGAAACGTTACACGAATTTGACTTGAGATTAGTTAATTATGGGTCTGATTGGCTGAAGCGACAGACTGGATAGGTGATTGGACCTATTTACGAAGTTCTTTGTATTATTTTTTTCCTTTTGAAAGTTTCATTTACTATTTCAAGTGTAAGGCCCCATTACCAGTAGCCCAACTTTCGTGTTGGATTTACTCATAAACGTAATTTTAAATATCAGAGTTAATTAAAACATTCGCGGAATATAAAAGCTTTCATAAAACATTTCATAACAAAACACATCTTGTCTTAAAACAACATCTTGTCTTTCAAAATAAACAAAACATTAGACTTAAACGTCTTGAGTCTTCCGATGCCAGCCTCTTATTCAGTGCCACGTGCCTCCTCAAGCGAGCTGCCTCATCCTACTCACCTGCGTGCATACTAAAAGTCAGCTACGCTGAGTGAGTTCTAGTTAATCATACATTATACAATACACATAAACTTATATTCTTTCATTCATATTTTCATAATTTCATACTTTCTTTTGTATTAACTTGCTTTCATATCTTATGTTATAAAGAGCATTACGCCCTACATTCCTCGAGTATTATTAGGGCTCGGTACCCTCCTTCCTCGAGTATTATTAGGGCTCGGTACCCTCCTTCCTCGAGTATTATTAGGGCTCGGTACCCTCTTTCCTCGAATATTAGTAGGGTTCGGTTACCTAGTTCTCGAATATTAGTAGGGTTCGATTCCCTCTTCGTTACCATACAACCATACATCATACCTCGAGTATTATTAGGGCCCGGTACTCTCTTCGTAACCATACAACCATACAACCATCCTTTCCTTCTTTTATTAACTTTATCACATTCATATACATAAGCATACATATCATACTTACCTTATACATAGCGTTACAACCTGACAGTACGTGCAATATCAGAAGATCGTTCACGTACCATCAAGCAGTCATTCATACATATCACATTATGCACATAAGGCATACACTTATCTCTTAGGATAAGCGTATTAACAAACATATTGAGTATGCACACAGCCCCGAAAACATAACACATAAATGGGACTAGAAACTCACCTGAATCCTGTTACGCTCTCCGTTAATAGTTATTCCCTTCTTGAGCTGTGCACGGCTAACTGTATAATATTTACACGTATCAATTAACTACTACTACTCATGTTGTATTTCTATCTTTATATGACCCACAACGAACAGGGGTCCAGGGGCAGCGCCCCTGGCAGCGGGGTCTAGGGGCGGCAGCCCCTAGCAGGGTCCAAGGGGCAGAGCCCCTGGCTGGGGTCGAGCCATTTTTCATTAGGTTTTTAATTTATTTTATAATCGAACTTGACTTTAGGCGAAGTTAAACCTTAGGCGAACTTAGCTTTAGGCGAAGTTAAACCTTAGGCGAACTTAGCTTTAGGCGAAGTTAAACCTTAGGCGAACTTAGCTTTAGGCGAAGTTAAACCTTAGGCGAACTTAGCTTTAGGCGAAGTTAAACCTTAGGCGAACTTAGCTTTAGGCGAAGTTAAACCTTAAGCGAACTTAGCTTTAGGAGAAGTTAAACCTTAAGCGAACTTAACTCAGACGAAGTTAATTAGTTAGGCGAACTTGCTTGCAAGCGAAGTTAAGCTTGCAGGCGAAGTTAAGCTTTGCAGGCGAAGTTATGGCTTTGCAGGCGAAGTTATGGTTTTGCAGGTGAAGTTATGGTTTTGCAGGCGAAGTTGCCCAGTTCAGCTACGGGTTTAGTTTTTATCAAGCATTTTGGCGATTTTAATACCCTTGTTATGGTTCGACATCACCCACTACGTTCCCTAACCGTTTTCGGTCGTATATATATCCCGTATATACTATAAAGCTTGGACCTTTAAGTAAAAACGTTCAATACTACGTAAACTTTAAAGGTTAAGAACATACCTTTAGCGCTCGTTCGATCTTGGTTAGCTTGTTTATGCACTCTAGATCTCGTGTAATAAGATCTAATACCAACTAACGTTTACTCTCTCTCGGGTCCTGCTCGTTTATGGTGTGAGTGTGTAGAGATTATGATGGAAATGAAATGAGGGTTTAGGGTTTTAGCTTGGTTTAGGGGATATTTATATCCCTTCAAGCCCATGGACCTAAGGCCCATTCTCATTTAACCCATCTCAATTAATCTAAGTCCATGATCCGTTCTTTACTCGATATTAATTAATTAATAACGCGAAATCACTAAACGTAACTTTCTTTATTCAACATTATAAATTTTAGGATGTTACAAGTCTTCCCTCCTTAAAGAGGTTTCGTCCCCGAAACCTAACTATTACATAAACAGACTAGGGTAAAACTTGCGCATCTCATCCTCGGCCTCCCAAGTAGCATCTGATCCCTTGCGGTGTTTCCATATCACTTTTACCAAAGGTATAATCTTGTGACGAAGCTGCTTCTCCTTGCGATCAACGATCTCTATCGGTTGCTCGATGTAGTTCAATTGTTCATCAACCTCAATGTCCATCAATGGCACGTGAGACGTGTCATCAGCTAGACACTTCCTCAGATGAGAAACATGGAAGGTTGAATGAATTCCTTCTAACTCATCGGGTAAATCCAGTTTATAAGCTACTTCACCCACACGATCTACAATCTTGAACGGTCCAATGTACCTCGGACTCAACTTTCCTCTTTTCCTAAAACGGATAATCCCCTTCCAAGGCGAGACCTTGAGCATCACATTGTCACCAACGTTAAACTCAATTGGTCGTCGCCGCTTATCTGCATAAGACTTTTGTCTGTCTTGAGCGGCTTTCATTCTTGCTTTGATCTGATCGAACTTTGAAGACGTTTCTTGAACCACTTCTAGGCTTCCCATTTCTTTCTGACCAATCTCACCCCAACACACCGGGGTTCTACATCGTCTACCGTAAAGCATCTCAAACGGTGGCATACCAATACTTGAATGGTAACTGTTGTTATAGGAGAACTCTGCCAGATGCAGATGATCATCCCAACTTCCACCAAAATCTAAAACACAAGCACGTAGCATATCCTCAAGGGTTTGGATCGTCCTTTCAGACTGTCCATCGGTTTGAGGATGATACGCCGTACCGATGTTCAACCTCGTCCCCATAGCTTCATGGAATTTCTTCCAGAACCTCGAAGTAAACCGTGTATCTCTATCAGACACGATCGATTACGGTACTCCATGTTTGGTTACAACTTCTTTAATGAACAAGCTTGCTAACGTTTCTGACGAGATGGCCTCTTGTATGGGCAGAAAGTGAGCACTCTTGGTCAAACGGTCCACAATCACTCAGATGGTATCATGTTGCTTGGCTGTACGAGGTAGCTTAGTTATGAAATCCATGGTGATGTGTTCCCATTTCCACTCAGGTATCTCTAGCGGTTGCATCTTCCCATAAGGCTTTTGGTGTTCGGCTTTGACTTGTAAGCAAGTTAAGCACTTACTAACATAATCCACTACATCATTCTTCATTCCTGGCCACCAGTAATCTCTTTTCAAGTCTTGGTACATCTTTGTAGCTCCAGGATGGATTGAGTACCTTGACTTATGAGCTTCATCTAAGATTCGACTTCTAAAATCACCATGGCGTGGGATCCACATACGGTCGAACCTAGTCTTAACTCCATGAGTGTTTTCCATCAACTCATCTTGCTGGCCATAAATCCTTTCTTTCTTTACTAACCCTTCATCTACTAACACCTCTGACTGCACCTTGATGATTTCTTCAAAAAGACTTGGGTTTATGATCAACTTGTATGACTTCACTGTTGCAAGGACTTCCTCATTCTTACGACTTAACGCGTCGGCGACTACATTAGCTTTACCGGGATAGTACTTAATGTCGCAGTCATAATCCTTAATCAACTCCAACCATCTTCTCTGCCTCATGTTCAATTCTTTCTGCTCGAAGAAGTACTTTAAACTCTTATGTTCTGTATAAATAGTACACTTAGTACCATACAGGTAATGCCTCCATATCTTTAAGGCATGCACTACTGCCGCTAGCTCTAAATCATACGTCGGATAAGTACTTTCGTGGACTTTCAACTGTCTAGACACGTAAGCTATCACCTTCCCTCGTTGCATCAACACGCAACCTAGCCCTTGATGTGAGGCATCAGCACAAACAACTAAATCCTCGTCACCATCGGGTAGAGTAAGGATTGGAGCTTGCGTGAGTCTCTTCTTCAATTCCTCAAAGGCTTCTTCTTGAAACTTTCCCCAACTGAATACTATCGACTTTCGGGTCATACCGGTCAGCGGTGCGGCTATCTTGGAGAAACCTTCGATGAATCTCCTATAGTAGCCAGCTAACCCTAGGAAGCTTCGTATATCAGTCGGATTCTGCGGAGTCTTCCAATTCGTTATCGCTTCAATCTTAGCTGGGTCCACGGTAATCCCTTCAGGATTAATCACGTGACCTAAAAATTGCACTTCTCTTAACTAGAACGCGCACTTCGAAAACTTGGCATACAACTTCTCTTTCTTCAGAGTCTCCAATACCTCTCTCAGATGCTCAGCATGGTCAGACTCGTTCTTTGAATAAATCAATATATCGTCAATGAAGACGATAACCGACTTATCCAACATCGGCCGACACACCCTATTCATCATGTCCATAAATGCTGCAGGAGCATTTGTTAGACCGAATGACATTACGAGGAACTCGTAGTGTCCATACCGCGTTCGGAACGCTGTCTTAGGGATGTCTGCCTCCTTCACCTTCAGCTGATGGTAGCCTGATCTGAGATCTATTCGTGAGAACCAACTTGAACCTAGCAGTTGGTCAAACAGATCATCAATCCTTGTAAAAGGATATCTATTCTTTACCGTAAGCTTATTCAACTCACGATAGTCTATGCACATTCTCATACTTCCATCCTTCTTTTTCACGAACAATACTGGTGCGCCCCACGGGGAAACACTTGGTCTTATGAAACCTTTGTCGAGGAGTTCTTGCATTTGGGACATCAATTCTTTCATCTCGGACGGTGCTAGACGGTAATGCGCTTTTGCGACAGGTTGGGCTCCTGGTATTAAATCTATCTGAAATTCTATCTCTCGCTCCGGTGGCAACCCCGGAAGATCCTCAGGGAATACTTCTGGGTAGTCGCGCACAATAGGAACATCTTTCATTTCTTTCGTCTCGGCCGTAGCGTTGACGACATACGCCAGGTAGGCACAACACCCTCGCCTTAGCAAACCCTCGGCTTTTATCATCGAAATGACATTAAGCCCAGAACTTTCCTTATCACCATAAACCGTCACCGCACTACCATCCAAGGACTTTAACCTTATTATCCTACTCTTACATACTATCTGAGCCTCAAACTCAAACAACCAATCCATCCCCAAAACCACATCGAACCCTCCTAAGGTCATAACATACAAGGTAACAGGGAACTCATGTCCCTCCAATTCTATCCTACAGTCCTTAACCATTTTCATTATTTTAACCGAAGTGTCACTAGCGGTTTCTACTATAAGAGTCTCAGACACTCGGCAACATTTCATTTTAGCTAGTTTACTAAATGGTGTGGCTACGAAACTTTTTTTTGCGCCCGAATCAAATAATACAGTAGCGGAAACACCGTTCACTAGAACCGTACCTGTGACAACATCCGTAATCTGCTTGGCTTGTTCTTGGGTCAGCATGTAGACTCTAGTTCTTGGCCTAGCTTGATCGGCATCCTTCCTTCCACTACCTCCAGCTTCACCCTCGGTGCATTCTCTAGCAAAGTGACCTGTCTTACCACACTTGTAGCATGCAGGCTTAGAACCGCACTCATGAGCATAATGACCTGCCTTCCCACACTTGTAGCAAACATTCGACCCAACTCTACACTCTCCAGCATGCATCTTTCCACACTTATGACATGTATCCGACCCCTTTCCCCACCTTCACTCACCACTGTGTGCATTGCCACAAGTCTTGCATGACCTGTTCTCCCAAACTCTCGGCTGCTTGTTCTTAGGGTTCCACATCTGGGTACCGGGTCGTTTAGCAGGAGCGACCCATTTCTTCTCTTTCTTCTCGTCTCCCACCACCACATCATCCGCAGCCAGGTCTGCATAGACCATCTCTGCGAGTTCGACAGCAGAATCGAAAGTAGCAGGTTTAATTGTCCTGACTAACATGCGGACTCTCTGTGGTAATCCCCTCACATAACACTTGATTCTCTTAGCCTCAGTGCTGACCATATCGGGTACCAACCTAGACATTCGGTTGAACTCTGTAGTGTACTCACGATGTGTCATCGTCCCAGCTTTCAAGTTCAGGAACTTCATCTCCGCCCTTTTAACCTCGGCGTCAGCACAGAACTTCTTCATCACTAATTCCTTCAGATCCTCCCACTTCATCGCTTTTATCTCTTCACGGGTCTTCCTCTGCTCCACACTCTCCCACCAATACATAGCCTCATCTTCAAACGATTGGGTGGCATAACCGACAGCTTGGTCAGGACGACACTCGCTGATTCGGATAATTTTATCCATGGCGGTTATCCACTGAAGAGTAGCGATTGCGTCTCCTAAACCAGTCAACTTAGGCGGGTCGCAACCTTTGAAGGACTTATAGTTGCAACCGCCTCGGCCCCTCTTCCTATCATCAACTTTCACAGACCTTACCTCACTTGAATCACCCCTTCCCTTTCATCATCTTTCCTACCATTACCACCTGCCCCTTCAACAGTTCTTTCACGGCTTCCAGCAGACCCTCCCGGAGTAATATTCTTCATAGCAGTGGCTACAGCTTGAACAATAGCTGCTTGAATTGCGGGATCCAGTTGAACCCCTTCGTTGTTGACCGGACCTCCTCCAGCTGCACTCCCCTCATCTCTGGTGTTGGAAGCTGGTTTTTTATTAACGGGTAACGGGTGAAAGAAGGTTTTTACTAACGGGTCAACTTCTGTAACGGGTCAGCTTTTGGTTTCATTAACGGGTAAAACAATATCGAAAATTAAAAGGCAGGACTTTTTTTTTCCTGCTAAACAGTCTTAGTAACTTGACGACTATCATTTGTCTTACTTATCAACTCATTGGATTGGTCAACATTTCTATTGACTCATGGATGGACATACAAAGCAATCTAATTTTGACTTTATATGCATGTGTTATTTCATTTTTACGTGTGTTATTAATCTAGTTATGATGTTATCTATTTGCTTCTCATTTTTTCTTTCATTACTGAATTCATTTGATGCAGTTTCATTTATGTGATGACTTTTAACTCTTTGTAGCTCACTGATAAACTATTTGCTGCTCTGTTTAGTGTCTAAGGACACATAACTGTTTACATATTTAGTCTTTTTTTAACTTTCTGATAAATGACTGTTTTAGCTTATATGTTTTATGTTTAATATTTGATACTAAAATCTGTTACTTGTTTAATGTTTTTTTATATGTTCATTAGGCCTACACATTGAAGAAGTTTGACTCAGGATATGAATTATAGAGATTCTTGTAGTCAAAAACCTCGTTGACTTCTGCTTCAGTTAATATCAGATGATCATAAAGTTGTGTGTGAAGGAAGTTGTTTTCCGAACGACCATTCTTACTTTTTTAAGAATTATAAATATATTTTAAATATTATTCTTATATTTTATCTATGTTCTGACACACATTCTATTCAACACCGATATAAACCCGCCGCAACGCGCGGGCTCTCTCACTAGTATTACTTTAAAAACTCTCATTTTACATGTTTATTTATATGTTTTTTTATTTTTCAACTTCTTTCAACTTTTTATATGTTGCCATCAAATTGGTAAACTTTTTTTTATTTTTATATCTTATAGAATCTAAATTTACATTAATTTTTCCAGTTAGCAATTTAAACGAAGGCTTTACTTTTTATTCAAAAGATTTAATGTCTTTAAACCTCTTAGAAGCCGTAATGATGTAACGCTTTTATTAAAAGATTATTCATTTCGAGACTTCCATATGTGCCAACATATCATCATAATAATGCCTTATAACACCTTTTTACTACAAAGCAGGGTTAATTTGTGAACTTTGAGTAAGTCACGAATCGAAAAGGCAAAAATGTGAAAAATTTTACACTAAGAACTACCAAGATACCAGATTCGATTGGAAATTTTACACACAGAGTTTGGATGTTTCTGTACACGAGAACTTCCCTAGTTAATATACAATCCATCTCTACATCCCAAACAAAATGTTTATTTTCTTTTACCCAATTGTTCCACATCATTACAAACGCTGCATTTGGTCCAAACGTGTCGAACACCGCCTTCTTCATAGATGCAACTGACAATTCCTCGGGAGACTCTTCGGTCCAATTCCACTTATCCTCATCCCTAGAAAAAGACACCTATTGGCATTGGATTTTCAGATCATGTAATTATGTACGATTTTTTCCATATTCATGGGATTTTTCTCCCACCTCCATTTCAACAATCGGCCCTGTTCCTAGGAACATCCAACCACCATAATACCTTTGCTACTCACTATGGCAAATCATTTTGGAAATACGAGTTATATTAGACGCTTTATTTAATGGAAAAAATTGTAGCCATTACCGATTTAAGAGTGTAAATTAACAAATTTATCAATTCATACAACAATAAGTGATAAGTTAAATATTTAATAACTATGATCAAGCAAAACATAAGATCACTCGTCTAGTTTTTTCTCTAAATATGATTTTAAGTCATAGGCTCATAGCTAACATAAACTTAAACATAGAACGGTTTTTGTCTTTTCCATATTAATTTTCTTTTGAGGTAATCATGTAACAACTCATTATCTCAAAAAGAAGAATCCAGTTACAAAAGAGAGGGAGGTAAGCGGGCAACAACCCGAACGAACACACATGACGCTAGTTTGGTTAATGATGTTCTCTCTAGCTTATATGAAATACCAACTTTCTAGGTTGTAACAAGCCGGAGCTAGGCCTAAGCCTTAATTTCATAAATTTAACAAGTTTCTATAAGTTTGCTAACGCTAAAAGGGTACACTATAGTAGGGTTTGAGATACATAATAAATTTGTTGGTATAAAAACACACTATGTAGAACAATGAAATACAATGAGTTGTTATATGTTATCATATTTGTGACTTGTGAGTAATTAAATTGATTTTACAATAACTATTACTACCTCTTGTCATTGCAAGTTACAAAGACCTTTCACCATCTATGTCGGATTTCAATATTTATGAATACCCGTTTTAGTATATTCATTTGTATCCATCTGAAAAAGGATATTTATTAAAATACTTAATTAAATACAAACAATATGTACCATGAGCCAATATAAACTTAAAAAAAACGAACAAAGTACTTTATTCATCTAGATAAAACAATACAATTATTCATAACAATAATATAATGGAGATGTATTAAAAATGTATTATGGAGTCGGGGGTGGCTCGTGGGACACGAAAACAAGTTAGGGCTTTAAGCCCACACCTTAACTAATGCCTCCAAATTAAAAAAAAATGTAACATCCTATTTTTGGTTATTATAATAAAATAAATTTCGTTATTTTATAGTGAGTTGTTATCGGTTTAGATAAATAGAATGCGAGTTCACCGTGACGAACATGACGAAACCCGCTGAAATCGCGTAGACTCAAGCCATTCGGTTTTAGTTCTGGTACCATAATGAACGTAACAAAAGCAGATCGAATGGCAAATTTGTTTTTGTTTTTGGATTTTTTTAGTTATGGTACCGTAACAAGACCGATAGAGATCGATTGAATCTGGTAGACTCATCGCTTCAACGCCGGGACGTTCAACGCTCAGGTTTTATCAATGCCCGATTTTTACCTACCGATGTCACCCCATATTGGTCTGACTCAATTTTTATATTTATTTTTTTGTTTTAGTTATGATATTATAACACATGTAACTAAAACCGAATCCGCGTTGACTTACCACCTCAATGCACGGGGCCGACAACATTTAGTTTACCATTACTTGGGTTTTATCGACCTGCCCCGGCGCTACTTGCTGGATGAAATTACTATTTAAATATAAAAAAACAATGTGCTCTGTGATGTAATTTTTTTTAAACACATCAAACGCATTTTATAGTCGAGGCCCGTGAAATATAGAATACGATCTAAATAAATTGGCCCATTATCAACAGTAACCCAGTTTGTAAGTAAGCCCTTATTATTTGTTATCTGTTGCCTGTTTGCAACCACCACTCCACTCACCAGCAATTAACGCTCCGTCATCTCCACCGTATGTACGTCTACTGTTTGTTATACTTAATTACTTGCCTACATACATATACATAATTGCTTGCTTTGCTTGTGTCTACTGTTACACTTGATTACTTGTCCCTGTATTTTGAATTTCAATTCCAATATCAAATTGCCAAATATATTATTATACCTTTACACTGTATAAATACTATTAATGTTGCGTTAGTCACCGATTAATTGAGCCGAAAAGAATATTATCTTAGAGCACAATTTATAATGATATTTCAAAGTACAACATATTCTTTATAACCCGAACTTTAGTTATCTATATTTATTATCAGGTTTCCAACTTAATATTAATACTTACCATTAAGATATACCATATCCAACCACCATTCGCGGTCATCAGAACCAAGTCTAGCCACCATAAGCCGTCGTTTGAACTAAATACGACCACCTTTGTCATCTAAACGATGGGGGTGTGAGGGCGGTTGAGGGTATAAAATGTTTTATCCTAATTTTCCATATTATACAATAACGCCTGGGTTCACATTTCACATCTTCGTAACATATGTTATTGGGTGTAAAATGTGAAAGCCTTATATGTGGGGATCATTTTTTTCCTTCCAAATTTCCCACCGCGTCCTCCAAATAACAAAGTTTCTTTGAATTCGCTAATTTCTAGTATCTAGATACTTTTGACCACGCGTTTTTGCATATTAAATTCAGACTAAATGGCCATTGATTGTTTGTGGAAACTAAAGATCCATTCATCTTTGTGCCAACTTTGATCAATTATCTTATTAAAATTTCAATTCAAACCAGTCTAATTTTATTAAGACTAATCATAGCCTCATAGGTAAATCTAAAAATCAACATATATAATGCAACATGCACGAATGCATGCATGAGTATCAAAAGAAAAAATGTCATTTTCCCTATTGTGCTTATCTTGTAACTAGCCACCTTGTCTAAAATAATGTTGTCATTTAAAACTCCCATAAACCAACTTTAAAAATTAGTTAGGGGAATGCATCACTCCTCATATGGCTATCTCTTGAATCTTTCTTGAGCCAACTGTCCAAATTAGCTTTTCACTAGCTCCACTAGCTCATTGCACCTTTTTTTCTCCATGACTTAAATGATTTTTTTAACTACAAAACATTGGAATCAATACAACCCAAACAAAACTGTGGATGACATAAAAGATTCTAAGTTTTCTATAGATGGTCTCAGGATCAAAAGATATTAGTGTCGATCGGTGGTTTAATTGGTGTAAATTCGATGTGTTAAATATGTAAGTAATAAACTATCACTTGTATTTTGTGATCTAGTCAAGTGCTCGTTTTTGTTTATTAATATAATACCGTCTTTCAAAAAGAAAAAAAACTACAAAATTAATATCAAATTTATGAGATTTATTACAAAGAGTAAACTGCGGTTTTTGTCCCTGTGGTTTGTTCAAATCTGCGGTTTTAGTCCAATAGTTTCAAATTTGCAATTTTCGTCCCTGTGATTTCATTTCACCTGCAATTAAACCCGAATTCATTAACCCCGTTAAGTTAAGTATGATCGTTAAACCTATCAGCATACCCTTCATGTAAGGGGCAGTTTTGTCCTTTTTTTTTCTCCAAATACACCCTAGCCCCTCACGTTTGGGGGGCTTGTAAATTACGACTGCGGTGTATTTGGAGAGAAAAAGGAAAAAAATGCCCCTCACGTGAGGGGCACGCTGATTAGGGTTGTTCAAAAAGCTCACGGATCGAAGCTCGCTCGAAACTCGCTCGAAAAAAGCTCGGAGAAAACTCGCTCGAAATTGGCTCGATTGTAAACGAGCTGAGCCTAGCTCGACTCGATTTCTAAACGAGCCGAGCCTGAGCTAGCCCCGGCTCGACTCGAGCTCGCTCGATTGGCTCGAACTATTTTATTTTAATTTATTATATACATACATACATATAATTATCGAGCTCAATTATTTTAACAAATGAGCTTTCCTTTAATCCAGCCCAATTTCATTTCTCACTCCATAGTTCATATTCATAATTCCATATACTGAGTAACTGAGAGATGAGACTTCATAGTTCACACACTCAATAATCAGTATACGTTCCATTTTCCACCCTAACCCTAGCCGCTCATATTCACCTCCGCCATCGGCCGTCGCTCATAGATAATACTTCTCTGCTTAATTTTGTATTTGGTTTGGTTTAGACTTGTTGAACATATTTTGTTTTCGATGGTGTTATTAGACGTATTTATTTAGTTTGTATTTGATTGGTGTTAATCTTAACGTCATATTTATTTAGTTTAGCTTGATGGTTGCATATAATTTTTATTATTACAGGTAAACTCGATCCAAATCGAGCCGAACCTAGCCGGCTCGATTTAAAACCGAGCCGAGCTTAAGCTTAAATTTTTAGCTCGATTAAGAGCTCGGGCTCGGCTCGATTTAAAACCGAGCCGAGCTTGAGCTCAAATTTTTAGCTCGATTAAGAGCTCGAGCTCGAGCCGAGCCAGCTCGATTGATTATCGAGCCGAGCTTGAGCTTGCCTTGGCTCGGGCTCGGCTCGGCTCATGAACAGGCCTACGCTGATGGGTTTAACACAACCAGACTTAACGAGGTTAATGAATTCGGGTTTAATTGCAAGTGAAATGAAACCATATGGACGAAAATTACAAATTTGAAACTATTAGAGTAAAAACGCAGATTTGGACAAACCACAGGGACGAAAACCGCAGTTCACTCTATTACAAAACACATAAGTTTTATGAGAACAAAAATAATCAATATAAATAATTTAACTTTTGATTAGTGGTTTATATTTTAACTTTTTCCACATAAATGGGTATTTTATGTACATAAAAACAATTAATATATATAAATATAATATATAGAAGGTGGGAAAATATTGCTTTTGGAAGGATCTTGAGTGATTATTGAGCATAAACATTTAGCATACTTAGTTAATTATTTTATCATATGGGTTGTATGTTGTTCAACTTTCTTGGAACACTAGTCAATTATTTATTTCTAAGATTACATTTTTAAATATAAATAGATCACAGCTTTAATAAATATATTCCCTAAGTTCTAAACTTATGTCCAATTATGTTATCATTGATCCTTAAATTCAAGATACGATCATTTACTTGCTAAGCTGTTATCTTAATTAATCCAATAATTTTTAGGAAAACAACAAAATATATTAACATTTGTACTCTAGAAGCAAAGAAAGGAGTGAAGTTGACATGTAAAATAATAATATGTATTAATAAGGGACCAGTCTAGCCAAATAATAAGAAAAACATTTAGGTCACAAAATCTTTTAGACCGATTATTTTTAGTCCATCTTTTTAGTGCATGTTTGGCCCATCAAATAACTTTTCATGTTTCATATATTTGTTCTTGTGTGCCACGTTCTTGTAGACTTGTGGTCGTTACTATATGAATATTAATTATTCTCATCTCACATTTACAATAGATTTATATGTTGTATAATACATAAATATACATTATCGCAATATGTTATACAATACAAGTTAAAGATGAAACAATATATTGGACTCAAATATTACATATACAAGTTAGTTTTGTATACTAAGGTTTAAATTTCTAAAAGGTAAATGCAATAGTTAAACCCTTATATAAGGGAATCAAATAATCCGACTTCAACGGCCCCTTGAGCTATAGAAGAAAAATCCGAGGCTCACTAGCTGCCCTAAGCCCTACGGTTCCTCTTAAAGATGAATGTATTGCTTCCCACTCTGATATCACATAAAAGAACTTGTTCTTTGAAAAAACATTTTATGTCTTGTTTGATAGTAATTTTGTGTGTATCAACGAAATAAATTAATTTGAAAGTGATAACACGATTCAGAAAGTTGTTTAGGACATCCAATTGAAACACGAAACCTGCATAAAGCGCTTTCATGTTAATACTTACATCCTTATATACTTATTTAAACGAATTACTAATCTTAATAAATTAGAATATGTTTTTAAATCAACCCAAAATTAATGTTATTAATCTCAAGTGCTTACCACATAACTAGATTTAAACCCTACAAAACTTTATGTATACACATAAATCTTAAGTTATTATCACATCTAAATCGTCCAACAATTATTCAAAACATATGAAATCTAAATGAATTTATTTATTCATAAACTATTATTTTTAATATATGCAGAGAATTGATACATGTGATACCATAAGTGGTCCACGGATTAAAAAATTAAAGTTGGGAGTTGATGAAATGTTAAAGGTAAAAGTTATGAACATTTTGATGATGTTTTTGTCGGCCATCATTTCACCACTTCATATATTTTAACAAATAACAGTATAACACTTTGCTTAATCATTATTATAAACTTTGGATGATCTTTTATGACTCGTACAACACAAATGAGCCGGTTGGTTTTAATAAAGTTAAAAAAGAGGTGTTTAAATCTTTTAGGACAAAGTTTCAAGAGCCTTGTTGATTGGTAAGATCGAGGCGTAATCGCAATCAAATTGAAACGTCATGGTGTCATTCATGCAAAAGTTTCATTTTGTGTAGAAATGGATATGGGACATAGACCAAACGTGAAAAAAAAAGAGTAAACTGCGGTTTCGTCCATGTGGTTTGTTAAAATATTCGATTTTCGTTCAATAGTTTTAAATTTACGATTTGCACCCCTGAGGTTTCATTTCACTAGCAATTAACCTCGACTCCACTAACCTCGTTAAGTCTGGTCGTTAAACTTGTTAGCATGCCCCTCCGTAAGAGGCAATTTTGTCTCTTTTCTCTCAAATAAACTCAGCCCTAATTCGCAAACCCTATCACGTGAGAGGTTCGGGTGTATTTGGGGGGGGGGGGGGACAAAGTTACCCCTTATGTGAGCGGTACACTGATAGATTTAACAACCAAACTTAACGGGGTTAGTAGGGACAGGTTTAATTGCAAGTAAAATGAAACCACGGGGATGAAAATCGCAAATTTGAAATTATTTAACTAAAACCGTAGATTTTTAAACAAATTACATGGACGAAAACCACGGTTCACTAAAAAAAGGTTTTACTCTAGTATTGGCTTAAGGAACATAAGTTACATAAAACTAGAAAACATATCCTAAGATCTAATTTTCACAGTGAAGTAGAAACACAAAGCTGTCATTAACTTGTGATATCATGATGCACCTAATCATCTATAAATATTTTTGACCTAATTTTACGTATTAAGAAAACATTGGAATAATATTTTTAAAAGAGTAAATAAAATATAAAGTAACTTTATTCCTCTTTAATATATATATAAGCCAAAAGTTATGTTGATGTTCATGTGTTAGTAATAATCTTACTAATCTATTAAATTAATACAAATCTTTCACATGTTCTTCTCCTGGGTTGTCTATCTAGGCCTCCAACTCATCATCTTTCCATTCTAAGAGTGTCTCTAATGTTGTCACATGTCATATTCACCACACACCCAATAAACTTATATTTGGAAGATTTTTCATAACCCACCACCAATTTCACCACTCATTTTTTTCTCTAACCTCATCAAGAACATAAGAACCCTAATTCCGCCGCTCAGATCCAACATCGAACGTCTACAGTATTTACCAACAATTGTTTAATCTACCATGTTTGTCTTCACTTCCAAGGTTATTGATGTCTTCAATCGTTTCGATTCCGTTCAATTGATCGTTTCTCAGAGGAGATGTTATAAGGTTTTTTTTTGTCAATTAATGATGATTATAACAGATCGATTATCCGATGAATATATTAAAGGTAATTAATAATCCATTCTTGCACATAGAGTTAGTTATTTATTATAATATCCGATGAATATATTCCGGCCACTTTATGTTTTCTGAGATTTTCCGGCCAATTTGTTATTGTTTTATTTAGTGAATATTAAGAATTGAATTTCCGTCCAATTTCTTAATTTTTTTCCGTCCAATTTTTTATTGTTTTCTTTGTCCAATTCTTAAATTTTCCGTCCAATTTATTATTGTTTTGCTTACTAAATATTAAGAAGTGAATTTCCGTCCAATTTCTGATTTTTTTTCGTCCAATTTGTTATTCTTTTCTTCACTAAATATTAACAAACATAATTTCCGTCCAATTTTTATTTTTTTTACCGGCCAAATTTGATTCAGTTTTATCAAAAGTCAGAAACTTCAAATTATACAATTATTTTGAATGTTTAATAAATTTGTTTGTAATTATTTGTTTCATATATAATATTAATCTTTAATATTCCAGAAATTTAATTATAAATTTACTAATTTTTTATTAATATTTACTAAATTTACTATATTATAATATTGATCTTTAAAATACATATTAAAGTGTAATATTGATCTTCCAAATATAACTTATTCTAGAATTTTCTAAAAATATAAATCTACATTAATTTAATCCGTTATTAGTTGACAGTTTATGATAATTTGAAATTCAAATTATATTTAAAGCTTGGACTATAAAAATGATAATTAAGAAAATAATTTATATTTTTATTATTGTTATTATTTGATTCCTAAATTACTCAATGTATTATTATTAAATATTAACTGATTTTCAAAAAACCTTAAACATGGAAATATTAAATATTAGAATATAATACATTCTAATAATACTTTTTTTATAATCAATCGGTTATTTTTGGACATGATTGTTTGAATATAATTTATTTTTTAATTTATAATATTCAATGTATAATTATTCTAATAATAGTATTTTTATAATCAATATGATATTTTTGGAGATAATTATTTACAATAAACCAGTTTATTATATTCAAACTTATGTTTAGAAAGTTTCTATACATAATACGTTTAAACAAAATTAATATTATATAATCCTACTATGTTTTAATTTGTGGTCCAAATTTTGAATTTCAAATAAGAACAAATTAAATTCTTGATTGTTTTTACAAACTATTTTTGTTAAGCAATCAATAAATTAGTTTAAAACGGATTTGACATTTCCATAATAACAAATTATATTTCAAAACATTTTAGAGTTAAATACATATTTTTTAATGGTTTAGCTCGGGTTTGATTTTCCTTTTTACGCACACACACACACACACACACACACACACACACATATATATACTTATTTAGCAACCGATTTTATGATAAAGTTAATCTTTCCAAAGACAACATAAATTTAAACAATCTTTCTAAAGTTACTTGAAAATTCATTTATCGTAAAACATTTTTAAGTTTTGCAAATTTAACAAAATATTAATGTTAGTGATTTAACAAAATATTAATGTTAGTAATTATAAATTTACTATATTATAATATTAATCTTTAAAATACATATTAAAGTATAATATTTATCTTCCAAATATAATTTATTCTAGAATTCTCTAAAAATATAAATGTACATTAACTTAATCCGTTATTAGTTGACCTGTTTACTATAATTTGAAATTCAAATTCTATTTAAAGCTTTGACTATAAAAACGATAATTAAGGAAATAATTTATGTTTTTATTATTGTTATTATTTGATTCCTAAATTACTCAATGTATTATATTATTAAATATTAACTGATTTTCGAAAAACCTTAAACATGGAAATATTGAATATTAGAATATAATACATTCTAATAATACTTTTTTTATAATAAATCGGTTATTTTTGGACATTATTATTTGAATATAATTTATTTTTTTTTAATTTATAATATTCAATGTATAATTATTCTAATAATAGTATTTTTATAATCAATATGTTATTTTTGGAGATAATTATTTACAATAAACCGTTTTATCATATTCAAACTTATGTTTAGAAAGTTTCTATACATAATACGTTTAACAAAATTAATATTATCTAACCATATTATGTTTTAATTTTTTGTCAAGATTTTGAATTTAAATTAAGAACAAATTAAATTTTTGATTGTTTTTACAAACTATTTTTGTTAAGCAGTTAATAAATTAGTTTAAAAAGGATTTGACATTTCCATAATAACAAATTATATTTTAAAACTTTTTAGAGTTAAATATATATTTTTTTAATGGGTCAGCTCGGGTTTGATTTTCCTATTAACACACACACACACACACACACACACTTATTTAGCAATCGATTTTATGATAAAGTTAATCTTTCCAAAGTCAACATAAAATTAAACAATCTTTCCAAAGTTATTTGAAAATTCATTTATTGTAAAACGTTTTTAAGTTTTGCAAGTTTAACAAATATTAATGTTAATGATTTAAAAGTTTGCTGCAAGATTGGTCAAAAATAAAAAATAAGTGTTCAAGATGAGTTTCTGTTGGTAGAATGTTTGAAGAAGTTTAACAATTTATTCTAATAATAGTATTATTTATTATAATATATTTAATTTGGATAGTATTGTTTTATTAAATTTTCAGGTGGTGAAGCAAAATGAGTTTCTTTTGTTAGAATGTTTGAAGAAGTTGACGGTGATTTAATATGAAAGAACATGTTTATGTCTTTTGTTGATGTTTTTTATTTGTTCGGCGTACATTAACTTATTGTAACTTTTAACTTTTAATATCTAGACAAAGTAAATGGTTAACGTTTTGGTCTGAAAGTTTGAAGAAGTTTTGTGTTGCTTGAATTTGTTATTTAAATTTATTATGTTTGTTGACATGTTTTTCCACCCGCGTGTTACACGGGTATATACCCTAGTAGACATAGTATATGATTTCTTTTTCAGAAAAGCGTCAAATAATTTTCCATTATTGTTCGTTATATGTAATAAAATAAACATTATAATTGTGATGCGCCAATGTAGAATCATACATTTACCAATTACCATGAATTAAAAAATTTGATCCACATTTACACAATTTATAACATCTGAATATCTGATACAATTAATTTATAACATGTTTAATAACCAAAATTTAAAAATAGAATTCGGTATTGGACGGAGCTAGGAAGCATTTAAAACAAATATATTTTGTTTATATATGAAGAAATAAATTTGTCATCAAAACTTTATGCAAACATTATGGTATAAAAATAAAGCGAGCGAGTCAACCTTGACTTTTGCTTGGCTCGTTTACAAACCGAGTCAACTTCAAACAAGCTTTTCTTTCAAACAAGTTACTAGACACAAGTTATTCAAACATTCTCATCAGAAGCACCTTTTAAAAGCAATATAAATATGTGATCTTGGGATCCCTGATGTCTCAAGTTTGAAACATGTTTTAATGAAGTTTTTCTTACAGTGGTGGGTTTCTTTCTTGATGTGTTCTTGTGTGAGTCAGGTTTGGAGAGTCAAAATCAGTTTGGACTGTTGATATCACATCTCAGAAACACTCACTTACATGTATTTAAGGTAGTTGAAAACGCTATTAAAAATGTAATCTTTCCTCTTGGGCTCTTTATGAAAAAGAATAGGAGTAAATGGACTGGACTAATGGAGAGAAGCTAGGTTGGGCCTTGGGAATCTTCAAATTTGCTTTGGTACATTTTGGGCCTTTGGCAACAATCCAGCCAACTTTATTTTCTTTTATTGAGCCCAATATTTCTTATCAGTATACTATTTGCATCGGCTGATTTGGAATTTTGTACCTTTTTCGTGTGTTAGTGTAAATTTAGACGTTTTTTGCCAGAAATTTTTTATACGTAGTGCAAATTTATCCGTTTTCGACCAAAAATTAAAGCTCAGTCACCCCCCCCCCTCGTATATGAAATTTTTTATACATTTTGAGTCTGTTCCCAACGTTAGCGTCCAAGCTTCGCCACTGCCAATCATGTCAATTTTGGAAGTACATGTCACTAACATTGAACATCATGGTTATTTATAGGGCTGAATTAAGAAGATTGCGGATTTTGGCAGAACTCTGGATATGTTAAAAACTTAAGATCGATTAGTTATTTTTTACATTATTCTATGTTTATGTTTTTTTTTCTTTTTGTTGTCTTTAATTTAGCTTGAGCGTCAATTCTCTACCGCTTTGACTGTGAATCTACAATATTGTATTGTAATTGTTATTAAATATAATAATTTTAATAATGAAAATAATAATAAATCAGTATTTCGTAATATTAAATGTTCAATATCAAATATATTATACATGTATTATGTTGTCCGGATAGGTGACAAATTTGCACCATTAGTATATCTACTCTTACATCATTTCAACAAACATTTGAAATAGATCTAAATTATAATAATAAATTAATAATAGTTTGTATATAAAATACGAAACCGAAATTTAAGAATTGTTACGTGACAGCATGTGATGTTCACATGGGCCACTACGTGTACTAAAATTCCACCCCATAATTTCCATCGAATATTACGATATTATTCGCTGTCTTTATTTACTTTTCTTTTTTTCCATGTATTTTATTATTTATTTCCATTTTCTTGTACTTGTCACCCTGGAACATGGCCGGTTTAACGTGTTCAGAGGCCTAAAATTGATTATGAATGTTGAGGCTTTTGTTTTTTTGTATATAGTATTCATGAATTATAGAATACGAATGATATGCAGTGATAATAATTACGTGATGTTCCTCTTTAACTTGTGCCTAATAACTGAGTTATTAATTCTAAAGAATGACTTTCAAAAACCCATAATACGAACTTATATTTTAGATTGAGGCCCTATAAAGCTGGAGGCCCAAAGCCTTCGCCTTATCTGGCTTACCCAAAAAACGGCCTTGCCCTGGAAATGAAAGCGAAATAAAAAATAGAGAAAGGTTATATATATATATATATATATATATATATATATATATATATATATGTCCATGTGAATTCACTATATTGCAAGTTTAGTCCTTTAGTTTTAATATAAAGGATGTAATGTGTCATTAACGGTAATTGTTTCTTTTTTAACTTTGAAACTCTAATAAGATAAACTTTCAAACTTCAGACCTTCTAGCATCGACCTTATCACCATAAATTCTGCACTAAACCTTTGAACTTTGCTATGATGGTGATCGAAGAAATCGACGTTAGGAGTTGGGTTTTCCAAAAAGCTCGCGAATTTAAGATCAAGGTTTTACTCGCTCGATAAAAGATTAAATAATCAAATAAAACTAACTAAAAAAGCTTGATATGAAACAACCTTAGATGAGTTTACTCATTTTTGTAATCGAGCCAAAATTGACCAACGCACGGCTCGGGTCATGGCTAAGCTCATTGGCTCAATCTTAGGCTTGTTTAACTTCAAAACCGAGCTTTAGCTTGACCAAGCCGTCTCGTTTAATTTTGAGCACGAGCTCGAAACCACCCTGACTTGACTCGTGATTCATTTTTGTAACTGAGCCAAAATCGACCCAAGCTCAGCTCAAGTCATGGCTCGGCTCATTGACTCGATCTTAGGTTCATTAACTTCAAAATCGAGCTCTAGCCAAGCCAAGTCACCTCATTTAATTTTGAGCACGAGCTCGAAACCACCCAGGCTTAACTCGGGCTCGACTCGTGAACAACCCTAGTTAAAATTTTTTGGAGTTTGAAATCGTAATTTATTAAGAGTTACAAGTATGAATGGTACGTTACGTCCCTATAACATTGTTTGGACTAAATTTGCTAGTATTAACATCTACGGACCAAATTTGCAACATTATCAAACTATATATACTATTTAAGCAAATTTCTCTAATGAATATAAAAATAACAATGAAAGCACACCAAAATAAAAAAACTTAAAAAAAAAAAAAGTTTATCACTACCATAATTAATCAAATTGACAACAATACCCTTAACCGTTTTATCAATTTCCACAAATCACATACCATTCACATCTCCACCGGAAAATTAAACCAAACCTAACAAACACCAGTCAAATACGTGACGTAAGCAACTTGTGACCGCCGTAACAACTTTTTTTTCCCGCTATATTTAACCGCAACAACAAGAAGAAAGATTGATTGACATTTGATTTAATTGATTGATTAACAGAAAGAGCAAAACCACACACCATGTGGTGTGTGGTTTTGAATTAACATTTACTCATATCCGACCCGGATCGATCTATGTTTCTTCATAACCTTTTTAAATTAACATTTACTCATATCCGACCCGGATCGATTTATGTTTCTTCAGACCTTGATTATCTTCGCAGCTCGAACCACCGGATTTTCACGAGCAATTGCTTCTCGTCCGGCCGCCTTGTAATCGTAACTACAATCATGCCGATCGGAGTACCGGTGATCGGAGCAAAACATCTCGCCACACCGGCACCGGAATCCGGTTAATCCGACCTTTTTCCGGCAGCCGGAGCACCGGTTAATCTCGCGTTTCTTCGACTTGTTTAATTTGTTTAATTCTTCCTCCGGCGACGATCGGAGCTCATCGGCGCCGGAGATATTCGATGTGGTTGTCGGAATCTTCGTATCGGATATCTCCGGCGACGATCGGAGTTCATCGGCGCCGGAGTTTTCCGATGTGGTTGCCGGAATTTTTGTATCGGAAAACTCCAGCGGTGACGATCTGAGCTCATCGGCGCCGGAGTTTTTCGATGTGGTTGGCGGAATTTTTGTATCGGAAATCTCCGGCGACGATCTGAGCTCATCGGCGCCGGAGATTTTTGTTTTGGCTGCGGGAATTGGAGGCGTGCGTAACGTTGAGCTCATCGGCGTTGGAACCTTGAGCTCCCTCTCCTCTTTGTCTCTTTTCTGAGCCATATGAATTAGAACGCTGATTTTTCCGGCCACCGGAAAGCGAAAGAGGTGTGTGTTTAGATAGAGAGAGAGAGAGAACAAAAGGTATGTATTTAGAGAGAGAAGAATGGGTAATATTGTTATTATTAATAATAATAAAAAGGGTTTGTGAAGAAGTGGTAGATAATGGTGTGTGATGGAGTGTGGGGCCAGGGGTAATATTGGAACGCGTATCAAAGGTTATGGTGATACGCGATAATTGGTTTTTCGGTTCAATGACATTTGATAATGGTTAAGGATAGAGGCCTTTTCGAGCATTTTCAACCCGTTTTTATATATTTGTAAGTGGTTTTATAAATTATATTGTATGGTTATGATTGCTTTTGAGTAGATGAAAGAAAACATTATATGAGAAAGTTAAATTTGATGTTATTTTTTGAAAATGGTTGTGAGTAGAGAAAAGATTAAAAAATGATTATAAATATATATAAAAAACATTATTTAATTGAAAATGAGAATAAATTGTAGTGATTTTTAATGTAATCATACAGATATAGATAGTGAATAAGCCGTTAATGCTCTAAAAAAAGGAGAGACTCGGAGGGTGTGCGAGCCGCACCATCGGTCGAGGCAGATAATGTTCGGGGACACAAACTTTTTTATGCATATTACATGTATATGTTTTTTGGTATTAGAAATAAGGTTATTTGTTATGGTTTATGAGATAAGTATATGCTCAGATTGTTTCTGTTTATAATAAACCGGTCGATAAAAGTTTTTTCCATCTAAGCTAGCGAATAAAAAATTTTCATTAAGGCATCCGGGTCTTTTTATTTTTGTTCGACCAAAGTATTTGAATTCTCGGAGACAGCCTTGCTCTAAATGTACCAGGTTCGAAATCAATCTTCAGGAGTTCATATGGTTTTCTTATAGAGGTATGGTGTTTATGGATGAGTTAGATATAGAACCTCAAAAGTGTATTTACGGTTGATATCTCGTATCAAAAAGACGCATTCGGGTATTAGGTTAATTTCCGACGTGTTTTGAAAAAAGTGATGATAAGTGGAATGACGAGAAAGCCCATGTGAGTTGTGCCTTTTTGAGTGGAAAATGAGGGGATTTGGATCAGCAGTGACGTGGGAGATTGGAGACTATGAGATATGTTCTACATTTAGCGGCCACCTGAGCTGGTCATGTGAACCACACACGTGGAATTGTTTAATATTATAAATAGTATTTTTTTTAAAATTAATCTCCCACTTTCATTAATAAATTAATGTTGATTTAAATAGCTAAATAAGTGTAATGCATGTACCTCCCGTCTTCTTTCAAATAGCTAAATAGTATTTAAATTTGTAGATTAGTGATATTAAATGTGTATGCAGTAGTGTTCATCTTCATAACGTTGAGGGTTAGAGTTTCATGACGGACAATGACATAGATTTAGAAGTGAAAAGTTACATAACTTAATAACGAGATATTCGTATATGAAATTGTTACTGGTATTTGATATGAGTATGAAATTACACTTTGAATGATTTCACGCCCCTTGTGTATAAGTTTTTATTTCTCTCGGATTGTTCATACCGTTATTAGGTATTTTAGGTTATGGGGGTATTTACAGCCTTGTGGGTACAAAAGGAATATCACCAATCCCTATTTTTTTAAACGAATGATGTTGACGTCTCTTCTCCTATTGTGGAGGAATTTCATTCATTCTCCATGTCACGATATGTCATCAAGACGGCCCCTCTTCTTATAATGGGATGTAAGTAGAAAATATTCATAATTGAGACTTCACCGTAAGTTATCATACGTCTTCAATAAGTAAGATAGGATCAGTGTGTGTTGTTTTATAAAAAAAAAAGACAAAATAAGTAATATTTTGTTCATAATAAACAGTTTATGCTAGAGGAGGTTTTATCGCTATTATTATAAGGAAATATTTTGAGAGATTTTGTGTATCTAATATATGTCTCACAAAGAATGTCTTGAAATTTAATAACTCGTTTTTTAAGAAATTAAGTATTTATGTAAAATGTATATGGGTGAATTATTGTGAAACTTGATTAAAAGTTTGTTTACAAAAAAAGTAAATACGGACCACGTTTGATGGATTCCAAAACACTTTTAGTATACCAAGGATAAAACATTTTTACTATACGCAATCATAAAGTATATATATGAAATTTAAAGTACTTTAGGTTAATAGGTATGGTTTATTTGAACCATTTTCTCTCATTCATCACGTTAGCTTTGTCTCTCTTATTCTTTATAACCCTTCAACTAAGGTATATCATTCTTTTCATTCTCAACAATTTCATTATTTAATATTATAAACAATTGAAACAAAAAAAATATGATTGGCCACTGATGTGTGTGACCACCATCAGTGACCTCACGTCACTAGTGAAACGGTGTTCAAAGACCTCATTTGAATGAGGAAGGTGCCACATCGGATTAGTGGGGCCGTGGGGTATCCACTAATCCATAATCTCTGGCCTTATAATAACTTATGTCTTGTAAGTTGTAACAATAATATTTTAAAAATATCCCTTCTCGTGATTTTATGCTAAAAAGCATTCACACCTGATCTTTTGATTAAGTATACTTTAAAGAAAATAAATTATTAATTAGTTAGCTAAATAATACCATTCAAATCATGAACATTTTATAATCAAAAGAAGATTTTGAGGCAAGATACCCAAATTCCCAAATCCCAATAGCCATGATATGAGACACATTGAACTTCCATTATAATCTTAAAAGGCTTAAACCACTTGGAAAAGTATTATATAAAAATTTATCCACGTCTTTGAAAAAGGCCAGACCAATAATGAAGCCCAATAGGACTTTTACCTTTATGGTCTAACAATATCAATTAGTTAGGCCCATGCGTTGCTTCGGATTTTTTATTTTCTGGATTTTATCTTAAAGAGTAGAATAAGTAGATCCCGGCTTTATATGTGTACAAATTGGGTATTTTCAGAAACCAGACTGGGTAGGAACCGGTTTTGGGTATGGCAAGCAAAAGTCAAAACTGGGTCGGTAGGAATCAGTTCTGGGTATAGTCGGGTATTTGACCGGGTTTTTCGGGTAGGGTTGGGTCGAGTTTTGACCTGGTATGTCAGGTTACGGTTCTGGCAGGTCTGGGTCAGTTCCGGTTATGGGGAGAAATTCTATACCATGTAGTACCCCCGGGACAGATACGGGTAGGAATCGGTTCCGAATCAGGTACACCGGGTCGGGTCCGAAACCAGGTATTTTGTGCACCTCTACCTTGCTTGGCCATCTGAAGTCATACTCATGCATTTTAAATACGAGCCGAGCTGAAACCGAACTCTGACATGAACCTAGCCTAAGCTTGTTTAACATTCTTCTCTTATAAAATATATAAAACATATATAAATTACACGATAAATAACAAACTAGCTGAGTTCAAACTTAAGGGGTGTTTGGCCTATCTTTTATTTTTTTAACTTATGGTTATTATTTAAAGTAGATTATAGCTTATTTTCTATGATTTGATAAGCTCTTTTTTAAGTGTTTGGATTAGCTTATATTCTATAAGTTGATTATACGTTTTAATAAGTTGTTAAATCCATTAATTTCACATAATAATAAGTTGCTTCAATATTATCAGAGCATTCTCATCCGATTCCCTATAATTATGCGAGGTAAGTTTGCAAATTATAGGGTGAGGTAGTGAGTGATTGTGAGTGTAAATTACATGGTGGAGAGAGAAATGTAGTGATTTTTTGTAAATTTGGGGAAAAATTTAGGAAAACATTGTTTCCTTTATTTATTTTTTAATATTTGTTGGATTGGTTGTGAGTAGAGAAGAGAGAGAATGATAAAGGTATAAAAAATATTATTTAATTGAACAACAGAGAGAAATGTAGTGTTTTTTAATGTAATTAAAAAGATAGAGATGAGGAACGGATTATTGAAGGCAAATGTGTAATTTACCCCCTTACACAAATAAGCTAAAAACCCATCTTCAAATAAGCTTATAAGCATAAGCTAAGAAAGCTAAACCAAACACTAAGTTAAGCTTATTTTATAAAAAACTAAAAAAATATAAGCTTTGTTAAAAAACTAGGCCAAACACCCCCCTTAAAAAAAACACACGAGCCAAGCTCGAGCTCGAACTCTCCTATTTCAAACACTTAGGGGGTGTTTGGCCTAGCATTTTTAACAAAACTTATAGCTTTTTTTACAAATAAGCTTAACTTGGTGTTTGACTTAGCTTTTTAAGCTTATGCTTATTAGCTTATATAAACTCATTTGTAGAAGCTTATTTGTTTAAGGGTGTAAATTACTTATTTGTCCTCAAATGGTGCTGGATTAGTAATTATTACTCTAACAAATTAAAGAATGTTGGATTTAACAACTTATTAAGACACATAATTAACTTGTAGAATATAAGCTAATCCAAACACTTAAAAGGAGCTTATCAAATAATAGAAAAAAAACTATAAGCTAATTTTATATATAAACATAAGCTTAAAAATAAAAGCTAGGACAAACACCCCCTTAACCAGTGTTGCAAAAATCCCGACTAGTCACCGATTAATCCCCGATTAATCGCTAGTCCCCACTTCATTGATTAATTTTGGGCTTGTCGGCCAATTAATCGGTTAACAGTCAAATCCGGCCAAAATTGACGATTTTCGGCGAGATTCCGACCATAATCAGTGGTTTCCGGCGAGATTTCGAAACAAATCAACTATTTTCGGCGAGATTGCAGCAAAAACTAGTGGTTTCCAGCGAATTCCAGCCAATTTCCTGCCAAAATATGTTTGTGTGTGTATAAAACTGAAAATTACATATAAAAATGTGTGTGTATGTATAAAACTGAAATATATACATTAAAGTCTGATCTGATTAATCCCAATTAATCTCGACTAATCCCGATTAATCGCTAGTCCCCACCCCACCGCCCGACCACTGGCTAACGATTTTTGCAACACTGCCCTCAACTAAAAAAACGAAAGATCGAGAAAACAAAAGAAGAGTCAATATTCACGGATCCATTCGCACCCATTTCTCATTTTCTCTTCATCTTTCTCGATCCCATTATTAAACCCTAAAAATCTCAAATCTCAATTCAATTCAATTCAATTCCAATGGCATCTCGATTCACCACCAGATTCATCCACCATCTCATCCGTAACCACCAGCCACTCACACCACTCTCATCACCAATACGCCACACGTATCACACTGCATCCATCCGCTCATTCTCCACAACCAGACGCCACCCGCCACGTCACCAAAAGCTCGACATAGCCGCACGCGCACGCCAAATGCAAACCAGACGGTTATGGACATACGCCATATCGTTCAGCTGTATAGCTGGGTTCATTATAATAGTGCTTAATCAGTTTGAAGACCAGCTGGTGTTTTATGTCACGCCGACTGATGCCTTGGCCAAGTATAAAGAGAATCCGAGTAAGAATAAGTTTCGGTTGGGTGGATTGGTGTTGGAAGGGAGTGTGGCCCATCCGGCGAGTTCGCATGAGATGGAGTTTGTTGTAACGGATTTGATTACGGATGTGTTGGTTAGGTATGGTTGTTGGGGTGTTGTTCGGTGCGGGTTTGGACTGAAACCAAACCGAATTCGAAACCGTTTCGGTTTTCAGTTTTTGCCATTTGAGCTTGAGTTTTTTAGGCTGAAAATAATGAATTTAGACAAAAAAACAAAAACTTTGGGTTTGGGTTATTTGGTTTCGGGGTTTCGGTTTTTTTGCTATTTGAGCTTGAATATGTTAGGCCGATAATGATTCTAATGATTTAGACCGAAAACCAGAATTTGTGTCACATCCTCTTGTAATAGGAAAAAAACACCAACCGAATTTGAAACCGTTCGGTTTTGGCTTTATCGGTTTTTAATTTTTGCTATTTGTGCTTGAATATTTTAGGCTGAAAATAATGAATTTAGACCAAAAACCAAAACTTTGGGTTTGGCTTTTTTGCTTTGGTTTCGGGGTTTTCGGTTTTTGCATTTGAGCTTGAATATGTTAGGCCGATAATGAATTTAGACTGAAAACCAGAATTTCGGTTTTTGGATTTTTGAAATCATTCGGTTTCGGTTAACTTCGGTTTTTGGATTTTTGAAATCATTCGGTTTCGGTTAACTTCGGTTTTTAGATTTTCGAAACCATTGTAGGGTGTGCGTGGTATGGTTCGATTCGGGTTTGGACTGAAACTAAACTGAAAACCAAAACTTCGGTTTAGTAATGGTTTAGACTGAAAACCAAAACTTCGGTTTAGTAATGGTTTAGACTGAAAACCAAAACTTCGGTTTAATAATGGTTTAGACCGAAAAACTAAACTTCGGTTTAATAATGACCGAAAACCAAAACTTTGGTTTTTGGATTTTCGAAACCAGAACTTCGTTTTGTTTTATTTTGTTTTGGGTTTTTCGGTTTTTGCTATTTGAGCTTGAATATTTTAGGCCGAAAATAATGAATATTAGACCAGAAACCAAAACTTTGGTTCAGTGCGGTTTTCGACTGAAATTAAACTGAAAACCAAAACTTCGGTATAATAATGGTTTAGACTGAAAACCAAAACTTCGGTTTAATAATGGTTTAAACCGAAAACCAAAACTTCGGTTTTTGGATTTTTGAAACTATACGGTTTTCGTTTTGTTTTGGGTTTTTTGGTTTTTGCTATCTGAGTTTGAATATTTTAGGCTGAAAATAATGAATATTAGACTGGAAACCAAAACTGTAGTTTGGTGCGGTTTTGGACTGAAATCAAACTGAAAACCAAAATTCGGGTTTTGGATTTTTAAAATTGTTCGGTTTCAGTTTTTTCGGTTTTTGCCATTTGAGCTTGGTGTGGTTTTGGACTAAAACAAAACCATAAACCAAAACTTCGGTTTCAGTTTTCGGTTTGGTTTTGGTTTAGTAACGGTTTTTTTCGGTTTTTGCCATTTGAGCCTGAAAATTTTAGCCTGATAAAAAATTAAACCGAAAATCATGACTTCGGTTTCTGTTTTGGGTTCAGTGTTTATTACATGCAAAACCAAAACAGAACTAAAAGTTCGTTTTTTACAAAAACATTAAGCCAAACCGTCGGTTTTTGTTCCGGTTTGGGGTTTCCGGTATTTTCGGTTCCGAATCGGTTTTTTCGGTTTCTTGCACACCCTAGGCATGGGTAGGGGTGTGTGTGGTGCGATTTTGGACTAAAACCAAAACTTGGGTTTTTAGATCCTCGAAACGTTCGCTTTCTGTTTTTTTTTTTTCGTTTTGGCCATTTGAGCTTGAATATTTTAGGCTGAAAAGAAAGCTGGTTGAAAGTATTGAATTTAGGTATAAATAATCTGTTAATTGTTAATTGCTAACTAATAGACTATTATACATTTGGCCAAAAGTAATTGGGTTACACATTTACTAATTTCTTATAAATGACTTAAAATATAGTAAAAAAATAATCTAGAAATTCGGTTCGGTTTTTTTTGGTTTTTATTACATGCAAAACCATAACCGAACCTTTAGTTCGGTTTTTACAAAAACATAAAACCAAACCGTGGGGTTTTTGTTTCTGTTGTTTCGATTTCTGATCGGTTTTCTTGGTTTCTTGCACACCTCTAGGTACGAGGGACAAGTTCCGGATTTGTTTAGGGAGGGGCATTCGGTTGTGGTCGAGGGATTCGTGAAACCGATAACAGAACAAATTAAGAATGAGGCAAGTGAGAAGAGTGTGTCGGCGAAGGCGAGGAGTGTGGATTGTTATTTTTCAGCCAGTGAGGTGTTGGCGAAGCATGACGAGAAGTATATGCCTGCAGAAGTGGCAAACGCGATTGAGAAGAATAAGAAGTTGCTTGCGGAAGAAGGCGTGGAGCAGAGTGAGGCGGCGGGTTCCGACGGCGTAAGGTATGTGTTGCAGTGTTGTTAACTTGTTACTACTGGTTTTATATATTGATAGAGATATACAGGGTTTTGGGATTAGTTATTGTTGTAGATTTGATGAGGTTTACTGGTATTGGTTCGGGCATGGGTATATGTCTGCGATTGGATTTTGATGATTTGATTAAGCTGTTAAATAAGAAACAATTTTGAAAGTGTGTATTGTTAACATGAGTTAACTTTCTTGAAAATGTTTTGATTATTTTGATGTGATTATATTATAAACTGATTAATATTTGAAATTTTTTAACAATGCCAAACTTATATGGATGACGACCGATGGTCCAAGCACTATTGTTGGTATTAGGAAATTAGCGTTTAGATGCTTTAATTATCCGCAATAGAAGGTTATATCTAGTGTGCATAGTTCAGTTCGGTTATTAGCATTATACCCAACTGAATCAATCGGCTATCGGTTATGTTCGGTTAATAATCTATAAAACTTGGGCTAAAATTTTGCTAATAAACACATGAAATGAATGCTTAAATACATGAAATGAAGGAATAACTACATGAAATGAAAGTATAAATATATGAAATTGAGATATTAGTACAAGAAATGGAGATATAAATACATGAAAATGATAGTATTAAACAATGAAGAGTTCGGTTCGGTTAATTTCGGTTAATTCGGTTTTTCGGTTCGGTTTAATCGGTTTTCGGTTAACGTTTCGGTTATTGCTCACTCCTAGATCTAGCTAGAAAAGTAGGAAATAGGAATGTTACAACATCAAATAGGTATATTATTAAGGGTTGATGGACTTGATCATGTGCATTTGAGAGGTGATGTATGCAGAGGTGAGCATTGAGCAATGGGTCAAACCTGGACTGGCTCGGCCCAAACTGGTCTCGGTCGAGATCGAGTACTATGAGAAAGAGCGCCAATGAACACATTATATTAGGATGGGTCGGGCAACTCTTTTTTGGCTTGGTCGGGTTGGATTGTAAAGTGGTTATAAACCGACCCAACAAGTGGATTTTGAGCTTTATTTTTTTAACCGATCAGTCAATTTGATATTTGCTTAAAAAAAGTATTTTTTATTTTTATTTTTTTAGAACACTAGAGATCACAAGAAGTTTAAAACAGAGAGTAAGATTATGTGCTCATGTTATTCTCAGCTTTTATTTTCTCTTAATAAGAGAGCATTCAACCCTGTTTACCTAGGGATGGGATTTTTGCGACCGATTACCGGTACTATAACCATAGCAATCCTGACAGACCCAAATGGTAACTGTACCGATATGTGTTCTCCATGATTTCGATATTGGTATTTTGCAGTGTTAGGATCAGTATTTACCTGTAATGCTGTATGCAGTACCGGAATTGATTATTCGTACCAGCAATATCGAATACATTGCATGAAATTAGTATAGGTTTTTTTGTATGGTCAATTTCCCATAATACTGTCTTTATTCGGTTTGTATCTATGTGAATACAGTCTCATCTATAAATCAGTTCCAAGTTATCTAAAATGCTGCGTTGCTCATTTCTTAATCGGTTCATGTGTGTAAATTCTTGATTGTTCAGTCTCAGTACGTCATCTTCATAGTTCTAGGGATGAGATCGGTATTGGTACCGGAGCGAACTGGTACCATACTGCATGGCACCAAAATTGAAATTGACGTCAACTCTCAATCGAATATTGTACAGATGACGATCAGTTGGTACTTGTATATTAATATCAGTACTTTTATCATTTTTGTACCACAGCGACACAGAAAGTTGATACATGTTTAACTTATATATATGACAATAACAAACCAAGAACTATTATTATCTATGGCAATGCTGTTATCATCTAAGGCATCATCTATCAGTGGGTTTAAAGTTAATCATGCCTTTACGCAACCCTCATGGCACGACGGTGTCCAAGTACCTGTAGTCAAGTGACGGTGTCGGTTTACTTAAACAAGCTAAAAATTTGTTTTATTTCTCTATGCAATATATTCCAATATAATGTAATGATGGAAGAATTAGTGTACTCACCAAAAATTGAAATTCAACTCAACTAGAATAGTGTTTATTAAGCTTGGTCGTACCGATTCTTGGCGTATCTGCCTTAGTTTTGGGTTTGCAAAACTTGCATCTTTCATTAGAACAAATAGAAATTTATGAGATATCACGATAACATCTTGAATTGATTTAAAGACGAACAATGCGAGATCTTAGGAAACTTGGTACTAATTTACGGATGAGAATCCCATGACTACATAGTTCTGCTTCCGACATCTTCATGGGTTCTCATATCTCGATGCGCCATAACACTATGATCTTCATCGATTCTCAATTCGTCATCGTCATCCAAAACATGAAATCGACTCAAATCAGAACTGTTCATCGGATTTTGGTCCCCCACCGTGTAGCTCAGTTGGTTAAGGGGGGATGTAAGACTTGAAGCCATCTTCAAGGATTTGGTATTGTGGTTTTGTGATAACAATGCATTTAAGTTGATTTGTTTACTCTGGATTTCTTTGGGTTTTTCTTAGTTATGGGCCGAACCAGAACACAACCAAATTGCTAAATTATCGAAGAATGAGGACCAACCCACACATAGTAATCTTGGGCTGTTATGGTCAAATATGGGCCGGTTTCTTATTTTCTTTTAGGTCCGTTTGTGTGATGCTTACTTGAAGATCTAGAATTCTAGTTCTAAATGCTTGGTTGAAAATCATAAAACTACTATTCTTATTATTATGAAAATTACACAGAAGTGACTAAACTTAAACTTTTATATATGGGAAATGAAAATATTAGAAATTGATATTAAGTTCTTACATATAAAAAAAGAATATATTTTTTTATCACCAGATAATGACAATAAGTCTGTAAAAAAACATTTCTTCTAGTTGTGTTTTGGGCTATCAAAAATTATATATTACCATTTTCGAGCCCAAAAAAATTACTTAAAATATATAGGCTATATATATGAAAATATATGACTGTTTAGAGAAAATACGAGGTGCCGAACCCCTCCTCGCCCCTATTAAATTCCGCCCATGTTTCACCAACATTTCTATATGATTATTTATAGTAGATTACAGTTTCTAGACTAGTAAAGATACATTAAAAAAAATAATAGCTACTGAATTATATAGTGTACAACCAAAGACATAACTATTATAAAGTCTTATAACATTGGGGCTAAAGGTATGATATATGTATATAATAAACCAAAGCCATTAGAGCATTGTTCAAATAATCCTCACTTTCATGTGCAAAATTTTCTTCTTTGGCCATAAAAATAAAAAATACATATACATATAATGTTATATTTTATTGTACCTTATAATAAATTTGAGGTCTATTTGAAAATTCTGTTGGTCTTTACACAAATGGTGGTTGTGTTTTTCTATATAATCATGGTCTTCTATTATAGTACATGACATATGAATGATATGAATAGTACAAGTCCTTGATGCATGTATTCATCCATCAGTTTTCATCATGTAAATGTTCAAATGTGAATACAGAACCAAGTGGGTATCCCTTTGTTTGGTATATATATTAATGGTTATAGTTGTAACTTATTCGTCTAGTTGCTTGGTTTTTGGTTTTAGGGGTGTAAGCGGGCCGTGTCGTTTGTGAGCTACTCAAGATCGGCTTGTTGAAAACTCAAATTTAGCCGAGCTTAAATGAGCTCGAGCCTGAGTCTAAGCCCGAGTTTTTATCGAGCCTTGTTTAATAACGACCTCTAGCCCAAACTTCATATATTGAGTTTGAGCCAGCCCATGAACCTAAATGTGTTTATTAATTTTATTTATATAATGTTTATTTAATACATTTATAAACTATTATTATGTATAAGATTCCGTAAAAATAATTAAGTAATGTATTATTATACACAAAAAATATATTAATAAATAAATAAATAAATATATATAGTAGTTTTTATCCCCCGTATTACGGGGTTATTTTATATTGTTTGTTTTAATATTTAATTATTTTTTAAATTTATATTTTTTATTGTATGAAAGTTAATAATATACTTATGGTTTGATGATAAATTGTTTCACAAATAAATGAGATGTTATAATCCGATTTAAAAGATATATGGTTTTGATGAGACCCAAGACCCGTTTATTTTTTTTTACTATAAAATTGGTTTTTTAATTATAAATAATATTTATGAAAGTTAATAATATACTTATGGTTTGATAAGACCTAAGACCCGTTTATTTTTTTACTATCAAATTGGTTTTTTAATTTAAATAATATATATATCTTTTTAAAATAAATAAGATATTAATTTTTATTATATCCTATTTTATAGGATTTTACATCAATAATTTGGTGAAAATAATTTTTAATTTAATGAGATGTTATAACCCGTTTAAAGAATATCTGGGTTGGTAAGACCCATACCCATGAATTCAGGTTAAATGTATGAGAAGCATCAATTTAAAAATCAAGCAAATCTGGTGACTCCAAAAAAAGGGGAGGGACCACATCGCGATATGTAGGAATTTTATACTTCGTTTATATATTATATATATGTGTGTGTGTGTGTGTGTGTGTGAATAATTATAAAAATATAAAAATAAAATAATTATTAAATAATTAATAACCGGGTTGAGCCCGAGCCAAGCTCGAGCTTTAGGGATAGAATTTTAAATGAGCCAAGCTCGCGATAGAGCACTGTTAAGTTAAAACAAGCCAAACTTGAGCCTTAACGAGCTCGGGCTTTGCTTGGCTCATTTACACCCCTACTTGGTTCATCGGTATATGCCGACTATTTGTTGAAATTAATTTATCAATTGTAATTTGATAAATAGTAAATTATATGCCATTAGTAGTACGAATGCAACAACCAATCGTCCACAATAATAAAGCTAATGTCGAAGGCGTTTCTGCTAACCTAACGACTGCCAACTGACATACTCTTTTACGAAGAGTTGTGTTGTTTAAAAAGGAAAATAAGTTTTTTCTTTATATAATGAAGTTTTTGATTTGCTTCTCATGTTTTTAGAGTCCAAGTTTTCATACAAAAGTTATAATCATATTCTTGGCTTCTTAAATTATACACTTAATGATTCATTAAGTACCATCGAAATACTTTAAAGTGAGTGATATGTACATGATTTGGAGAGATGATGCAAGTTACAAAATCTACATATACGAACATAAATAAACAAACAAACTAGATATGTATGTGTTCATTAAGTTTATTTATTAAACAAACATATATAACGGAATCTATGGTTCACTTCAGTTACTAGCACATAACAAGGATGGCGATTGAACGTGAAGATTGTCATTCCCTTTCAAACCTTTGGTATGTATGTCCGTGGTCCATACTTAATAATATTGATCTATCATTGTCGTAATAGATGTAACAACATTTTCCTTCTTGTCATAAATAAGGGTTGTCTTGTTCTTTAGCCCTAAGCCGACCCATATACTTATTCGTATCATGTCGCACCCACTTAAATCGTGTCATGTTCATGTAGATCCGTTTTATGTTTATTTACGAATACGAGTAATATCTAATGACTTAGTAACAATTTAAACAATTAGTATATCCGACTCGATCACATAGGAAGCCTTTTTGTAACTTTTGTTATTGTCATTAATTATCTCTTATTCCCAATTAACAAACTTGGATTTATAAATTTAGATTGAGATTAGAATAAGCAAGTGAGAATAATTGGAGAAAGGACAGTGCGTTAGAACTAAGAAAATGAAATTGCTCGAAGCAAACATAAATAAAAACGTTTAAAAAGGGTAAATTTCACCTTTCCCGCATAAACTATGAACAACTAAAACTAATAAAATAATATTGTTAGAACGGGGCCATAGTTTTCAACCTTCCCGCCTAACCTATTGAGACAACGCGTCTCCGGATACAACAATAAAACAACAAAATTTGCGTTCAGGCTATGCCAGCGATGAGTCGATGAATGATGATGAGTTATCTATAATTAATGGGTATCCTTTGTAGAGTCTACGGGTGTAAACGAGCCGAGTCGTGGCCGACCTCGTCTAGGCTCGAGCTTGGCTCGTTTTGAGCTCTCATGCTCTTTTTTCTAAAGCTTGATTTTGGCTTGTGAGTTGTTTTTTCAAGCTCTGGCATGGTTTGTTTATTATTATTATTATTATTAACTAATATATAGGTGTTTTTTTTATTATTTTTAAGTAAATATTTTGGGAAAAAACATTAAATGAGCCTAAGCTCGGCTCGAGCTCATGTAGTACCTTGAACGAGCCAAAGCACGGCTCGAGATCGACTGTGTAGTGCGAAAGTAGTTCATAATAATTTTAAAGTGGTAAAACTTAACAATGACCCATACATGCTCGAGATTAGGCTCGATAAATAAATGAGATTTATTTAAGGCTTAGGCTCAGCTTGTTTCGAGTTTTTATCGATCCGATCTCAAGTAGCTCGTGAGCGGCTTAACGGCAACAAATTGTAGTCTCTCATTGAGCCAGGTGTCCAGAAGCCCACAGTGAGACTGACTAATTATTGAAACTCCATTATTATCTATAAATTAGTGGTATCTGATGATTAATGGATTGAACTAATTACACGAGTTTATTGAATGACTATATATGAAGTGGACAAAACCCTAGAGTTTCATAATTATGTCGTTCAACCACCGATCATACAACATGGGCAGTAGTTGTATATCTAAAATTTATCAAAGAAAAACCATAATAAGAAATAGATATTTTGTCACTTTTCTCCACAACAAATTTGTGAATCATATATTCATAATGTAATAAAAATGACATTTTACTACTTATGTTTCTTTTATAAACATAGTATTTACTATACTTAGGAATAAATCAAGATTGAATCTATTAATTCACCATAGACACTTTACTACTTATGTTTCTTTTATTACATGTTTTTGTATCAATTTTGTTTAGGTATGCTAATAATTAATGCCAAATGATCAAATATTCATTTGACTCAAAATAAACATATATATGTTCATTTTTAACTACGTTTTCTGAAAATGTTCATTGCAAATCCAATCGACCCGCCTACTTAGTAATCATCATCCGACTAGATTTTTCAACCAACCTGGTCACACCACATGGCAATATCTCGTCAAGACACCCGGAGTTTTCAGAAAAAAAAATTGTCGAACCAACAGGATCTTTTAGACGTTCCGACGAGATTTTTTGCCGAGATTTTTTGGCTTCTACCAGCTTTTTTACACGTGGCATAATCTTGTTGGTTGATCGAAAATCTCATTGAGTGGTGATTATTAGGTAGGCGGATCGACTAGATATTTGATAGACACTTTAACTGGTAAAATAAACATTTTGATCATTTTTCCTGTTAATTAATTCATATCGCGCATTTTCAGTATGATTTATAAATACCAGCTAGTACCATCTTCTAAGTGAAGTCTAGTAACATGAATCAGAAATTAAATAGACCTCTTCACATCTGTTTCTAGCATGCATCTACCAACATTAAGATCTAGTACAATAATATTGTACCTATGTAGCATGTACTATAACTTAATTGTACTAGAATATTATTGCATGAGGATATTACAGAACTTGCTCAGTTAGAAGTCTCATTAAATCATAAACAAGTACATTAATATTAATATTAATATTCATTTTCTTGATGATCAATCTCAGAATTAGCAGCTTCTTCTTCTATATCAAAACAAGACTCATCATCAATCCCATAAACTGCATGACCATTACCAAATGCTTTTATGTGATCTTTCAAAGACCTTTTGTGCTTAAAATCCGATCCGCAGCTACAATACCAAAGTTTCCCACAATTCTTTTCGTGGGTTCGCCAGTCGCCTCTAACGGCAAAGGCCTTACCACACTTGCGGCACATAAACGGCTTGATCCCATGTTTTCTTTTGTAATGTGTCTGTAGGGTTCGGAAATCTTTGAGCGGTTTAGCCTTCGGGTGGTCGATGTTGTTATGGCACCTTGGTGCACAGCAGTAGCATGGTAGTCTTAGCATGGCTGTTGGTTGTATTCCCCTTAGGGATTCTGGACCTCTTCTGTATTGAGACCCATGCCCCCACATATGCATCTGTTTTTGGACATTTTTTAGACAATTTTATGCAAATTAGTAAACTATATGCATTTGGAGGCTTATTCAATATTTCAATGGTTGTTGGAACTAATTAATTAATTTGTGTATTCATTAGGGGTGTGCGTAGTGCGGTTCGGTGCAGTTTTTGGCTAAAACCGAACCGAAAACCAAAACCTCGGTTTTTGGAGTTTTTGAAACCGTTCGGTTTTGGTTTTTTTGGTTTTGCCATTTGAGCTTGAAAGTTTTAAGCCGAAAAAAAAGTTGGCAAAAAATAATGAATTTGGGTATAAATAATGTTGTTAATTGTAAAATAATAGACTGTTATACATATGATCAAAATATTTGAGTTACATATTTATTAAATTCTTATAAATTACTTAATATAAAATATAAAAAAACAAAAATTTAGGGATTCGGTTCTGTTTTTCGATTTTTTTTAAATGCAAAACCAAAACCGAACCGTTAGTGCGGTTTTTACAAAAAAACATAAAACCAAACCTTTGGCTTTTGTTTCGGTTCGGTTTTTTCAGTTTTTTGTTCTGGATCGGTTTTTTCGGTTTATTGCACACCCCTAGCATTCATAATGATGCTAATGACACAGTTCCTAACTTAGAAAAACATTCATATAGAATAAAACCTTGGTTAAAGTTGCACATATGCAAAAATGTTTCTATAATGTTAATTATAATTACCGGCGATGAACTAATTGCTTCTTGTCCGAGTTCCAAACAGTTCAAAATGCAACATGGTCATGAACATCTATGTTCCAACTTGACGAGAAGTGTTAATTACAGTTAATTACAAGTTATTTATAGGAGTTAGTTGTGTTTAGCGGCTTTAGCCCAGACATGCCCAAGTTAAGTTTATCTATATGATCTAGTTTTCTATATATTGAGGATACCCCTCCATTGTAATCACAATTATCAGGTGGTGTGGTGGTAAAAGTGTCTTGTCTCTATCTTAGAGGTGAAATGTTCAAATTCAATAGAGGTGAAATGTTCAAATTCTGCAAGTGGCAGGTATATGTGGATTATATAAGAACTTAGAAGTAGGTTAGTTTTACCGTTAATAAATAGGTATATTGATTGCAATCTCTTATACATAAAACAAAGATTAAACCACAATAGATTGATGTTGGATGAATTTTATATTTATATTCTAAGATGGCTTATGTTATAACATCTAAACATAAAATAATGCTAAATGCATGAAATCTTTGTCAAATAAATTAGGGTGTAATACAAAAGAAAAGACGCTTGAATGAGGCTTTAAAATTAAAAGGCTAGTTACCAACTTTCAAAAGTGTTTCAATTAAGTCACTCATGTATAATTTCCTCAAATCGGGTCACTAAATATTCAAATCGAGTCTCACCGTTTTTTTTTGTGCGTCAAGAAAGAAATGGAGGATAAGATGTGGGGGGTCGGAATTTGCAATATATGTAGTTATATTTAAAATTTTTAAAAACCTTAATTATATTAAAATTCAAAAATAAAAAATAAAATTCACGCCGACACTCAACGTCAACATAAAAAAAAATATAAAAAGATTTCTTAATTAAAACAAAAAAGAAAAACGTTAAAAAACATGTTAAAACCTTTAATTTAACAAAATATGAAAGTTGAATAACTTAATTAAAACACTTTTCAACGTTGAGTGACTTAATTGTAACACTTTTATAACTTAGTTACTATTTTATGAAATTGTCCCTTCTTAAAAAGCTTTAACTTTGTGATTTTATAACACTCTTCTTATTATTGGTAATATCTAGATAATTATGAGGTTGGGTAAACATAATACATATATTTTGCCCCATATATATCCTTCCAAAAGTCAAACAATGTTTGAAGAAACACTAAGTGACCCCGGGCAGATTACGGATAATCTGGGGGTTAAATAGATGTTTCCCACGAGGGGTTAGACCCGGCAAAGATGGTTCTTCTGATAACCTGCAAAACAGACACCGTGAGCTCGTCACTGAGAAGGGGGGGGGGGTACCTCCTTGTGACCACCCTCCGGCGTGAGAATCAGACTAGATTGCTCTTGAATATAAGTGTATATTAAGAGATTGCTAAAGCAGATATCAGGTATAAGATATAAGATACAAGATAAGATGAGATGATCATACCATTTGGGGTATTTATAGCCGAATGTAGGTTTCCAAGAAGGTATAGCCGGCTGAATAGTATTCCTGTTCTACCAACTGTGGCCTACGCACGTGCCATGCTGGTAGTTGGTGGGTAGGCAGCGGCTGACAGTGACCAGGCCTGCTGTGTACTATTCCTTTTCCACCAACTGCAGGCTATGCACGTGGTATGGCAGGAGTTGGTGAGTAGGCAGCGGCTAATAGTGACATACAGTACAAGAGCATGCTGCTCGCCATACTGTTGTCAATGAGCTGTCGTATCTCTGGTCAGATCTTTTGCCCATACCTCGTCAGGTACAGTACAAAAGATCCTCCAGTATCGTACGGACTGGCTCATTTGGGCGGGAGTATTCCCCCTCCCGCCTTTGTGCGGGATTGTTCCCGTCTTTGCTCATTCCTTCTTCAGGTGACTACTGAATTATTTTGAGAGCTAAGTGCCTTGTGCGTGTAGCCTTGCTGCGCGGGTGGCCTTCCCTGATGGCTTGTATCCGCAGCTGCGGGAACAGGCGGAGTACTTCACCATTGGGAGGCATTTCCTGCGGGAACAGCTTGCGTACTGCGCGTAAGGACGTCACGTCTCTGAGCATGGTGGGTCCTGCTGGCCCAGTTGGTTTCTGCGCAAACGTCCCTCTTCAAGGGGTTGCGAGTTTATCCTTTGCGCAGACGTCCTTGTTGAAGGTGAGTCTTGCGGGTCCAACTGGGCTCTGCTGGGACCTACCTCTTCAAGTCCCCCCAGCCCAATGTTCTTTTCATGAATGTTTAATAAGTGAAGTGAACTTTTGGACTTAAGCAAAGGGTTTTGAAAAGGATTTAGTTTTTAGGTTTTCCATGGGGATTCTTCCCGCGGAAGTCCTAATGTCACGTGCAGAAATTCCTGACTTTCCTGCTTGATCTTTGGGTATGATGCGGGTAGGTCTGTAACCTCGCAAGTCAGGAGCGTTGAGTCCCACTTGTGTAGATTCTCCCATGAGGTTTTGGTAGTTTTGAACATAGTGATCAATTATGTTAAAACAACCAATTCCATCTTGGAGCTTCAAACAATATAGTTCTCGACGTTCCCGCTATGCGGGGATGTTATTCCCGTTTCCGCAAGCATGGCCCAGAAGATCCTTCTTGGTTTCAATTCCCTGAGGAGTGCTAGGTATGTGAAGGGTTTTGCCTTGACACTGTACCCGCACTCGTCTTATGGTTACTTTACTTCCAAGGTATTCCTGGCAACAATTCCCTGCGGGTGCGAAGTATGTGAAGGGTTTTGCCTTGACACTGTACCCGCACCCGTCTTATAGTTACTTGGTCGCCGATGTATTCTTGGCTTCAATTCCCTGCAGGTGCTAAGTATGTGAAGGGTTTTGCCTTAACACTGTATTTGCACCTGTCTTATAGTTACTTGGTTGCCAAGGTAAGGGGTATTTTCCCGCTTACTTTTGAATCTTTTTGAAATTTTGAAATTCGAAGAGTTGGTGAAAGGATAAGAACAGTCCAAACTGTTGAAACGTCGTCCGACGGTTTCTTCTGACAGTCAGGACGTGCAGGAAGTTATGGCGACGTGACAGTATATGGTCATTCCAGGCGTTTTTTTAGGTGCGTGGGCGCGATTTTTCGGGCGCGTGGCCGCGAAATTAATGGCACGCGTCCTTTCAACAGCTGTTGCCAGCTTGCTCTTTGCCACGTGTCATAGTTTCATTGCACCTGCGATTTCTCTCTCTTCCGCATTAAATTCATCGCATTAATTGCGATGAGTATATAAAGGGGGAGAGGGTCCTTTGCAATCCACACTTTCACTTCTCTCTTCATCTTCTAATCGATTTCCGGCGAATACTCACTATTCCGTCGAGCATTCTTCTGAAATCGTTTTTCTGTACATCCAAACATGTCTTCTTTTGCCGAGGAGTCTGACGTGTTCGTCGAGAATCCGTCGTCCACTTCCGATAAGGACGACAAGAGCACTGCTGGCGAGTGCCAGTGCACTCTTCCTGCCGAGCTTTTTCAGTAAATCGTCCGGAAGCTCATGCCCGAGCCGTTCGAGCCTGAGTTTCCGGAGCCACACCAGACAGTGTACGATGCCCCCAAGGGCAAGATAGGGGTGTACGCTGCATTCTTCGTTTATGGGAATCTCAGGTTCCCATTGACGAAGTTTGTATACCGTGTCTTGGAGAGGCACGGTGTGCATCTGACGGAGGTACACCCGATGGATCGCCAAGATCCGCCACTTTGAGTGGGTGTGCCTCATTCTGGGCGTGGAGCCCCATGTTGACCGGTTGATGACCTTCTATTCTTGGAGGTGCATCCAGGGGTGGTACACCTTGGTCAATCGGATCAAGGGGCTGAAGATCTGCGCAACCGAGCGCAGTCTTCGGTCGTGGAAGAGGGAGTTTTTTTATATCTCCGCTCGCGTCGTCCCAATAGCGATGACGTTTAAGAATGGGATAGCACTCCCCGCCCTTCACGCCCCAAACTACCAGGAGGCGGAATGGTTCGCCAAGATCTCTCGGATCCAGACTCCGGTGTACCGCTTTGCGGAGTCTGGGATGGTGATGCTTGGGATGAGCCGGGTGTGGAAGGAGGCGTCACAGGTTCCCATCGTCCTCGAATACGGTTTGAACTCTGTCCCTTACGGTATGCTCTGTCTTCTTTGTTTATACAGGTTTGTCTTTTAACTGTTTGTTTCTTTTATTTCAGAGGGAAACGACTTGCCGTCTCTCCTGCAGCCGCGGGAGAGTGATGGTCCCGCTCGGATGGGTTCTCGTGCTCTCGATGAGAACGAGTTGCCCATCTTGGAGCAAACGAGGGATCGGTTTGTGGAGGTCTACCCGCCAGGCCACCCTATTCTGAGCGCCACGCGGCCAGGTAAGGCGTTATTCAACCCTCGACCTCTCAATGCTGAAACCTCTGCTGGAATTCCTCTAATCTTGTCATCTTCTGATGAGGAATCCGTAGATGGTCCTCCGTTGGTGCGGAAGAAGAAGGCTGCCGGCGGGAAGGGGAAGGCGAAGGTTGCCTCCACTGCCGATCCGGTGCATCGGTCTGATTCAGAGACCGAGAGCGAGGAGGCGGCGGGGAACCCATGTGGTGAAAAGACCACTGCTCCGGAGGCAGAGACGACTGTCACCTCCGAGCAGCCCAGGACGACGACGGTGAGCGGCGTGAAGAGGCCGGCTCCATCGGGTTCGTCCCCGCCTGTTCGCACTTTTAGGCTCAAGAAAACCCGTAAGTACAAACTTCCTTTACTTTTTAACTTCATATCTTTCCGCCATTATACTTATATCTTCTTTGTGCAGGCGTGGATGCTACCGCATTCCAGGGTGGAGCGGGGAGGAGCACCTCCGGACCCATGACGGTAGGCTTGGTCAACCTACCTGAGGCGATGACCCAGGCGGCTACGCCTGCTTCAGTTGGTTCAGTTGCTCACCCAGTTGAGCCAACTGTTCCAACTGTGATGACATCTCCGCCGGCTGTCAGTGCCATATTTACTGAATCTTTCACTGAGCCATCGGTGACTATTTCTGCGGGTACTTCGGCAGCGGCGACCACGGTTGTGAGTTCACCTCCGTTGGTTTCTACCGCGGCGGCCTCTATGCCTCCTCCGACGTCGGCAGCTACAGCCGATCCTTCAGGTATGCTTGGGGCTTCTCGCCAACCTCTGCCTCCTTCCCATCTGCCTGACCTCTTGGATGGATTTCCCTTGGGTTCAGGTGATGGGTTTGGCGGCTATCGGCCTGTTGTCGACCCTACAGGTGCGTAGGGTTCTTTTGGCCTTTTTTTTTTTTTATATCATCTTTTCCTAACTGCTTTTTGTTTTTTGCAGTGTCGGATTCCAATGAAGTGTATGTTCCACGATGGAACATCCGCCGAGGAACAACCCTTCGCACGCCTGTGGAGTGCGTGGAGTGGGCTCGTCACGCAGCTCCCAGTGGTGCGTTGGGGGAAGCAATGGCTAGCTACCAGGAAGGTAGGCTAACCAACGAGCTTCGGATTCTCCTGGCCCGGATGCAGCCGCGCGTCGAGCTGCTCTGTCGTGAAAACGACAAGTTAAAAGCAGCTCGTATTCAAGAAGTAGCTCAGGCGCGGGCTGTCCGGGAGGAGAACAAGAGGCTTACCGCAGTGGCTGCGGAAAAGGAGAAGGCCTTCAAGGCCCTCGAGGTTGAAGTTCAGGCCCGGCTCGAGGCCCGTTCCAAGGCTGCCCAAGCTGTTAACGAACAGCTTCGGCTGGCTAAGGAAACTGCACGGAACGCAACTGAGAGGGCCACCAAGGCTGAAGCTGTTGCTGAGCCTCTACGCCTCGAGAATGAGGAACTTAAAGCCAAACTAGAGGCGCTCCAACAGGCTCATGATGCCTTGGCGATGGAAGACGCCAAGAAGCTCCAAGAGATCTTGGACCAGAGGGGGGTGCTTGACCACACTGAGCGGAAACTAAAGGGCGTTGAAGAGGCTGCGGCTAAAGAAGTGTTGCTTGCCAACCTCAACAAAAGTGAAGCCGAACGCGCCCGTAACCAAGCTCAAGCTGCCCTCCAGGAAGCTCTGGTTACCAAGGAATGGCTTCTTCGAGAAGCGTTGTCGCAGGTAAGCTTAGCTTCATAATGTCTTCACGCTTTTCTTTGTAAATAGAAAATGTTTTGATACTTGTATTTTTTCTTGTAGGTTGTGCATCGAGTCTTCACGGACACATCATACGACGATGCCATGAGCGCAGCCCTCAACGCTTCTCACGAGGATGGGGAAAAGGCCGGCTTCCTGCTTGGTCTAGGGTTCGTTGAGAAAGGCATCCCGCCTTCCAGCTTCCCTTTATATGATGTTGATACTGAAGCTGTATATGACCAAGCAGTGAATCAGTATGCTGCCTTCCCGCATCTGGTGGTGGAGAAGGTGAACGAAGTTGCTGCTGCTGATGATGGGCTAGCCATTCTAAAGACCTTCCTTGAACCGCCACAGCCAACTGATGGTGCAGGTACAAGTGGGTTTGGGGGGAGTGGTCCTGAAGCTTGAACCTTAAGATCCCTTCCCACTGTTAGGATAGGTTTACATTGTATAGATTTATATTCTTGTAGGCGGGTAGTTACCCGGCCATTCTTGTAATACTTGAATTATTATGAAATATAAATCTTTTTTCACTAGATTACTTGCTTTATAAACGTTATATGACTTGCTCATGCATACTTTAGTTTAAATTAGCAACTTTCCAAGTGTGTAGAATAAGTTAACCCTTGAACGTGGTAGATAATAGGTTGAAGTTTTGCTTCCTCCGTGATTGTGCGGGTAAGACCGTCACTTGCACTTAGTAGGATGACTAAACTTTACCTATATCTGACCTGCGTGGAGGTTTTCCTCATCTTTTCGTTAGAAATTTTCTAAGGGTTTAGAATAAGTTAACCTTTGAACGTGGTAGATAATAGGTTGAAGTTTTGCTTCCTCCTTCGTGATTGTGCGGGTAAAACCGTCACTTGCACTTGGTAGGATGGCTAAACTTCACCTATATCTGACCTGCGTGGAGGTTTTCCTCATCCTTCCGTTAGGAATTTTCTAAGTATTTTGAATAGTTTAACCGTTCGACGCGTGGTTGTCAATAGGTTAGTTCGGTTTCTTCTATCATGATTTGTGCGGTTAGGACCGGCACTTTCATTTAGTGGGATCACCAAATTTTACCTATGACTGACCTGCGTGAAGGTTTGCCGTTTTTTGTGTTTATGCGGGTTTTGCCGCCTTCCACAAGCAACGATTTCTTTACACTTATTTATGCGGTGAAAACCGGCATCAGTGTTTTGAATAAATTAACCGTTCGACGCGCGGTTGTCAATAGGTTAGTTCGGTTTCCTCTATCATGATTTGTGCGGTTAGGACCGGCACTTTCATTTAGTGGGATCACCAAATTTTACCTATGACTGACCTGCGTGAAGGTTTGCCGTTTTTTGTGTTTATGCGGGTTTTGCCGCCTTCCACAAGCAACGACTTCCCCACTTATGTATGCGGTGAAGACCGGCATATCAGTGTGGAAAGTTCATAAAGTATAAATGTAAGATCATCAGCATCAATGTTCTAAGGAGAATCATTTCCATTAGATGTGGCTCTGGGCCTTTATAAGTTTGGAATTGATCTACATGCAAACTGTGTGATTGAGCTCCCTTCCATGTTGTTGGGATGGGAGTGCCATCGAGCCGATATGCACCTGGTTCGGGATCTCGTTGTTTACGCAGTATGTAGTCTCCAACATTGAAGCTGCAATTTTATTCGTGTTTTCTCCAGCTGGGGTTCTACACGCATCGGCCTGCTCAGCGTACGTTACGCCACGAGGTGCGCGAGCGTCCCATCTCTAACAAATGCTTCGACGATGTCCTTCACGTCTGTGCATTCTTCAGTGTTGTGGCCTTTTGTCCTGTGATAGTCACAGTATTTGCTCCGATCAGCATTGTGACGATGTCGGATTATTGGAGCCTTTGGCCATGGGAGCTCCTCAGTGGCGAATATCTCGGTGACCCTTTTGGTGAGTGGCGTCCATCTGGAGTTCTGGTTCGACTGTACGTTATCCCTTCCGCCTAACCGATGTTGCAAGCCGGATGAGGTGTCAAAGTTTACCCTTGACTGCCAAATGCCTAGCTTCCGCTTTTTGTTTAGTCGGGCGGTAAGGATGTTGTCTTCTCTTGTTTTCTGGGTATAGAGGTTTGTGCTCTGGGGGAGATCTCTACCCAGTTGCTTTTCCGTTTCCGCAAAGCGTTTAGCTGCTGTCATGATGGCATCCCATGTGGATGGCATGCCATCTCTACCCGTTAAGGTGCGGATGAGCTCTGGATCGTTCGCGCCCTGGATGAAGGCAGCGCGAACAAGATCTTCGCTAATATTACCCAGACTTAGCTTCTTTGAGTTGAAGCGAGTGATGAAGTCTGGCAAAGATTCATCTTCCTCTCGAATGCAATTGAGGATTGTCCATTGCTCTTCGGTATACTTTCTTTGTTGGCTGAAGTGTTGGCTAAACTTCTGCTGGAAGTCTTCCCAATCGTAGATGTGGTGGACCGGTAGACGATCGAACCACGCTCTAGTTGCCCCAACAAGCGTCATTTGGAACATGTAACACCACGTAGGTTCCGTCCAACTACTGACGGTTGCCCCCGCTATGAACCTGTTCAAATGATCATCTGGATCAGATATACCATCGTAAGTGCCGATGTTGGACATCTGTTTGGCACTTTTCGGGACGATTGCTTCCGCAATGTCCCTTGCAAATTTGGACGTTCCCGCCTTTGCAGCAGTTGGTGTAAATGTTTTGGAGAAATCACGTGGGTTTCCACCCGCGTTTTTTGGTTTGAAGGTTTCTCCAAAACGCCTTCTCGGTTGGGAGTCCGTTTCCTTACGCTTCCCTTTCGCCCTATGACGAGGGTTTGCGTCACTATCGGATTCCTTCGAATCATCGTCCAAGTACTCTCCGAATTCCTCAGGCTGTTGGAGTGAACGTAAGCGTTCATCCAACTCAGCTTGGAATTCTTTTTGACGTGCTTCCGCCCACGCTTTAACTTCATCGAGTGTTTGGCGGGGGAGCCTCGTTCTTTGTCTCTCTAACTGGGTATCGGTGAATCCTAGTGAGAGATTATTTACTGCACTTGCCCCAGCTTGGGTAACTGGGGTAGTGTTCGTAAAATTTACTGCACTTACCCCGGCTTGGGTAACCGGGGTAATGTTCGTAAAAACTGTGTAGTCGCCGGTATTCCCCCCAGTAGCTGGGGTTGTGGTTACCGGAGTTTCTTTAACCATCTTTCCAGAAGTTTGAAAAAACTGAAAAAAGAAATTAAGTTCTAGCTTTTATGCACGGATGGCGCCAATGAAGAAACACTAAGTGACCCCGGGCAGATTACGGATAATCTGGGGGTTAAATAGATGTTTCCCACGAGGGGTTAGACCCGGCAAAGATGGTTCTTCTGATAACCTGCAAAACAGACACCGTGAGCTCGTCACTGAGAAGGGGGGGGGGGGGTACCTCCTTGTGACCACCCTCCGGCGTGAGAATCAGACTAGATTGCTCTTGAATATAAGTGTATATTAAGAGATTGCTAGAGCAGATATCAGGTATAAGATATAAGATACAAGATAAGATGAGATGATCATACCATTTGGGGTATTTATAGCCGAATGTAGGTTTCCAAGAAGGTATAGCCGGCTGAATAGTATTCCTGTTCTACCAACTGTGGCCTACGCACGTGCCATGCTGGTAGTTGGTGGGTAGGCAGCGGCTGACAGTGACCAGGCCTGCTGTGTACTATTCCTTTTCCACCAACTGCAGGCTATGCACGTGGTATGGCAGGAGTTGGTGAGTAGGCAGCGGCTAATAGTGACATACAGTACAAGAGCATGCTGCTCGCCATACTGTTGTCAATGAGCTGTCGTATCTCTGGTCAGATCTTTTGCCCATACCTCGTCAGGTACAGTACAAAAGATCCTCCAGTATCGTACGGACTGGCTCATTTGGGCGGGAGTATTCCCCCTCCCGCCTTTGTGCGGGATTGTTCCCGGCTTTGCTCATTCCTTCTTCAGGTGACTACTGAATTATTTTGAGAGCTAAGTGCCTTGTGCGTGTAGCCTTGCTGCGCGGGTGGCCTTCCCTGATGGCTTGTATCCGCAGCTGCGGGAACAGGCGGAGTACTTCACCATTGGGAGGCATTTCCTGCGGGAACAGCTTGCGTACTGCGTGTAAGGACGTCACGTCTCTGAGCATGGTGAGTCCTGCTGGCCCAGTTGGTTTCTGCGCAAACGTCCCTCTTCAAGGGGTTGCGAGTTTATCCTTTGCGCAGACGTCCCTGTTGAAGGTGAGTCTTGCGGGTCCAACTGGGCTCTGCTGGGACCTACCTCTTCAATGTTCAAGATATAAACTTTTTAAAATTGAATTGATGAATGAACTACCATATTTTCCTTCCCTTTTGGCATTCTTATAATCTGTAGAGCCCTCTTAGATCTGTTAGGTTCTCCAAATTAAGGTCATGCGTAGTGGAGGGGCTACAAATTGGTGCGTTTTGCGCCGTGTGGCGCCCAGTCAGCAAGTGGTGAAAATTTGTTTTTGGGGTGTAATGGTGTAGGGGCTACAATAGTAATATAATAATAATACTTTTCTTCTTCTTCCGGGCGATAAAAGAACCCCGCCCCCCGCCCCTTCTCGCCCACATATCGCCTGGGGGGCGGTGTTCGCGCCCCTTCTAACCCCTTGTCGCCCAAACTCTCGCCTCATTACATATAGCCTAAGAGTCTTTAAGTCAGAAAACAAAACCTCCCCCCTACTGTAGACATAGTACTTCAAAAACAAGCAAAAGAAGACAAAATGTGCATGAACACATTAAAAAAGCAGTATAGAAAGGACCAAAAGGATGTTCATGATATGATCTCCTAAATTATTAAAGAATTGAACCCAAAATTCTACACAAAATCTTAAGGATATAATCTTGATTTCATGTGTTAACGGGGGTTTAACATTAACAACCAAGAAATATAAGGGATGAATCGAATAACGATTTTTAAAAGATAAAATTAGATAATAAGTTAAACAACTTCAACATCTAATTTATTGTTAGGAGAAAATTGTTAGAGATATAAAGTTTATTTTATTATGTCTTTGAGAGTTTTAAAAAGAGTTTAGTGGGTTGTGTACAGTAACTCAACGATGCCGAAGAACGATAATTTTGTTTTCAGTAGGATCGGTTTTGCCATTCAAAAAGGGATGGCGGCGCAGCTTGTTGACCGCTTACCTGCCTCTTTATTGTAATTGGATCATTTTATTTGAAATGAAAAATATTGTTTAATTAAAAAAAAGTTAATGTCAGAATTTGTGTGGTTTTCGTTCTTAATGATATTGAAAGAGTTACGGTGAGTTTTCACAAAAATACCCGTGTTGTCGTGTTTCTCGATCCAATTAAGTCCAAAAAATCAGCCTTAATTTAGAGAGTTTGTTGGTGACACAAACTGGCTTATTGATCAGAAAAGTCTTTCTTTTTGTTTATTATTGTTCTTGTTTGGACATGAAGATCATAAATGTATTATATATCTGGGGTGGATCAGAGATGAAGGATATATAGAACCATAAAAAGGTTGTAGTTTTATGTTTGACACAATTGCCAATGTATTTAGGAAAGGAGATAGTGAAAAAGAAACCAGAATTCAAGGAACAAAAAGTATGATACTTGTCTTGTTAAATCAGATATAAAGTTGATTTCTTTTTCCATATGGAAGCAGTACTGCTGACCAATCTTGGATCATAGCAGTGGAACACCACAAATTAATAAATTAAGACTGCCAGTAATCAAGATCTGAAAGGCTAAGAAAAATAACCCTAGCTAACCCTAATAGGTAGTGATGACAATTGGCAAGAAAATAATTTAACAATTAAGGAAGAAAAATATGTGTTCCCTTCACTTTTCAAAACTAAAAAAAATACTTTTATACACACCTGCTTACATCTAATCACACGTTGTTTTAAACAACTGTCTAGACAGAGATCGGACAACCGTTTAACCAAAAATTTCAAAATTTGACTTGTCTATGGCCTTAATGACCGTCCAGATATTGGCCAAACGGTTGTTTTGGCCGATAGTTTTCAAAGTTTAACCCCCAATGATTAGAATGACTAATGACTGCCCGAACGTTAAACAACCGTTCTTACCATTACTTTGTATAATATCATGACCACACCCGCTAGACATCTAATCACACATTGTTTTAAAAAACTGTCTAGACAGAGATCGGATAACCATTTTAACCCAACAAAATTCAAAGTTTGATCGTTAAGTATTGGCCAAACGATCGTTCTGGCCGATAGTTTTTCAAAGTTTGACCACCAATTATCAGAACAGCCGTCCTTACCCTTACGTTTTAAAATATGACTTTTTTTTGTCAAATCAAACGACCGTCTGATTCTTTTGTGGACGGTCGTTTGATAACATAAAATCTATAGCATGACTAAAAAAAAAACTAAATAGCTTCTAGGATAATATTAACTAATACCTGCATGTTATTGTATCTGTTGAAGGTTTTGAAGCAAAGAGGGCAAGAGAACTGAGTTGGGCCAATCAAAATCTGAGATGGAATAGGGATCCAGTACTGACCCTTGTTTAGTGTTGTTGTAAGATATCCATTACCATTTACACCTTCTTCCACCACTTCTTTATGATCCATTTCAATATCATTATGTGTATTGTTGGGAAGCCTTGAAATCAAATCAGCTTCATAAAGATTGTGGCTTGGGAGTCCAAGATGTAGAGTGACAGTCACAGTTTCTTGATCATCACAAAGCTTAGTACTATTTGTGTCAACTTCCATGTACTGAGGACATGTATCATTAGGGTTTTGTAACTTTTGTTGATGTTCATGTGTACTTCTTGATGGGCTTAAACTTAAGAGAGGAAGAGCTTGTATGTGAGGAGGAGATGGAGGTGAAGGTTCATAGTAAGAAGATGATAATGAAGAATTAGGCATAAGATATTGTTTATTGAGATTGAACCATGATCCATTGTAGTATGTGGAGAAAGGGTGATGATGATGATGATCACTACTCATGATCTAAAAGCTAAAGAAACTAAGATCAAGTGTGTAGTTTGATAGGTTAATTATGTAGAAAGTGATCACATGTATATATGTTAATATGTATGAGAGAGAGAGAGAGAGAGAGAGTAAAGATGACCAAAAAGGTGAAAATTCAAGAGACTGTACATGCATACCAATGGAGTTTTGTTCTTTAAGGCCCCAACATTAATTCTTTCTCTCTCTCTATATATATATATAAATATATAAACTCTTGTTAACTATATAATTATTTTATTTCTAGCAATCATGTTTCTATCATGTTTAGTCACACCACATATTGAGAGCTACTATATATTGTCTCCCTATATATTTTTCCTCTAGTCTAAAAAGAGTCCATTTTTATAACTCTACTAGTTTGAGGCCCGTGTATTACACGAGTAATTGTTAAAAGTTTTATACTGTAACCATTAAATGAAATATAGTTAACAAAATGATCATATATTTTATATGGTTACAATTTACATTAGAATTACAAAAATTACATAAATATGTTACAAATAAGTAAAACCTCCATTGTACACTATATTTGTGATTGTATTGGATGATACTCACTGTTTATCACATATCAAAATCTTTAGTCCATGTCTACTTGTAACTCTTGATAAGGGAACATGTAGGTATGCTTATAACTCTTGATATATGCACGCATAGTTGTGAGTGTGACAAATAAGATTCTTCAAGTACATGCCAACCCTAGATAAATGATAAAATATCCAGGAAACTATAAAAAAAATATTCATACACATAAAATATCATACATTTTAATCAATTAATATAATATCATTTGAGATCATCTACTCATATTTATTCCAAAAACATAATTATCCAAAAAAAACAGATTACATGAACTTTGATGATATAGTCATCGTTATAAACTTTATAATTTGAAATTGATTTATCATGATAAATTTGGTGTCATTAATATTCTGTGTATGACAAATTTTTACTTGATTTATATTTTACAATTAACAATTGTATAATCAAGCAACATATAAAACCGGAAATTAAAATATAATAACATGATTTTTTTTTCATTTCATGTTAGTGAAAAATGACAAAGAAATACTAACCTTAAAGTCATGTTCAAATAAAAGTGATTATTCTGAGTTAGCAGGATATTAGAATATTTAAAGTTACATAAAGTGAATGTAGTAATTCTTATTTATAATAGTTGAAAGTATTCGATAAGAAATGTTTAAATTTTAAATACTAATCCCGTTTTATTAGTTAACATTCTGGGAGTTGTAGGAATATTTAGTTAATAGATATCTATATTTTAACAACTTATAGACAAAAAACAAAAATTTCGGATTTGTTGGAAGCATGGTAAATGACTTTTAACCGGATTAACTATTTTTTTATATTAATGTGAATCTATATGTTTCTTCAGCATTTTGGTCTGAGTTATAGAAGAAAATATTGAAAACTAAATATTGATTTTCTTATTGCTAAAACCCTTTTATACTAAGTAGAAAAATCATATAAATAAATGACATACCATATAGTAAATCGGCATACATATAGATTATAATTATCATATTCAACTTCAATAATTTAATGCTAAACACCAAGATATCTATATAATAGGTATTCTCTATGTTTGTAATATTTATACAAAACGTTTGGAGAAAATAAAGAAAATACACATATTCCTGAGTTCAAATTACATATTGTTGCTCGAATCCGAGTTTAAAAAGATAAACTGTAGTTTACCATACAAATCCAAATTATTCGATAATGATGCACCTTTTATTTGCTTTAATTTTACTTGTGACTTTAAAATTTTATTCTAACAAACCTGCAACGTCAATTTTAATATTCTCTTATTTTCTTATTTCACCATTAATGTTAATGAATAAATCGCTTAAAAGATAACAAAAAAAAACAAACAAACTTGAATCTCATATATTGAAATAGCTTAAAAGATAAGAGTTATATATTGAAATAAATGAAAAAAATGTGAGAATGGCTATGAGATTGAAGTGGCAAAAGTAGATATTCTATTATTAGAAGAGATAGATTAATCTTAGATAAGATATTAAGGTTCATTAATTCTAGGATCTAGTAGTGTTGCCAAGTAACCCTATTATTGCTTGTGGTTGTGTTACAAAATATAAGTTAATCCCGATGTTTGTACCTGGTAGAGAAAAGAGTGCGCCTTATTATATTTCGATAGTTACATGTTGGGACTTCAATTTTTATTAGAGAAACAAAATTCTAAAGATGATATAAAGTTATAAACTAATTAAGGGTGGTGGGTGTGGTCTCGGTATCACACTAGCTAGGAGAAAGGAAAAGAGAGAGTGAGGTGACACGAGTGGTAATGTTGAAGGGGAGACGAAATTAACAAAAAAAGGAAAGATGAAGCGGAGGGAGGCTCATGAAGGAGGGTGAAGCGTCACTTCAAAAGGATCGAAAGCATTGCCTCATCTCCTTCAAGACGGTTAAAAACTTAAATCATGTGAAAATTTAGTTTAAGTGTAATATCCGGCCCCTCGCATACACCATTGATATTGTCCGCTTTGTTCATGAAGAGCTCACGTATTCGTTTTCGGTTACCTAGGTGGAGACTCCCGACACATCCTAATATTACTCCCACCTAAGCACGCTTAACTGTAGGACTCTCATCTCGTCCATTAGCATTAAGTCCAAAACGCGGTGATAATTTAAGAAGCGAGACATTTACTTATAAATCAAAAATCTCTTTTGTTCACAGTTGATGTGGGATTCGGCTTCTTTATTATAATATTTGTATAATAACTTTATTTACATGTATTTAGTTTTTTTTTCTTATAATAACTTTGTGTTTTGTAAGTAACCTTTATGTGTTTGTATATATATATTATTTAATTTAAGACCAAAAAGATCGACAAGTCCATGAAATTAGGGTTGGTAGTTGTCTCCCATTATAATATAGTATCCTCCAAACTACATCAAATGAGAGACAGTGTGTGTATGCTTGTCTTTAGTGTTCCTCGGGAAGTACATGATTTATAACCCGGCAGTAAGCTTTGAAGAGAGAGCTACGGTCTCCATGCCACCCTTAAACACGTACAGTGGCGTAGTCAAGAAAATTTTTTAACAGGTTCAAAAAATTTCAAGAGACAGACGATCAATTATCTATCACTTAAGTTTAGGTTTTCTATTAATTCGATGTCGAAATTACTGCGGATTCGATGACAAAATACATGATGAAAAAAGGAGTTTGTACAGGCTCGGCCGAACCTATTCCCTAAAAGCCATTGGCGAAGGTTGCTTAGGGCCCGGGGTGCCCCCTCCCCCCTTTTGGTCATTCATTTGAATGCAGACACATACATTTGTTTGTTTAATTTTGTGTGATGGGAAAAGTAAAAAATGTTTGGAAAATCACACGAAGAGACGACGCATTGATCGACAAAGTTACTAAAATAAACAATGACTTTTAGCCTTTGATACAACGGATATATCTAAAATGGACCAAATATGAATCATGATATATCACAAATAGGAAGTGCGAGCTAAGAGAGTTAGCCTTTTATACGGGATCATTCTGACAACGTGTTGGTACATTTGGAAGACTAGAAACGATGTCATCTTCTCAAATAAGACGGCTTGTTTCGCCAAAACTGCGGAGAACATTAAATCGTTGGGATTTCTTTGGATAAAAAATCGTTCGTCTTTCAAAAATTGTTGTGAAAAGATTGGTGTAATTTTTATGTTGTAATCTTGTCTTCTTTTCTTCAATTTCTAGCTTCTTGCTAGTTGTGTTAATGAAATTTGCCGTTCCAAAAAAAAAACAAAAACAAAAGAGTTAAGAGAGTTAGAATTTAGTGGGTACAAAAACTCAAAGGTACAATAATTGATGGTCATAAAAGCTAAGCTTTGCAAGCGAGGCTATGGAGAAAAAAAAAACATTTCTGTCTTTCAGCCGAATAAAATTAGGAATTGGAAGATTTTTTATTCTGTTTTACACTATTCGTATCTTTGGTATTTTTATAAGAACCGTAAAGTGATTTTTTTCTTGGGGCGAGTGGTTAAAAACCCCTTTTCTCTTGATGTAATTTGTATGTTATGTTTTCGGCTCCTTGCCGGATCTTTTTCTTCTATAAATCTGCCGTTCAAAAAAATTAGGCTTTGCAAGCGAGGCTTATTTAGTGTGTTTGGCCGGGTTAAGTGACGTAAGCTGCCAATCAATCATCTATACTCGGTCGAGTTTACTAGCTCATATTTCAGTATACATGGTTTCATATCTACATCATTTAAGTACATTTATTTGTGTAAAAATAATAATTAAATTCATAATTTTTCAAATGTTCTGCAAGCACGTATAGTTTTCAACGAAGGCTCTTTAACTTAGCGGTATTAAAGAGTTGGATAAGGTTCTAGTCTCCCTTAACTGTTTTATGTAAAAGAAAAAACACGTATGTACTCGAGTTTTATGACATGTTCTAGGGTTATAAAATTTGTTATCTTCTTTTTACAACTTACCAATTAATGATATATTGAAGATGAGACATGTACCGAAAGCCCATATAAATAAATATGTGCATCACCTAATCTTTCCGTTTCAAGTAACAAGTCTTGAAAATATTTATTCAAACTAACAATTTACCATAACAGAAATAGAAATAAGTAAATGCAAAAGCCAATATATGTTAGACAAAACTAGGATGGTATGTACCGTATATTTAGAAGGATATATAAATAACTTAATAACAAACATGGTGTATATTTGTGGCTTTCATTGAATCAGAAATATATTATCATAAAAATAGTATGAAGCATAGTCAAATTTCAAATTTCTCAATAATAATCCAAACAAGTTAACAAAATAAAATGATTAAACGATAGTTTTCGTCTATGTGGTTTATCTAAATATGCGGTTTTAGTAAAGTAGTTTCAAATCTGCGATTTTCGTCCATGTGGTTTCGTTTCACTTGTAATTAAACCTGACCCCACTAACCTCGTTAAATATGATCATTAAATCCATCAGCATACCCCTCACGTGAGGGGCAATTTTGTCCTTTTTTTCCTAAATACATCTTAGCCCCCCACGCGAGGGGGCTTGCGAATTATGGTTGGGGTTTATTTGGTGAGAAAAAAGACAAACCTACCCCTCACGTGAGGGACATGCTGATTGGTTTAGCGACCAGACTTAACGAGGTTAGTGGTGTTGGGTTTAATAGCAAGTGAAATGAAACCACATGGACGAAAATCGCAGATTTAAAACTATTTGACCAAAACTGCAGATTTGGACAAACCACAAAGATGAAACCCGCAGTTTACTCAAATCAAATACATATATCATAAAAAAGCATCACAACCTTTATTGAAAAATTTGTTAAGGGTTAGGTTAAACATACACAATTGATGGGTGACCGCAATCTGTTATTGTTTTGTTGGATTGATACGAAAATTTTAACCAAGTTTCAAAATATTAAGAGCTAAATAAAGAAGAAGATTCACATAAAAGGAGATACACATACACTTTCAAAATCGTTAACGACTTTCGTTACGTACGGTTTATTATCCGATTAAGTATATGCCCAATTACAACTAATAAAGGACACTTTACACTGTGATACAGTTACGATACAACCCTTCTATTATTTAATACCTAACATGTTAGTGTGCGATTAATATACAAACCCAAGTCGTTGCTGCTAAGTGCTATAACAACCATGAGATGCACCTTTGAAACTTGTTTTCTCCGGTTTTTCGTCTATTGACCTAATGATCGAAAGACGTGCGAAAAAGAATCACATTGTCACGTTTAATTTAAACACAGTACCTCGAGGCTTTTTCCAGATGCTCTAACTGTCTAACATTATTATGGTGCTTGATATCTGCTTATATAAGCTAAACTTCTTACTTAGAACGATTATTCAAGCTACCGAGCCAAGTAATTTTGTTTTGTTTATTTTTATAACAATTATTGTCACTATTAATGAATTCTGTTTATGTATATAATTTTATATTTAAGTACTCGTTTTTACTTATAGTACAATATTGCCTTCGACATCTCAAAAACGGCCCTGTCTTTAACACCCAACTTGAAATCGATCTCAACTCGGTTACAAATACTAAGGGTGTGCGTGCTGCGGTTCAGTGCGGTTTTAGGCTAAAACCAAACCGAAAACCAAAACTTCGGTTTTTAGATTTTTTGAAACCGTTCGGTTTCAGTTATTTTGGTTTCGGTTTTCATTTAGGTTTTGGTTCGGTTTCGGTTTTTGTCATTTAAGCTTGAAAATTTGAGGCTGAAAAAAAAGGTTAGCAAAAATAATAAATTTAAGTATAAATAAAAAAGTTAACTAATAGACTATTATATATTTGACCAAAAATATATGAGTTACATATTTATTAAATTCTTATAAATCACTTAAAATAATAAAAATAAATTAAAATTTAGGAATTCGGTTCGGTGCGATTTTTTCGGTTTTTATTACATGAAAAACCAAAACCTAACTGTTGGTTCGGTTTTTATAAAAACATAAAATCAAACCGTCAAATTTTGTTTCGGTTCGGTTTTTTCGATTTCGGAATGGGCTTTTCGGTTTCTTGCATACCCCAACAATTACCATAATGATATTGTACAACCTTTAATGATTAGAGTAGCACGTTTAACAAAAAAAAAGGGAAAAACTAATTATAAGTTGGTTTATAAGTAAAAATAAATAAATAATAATAATAATAATAACTTGATATACGTGATTAAATATTTTATACAATATGTGTGGTAAACTTGTACTTTTATTATACGTAATATATGTATATAAAATAGTGTGTCAACGCTTTACGGGTCAACAGCCGACTCCATGCATAGACATAGTACATGTGAATAATAATTGTCGGATAAAGATACAAATGAAAACTGTAACTTTGCTCACGTACCTCAGACTATATACTGTGTTGGACTCAGCCACGTGCAACTTCCCCAACCAACATTCATTTCCTCCGTATCATGTTTCATCATTAAATTTCTTATTAGGTTCGATTCATTCATATGATTAATAGTTGTTGTAAGTTTATGTTAAGTAGGGGTGTTATAGTCATTCTCACTTTATAAGTGAGGTAATAAGGTCGTTAGGGTGGTTTAAATCCCTCCCATAGTGTGTAAATATTTAGTCGTTCATAAAAAGAAGTAGGGGTTTTATAAGACAAGCCATCTCTGAGAATGCCTAAAAGATATCGGGCCTAAAAATAATATAAATTTGGGCTTTAAGTAAATTGTAAATTCGATAACTCAGATATAAAAAGTAAATGACCCTCGGAACATTTTAGGCCCTGGACAAGAAATAAAAATGTGGGACAAGTGACATAGATTTTTGTGTCTTTTTTTAGATATGGTTTAATAGTTACAATTATTGGATTTATGAGACAATAATTTAAAGAGAAAAGAAGAATAAGACACGTAAAAATATGTTGTGTTTTTTTCTAGATTTAATGCGACCTTTATATTTTCTTTTTTTACAATGCTTTTTCCAACTGAACTAAAAACACTTTGATGTACATCAACTGGATTTATAATCTAAATATGTTACTTTAAACATATATTTATTTTTATATAAAAAGGAAACAAAGATTGGGTCCTTCGGAAGGCTATGCCCGGAGCCGTAGCACCCCCCCCCCCCCGGGTCATGTCTAAATACGATGATAATTGGGTTATAAAGTTATATTTGTGTCTGATAAAGACTTTTTATATACATATAAAAAAACGAGTTGATAGGTTTACTAGCAATTGTGTGTGTGTGTGTTATTTATTTTTCGGCCTCTGGGATGATCGTACCTAAGACGGTTGACTTCCCTGCCTCCCCATCCCAGACGGCCCTGTATAAAGAGGTCGTGTTCAGTGGTTGGCTGGTTGAATCTAACATGTTTACTAATGTTAAAATTTTGATGGATGGTACGGTCTCTTCCTCCACTTTCTTGTATAAAAATAATGACCTAACACTTGTTTTAGAAAACGACATGATAATTTGTTGGTTTCCGGTCAATAGGTCTTTAGAAACATGGACTGTTTGGCAATGTTATTTCTTCTTGGTAGTTTTGTGTTCTTGTTGTCTTACTAGAATGAGATTTGGTTGTTTCATGCTCTTGAGTCTGTAGAAACGAATGTGTGTGAAATATGTAAAATATTATACAATTTAACTAAACAAGGATTAAAAAATTAGTATTATATACAATGATTTAAGCAGACATTTAAATTATTGATATTATTGTTGAAAATTAGACGGTATCAAAGGGTATGCTCTGTTGTCGTACTGGGTTAATTCTTGAGCCCGAGTTAATGGTTCGAGTTTAATGAAGTTAGGTTTGTTTATTTAATCAATTAGAGATATATCAATTGATACTACAAAAAAAATTGACTTTTAGCAACGACTTAAAAGACCCTAAAAGTGGCCACTAGTAATAGCGGCGGCATGTTGCCGCTAATGTGTGTGGTAACTGATTTATAATATCTAGTTTGATTATTAGATAAAGGAGGAATTTATTTGGTGTCTAGTTAGAAGTGCATATTAGCCTCTAATTGTATTCGTTTCTTTATATATCCGGTTGAGTTCATGATTAGGGTTATGAGAGATTGATCTACCTTTTGAGTTATTTTTCATTTCTTTTGAACGGCAAAAAATAAAAAAAGAAAAAGAATGGAGAGTTCATTATACAATCTCTTCCCGAAGCCACGTACCACATATATATGTACCACATATATATGTACATCACATCACCAAGGGCTATACGTTCGTTTTAATGGAATGGCAAAAATCTAAACATACTTTTAAAAGTTAAAAAGATTATCTCTTAATCATTCAGACTTGATGTTAGCTCTTAAGAATTCAGACTTAAAGTTATATTTTAACCATTAATAGGTTATGAATAATTAAGATGTAGCCTCTTAATGACTATTAAGAGGCTATAAAACAACCCCTAAACTAACACAAAGACATGGGTTTAATTAAAATTAAACTATTAACGAATTAAGGAAATATTATATCATAAAGTCATAGGTGATAGGTCCCACAATAATATTGTTGACTGTTAAACATAGTCTTAAATATTTACACACGCGATGTTGTTTGTATGGTTGTCAAATGTGACAATGTGTCTAGGCTTGAAGATGCAATAGTAACATATATATCAGTAACCTTTTGGGTTCCAGGTGATTGTACCATTTGTCTTTATTTCATTTAATTCTACTACAAATTACATAAAAATGGCTTCAATCAAATACTTATAATATAAACATTAAATGATTTACATATATATATGTTTGACATGTATTTTGAATATCATTAACTAATTTTAGCTACTTTGGTTAAAGTTGAATATAAATATATATTATGTATATAATGGTTGAGAACTATGATAACCGTATAATTATGTGTACATGGCACGGAAGATAATTGTATGTAATGGGAGAGAAACAAAGACACTTAATAAATTGTCTTGTGTATCTTGTTTATTATCCATATTAGTGACGCCACTACACAAATAGGCAAAGCGACGGAAATTTGTTACTAACCAGAGTGGTTAGCAACGGTATATGTGACCAAAATCAAAATGGTTGCAGAATTGGTGGAAAAATCAAAAGCAATCTTAAATTTAGCGACTAATGACCAAAATAGAAGCTGATTTTTTCAATCGTTAGTCTGTTGGATACGTAACGAACGAAAGTGTTTCAGTTGCATATATGGTCGCTAGTTTTAAAAAGTAGAAATAATGATTAAAAAATATCATTTGGTCGTAAAAACAGTTGAAAGTTTATTGACCAAAATTTTTCGTTCGCAAATATAGTTAAATATAAAAAAAAAGTAGAATGAAAGTTTATTCGGTCGCAAAAACGGTCAGAAATATAACTATAGAAAATTGTTTCGGCTACAAATACAATCGCAACCGTTACTAAAAAAATTAAATTTGACAATAAAATTAAAATTATATATGGTATGTTTTTATATAAAAAGTTATAAATGTATACTAATAAAATAATTAACAAATATTAAAACAAGCCAACCTAGCTTGAGAAATAAAGCTTGAAACAAACCAAACTCGAACTTCCTTAAAATAAGTAGTGCTCAGTCTTAGACGAGAGCTTTAACTCAGCTTTGCTCATCTATGCGCCTGACATGAAATATGTATGTAACAAAGTGAAAAAAAAAAAATATTTTTGTATTAAATTTTAATCATCCATTGTTAGAATGTTAGGCCTTTGTGATCCTGAGGTCAAACTCAGGTAGCGTTGAATACGCATAAATGACAATTGACAATCACTCGAACATAGTGAAATGGATCATTGTGAGGGAATGAAAAGCCTAGGATCACACGAGACGAGTATATTTATTTGCCAAGATGCACGCGTTTTGTTAAACTAAAAATATAACATTTGGAAACACCATAAGAACATATCAAATATGTATATATATTTCCAATGAACTTACAGAAGACATAATTGGAACAAACCAAGAATTTTTAACATCATAAGCATTCTTCCTTTTATGTTTCTCATTAATAATAATAATATAATTACTTGGCACATTACCTCAACCAACAAAGATCCATAATATCATTTATGTCACAAAATTTGAAGGCAACTAAACAAAACATAAGCTCAATTTCGTTGACCGACTCCGAAGTGAAACCTTCCTTTCCCCTGGTCACTGAAAGCGTACTCGAGTCTAAGAGGCCCTAAAGGCGAGGCTACTCGCACACTGACCCCATAACCGTATCCACTTCCCAGCTTTGACCTTGCACCCGCTGGATCACCTTCAATACACAACAACAAATGATCAAGTCACAGTAAAACGCTCATTACATATATATTTTATAAAAAGAAATGTACCAAGAACAGTTGAGCCGGATCCGAGATCAGTTCCATAGTCGGCAAACATAACTCCCTCTACCGGCCCCACCTGCAAGCAAATACAAGTGAAATATATATATATATATATATAATAAAAAGAAAATATATAAAAAAGCGGATTCCAAAACTAAATACAGCCATGTAAGATTATTTCTTTATGTTACACGCGCATACAAAAATGAGTTTTTTATTTGTAAAAATGGGTCATTTTTATAATAACTTGTAATATGTATACTTTTAACAAAAAATCCAAATATATAACGTTGTTCAGTTTCTTGTCTAAAATATGATACTTATAACTTATTAAAAACTGAATTGTACATGGTACTATAAATTGTATTGTAATCATAGTTGTAACAATTGCGCCTAGGCGTCGATTAATATCCGAAAAACTAAAATTATATGTTAAATAATAACTAAAACTAACAAATAAAAAAATCATTTAGAGTGTAACCATAGTTTATAACGGGTTCACTAAATTACTATTTTTACCAAAATAATTCTCTACTTTTACCAAGTACTTTTCAAAATATCCCATTTTCACAAAATAATAATAATAGTAGTAGTAATAATACAAAAAAAATAAAATTCATACCAAAATTTTCGTGAATTTCTTGGTTATAAAGTTGCCAATAGTGCTTTAAAAGTATATCATTATAGCTAAAACTTGACAGTAAAATAGAAAATTTTAACAAAGAACTAGAAGTGTAGGATCACCAACCATTGGGAAAAAAATTTCTCCACAACCAACAGCGTAAGATCTTCCCGACCCAATATCCCCTTCTTCATAACCTCTAACACTGTTCGTTCCACCAATCGGGAACGCTTCATGTGGAGGAAAGTTACCTTCAACATGACCACCTGATAAACTATAATTTTACAAAATTAAACATTAATGAATAAACTTATAATATTAAATATAATAATGTGGAGATAATAAATAGGATAAAATTACCTTAAATTTAACCGAGCAGGTCCGAAAACAAGACCTTTTCGTGCACGGGCGGTAACTCTGTTGAAAGCTAACCATTCTGACCATACGGGTAGACCCTGCTCCATAGTAACCACAAACTGCAATACGGGTCGGTTGGTCAACGGTCAAAAAGGGCCAATATAATCCAAATCAACCCATTTTATTGGTAAACGGATTCTTACCAGTGAAGAACTAGGGTCACTAGAACCGGTGTATACACTTTCAACTTTAGCAAGTAACATATCATCATGATTATTGCCACTAAAACATATATGAAAAAAAAACATGTCAAGTTTGACCATTAAGCTTCATTGCTTTATAATAAAACTATAATAAAAAAATAAAAACGTTTATTATTACCTTGCGGTTAAAGGGCGATTAAGGGAGTCTTTTATCATAGGTTGCCCTCTTTCACCACGAGCACCAGCACGCTATTAATGTAAAAGATTATTAATTTATTATACGGGCAGGAAAAAGTTGTGCATTTGTTTATCATGAACTTGATTTATTCAATATACATGAAGACCCGAGACCATAGAATAACCTGAAAAATAAGCCCTGCAGTCCCACTCCACTTTGGTCTAAATGGCCGGCTGTACTCGATGCCACCTGTAATCCTTGTGATCGTCGGGCTACTGTTGTTGGATTGAGTTCCATGAGGACCGTGAACAAGAGTCCCGGGTGTCCTCGAGTTCTAAATTACAAAGAAGCACAAAACTATTATCTTGCATTTTTTTATAAATATTACAAGTTGCAAAATGAAACCACTCCATTTACAAATGAACAGGTTGGAATCGTCACTTTTAATAAAAAAAAGTAATAAACCTGTATCATTATTGTTCTTGTTGTGCGTTTATCATCTCCTTCAATCCATGGATCGGTGTAGTTGATCCGGAAGATTGAGTCGATTTGCCCCCTTTCTAATGATAGAATAACTTTTTGATTTCTTCCAAAAAGGTTTCTATGATAAACTGCACAACTGCAAGGAAACAATTTTAGTTTTTTAAAAACGGATGCTAAAAAAATATCATACTTATTATTAAAAGGTTGTGTCTATTACCTCCCGATTAGTCCTGCTAGTCCACTTGTGATCCTACAAATAAACAAGACCAATAAGTAACTATCGTTGCACATACCATATACAAGCTGAAGTGATCACGCAAAGATTCAGATTATTAATACTACAATGCTGCTATTGTAATCATAACTAACGCCATGGACTGACAGTAAGATCACATACCCGCTTGAAATTCCACCACCAGCCGATATGCCTCCACTTACACGTTCAACCGCGTTAATTGTCAAGTCCACCTTCCCAGAGTCTGTAAAATAATAACTCTTCAGTTCATTCAATACTCGATAAAAACTAAAGTCCAAATAATAGGCACAAACACAGCGCTCAATCACTAATTCAGATGAATAACCTTGTTTTTCGATCTATGTACAAAAACGAGTTGACGATTAAATGTCATATTCTTAGGACTTTAAGAGTGAAAAAATATAAAACTGGACACAAAATTGTGTAATATATAAAGTATTGTACATAGCCTTTCTAAAGAGTTTAATATCATAAGGTTAATATCTTTAGATAGCACTCAACAAACTGCTGCATAATCGCTTAGCAAATTTACTCAATTGAGGTACGCCGAGTAACACCTGGACCGACCCGTTAACCGATTTGCCAAGAATTGATAAACCGAAACTGAACCTAAAGAGAAAAACGGGTACAGCTTACACAACTACTATATCCAATGTACTCAAAACTATTTTTAGAAAACTCAAAAATATTTACAGTACGTAAGGATAACTTCTCTGTTCATAGAATTATACCAACTATTAAATCCAATAACGATGCACTGGCAAATACATTCAGAAGTCCAATGTATTCAATTTTATATAAATATGTTGCTATATTATCTAATGACATCATATGAACGATTTATCCTAATTTTTTGCTGTATATGTTTGGGATTTTAAAAGTTCAGTAACACAATAATTTAATTTTCTCTGTTAGAATACCATGTTACATGCCATTAAGATTTTAAATTGATTAATAGCTATTACAGATTGACAATTAAAATTTCAGTTAACAAATAGTAGAACCAAACGTGTGGGACGTATCATGAGTGGCAGTAAAAACCGATCACAAAATGAAGGCATAATAATAGTGAAAATCTGAAATAAATGTATGGACACTATTCATAATTTTTTTTTGGGTAGTTTATATAATATGTCATGCTCAATACTTACCTCCAGCAGGCTGTGGGATAATGCTAACATCCTCCATGATACCCATTGCTAGCAATGTATCAACATCTCTTTTTGCTTGAAGCATACTATGTGTTGGGTTCGTAGGCCTTGTTGGCCCGGTTTATTATATGAAGTCAAAAGAGGAGACGGGTGTGGGCGGTCGGGCCCAAGCCCGGCCCGGTTTAGATTTCTTGCATAATAATTTACCAACCCTAGTTCAGTCTCTATATAAACAACATTATGTACTTGTAATATTTGTCACTCAATAAAGATATACCTAGTTGCCACCCGTGGACGTAGGTCAGTTTAGACCGAACCACGTTAAATCCTCGTGTTCGTTTACTGCTTTCGTGTGTGTGTTCAGTTTCGTGTGTGCGTTTAATCCTAACAAGTGGTATCTAGAGCTTAGGTTCAGATCACACGAAGAACACGTTGAACCAGCCGAGTCGCCGCCAAACCATCCAGCCGCCGCCACCCTACTGCGCTAGGGTTCCGCCGCCGCTACGGTTCTCCGATTGTCGTTAGGGTTTACGCCGCCGCTGTTTCGCCGCCACTAAACCCAGCCCGACGATCGCGACTAGGGTTCAGTCCACCGCCATACACCACCAGTAACCACCGTAGTTATTCACGCCGTCGATCAGTTCGTTTTCGGCAGTTCAATCACTGACCAAAGAAGATTAGAACTTGTGATAGTATGGTCAGGGTGTTAGTTTAGAAGAAGAAGGTTGAGGAGTTCCGATTTGATTTCGGTAATTATTTGAGCAGAAGAAGAGAGTGAATTTTGTGGGTAAAGGCTTTGGGAATTATTTTTTTCTTTTGTGGAGAAGCACGTGATCAAAGTCCCAAACCAAGAATTCATTTTTTTAAGCTTTGGACCATCAATTTTGGGCTAGTAGATCTAGCTTGTTTATTTTGTTGGGCCCGAGATCCATTTAAGCAAAGGTCGAGTCAAGAACGAGCGAATCAAGATCCTATTTTTGAAGAACGATTGTTAAGTCAGAAGAAGCGTTAAAGAAACTTAGAACCAGTACCAACCGAGTTTGTCAGGTTTTATCGTTTCAGTTTAAAGTTTCAGTTTTCTGATTTTTAGTTCGTTATTCCGCTGCACGTTTAAAATAGGTTGATTTTTTAACAGAGTTCAGTAGAACAGTCGTTAAGTTTAGGTTCGTGTTGCTGTGTCTGTCTCTGTTTTTTATCCAGTTTTTCGTTTTAGTCATTGTTATGGCAGAAGACGGAAAGTTTTCGATACAGAAGTTTGACGGACAGAAGTTCGGTTGGTGGAAGATGCAGATTGAGGCACTACTTTGTCAGAAAGACTTGGATGTAGTGCTTGAGGATGAAAAACCAGAAAAGTTGTCAGAAGCAGATTGGAAGAAGTTAGACAAGAAAGCTAGGGCTTGTATTACATTGTCGTTGTCGGAAGATGTGGCGTTTAACATCATGAAAGAAACCACAGCACGTGGTATGATGGAGGCGCTATCCAACATGTATGAGAAGCCTTCGTGTTGGGTTCGTAGGCCTTGTTGGCCCGATTTATTATATGAAGTCAAAAGAGGAGACGGGTGTGGGCGGTCGGGCCCAAGCCCGGCCCGGTTTAGATTTCTTGCATAATAATTTACTAACCCTAGTTCAGTCTCTATATAAACAACATTATGTACTTGTAATATTTGGTCACTCAATAAAGATATACCTAGTTGCCACCCGTGGACGTAGGTCAGTTTAGACCGAACCACGTTAAATCCTCGTGTTCGTTTATTGCTTTCGTGTCGTGTTCGGTTTCGTGTGTGCGTTTAATCCTAACAAGTGGTATCAGAGCTTAGGTTCGGATCACACGAAGAACACGTAGAGTCGCTCGTTACCGCCGCATCAGAATCGATAAGGGTCGGCAGATAATTAACCGCTGCCACCGAGTTTTGTTGCTGCCGCAACAAGTCGTCGTCAGGGTTTACGGCCGCCGTCGCTGTTCGACGTACTGAGTTGAGATTCTGTTTGAAAGTACTTGAGCACCGCATCGCCACCACCGCGACCTCTCTTGTTTACTCGGTCAGATCCAGAAATCAAAGATCGTCACCGTGAACTCTAAGGCAGGTGTCTAGCGTCGCTGAGTTCTTGATTGTCTGTTCGACCATAGCTTAGAATTGGCGAAGTTTAGTTTTGGTAGAGAACCTGTGCGTTTTCGGAGTTTTGAAATTCGCCATTGTTTCGAGCAGAGACAATACTTGGGATTGAACAAAGTGAAAAGGAAGCTGAATTATTATTTTTTCTTGGAGTTCGTTGCTATCAAGAAAAAGTAAAGGAATATTTTTTCCTTTGTTGCAATCCGTATAACGTAAAAGAAAAAAAAAAGTCCTTTTTAGTTTTTTCTTTTGTTAATTAACCGAGAGAATTATTTGGGTCAAGAGCAATTGAATCAAGATCCTATTTTTGAAGAACAGTTGTTAAGTCAGAAGAAGCGTTAAAGAAACTTAGAACCAGTACCAACCGCGTTTGTCAGGTTTTATCGTTTCAGTTTAAAGTTTCAGTTTTCTGATTTTTAGTTCGTTATTCCGCTGCACGTTTAAAATAGGTTGATTTTTTAACAGAGTTCAGTAGAACAATCGTTAAGTTCAGGCTCGTGTTGCCTTGTCTGTCTCTGTTTTATCCAGTTTTTCGTTTTAGTCATTGCCATGGCAGAAGACGGAAAGGTTTCGATACAGAAGTTTGACGGACGGAAGTTTGGTTGGTGGAAGATGCAGATTGAGGCACTACTTTGTCAGAAAGACTTTGATGTAGTGTTTGAGGATGAAAAACCAGAAAAGTTGTCAGAAGCAGATTGGAAGAAGTTAGACAAGAAAGCTAGGGCTTGTATTACATTGTCGTTGTCGGAAGATGTGGCGTTTAACGTCATGAAAGAAACCACAGCCCGTGGTATGATGGAGGCGCTATCCAACATGTATGAGAAGCCTTCGGCAGCGAATAAAGTCTATCTTATCCGAGAGCTAGTGACAACAAGAATGAAAGAGGGTGGGTCAGTTACAACTCATATCAATAATCTTAATTCGATCTTGTCCCGCTTAGTGTCAGTTGACATTAAGTTTGATTATGAAGTTCAAGGCCTCTTGTTATTATCCTCTTTGCCCGACAGTTGGTCGCAAACAGTGACTGCAGTTTGTAGTTCGTCTACAAATATTACTTTCGATGGGATTCGAGATCTGATTCTGGGAGAAGATTCAAGACGCAGAAGTTCAGGTGAATCATCAGGCAATATGCTAGTCACAGAAGGTAGAGGTAGGGGAAAACAGCGAGGCAGTGGGAGCAGGAAGAGGAGTCAGTCTAAGACTCGTAAGGATATTGAATGTTGGGGTTGTAAAGAGAAAGGACACTTCAGGAATCAGTGTCCGAATGGTAAGAAAGAGGTGAACGTTACAGAAGACGACACAGATGACGGGGTCAGTAGTGATGAGGCTTTGGTTTGTAGTATTGAGAGTAGCGTTGATGCTTGGGTGATGGATTCTGGTGCATCGTTTCATGCCACTCACTGTAGTGAAACGATGAAGAATCTTAAATTTGGAGATTTTGGAAAGGTTCGACTAGCGAATGATGATATTTTAGAGGTTACGGGTATGGGAGACGTTGATTTGATAACTTCAGCCGGTACTTCTTGGACTTTGAAAGACGTGAGGGTTATTCCAAGTTTGAAGAAACGTTTGATTTCAGTTGGGCAGTTGGATGACCAGGGGCACGATGTTAAGTTCGGGAATGGGCTGTGGAAAGTAGTCAAAGGGAATCTCGTTGTTGCTCGTGGCAAGAAAATGGGTTCGTTGAATATGGTCGATATGTCACCGAAAGGAGTGGATCCAGTTTTGGTGAAAGACAAAATCCGGTTCACAGAATCTCGTGGGCAGAAGAAGGTTCGTTTTGCAAGTAACAAACCCAGAGCCAAAGTGAAGATTCAGGATGAACGAGCTAGGAAGGTTAAATCAGTTGGGGGACATCGTGACAGTGGGAGCACAGGTCGTGTTTCAGTTACAGTTCCAGGTCGACAGTGGATTAAGAAAACCAGTATTCCAGCTGTAAAAGTCTCTCTAATGAATTACTTGCTGAATATGGAGAGTGTTTGTTCTCAGGTTATCTCAGGATCCGGTAGTTCGTTACAGTGGGAGCCGGTAGGGACAGAGAACGGGTCAGGGGCAGTTTCAGCCATGACTGACGTGTTGGAGCTCTGGGGAGCTTCAACGGGCCTTCAGGTTAATTGATGAGAAGGCGGTGGCAACTAGAAGAAGTTTAATGTTCAGATTACAGAAGTACAATCAGGAGTGCAGACGAGAGTACTCAAGGCCTCCGAGTGGGAGATTGTTGGGTTCGTAGGCCTTGTTGGCCAGATTTATTATATGAAGTCAAAAGAGGAGACGGGTGTGGGCAGTCGGGCCCAAGCCCGGCCCGGTTTAGATTTCTTGCATAATAATTTACTAACCCTAGTTCAGTCTCTATATAAACAACATTATGTACTTGTAATATTTGGTCACTCAATAAAGATATACCTAGTTGCCACCCGTGGACGTAGGTCAGTTTAGACCGAACCACGTTAAATCCTCGTGTTCGTTTATTGCTTTCGTGTCGTGTTCGGTTTCGTGTGTGCGTTTAATCCTAACACTTCGGCAGCGAATAAAGTCTATCTTATCCGAGAGCTAGTGACAACAAGAATGAAAGAGGGTGGGTCAGTTACAACTCATATCAATAATCTTAATTCGATCTTGTCCCGCTTAGTGTCAGTTGACATTAAGTTTGATGATGAAGTTCAAGGCCTCTTGTTATTATCCTCTTTGCCCGACAGTTGGTCGCAAACAGTGACTGCAGTTTGTAGTTCGTCTACAAATATTACTTTCGATGGGATTCGAGATCTGATTCTGGGAGAAGATTCAAGACGCAGAAGTTCAGGTGAATCATCAGGCAATATGCTAGTCACAGAAGGTAGAGGTAGGGGAAAACAGCGAGGCAGTGGGAGCAGGAAGAGGAGTCAGTCTAAGACTCGTAAGGATATTGAATGTTGGGGTTGTAAAGAGAAAGGACACTTCAGGAATCAGTGTCCGAATGGTAAGAAAGAGGTGAGCGTTACAGAAGACGACACAGATGACGGGGTCAGTAGTGATGAGGCTTTGGTTTGTAGTGTTGAGAGTAGCGTTGATGCTTGGGTGATGGATTCTGGTGCATCGTTTCATGCCACTCACTGTAGTGAAACGATGAAGAATCTTAAATTTGGGGATTTTGGAAAGGTTCGACTAGCGAATGATGATATTTTAGAGGTTACGGGTATGGGAGACGTTGATTTGATAACTTCAGCCGGTACTTCTTGGACTTTGAAAGACGTGAGGGTTATTCCAAGTTTGAAGAAACGTTTGATTTCAGTTGGGCAGTTGGATGACCAGGGGCACGATGTTAAGTTCGGGAATGGGCTGTGGAAAGTAGTCAAAGGGAATCTCGTTGTTGCTCGTGGCAAGAAAATGGGTTCGTTGTATATGGTCGATATGTCACCGAAAGGAGTGGATCCAGTTTTGGTGAAAGACAAAGTCCGGTTCACAGAATCTCGTGGGCAGAAGAAGGTTCGTTTTGCAAGTAACAAACCCAGAGCCAAAGTGAAGATTCAGGATGAACGAGCTAGGAAGATTAAATCAGTTGGTGGACATCGTGAGAGTGGGAGCACAGGTCGTGTTTCAGTTACAGTTCCAGGTCGACAGTGGATTAAGAAAACCAGTATTCCAGCTGTAAAAGTCTCTCCAATGAATTACTTGCTGAATATGGAGAGTGTTTGTTCTCAGGTTATCTCAGGATCCGGTAGTTCGTTACAGTGGGAGCCGGTAGGGACAGAGAACGGGTCAGGGGCAGTTTCAGCCATGACTGACGTGTTGGAGCTCCGGGGAGCTTCAACGGGCCTTCAGGTTAATTGATGAGAAGGCGGTGGCAACTAGAAGAAGTTTAATGTTCAGATTACAGAAGTACAATCAGGAGTGCAGACGAGAGTACTCAAGGCCTCCGAGTGGGAGATTGTTGGGTTCGTAGGCCTTGTTGGCCCGGTTTATTATATGAAGTCAAAAGAGGAGACGGGTGTGGGCGGTCGGGCCCAAGCCCGGCCCGGTTTAGATTTCTTGCATAATAATTTACTAACCCTAGTTCAGTCTCTATATAAACAACATAATGTACTTGTAATATTTGTCACTCAATAAAGATATACCTAGTTGCCACCCGTGGACGTAGGTCAGTTTAGACCGAACCACGTTAAATCCTCGTGTTCGTTTACTGCTTTCGTGTGTGTGTTCAGTTTCGTGTGTGCGTTTAATCCTAACACTATACACCTAAAATATAACATAAATTTCTGTTGAAAAAAAACAAATTTTTTGGAAGAAAGCCCTTAAAGTAATAGTGTAATACCTGCCCCTTTTTTGTATTAAGTTGGCGAAGTATCGTCTCGGGCCTCGTTTTACCCGTAGTTGGCTCACCACTGGAATAAGAAAACCAACATATATGGTATAAGTTATAACACTAACACTTCACATATTATCAATTGAAATCTTTAAAAATATTAGCAGAAAATAAAAAATGTACTCTTACGTTTTATTAAGAAAACGTACGGATATATTGTTAACCTCTGCTTCCGATACTTGTAACCTCAAGATGCCACCAGAAAGAATCTCAACTCCAGAAACCTAATAATCTCCTCAAAAAACAGTTAGTTAAATAACTGTATTAAAGTCAAACAAATGGAAATGGGATCAAATGCTAACCAAGCCAAAAAGGCCACGCTCCATATACCATCCATTGATCGAGTTTATAACTTCATCCAAACGCCTTACATTTTCAATTTTTCCTGCATAACTTAACAAAAGTTCAATTAATAAAAGAAAAGTATGAAACTTTAAATTACACGAAAAATGTTTATGTTAATCATACCATATCTGTCGCGAAATTTATCCTCTATGAATTTTGTTGGCAAAGCATTGGCTCCTTCACATATCAGACCTTGAAAATCTTGGTTTGGTTCTACCTTATGCCAAAATATAGTAGTGTAAACTAAATATAATAAAAAGGTTAAAACTTCATGTGTAATCATTATGATTATGCTATTCAAATGTATATCAAACTGAATACTGGTGATCACATAGGTCTGTAAACGAACGAACAAGAACGGGAACAAATTTGTGTTCGTTAATTTAACTTTAACCGAACATGAACAATTAAAGGGACGGATTTTCTTGTTCATGTTCATTCATTTAACTTTAACCAAACACGCACACAAACACAAACATCTAAACGGGCGAATTTTCTTGTTCATGTCCGTTCGTCAAGAAAATGAACATGTCTGCACTCGTTTATGTTCAATCATTAACATCCTAAACAAACGGCAATTAGTATAACTAAATGAACAAATAATGTAGCAACGATAGTGGTGCGTTACTAGCATGTTTTATTATTTTTAAATTTTGATGAAATTACATGGTTAAATGGATTAAGTGAACATATACAAACAGGCATAAACCTGGGTAAATAAACGAATGTTCACAAACAAAACATGCGTTCATGTCTTGGTTTGACTCAGTCGAGTAAGAGTCATAAACAGGCATAAACCGGGGTAATTAAACGAACATGTTTGTACTCGTTTGTACTCGTTCATGTCCATTCGTTTATTAAATAAACGAACTTCCTGCCGCCAAATGGTTCAAGAACAGTTCCCTGAATGTGTGGTTCGTTTAGACGTTTACAATCCTATCAGATTACACGCATACGAAACCTAAATTATAACCTTTTTCAGCATAAACTTAATACCTGAAACACCAACCGAATCCCATCCCGAGTATCAACCGCAACCGGCATACACGAAGAAAAATACCCACTCCCAATAATCCGATGCACATCCTCCTGCACTTCCCGTACCGTCAACGCCGAATTCGACCGGCATTTCTTCAACGCGGCAATCGCCTCTTCCTCCAAATCCTTCCGTTCGAGCTCCTCACCGTCCTTGTTCCTCACCAACACCTCACTTATCAACACCCTCTCATCATCATTTAGACTCATTAACTGAGTCTGGCTCTTACTTGACTGAGTCAACTCGCCGGACTCCTCAGTCAACGATAACGAAGCCGAACATAAAACCGATGAATTAGAATTAGAATTAAAGTTTAACAATTTTGGGTTTTTTTGGATTATTTGTTGGAATTTGTTAACTATTGAAGTAATTAACTGACTCTTACTCGACTGAGTCAACTCACCAGACTCTTCGGAGTTTTTAAGGTTTAACAAATTTGGGGGTTTTTGGATTATTTGCTGGAATTTGTTAATTGAAGACACGAATTGAGTGAATGACTGTTTAGAATCGGTGATTACTGAAGCAACTGAGTGATTCACTGAGTCAGTCTTACTCGACTGAGTCAACTCGTCGGCGTTGGTCAACGATAATGAAGCCGAGCATAGAACCGGAACCGGTTTTGAAACCTCGGAGTTTTTAAGGTTCAGCTGTGGTTTTGAGGGTTCGGAGAGTTTAAGGTTAGGGTTAGGGTTTAACAAATTTGGGGGTTTTTGTGTATTCAATTGGAATTGGTTGATTGAAGAGATGAATTGAGTGAAATGGTGTTTGGAATCGTTGATTAGTGAAGTAATTGATGCGAAATGAGGTGACGGTGGTGAATTGGGTGGAATTGTGGGATTTTGACGGCGGATGATCGGAATTGGAAGGGTTTGGATTCCGGCATTGTGTGAATTGGTGGATTTTGGATGTTTGCAGAGGTCTAAAACCCATAAATTGACATTTCTAGGGTTTTGGTTTTGAGAATGAAGAAGATGATGACTAGTGTTACATGAATAAAGAATAACCAACCTAACTTACATGTCACGAATTATTATTATTCCTTTGACCATGTTATAATCAGTTTTGGTTTCGGTTTGGGTTTCGACAAGTTTTGGTTAGTTTCGGTTTGGTTAATCGATTTTGATGGAGAAAATTACAAACCGGTTTCTAGATAATCGGTTTCAAATCGGTTCAATTTCAGTTTGATATATTAGCCCATCTCTAGACCTACCATCTCGTGTTTCGGGAAAAAATGTCACCTAAAGGCACCTTGCGGTAAAACCTAGGTATAATCAGATTTGAACTTAAGATCTTGCAGTATCCATCCTAAATCTTGGTTTTTTATCCGATGCTGGTTGAGTCTAACTCATTAGCTAATAAAGAAATTATATATATATATATATGTGTGTGTGTGTATGTATGTATTATATTAATCTCTTTTTAAATGGATTGGTTGGCTTACCCATTTAACTAACCAAATTAAAACAGACTATTTGTTTTAGTAAACTATTTTTATGGTCTGGTTTCGGTTTCAAATCAAAGTCAAGATTCATTACTTAGGATCATTTTAGTAAAGCTCAAAACTTTTCAACCACAAAAACTATTATACATAATGAATGGTAAATTGAAGCAAAACCGAGAAAAAAAATAGGTTGGTTAAGAACTTCAAGAAGCAAACTATTCAATTTTGGCTCGGTTGGGGCTCAAAACCAAACTAAACCACGTGCACGTCACTACAAGAAACATATGTATCTATAAGTGGAAGAAATAAAAAATATATGAGATAGCTTGTTGAGCCACCTCGAGCTTTATTCGTGTTATGCCCAAGCTCAACTTTCAGCTTTTGAGTCGGAGCTCGACCCGAATGTGTGTGAATAGCATTATGAGCTAGATGTCTAGCTAAATAATTTTAATAGTTGAATATAGGAATTATCGGTACCGATTTCGGGATCAGTTTAAAAAAAGGCTTTGAATAAATAACCTCTGGTCCAACCCATACAAGTTTTTATGTCTAACTTGGGTCTGGACTCTGGAGGAGATCTACTTGATTTGGGCCAGAAAATCAAGATTTCAAGAAATATAAATGCTTATAAAGAATATGGGCTTCCTTGATGCCCAGACAAATGTAAAGACATTATAGAGGTATACAACTTTGTTTTTTGTTTTTTTTAGCCCAAGCTGATTTTGGTTTCTTGAAATGCTTTCCAAGCGAAAAAGATTGGTTCGGTTTGAAACTGTTTAACCGATTCGCTTTGGTTTAACCGGTTTCAATAAAGCAGATCTCAAACTGATATAAACTAATGGTTCAGTTCGATTTCTAAGCAATTTTTGAAGTTTCTCTGTTTTGGTTTAGGAACCGATTTCAACTTGGGAATTATGTCTTTTATAAATTTATAAATTAGATTTTTAAACGTTACAAATAGTATTCTATTTTAAAACTTTTTAATTGTATAAAATTGATTATAATAATTTTTTAACTATGTACTATTTAGAAGGAAATTTTAATCATCCAGGCATTTGAAAACTAAAATAGAACTACTATGAACTTTTCAAACACTAATTTAAACACTCTCTACGTGTCTGATAACTTGGTAGGAATGACAACGGGTTGGATAACTAAGAGTTTTGATCATTCAAATCTTGTACACGAATAACCTGATTTTTACTCCATCAAATTCGTGGGTGTGCCCAAGATTATGAAGTATATCGTAATATGTGTTTACAGTTTTTTGTGGTTAGAAATCAATACAGTTTCATAATTTTAATAATATTAAGTTTTTTAACAAAAAAACGACAAACATTTTTTTATGAATCAAATCACAACATACTATTTAGACTAATCAAATACTGGAATACCTTTCCCGAGTGGCTCGCATAAATATTTGATTGATCGATAGATCCAAATAATGAAAAGTTAAACCATAAAGAATTATTGATATATCAAAAGCCTACCAATGGATCATGGCATACATTTGCATTTGGTTTTGCTTTGCCTTTTGCTTTGTTATTCTTGGTGGAGGAACGAGTCAATTAAAAATTAAAAGCTTCCTCTTATTAAAGGCTTCGTGAACTTGTCTAATGTGATAACTCTTAACCTATTCATTTTTTGAACAGCTAATAACTTATTCATCAAGGATTTTAATTGTAATATTTGAAATGTGTATTAAGTTTTATAACGCTTAACTCACACATTTATTAATCCTACTATTAAATTTATATCTTTGTCCAGTACTTAGGGAGGAACACCGCTATAAATGATCACGATGCAACCCTAAACCTTAAATGTTCTTAATAAAATCACAACGTAGCCCTAAGCCCGTAAATCACTGACAAAGAGAATGTCGTAAAATGATTGTTATGATGATTAAGTTGTACAAAGGTTTACATACAAGTAGATATTTAAATAATCTATCATATACTGTGGTTACTTACAATGTCATTTAAAACCCTGAACCGAAACAAAACTACAAATATGAAGAAAAGTTAAGTTAATTTAAACGGTCGTTTTATTTTGCTTGTTATGAACAAACACCGTTTTTTGTGAGATGACTTGCTATATTCTTTTTTGCTTTTAATTTATTCTCATTTTGGATCTTTATTAGTACTTTTTTTTTAAATTATATTATTATTTAATTCTACGTTTCATCTAGTTTCATAACTTATTATAGTTGTAATATTTGAAATTTCTATTATTTTATATTAATGGCTAACTCACACTCATCCTACTCTAAATTAAGTCTAGATCGAGCCCTTGACCACTTGAGAAGGAAAACCCATTATTCCATTAATACTTAATACACTATGATACAACCCTTTAGGTTTTAAAATAATGTCTCATTGTCTCATGCTCTCATGATGGATTAATGTATAACCCATGGGTTAATAGTGTTGAGCTTTATTAATTGTTTTTTAATAAAAACAAAAATGAGATTTGAAGAAGAAATGCTAAGTTAAATTTAAAGGGTTACTTTGTTATGATGTGTGACGACAACTTTTACTTGTTATGATTAAACACTCAAACATAACCTTTTGTTTGTAATATACTATAATTTGGATGTACAAAATCAGTATATTAGTATTTTTTTTCCTTTTAAATTATACAACTGAATAAGCATTGTATTTATAAGTTTGTGATTTCGTACATTAACTGAAAATATAATTTTGTTCAGCCCATATAACAAAAAACCTAGTGGCTAGTGACTATGACATACGTAAATGATGTTTCGTGTATGTGTGCTTTTAAGTATACTTTCACTAATCATTTAGAAAATAATAAGAATAAATCAAGTGCATTTGTATCTTCTATTGTCTTGTGCATTGCAACATCTTTGTTGTTGATAATTTTGTTGCTTCGAGCTCTCCAAATACATCAATAAGCAATTGTTAAGATAACATGAGTTTTTTTTTATTTTGTTGTGTGACATAAATTCATTCAACACCATACTGTCCTTGATCGAGAAAACAAAGAATAATAATATATGAAAAACTGAAAAAAAAAATTTGTTCAAAAGTGGTTATCTGAGTTAACGTAATTAATGGATTCTACGAATCCTTACTATATGCATGCATGCATGCATGCATCCATATGTGTGTATTTTCAGTCCATTTAATACGAGTTCAACCAAACATTAAATCTTAATCCAAATTCGTATATGCCGTTTAGTGCTGGCAAGACAAATACACGATTAGTTAAAATCTTGGAGTCGTGATCTCATGCAACCTTTGATAGATATGCTTCTTCTTTTTAGAAGCTTTAGTATCCTTTTTTCCTTTCCAAAAGTCGTACCTTTACAACATACATGTTGATAATGGCGTAAAAAGGCGTTAGTCATGTAAAAAGGACGAAAATGCAAAATTTACCGTTTGCTATTGGTTGCATAATCGACTTTACACGTATATTATTCATCATATATATCAAAAAATCATCCAAGTTCATGGGAAATGTTGCTTTGAGGTTTTTTGTCTGATCGAACAAGGAAGCATTATCATATGCATACAACACCTTTTTTGAGCTTGTTGGATATCTTCGTGTTACCCACTTTTCGACTTTACACAAAATTTTATATAGTGATACATTAGATATCTTTATCGTTTCATAACGACATATTAATACAATTTTTCTCACATGGATCGGTAATCTTCTTAGTTAACTATTGTTAATACTCATAGCAACCAGTCTGGATTTTTATACTATAAGAGTACTATTTAAATAATTTTCACAAGAGAAGGCTGACCTATGTACCACAAGAGTAGGTCCACCCCTAGATGTATATATTTCACGTATTTTAGCCAAGTTTTCTAACAAATCCATAAATTACCATCAAATTGGTAAATAAACAAAAAAGTAAGATATGTTTTAGTAACGAAAATGTAAGTTAGAACCATCAGTGACTAAATTAAAAGTATGGAAATAAGTTATAGTTGAAATTATTAAAATTAAATATTTCTTATAGCACTAAACAATTCATTTATACAATAAATATTAGACAAGCATATTATTATTTTTTTCCCTACAAAGAAATTAACTTCTTGGTATTAGACATTATATATCAGATGATTTATATTGTCTAATATATGGAGTTATTTATTTACTTATTCATGTGAAAAAAATAACTTTGCCTAAATGATGTGTACCACTACTATGAAAAAAAGAGTTGCAATGAACTTTAATCTTTTTAGAAAGGTACGGTACAAGTGTATAACATATTAATGGATGAAAAATAATGGCAACATTCACCCTTTTCTTTTGGTACCATATGCGTATGTTTCAATACGCTATTTTTCATTGTCTTTTTCTTTATTAGAAGTACAGCATTATTTATTTAGTACTAACAAATTGGATTTTATATATATACAACATTTTTATCTCACCATATTGGTTTTATCATTCCGTAATACTAATTTTTGATATATTAGCTGGAGGTGTGTATACGTAGACATTGTAAAATGGTGAAACTTGTATATATTCTGTCTCCTATATCTTATAGATTAAAATAATTGAAGATATTTATAAGCTTTGTAGGCCACCTAAGTTGGTTATACCACCTCTATGTGCTATTAAATATTGAATGTCACGTGTCAACTTACAGTGATGTCAAAATTTTGATTCTCATCTTTCTTTTCTTATTATATATTAATTAACTATAATAATTCTCTTTAATTTGGTAAATACTATAAGTAAAATGTTATGTTTTATTAAAATAAATATTTTGGAAAACATTTATTTAGCATGCATGTGTATTATACAGGTTTTCAACCTTAGTCATCATCATCATCGTACTCAGTATATCCCACCAATAGCAAAGCTATGGTAGGGTCTGAGGAGGGTAAGATGTAGGCAGCCTTACCTCTACCCCATAGGGATAGAGAGGCTGCTTCCGGTGAGACCCCCGGCTCGATAGTAGTTTTGCATCAAGTCTTGGACATAAGGCACATAGCACTCAATCATCGGGACACTGGCTGATCGGTGCATGTACCCTTATCTTTCAGCTATCAACGCCACTACATGATGCCTGATTAACCGTCCGTCACTTTTAACGTTATTTTCACGAGATTAGTAAAATAACGTCAAAATTAGTGCAATTTCACTTTTGCCCACCCGAGGGTTCACACATATATACATCATATGTGCGCACCGCAAGCAGGGCTAATTATATATTATATCAAACTGCATAATCAGCTCACTATTATCATGTTAGCTTTACTAAATGTGTTTTATATCCATTTAATTTTATTTTAAAAGTTTAACTCACACACCCGCTTCACTTAATTTGTTTTAAATTTTCTCTTTTACAGTATTTGTTATACCGAGTGCATCGAAACTAGACTTTACGTTCACCGCAACACGAATCATTAGATGTTATATTTTCCATCTTTTAAAAAATTATGACAAATAGTAAAATAAAGATAAAATTGCAAACTTTTCATGAATTTTACAATTAAAAATATATACTTATATCATTCATAAGTATATGTTTACTAGATTTATTATTTTTTAATTTAAAAAGATTAGAAAGTAAAAGATTGGCTAAAAGGCAAAGGAAAAAAAGGTTAAAGAGTGGAAAACAAAAGGAGCCTAAAATGTACGTTATCATCTTTGGTGGGAAGTGTTGTTTTAAAAAAGATAAAGAGACATCCCATGCCAATGGAAGCCAAATAGAAAACAATTTTATCAAGCTATTACTTTTTTTTGTTTACTTTTAATTTATGATTTTTAAGATAAACCCAAGTCTTGTCGAAAATCGTACATACAAGTTATTGTATCCTACGTACGAAATTTGTACGTGGTTGTCTTTTTAATAATACGAATATCACACTTCGAATACGCTTTAATAATGTTAAAACAATATTAAAAATAACATTTGACATATATAGACATTTTAGCAATGTAAATTGAAGCTGATCAAAAGTAAATTTGTCTAAAAGGTAGCTACAAATTGTTAGACTTGTCGTAACGATAAGAGATTTCCTCATGTGATCAAGCAAGTGTGCGATATTAAATATACGTAAGATAAGACCAAGCAAATGAGAATATGGAAGTAGCATAAATTAGTTCAATTTGAACTAATTTGCCACGTGTCACACTCGATAACATTTGCATGTGAGGCTGCATGTTGATAAATGTTATCAGTCTAGATCGAGCATCTAATCATAATCATGCGCCTAACACCACTATCTTGGACTCTTGGTAGGTGTTAGGGAATGATGTTTCATTACTGGTCACATCGTGCCCACACCATTATTTGCTTACAGGCTAGTTTTTCCTGCGTGTTTATGAGAAGAGTTTTATCGTGTTGATATTTTTTTTGGAATGAAAGACTTTACGGTCCTTTAAATCATCGCTACTCCCCAATATTTTGGAGAGCCCAATTATCTCACTCTATTCAGACCACGCTGTCTTAACTGGAGCCACACTGGTTTTCAGAGTTTGTCTTAGTCGTTCCCCCGGAACACCATACCGCCGTCTGCCACTTAACAGTCGTTGTGCCGCCACGAGAGTAGAATTATCTGGTGTAACACCGGGTGGGCTCGTGATTTGAACCGACAACTTTGCAAGGTCTAGCTCAAAGTAAAGATCGAACTTGGGTCTGCAGCAGCAGCCCAAACCATTTAAAAGAAATATAATAATAATAATAATAATAATAATAATAATAACCAAAAACACTTGGCGCCGTGACTGACTACAGTGATCCTTCTGCTTCTGCTGATGCCTATAAATACGCATTTGAATTCTCACACTTATTCCACTTACTCTAATTACTCCTCTTCTTTCTTTCTGCTGGATATTAATAATATTAATATCATCATCATTGCAGAATTAATCCTAGGTAAACAAACCTCTTGTGCTTACGTCATATATCTACTTATTATTATTACTTATTACGTTCAGTTTCTTCATATATCGATCGTTAAACTCTCAATTGCTTACGTCATATTCAACTTCATTAGCTTCAAATATATAGTAGTGAAGTTAAGTGATACAATACGACTTGCTAATGAACTTGAATCTGTTAAGTAGTTAATAATGTAAGTGATATACGTATTATTAATGCTTATTATGTTCATATATTGCTAAGATGTTATTGTTAGGGTTTGAATACGTGTTATGGTTAATGATTGTACGTATTATTAATCATTGATCGTTAATGTTAGTACAGCTTGCTAATTAATCCGTGTTGCGCTTGAAAGTTGTGATTTAGGTTTAAGGTTTAATATCGTGATTAGAAATGCAAAGGAGTGAGCTACTTGAGATCGGATTGATAAAAAGTTGGAAATGAGTGGAGTATTATTGAGCTCGAGACTTAAGTAAAGCTTGTTTAGTTATCGAGCACGAGTGTGAGCCTTGTATGGGAAGATCGTTTAAGCTTGTTGAGCCTTGTGTAGTTTAAGTTTTAGTTCTTTGGACTTCTATGTATTAATTTCACACTTCACAGCTGAGCTCGAGCTGAGCTTTGGCTCGTTTATTGTACATGAACTCGAGCAAAGCTTAGGCTTGTTTAAGGTTTCGCACACTAGCTCGAGCGAAGTTTAGGCTCGTTTAAGGTTTTATTTTTTGAAATATATAAAAAAAGTAAAAAAAAATGTATATAAATTATTTAATAAATCATAAATAAGCAGAGCTCAAGCTTTAGAAAAAAGAGCTCGAGCTCGAGCTCGAGCTCAAGCTTTAGAGAAAGAGATCAAAATGAGTTGAGCTTGAGCTTCAGAGAAAGTGCTCAAACCAGCTGAGCTTGAGCTGTTATAAATCAAAACGGCCCGAGCTCGAGCCTTCTCAGCTCATTCGCACAACTGCACCACTAACTGTAATTGTAGATTTGCATTGCAGGAATGGGGAATGAATCAAGGGAAGATATGAAGATGCCATTGCTGCATCAATCTAGTGATGTTATTTTCAATGGTTCTAGATCAACCGGTGATGTGGATCAAAAGGTTACAACCATTATTTTCAAAACTGGAGGAGTTGAATGTGCATCATGTTCAACCTCCATCGAATCCGTGCTTCAAAAGCTTAACGGTGTCAAGAGCATTGCTGTGTCACCAGTTCAAGGACAAGCTGTAGTTAAATACATATCAGAACTTGTTAGTGTAAGTCACGGTTTATTGCTCCCTTCTTATTAATTAGGTGTTTAGTGTTGTGTTCTAAAACTGAATATTTGATTATTGTGTTTCAAATTGCATATTTATTATTTATTTATTTATTTATTAGATTTCTGTTTATCTGTTTATTTAAGGGTCTAATAATATCAGTTTAGATTGTGTTTCAATCAGTTTCTAGTTGATTTTGATCAACTAGTTATTTAGGTCCAAGTTCTATTAGTTTAGGTGTTTGGATTTTGGTAAAACCAGGGGTGTAAACGAGCCAAGCCTCGTGAATAGTTTGTCAAGCCTGCGCTTGTTTTAGGTTTAAATCGTTTATTATTTATTAAATATTTAGTTGTTTTATTTATATATTTTTATGATTATTTGCAGATATATTTATGATTATAATTTTTATATATAATCTAATATAATTATTCAATTATTTTCATGATATATTTATATATAGTACTAGTTATTATATAAATATATGAAATAAAAAACTTGTTTAGGCTCGTGAGCCGGCATATGTGAAGCTCGGGCTGGAGCTCGCTTATTAACTGAGCCTTATTAAAAGCTTTAACTTGGGCCCAACTTCGTTTAAGCAATGCTCGGTGCAAGTTTTTAACAAGCCGATCTCGAGTAGCTCACGAGCGGCTCGGCACGTTTACACCCTTAGGTAAAACCGATTATGATTATTAGCTTGTTAGGTTCTTAATAATCACATTTCCCAAACACTATCTTTTGTAACATGTTTGACACTTATTTGTAATTCAGGCAAAAACAATCAAAGACACCATAGAAGCAGCAGGATTCAAAGTGACCGAATTTATAGAACAAGACATAGCAGTATGCAGACTCAAAATCAAGGGCATGACATGCACAAGTTGCTCTGAATCAATCGAAAGCTCACTTTTAAAGGTTGAAGGCGTCAAAAAGGCAGTTGTTGGTTTAGCACTTGAAGAAGCAAAAATAAACTATGACCCTAATGTCACCAACACAACTCATATTATTAAAGCAGTTGTTGATGCTGGTTTTGGAGCCGATCTTATACAATCCGAGAATGATGCAAATAAAGTTCATATAAAACTACAAGGTGTCATATCTCCAATATCTGCACAAGATATGGGTTCAATCATGCAATCTCTAGAGTTGCTAAATGGTGTGAATAATGTTGAAGTAGATATAAAACAAGGTATTGTGATTGTTAGCTATGATCCATATTTGACCGGTCCAAGGTCAATACTGTCATTTATTCAAGATTCTTGCACGGACTCTAATCGTTATCAAGCAAGTTTACACATCCCTGAAAAACAATGCGATGCAGAGAGAAACCACGAGATTAAAATATATAGAAATCAGTTTTTGTGGAGTTGTTTCTTTTCGGTTCCGGTTTTTATATTCTCTATGGTACTTCCAATGATTCCTCCTTATGGAAACTGGTTAAGTTACAAGATTCATAGCATGCTTACTGTTGGCATGGTTATAAGATTCATCCTATGTACACCCGTGCAGTTCTTAATCGGTCGAAGGTAAGCGTTTTGTTGATTTTATGGAAAAGTAACCAACTTTCTTATAAACAGTTTGCAGGCGTGTAAATGAACCGAACATTAACTAGGAAGTTCATTTACTTAATAAACAAATGAACATGAACAAATTTTTTGTTCATTTAGTTAACAGAACGGACATGGACACATGTCTTGTTCATTCATTTATGTTCGTGAAATGCTTATTTCATATTCAATTATGCTCATCAGTTTACCTTTAGTTAAGTTTGATTGTTTACGTTTGTAATATGCTCATTTAAAGTTTTTAGGCTCATTACAATTTAGTCTAGTTATAAACAATTTTATAGGCCCGACGCATTGTTGTTCACATCTACTTGCTCAGTTTTTTTCGTTCATCTATGTTCAATTATGTTTGTTTGCTTACGTTGCGAACCGTTTGTTTGTACTGTTAAGGAACAAACACAAACGAACACGAACAAGAACAAGAAAACCCGTTCGCGTTTGTTTATGTTAAAGTTAAATGAGCGAACATGAACATACTCTGTTCGTGTTTGCTCAGTTAGTTTACAGGCCTAACAGTTTATGAACTCATGTTCAGGTTTTATGTGGGATCATATCACACGTTAAAACGAAGATCTGCTAACATGGATGTACTGGTTGCACTTGGGACTAATGCTGCATACTTTTATTCTGTATACACAGTAATAAAAGCAACACTTTCAGATAAATTCGAGGGCCAAGATTTCTTTGAAACGAGTACAATGTTGATATCATTTATTCTTCTAGGTAAATATTTGGAATCTAAGGCTAAAGGAAAGACATCTGATGCATTGGCAAAGCTCATGGATCTTGCCCCCGATACAGCTTGTTTATTAACAGTTAACAATGAAGGAAACATTGTTTCAGAAACAGAAATTAACACAAGGTTAATAGAAAGAAATGATATTTTAAAGATATTTCCGGGCTCAAAGTTTCCTGTTGATGGTGTCGTGGTTAACGGTCAGGGATACGTTAATGAAAGTATGATCACGGGAGAAGCGACACCCGTTGCTAAAAATGTTGGTGACCGGGTATGTTTGGTTTGTTAACTGTTTTTTTGGGATCAATACGGGCCGGGTTGGTTTGGCCCAAATCAACTTTGTAGATAGTATACACTTTGGGTTAGGGGTGTGCATGCGTTGGTTTTGGATTCAAACCGAACTGAAAACCGGAAATTCAGTTTATAGTTTTTTGAAATCGTTCGGTTTCCACAATGGCTCGGTTTGGTTTCGGTTTTGTCATTTGAATTTAAATTTTTTGGCCCAAAACAACGAATTTACGCCTGAAACTTGGGCCATAAACTTTTTTGTTTATTTATGTTTTACTTGATTATTACGCATCTTGGCGCCTAACATTTTTGGGCTACACCATATATTAATTTCTTATAAGTTAACATTAAAAAAAGTTTATAAAACCATATATTTACTAACAAAAATTGGTTTTTTACGGGTTCGGTTTGATTATATGGGTTCGGTTTGATTATAAAAGTCGGTTCGTTTATACGGGTTTGGTTAGGTTTTTCCGGTTTTCGTACATGCAGAACCAAAATCGAACTAGAAATTCGGTTTTTGAAAAAACATAAAACCAAACCGTCGTTTTGGGCTGGGTCAGTTCGGTTTGGTTATGTCAGTTATTTCAGTTACAAGTCGGTTACTTTGGTTTCAGTCACATCCCACTTTGGGTGAGTTTGACCTGTTTGACCCATTAGAGATAAACCAAATTCCAGCTCGACCCGTCCATAATAAAATGCGTCGAACAGGTAATTGGTGGCACGGTGAACGAGAACGGATGCTTGTTGATCAAGGCGACTCATGTTGGTTCAGAAACTGCACTCTCACAAATCGTTCAAATAGTGGAGGCTGCTCAACTAGCAAGAGCACCTGTACAGAAGCTGGCTGATCAAATATCAAAAATTTTTGTACCTGCAGTGAGATATTACTTCTTAGCATTCGGTAACTTAACACTTAACAGTTAGCAGTTAAACTTAACATATTATATTCTAAATTTCAGGTGGTTGTGGCTGCTGTTATTACATGGTTAGGATGGTTCATTCCCGGGGTACTTGGAATGTATCCTAAAAGTTGGATACCAAAGGCAATGGACGAGTTTGAGCTTGCGTTACAGTTTGGTATATCGGTTCTGGTTGTAGCGTGCCCGTGTGCTTTGGGTCTAGCCACTCCAACTGCGGTCATGGTTGCAACCGGGAAGGGTGCATCACAGGGTGTACTTATTAAGGGTGGTAATGCATTAGAAAAGGCACATAAGGTATTATATCATATATTATATATGCACTTCCATAGTTACAAATTATGAACTCTTAATTTGGTGTAGATTTAATGATTGATATATGGATTTTGTAGGTTAACACGGTGGTGTTTGATAAAACGGGAACGTTGACGGTTGGAAAACCGGAAGTTGTAAGTGCAGTATTGTTTTCAAGGATTTCAATGGAGGAGTTTTGCAATATTACAATTGCTGTAGAGGTGAGTTTATTGTAGGCATGCAAACGAAAGCAGAATTGTTCGTGCTCGTTTGTTTGACTTTAACCAAACAAGCGAACATATTTACTTGTCCATGTCTGTTTGTTAAGAAAATTAGTGTGTTTTTGTTCATTTATTATTAGTATTCTAAACGAACACACACAATTTAAAAAAAAAACATCCAAATAATGGTCTTATTACCTTCGGTTGGACTTCAATAGAGGTGTGCAACCAAACCCGATCCTGAAACTGATTTGGATCCTATCCGACCCGCTTGTTTGAGATCAGTTTGAGAATATATATTTTGAATCCGGTTCTAGAACCGGTATGGGAGAACCGCTAGATATAAAATGTTCAATCCGGGTTGAAACCAATTCCAACCCGCTAAGGTTTTCCCTTATAAAAGTTTCTAAACTGATCCGGTTTGGGCTTAACCGGTTTTTGACTTTGTTTGACTCAATACAAACCCATGCGGTGTGAGCCCAAAATCGGTTTTGTGCATCTCTACCTCCAATAACAATTTTAAATGTAAGAAACATAAATGAACATTCACAAACGGGACATGTGTTTATGTTTGTTCATTTATTTAAATAAACATAAATGAACTTCTCGCCGACCGGTTCACTAAATATTTATTTCGTTTACTTATTCGATAAATGCCATAAAAATCTCCAATTTTATACAATATCAGTTTCTTTTCAGGCAAACAGTGAACACCCAATAGCAAAAGCTATAATGAAATATGCCAAGAACAGATTACCCAACCACAAAACCCAACCCGGCGCATTGGTTCATGACTTTGAAGTCCATCCAGGAGCCGGGGTCGGGTGCGAAGTAGGTCCCAGAAAGGTTTTAATCGGAAACAAACGTTTAATGAGAACATTTAACATCCCTATAAGCCATGAAGCCGAAAACTACGTCACAGATAACGAAACACTGGCTCGAACCTGCGTGCTAGTTGCAGTTGATGACATAATCGTGGGTGCAGTTGCAGTCACTGATCCGGTGAAACCAGAGGCTGCACATGTTGTATCGTGTTTACGGTCAATGAACATTAGAAGCATAATGGTTACCGGTGATAACCGGTCGACGGCAACCGCTGTCGCAACGGGGATTGGCATTGAGAATGTGTTTGCGGAAACGGACCCGGTAGGGAAAGCGGATAAAATCAAGGAGTTGCAGGTAGGCTGTCAGTATTTGAATCGGGCTTGAAAAACTCGAAATTTGGTTCGAATTTAATTCGAATTTCAAGGTTCGAATTCGATTCGATTTTTTTAACATGTGAAACATTGTGAAACATTCTCTTTTACATAATTTTTTTAAGAGTTTTTTTTCATATAAACACATGTAGAAAACGTTCTAAATATAAACTCATTTTTGCCAAAAAAAAAAGTAATAATAAAAAAAAACTATTTTTGTAACTTTTTTATATTATTATTTTTAATTAAAACGGCTTCTAGACGTGTTTATATGTAAAAGCTTTGAAAAACATCATGTAAAAATAATCTTTTACATGTAAAACACACGGTTTTCTTTATTTGTGCCTATCATTCGATATCTAATCCGCTAATGCTTTAGCCTATTGTCAATAAATTATTTTTTTAGCTAAATTGATTCGAATTCGAATTACTTGCGAAATTCAAATCGAATCCAACTTCAAATTTCAAAATTCGAATAATTTGAATATTCAAAATTCTATCCGTTGAACACCCATTATTGCAGGCGAAGGGGATGATCGTTGCGATGGTTGGAGACGGAATCAACGATTCGCCTGCACTCGTTGCAGCAAACGTTGGAATCGCGATCGGTGCAGGAACAGATGTTGCGATTGAAGCTGCAGATGTGGTGCTGATCAAGAGTGATTTAGAGGATGTGATTACTGCGATTGATTTGTCGAAGAAGACGATTTCGAGGATTCGTCTTAATTATGTGTGGGCACTTGGGTATAATGTGCTTGGAGTGCCGGTGGCAGCCGGAGTTTTGTTTCCGTTCATCGGAGTTAGGCTACCGCCGTGGTTGGCTGGTGCTTGCATGGCTGCTTCTTCAGTTAGTGTGGTTTGTTCTTCATTATTGTTGCAGACTTATAAGAAACCATTTGTGTACTCCAGATAAGAAAAACTGGTATCATTTTCAAATGTATAAAAGTATATTATTATTATTATGATAAATGAAATTAGTACTCAGTCAAATGAACTCGGTTTTAAAAGAAAACGAAACTAGGAAATATGACCCGTGCGTTGCTCTGGTAAAACACAAACACGAATAAGAATAATTATGAGTCGTAATCGTGTTTGACCATTCATCTTTGAGTTTGTACATCTGGACGAATTTGATTTTTCGGTTTGTTTGGCTCGTGTTTGAACACATCAATTTAAACCCCATACATTTTGTAACCAGTTCCGGGTCAGGTAGGAACTGGTTTCGGGTATGGTCGGGTTTTTGACAGTTTTGGCTGGATGTTTACGTGTTTTTTGGCCAGGTCGGGTCTGGGTTTTGACTAAGTAGAGGTGGAACTGGTTCGGTTCCAACTTCGGGTGCGATTTCTCTAAGAAACTAAAACCTGGTTTAATCCCAAGAGTCGGGTAGTGCGGTTCCAGGTCAGGTAAGTGGTATTAGTGTATCACACATGAGACACAATAAAACATTACATTTCAATACATTTGATGTTGACAGTACAAAAAGAGTTGTATTTCAAACCTATTACATACTTTTAATTTAATTACTACAATAATAAGGTCCAAACTAGTGACCCGATAGCTTGCGGTTTCTCTCTCATGTTGCCGTAACTGTCCGCTAAAGTTCCAACCACCCTCCCGGTTAAACCGAACTTCATAACTGACCTTACATTATTAAATAGATCATGTAGCTACACTCAACTTCTTACGTGTAAGATTTGGCTTTGATGCCGGAGATTGTCCTGTAAACACATGGGTAGAGGCTAACACGTCATTTCTTTCGCTTGTGAATCACGAGTTAGAACATGTAAGCTTTAGTATGTGTCGGGTAGACCCGAAACAAATTTTATCCTACTTTTAATCAATATTTGAGTTAATTACACAGATGGTCTTTGTGGTATGCCCATATTGCAAGTTTGGTCTCTGACTTTGAAAAAATATCTTTACGGTCCCAATAGTTTGAAAGTTTAATACGTATGGTCCCTAAAACGGACAGGCGTTAGTTTTTCCATTTTAGGAACCACATATGTTACCCTTTCAAACTACTAGGGACTATAGATGTAATTTATCAAAGTTAGGGACCAAACTTGCAATATGGCATACCACAAAGACCATTCGTGATTATCTCTAAATATTTAGTGTTTCAAAATATGATTACAAAAAAAATATTGTACAAATAATAATTTATTTTTTTAAATAAAATAATTGGGAGGTTTTACGCTAATAAACGACCATTTTTGCTTACCGGCATCCTTCTCTGATTTCCTCCTACTCCGCCACAATAAACGAATTGGCGTGCCCGAAAATCCAGCATCGGATCTAAGTTGTTTCTCCATATATCGTCGGTACGTTTCAGGAAAAAGCTTTGCATCATTCACAAAGAAAACAAATGTAGGTGGTCTAATAGCACCCTGTGCATGGGATCAAATCAGGTTACGAATGACCACAGTACGAAAACAAGAGAAAACACGAATGAGTGAATGACCACGGTAAAAACACAAGAGAAATACCTGAGTGCAGTAATAAAGGCGGCCTCGCTTTCCACCTCGTGTCCTAGGTGGCGACTTAAAAGCTAAGGCCTCGTGAACCACTTGATTCAGTGTGGCGGTACTAAGTCTTCTAGATCTTTCTTTTTCAACTTCACTTGCAGCAACAATGATTCTAAAATTCCGTAATGATTTGAATCGTTTAATAGCAAGTTAAAGAAAATTATGAGTGATTTAAAAAAGGAATCCTTCGCATACGACTTGTATGCCACAATACAATGAGATTCAGCCATGTGTCACTCAGATTTGTAAGTATATTAGTGAAATAAAAAATGGGACAATCTCATATGTCCCTCAAAACTTATGTAATATCATTTTACCGAACAAACAATCACATTATCAAATATACCTGTTTTCAAAAGTTTTGACATTTATACCCTTCCCTTGAAACTTGCATTAGGATATATATTGCTTTTAATGAAATGGGTAAATATGTAATTTTAAGTATTTTGAAAGGGTATATTTGATACACATATTATATAAGTTCTAAGGGTATATATGAAATTGCCACAAATATATGGTTTACATAAAAAGCATACCTGTCAACGCTGTTACCAGCTATCGCGGTTGAATAAACGATCGGCGCCCAATTAAGAATACGAAGCTTTGTCCGGACATCATCCTCATAATGCAATGTTGTCTGTCGGTTTTTATTTGGTATTGTGTCCCACTTGTTTACAACAATTAGACAACCTTTGCCTTCTCTCTCTATCCTTTCAGCAATCTTGTAATCCTATGCACAAAAGGAAAGTACGCCATCGCACAGCCAAATTTTCAAATGAATATACCTCGATAATAACCAAGCAAACAATATCATAATGTCTTTTCTTACATTAAACTCTTCAAAATTTATAAATCAGAGAAACCGTATTGTTTTTTACCTGTTCTGTGATGCAGGCCAAGGCCTCGATAACAAGAGCCACCACATCAGAACGTCGAACTGCACGAAATGCTCGGTTCACAGATAAAGCCTCGGTTGTGCTACCTGATGAAGCCACAGCTGCCCTTTTCCTAATTCCAGCAGTATCAATCAGACGAAATTTCTGCAATATATTAATAAATTGTTAAGATGTCAAATTTCATAAAACAAGGTAGCATATATTGGTCAATAAAAGTCAAGATGGTCAAAGTTACCGACATGATTTCATCCGTAATCAGAACACGTATCTTCGATCAATTTTTTAAGTTTAGATGATTTACGCATAACCACCAGCCACAAAGACCATGTTTTTATTATATAAGAGGAAAACAAACCTGGCCATCTGGTCCTTCAAATTCAGTATCGATAGCATCACGTGTGGTCCCGCTAACTGGACTAACAATTGTTCTGTCTTCTCCAACTAACGCATTCAGTATGCTACTTTTACCAACATTTGGACGCCCCACAATCGCGATAGAAGGAACATAACCTTCTTCACTATTCTGAGCCTCTGCATCCTATGTGTACAAATCAATAGTTGTCTGAATATACAAACAATTTAAAAAACAACATACTGATTACAAATGTTAAAAGCCAGTGGTTTCCGAGTTCTTGCATTGAAAAATGATACCTCGATTTTCCCCAAACCTGCACAGACAAGATCGAGAAGCTCCCCGGTTCCAGTTCCAGAAACAGCAGATATGGGAAGCGGTGAAAACCTAATTATTCCATAAAGAATAGTTTAACAAAAGATGACTATAAGGCCATGTGTAGTGGGCTACAAATTTGGGCGACAAGGGGCGACTAGGAGCGAGAACACCGCCCCGGAGGCGACAAAGGGCTGGGCGACTAGTTTTTGTCGCCAGCTTGTTTGTTTGGAAATAATATTATTATATTATTATGTGTGTGTGTGTGATATGTATGTATGTGTGTGTGTGTGTGTGTGTATATATATATATATATATATATTGGGCTACAACACCGTTACACCTCTAAAACAAAAACCCTCTCTTTGCTGAATGGACGCCACATGGCACAAAACGCCTAATTTTGTAGCCCCTCCACTAAACATAGCCTAATCAATAAGATTATAGAGTCTAAAACTAAGATCTTGAGATTACCCGAGAGACCAAAATTCTGATGCTTGCATGATTCCTTTACGTGGAGACTCACACTTATTAACAGCTAGTATGATGGATTTATGTGAATAGTTCTTCCGAAGCCAATCACCTATTTCCACATCAGCTGCATTCAAACCTGCCTGTTCAGAGTTAGTCATGTAGGGCCCACACAACAAGTAGAACTTAACGCAAACAAGCAATAACAAAGACTTGCAAAAAGTGCTATTTTATTAACAAAAAAGGGTTTGAGATAAAGAACTGTGATTTACTGTAATGAGTGTTATAACCGTAATATTTAGTATGCATAACCTAACTAACATAATAAGGAAAGCTTCCACTAGAATGAAAATATGAAATGATGCTACTTTATGAACCAGACCTGGCCATCAACTACAAATATGATGACTGACGATTCTTCAACTGCCACAGTTGCTTGTTTCTCAATCATTGATGGCATTCTAGCAACAGCAGCTTCTCTAGAAGCAAGTGAAATACCTTCCATACCAATGGTGGTTGAGACAGATAACTGTTGTTCCATAACATCAGTTGTTGATTTTGAAACTGTAATGACGCCTCCTGTATCGATTACCATAAACTCCATTGCTCCCCAAAAGGCTCTACCATACAAACGGTCCCTTGTAACTCCAGGTTCATCAACTACAATGGCTCGGTTTCCCTGACACAGATGCATAGTTAGAGATATATGAAAGAAAATAGTAATAATCATCAAATAATAGGCGCTTGTTGAAATTTATACCCCAACAAGGCGGTTAAATAATGCTGATTTGCCAACATTTGGCCTTCCAACAATCGAAACCTTTGGAAGAAGATGATCAGGTACCTGCATTCAGTCGAACAAGATTACAGTAAAAAGTTAATAGTTACACTCAAAACTAATAATGTTTCATTTTAGGGTAGAATATAACCTAAAGTTTTAATATTTAAGCTAGGTGAGAATATTGGTTCATAACTTGAAGTAATGTCTTATATCAGCTTGCAGATGAATCAACAATTCAGTTTAGACATTCTTCACCATATTACAAACAAAATTGAAGACATGGTATATACAATTTTATCAATTAACAGAATGGTCACAGAGGATAAGGCTTACTGACATTAACGGGTTTGATACTTTCTCGCTTCTGCCTTCTTCCACGTGTTTCTTTTTCTCCAGCTGGCTCCTCTTCTGGAACATGAGAAATTGGCAACAAATTTTTAAACCTTAATTAATCTAGCAAGTTAAGTTTAACAACCATTCCACAGGTTCCAAGTAAGAAACAGGTCAAACTGTCACAAATTTTTCATATAAGCTTTAGTTTACTACAAGTTCCAGTACTTCTCAATTGTCACATATGATTCGGGTTTGCAAAGTCAGTCCTACCAGTTATGAAGGCTTAATCATTACCCTAACCAATATTCAGTTATGGAAGACTGCTTAACCATAACCATAACCGAATGGCGGGTTAGCTGTTGGTTATGGGTTGGTAATTGGTTTCGGATAAGTTCGGTTAATTGTCCAATGTATTTTTTTCCTTTCTAGTTGAAAATGGTTCGGTTACGGTATTCCAAGCTCAATATAAAACATCGAAGCTGAAAATATGCCGGTTGCAAGCTTATGTTATAGACAGTTGCAGCAGAGATTTAAATATTTGAAGCTGGAAATAGAGGTATAAAAGATGGAAATAAAGGTATAAAATTTGAAAAAAAACATAAACATAAGAAGTTCTGTTCAGTTTCGGTTAACGTCAGTTATCAGAGACACATTAACCATAACCGAATGGTCAGTTAACCATATTCACTTGACCATAACCGTCGGTTTTGTTCTGTTACGATTAATTTCAGTCAACGGCTAATCAATTTAACAGATACGAAATATAAATGTATAAAATGACAGTACTACTAATTAGTCATTGTGTAAATTGTAATGGATTAAGTAACCTACAGATATTAAATTTCACCTTCTGAACTACGATCAACCTAAATTAAACTCAAAACACCTTACTTAAACCATAGAAAACACAATTAACCAACAAAACCACTCACCAATCCTCAACTCCTTCGATAACGAAACCGACTACTCATGAACCACCTTCTCCACCTCCAATTCCATATAAATGAGTATTATGCTATATATAAACTAAACATATGAATGAAACATTGTTTACAGTCATTTATATTCGTTCGTTTGTGTTCATGAACCGTTCACAAACAAGTTCATTTCCTTAATAAACAAACACGAGCAACAAATCCATTCAGTTAAGTATTCCAAAAGCGTTCGTTTGCCTTATAAAAGCTTAACGAAACGAACATGAACAACTACAATTAACCTAAATTAAACTACAATTAACCTAAATTAAACTACAATTCCACAACAAAAACCACTCACCAATCCTCAACTCCTTGGATAACGAAGCCGCGTACTCCCGAACCGCCTTCTCGGCCTCCAATTCCAGCTCATCAACATCCAACTCTTCCTCTTCCTCTCCATCAACATCTTCTTCATAATCCGACTCCAATTCCTCTCCAACCGAATTAATCGAATTAACCGAACTACACAATTGCACACTCGTTAACCGCTTACGGTTACGAACAGATATTAACGATAGATTGGAACTGGAATTTGAATTGGAATAATATGAAGGCGGAATAATAATAATAACCGAACGTGACGGAGATGATAATATTGAAACCGGTTTTAAGAGAGAGAGAGTTCTACAGAGAGAAACTGAGGTATTGAGTGATTGCATTGTTGATTCAATAATTTGCTAACTTACGCCTGTAGTGTAGTGTAGTGTAGTGTAGTGAAGAAGATGAAGTTTGGCGGGTAAATGGATTACCAGAAGATGAAGTTTGAGTGAGGGTTTATCTGTTTTGCTAACGTACGCCTGTGAAATATCTGTTTTGCTAACGTGCGTGTGTAGTGAAGTGAGTGACTAGTTTGTATGGGCTTATTACAGATTTGGGCCGGTGAAGTTTAAAGTAGGCCGTATGATTGGGCCAGATATAAAATAATATATTATAATATATATTTTATTATAATATAAAGAAGAAGATTAACGTACAAATGAAATTAATTTGCTAAACGTGAGAATCAAGTAGAGTAATTATATATACATAGAGTATTTATGTAATTATTTTATGATAATTACTCTATGTTGTAATCACATAATTACTGTACTTGTATATATAATTACTCAACTTGATTATCACGTTTAGTACGTTAATTTCATTTAAATTTGATTCAAACCCTTAATATATGTAAACAAACATGATGAACATTAAACGAAGATAAATGAATGAACGAAACATGTGTTTTTGTTAATTTAAACGAATGCACATATTTTATTCATGTTCGCTTGTTCTTTAACTAAATGAACTTTTCGTCAAACGGTTCGCGAACAGTTCAGTGTTTACAAGACTAGTGAAGTGATATGTTTGTATGGCCTTATAGTTTTGGGCCGGTGAAGTTTAAAGTAGGCCGTGTAATTGGATCATTAGTGTTCTTTATAAGTCCAGTAATCAAAAGGAGTTATATTAACATAAAACTTTTTTTTATCATAACTAGTTAGTTTATATAACTTAAAATAGTTTTTAATAGTTTGTCCTAATGACAAGTTTTTCATGAAATAATATCACTTTTTTGAGACCATTTTACCTAGACATATTTAATTAAAGGAACCCTATAGATGAAGGGTGTTTCGTCAAACCATGGACTGACAATAGATTACGAAAGCCGTTTCGCAAGGTTCAAGAATGTACATAATAATGAAGCTCCACATACACTTCAAGCCGATTTACAGGAGCATATGTGGCCGATTAAAGAGTAGTTGGTTTATATAGTTTATTTTTAGTTTATGTGGCTTTATTATACGAAATACAAAAGAAAATAATTTATTATAAAAACTAACTTAAGTTTTTGAAGGTAAACGTAAAAGTAGGTGATGTTGTAAAAGTAAAGCGGTGTTTAAAAAGGATGTAGGATTTAGAGAAAATAGATCTTTCAAAAATGAATACAAATATGATGTGACGCGGTTGTTGGAGGTGCTTTTATCTCCACGATTTGTAAAGACACCATGGCGTCCTCATTTTTGTGAATCATTAATAAATATTATTTTAATTACATGTCTATCGTTTGGACTTGCGAGTCTAAAGAAGTTAGGTCTTGAAGTTTGAGTATAAGCTCGTTTACTACATGAGCTCCGATTTGGATTTGAGTTTGAATCAAGTATGTTCAAGTTTGGGTTATTAGAAGCCGATCTCAAGTAATTTATGAGTGATTTGGCCACCTAAAAGTAAATAAAAGTGCATAAAAGAAAACATATAAAAAAATTAATAGCTCATAAACCATGGATATTGTGATTGAATTGTTTTGTTGATAAACTACAATTACCTAAACAAGTTTTCGGGGTGTTTGGGATTCCTTATTTTACCTCCTTATAGCTTATAATCTATAGGTTATAAGTTATAAGGTGTTTAGAAAAATTAGATTTTATAAGTGTATAAGTTACAACTTTATAACTTATAACTTATGATTTAAATAAGTCATAAGGAGGTAAAATAAGAATTATTTTTCTTAAAAACATAGAACTAATCTGGATACTTAATAAAAACAAATTGATGGTAGATGATGGGAGAGTGTCACTGTGAATTAAAAGAGACTAGAGGGGCAAAATGAAAAATATACTAATAATAATAATAATAACAACAACACTGGCATTATAAATTCTCCTTTTTTTTAAAGTTAATAACATTTTTATGCATAATTATTTATTTTCTGAGTTACATCATACAACAGGACATTTTTATCATAATTTGAATATAATATTGCTACATAGAAAAATAAGCATGTTTGAATGGGGTATCCGTGTAATGATTTTCTTTTAACGGTGCGATTTCTATCGAGTATTTTATTTTGAAAAATAGACATTGTTACCTTCGACGCTTGGTTGTATCACGCAAACTAGGCATACATACCATTATGAAAAGTAATGTCTTCATAATTATGTAGGAGAATATATAATTATCATTAAGAAAGAAAAGACGTTTTGAGGTAAGAACAAGGGCATGGCAACAACCAAGTCAATGGTACTTAGGACATCGTTGTCTCCTTTAATGTTCTTTATAATTAGTTATACTCTATTGTAGATTAGTATCTTATTAAGGCTTAATTCATATAACTTACAAATTACGCGTAATTAGTACATACATGTGTATAACATGTTAACTCAGATATGACAACTCTACTTAATTTATCTTTCAGCTCATGCGTCTCACTTTCGAGTTTAGTGATGTGGATTTTCAAAGCAATTGTTCATAAACTGGTGTGTTGTGTTAACGAAGCGTGTCATGAAACAAGCATTAACATGTAGTTGTATGTTAGCCAAGTGTAAATTTGAGAAGACGGATTTGTGAAAAATCCACTTCGGTATATACGTGAAGATGTGATGAGCGAACCTAAATATAAACAAAATGAAGTATCTAACTCCAAGTCCAAATGCTTATATAGTTTATCTTTATGTGTCATGTATGATTTATTTTAATTTGTTTCAAGGCTGGCCTGAGACAAGGCGATCATCGACTGCTGCCCAGGGCCCGTTATCGTCAGGGTTCAAAATTTTCAACATAAGTATGCATATACATACACGCAAGAACAGACACACACATTATACACACATATATATAATTAAATATAAATAAAAAAAGCTCACAATTTTCAAGCCTACTTTTTTCTAAACTCAATAATAACAAATTAGTGGGTCCAATCATAGTGACAGTCCAAATAACAACTTAAATACCTAATGGGTCTAGCTAATAACAAACTAACTTTGTTTTTGTCTATTATCACAATTACTGTCAATATTTATAAAAAGATATATATAACTTTGTTTTGTGTATTGATTATTGCTCATTTTCTTAATACTCGTCTAAGGCAATCAAAATCTCGAAGACCAGCCTGATTTGCTTTGTATTACTTTAAAATACAAGATGATGTATGTACTTGAGAGGAAGGGACCAAAGGAATAAAAGTTTTAACTTTTTATGACTTCTGAATTGAAATTTCACCCGAAAAAAATGACACAAGAGTCTTTATTTATGACTTACATATCAATATTTATGACTTCTGAATTGAAAACTAACCATTGTGTAAAAAACATGATATATTGTTGTAAAAGTTTCCCCTAAAAGTAGTAATATTAACTTTTATGTCATACACTAGATGATGACTTTTGAAAATAATACTTTTAATGGAAAACCTATATGATATATCATGACATTTGAAGTTGAAACATTAGCAGAAAAAAAAGGAATCTTTATTTATGGCCTGCATTTACTGTGATCCAAGCTCGGGGAGCTTAAAATTATACGAGCTGGTTTGGCTTAAAATCTTCTATGAACTGAAAACTTTAGCTCAAGCTCGAGCTTGTTTGTAGCTAGACCTGTCTACTCAAAGTCTAAAATAAGGTTGCTATCTATTAGGTTATGTGTAGTGGAGGAGCTACAAAATGGGGCGACTTGCGTCATGTGACGCCAAGTCAGCAAAATGTGATTTTTGTTTTAGGGGTGTAATGATGTTGTAGCCCCATATACATATATAGATGTATATATATATACACACACACAAGAACAGGCGATGAGTTCTTGTCGCCCCTTCCCCTTTATCGCCCATTTTGTTGCCCCGGGGGTGGTGTTCGCGCCCCTTTTCGCCAAAATTTGTAGCCTACTACACATGCCCTTAGGGCATGTGTAGTGGATGAGCTACAAAATGGGGCGACTTGTGTCATGTGGCCCCCAATCAGCAAATAGTGAATTTTTTTGTTTTAGAGGTGTAATGGTGTCGAAGCCCTATATATATATATATATACATACATATATATATCATATTAATAATAAACATATACACACAAACAGACGACAAGAATTCATCCCCCAACCCCACATTTCGCCCCTTTGTCCCCCCCCCTAAAAAAAATCGCCCCATTTTGGGCTTATTTGTCACCCACTACATACACATTTAGTATTGATAACATCTCTTTAGAGTTTTTTCATTAAAATAAATATTGTGTAAGATTTGAGTTTTTATACAGGGTGAGTTTTTTTTATCTTTCTTTAGGTGACATGTTATTAATTGGCTTTATTTGTATAAGTTTAATGTTCAACCGAAATCAACTTATTTTAAACCAAACCTTAAACTTATACAAGCTAGCCCGGCTAGCTCAAAAAACGTACGAACCAATTTCGAGCGAGTTTTGAATCACACCATTTCAAGAACTAAAAATCCAAGCATTTTTAGGATCTTGATTTTTTAATGAACTCAAAACCCAATGATTGGTGAATTGTTTTCAAAAGAAAAAACTTTCTTTGGTGATAATTACCCTTCAAAACCTATAATCCTACATTTAGCTTTCTTTATTAGGTAATTAACTTTAAAATAAGTTTGCTTAGTTTGAGGGGTATGATCAATGTGGGCAAGTGGACAAAGGCTTGCACAAATAGTGAATGAAAAGATTGAGAAAAGGTGATAGCCTTTGGAGTGCCTTCCAAATGACCCATCCAACTTTTTCTCACACCTCATAGTTATAAGAATATATAGTGTTATTTTTTAGCCATAGTTAGTATTATAAATTATAGAAATGTCAGGGTTTAGGAAATATTTAAAAAAAACAACTAATAATTAAATTAGCGGTTTTGATTATTAGTTAATTAAATCGAATAACTTAGATCTCGAAAGTTGGTCGATCAACAAAAGGAGTAGTCATGCAACCGTGGTTTTGCTTTCTCTTAAACCGGTACATTCATTTATGTTTGATCCAGTAACTCATAATATAACAGCTGCCAACTTCAGTTCTACTTTAACTAGTTGGATTGGTCCGTCTAGTTTTCAAAACATTGAGTTTAGATGATCTTAAGTGATTTATAGTAATACACTAATAATTTATTATTGTACAGACTTTTAGATGCAATTAAGTAACTGGAAATATAAATGGTTGTTGCTAAATAGCTATATGTAGGTATTAACTGTATAAAATAGTGATAGAATGTCATAATCAAGAAAGTTATGATGAACTAGCATAAGTTATAAGTTGTTAACTATGCAAAATGATAATATCGAAATAGTACATGTTGGCATAGGTTAATGATCACTTCGACATAACAACAAAAATAAATGATGATCATACCCGATAAAATCTCAATCATTGACAGGGTTTAGAAGGAGATAGAGATGCTGCTACCACTAAGACTCCAGCTTCAAGAGAGTTTTCGAGTGAACCAGAAAGGCAACAACAAATACTAATAAATAATATAAGTAACATATATAATTAATCAATTCTTTTGTTAAAGAATGAGTTGAATACGACCCGGTTTTGATATGCCTGAAATGTTAGATTAGTAAAAAAAAAAACAATCGTACCTAGTAACATATCACAATAGCATTCTTAAGACAGTGAGGATTTCCATGGTTTCGTCACATGTCTCCTCTTCGCATGTTCAGTCCATCTCAATCTCTCCTATATCATATTCGAAATGTGCAACACCCCAAATTATTCTGAAAAAACTTCATTTCTCATCTGATCCAATCTTATATGTCCATACATCCACCTCAACATGTCATCTCTAATACCTCCAACTCTCACTCTTGTATCTTCTTGATGACCAACAATCAATTTCGTATAGCATAGTTGGGCGAACTGCCACTTTAAAGAAATTTTCCTTTAATCTTGTTAAAAACTTCTTATATCAAAGAAACTCCTCTGCTCCCCACTTCCACCAAAATACCTAAATGCGATAGAGCTACATCATCATCAACGTCCATTTCATAGTGGACGAGCGACCCTAAATACTTAAACTTGGTCGTCCGCATGACAACTTGGCCTTCAATAGTTATTTGGACGTCCTACCTGTCATTGGCATCACTTTAAATATGCCCGCCTGTCATCTCTACATGTCATTGGCATCACTTTAAAGTTACATAAATATACTCAATTATATAACGCCTAATTCGTAAACCTCTACACTTTAAAGATGCTCGCCTATCCTCAAGCCTTAATTTAGACCCTACTTACTCTAGATACCAATACAATATCATATGCAAAAAGCATGCACCACGGGATGGCCTCATGGACGGACTTCGATTACTCATCTAAGATTACAACAATAAGAACCAGACTCAATGTAGAATGTTAATGAAGACCCATAAAAAAAAGTATGCATCCTCCGCCATTACCAACGCGTAGCACTTATCTTAGCATTGCCATACATATCCCTAAGTGTCTTTATTTATCTCAAAAGGATCCCTTTTAATCAAGATTACCCCAAAATCATTTTATAGGTTATAATATTGTAAGCTTGAAAAGGTCGACGAACACCATATACAAATCTCTCTTCATACTTCAAAACTTTTCCATCAATCACTTTAGAATGTGTATCAACTCCGTAGTAAAACGGATTTGGCATAAATCCAAATTAGTCTATAGTTCGTTCTAATAACCTTATTTTCTCCAAAATCTTAACATTTGATGGCATTTCTGACGACATCAAATGATTCGAAAGGGAAATTAATTTTCGGCTCAATATTTCCAAAACTTGAATCGTAATTTAAGTAAGGCCTTACTTTTCTTCAAATCACATGGATTATTTGATTATTTGAACAAAAAACAGTAAAGGAAAGACACATCACGTTAAACATACATATTAAGTTGTATTTGGAGCGTTTTGATGGAGAGATGGAGACGGGGATAACGAAGGGGTGCCGCTTGTGGCGGAAGGAGGATAGAAAAGGAGATGTCAGTGGGATAGCGGATGTAACAAATGTCATGTGTTTGTGGTTTGTCTTAGGACAACATCGATGGAGATTTGAACAAAGACGATGGTTTCATGTGTGAAGAAATGGTTAAGAGTTGAAACAGACAAAATAGATATTATTATTATTATTATTAATATTAATTTCCTATATCATCCCTACATATCTTTTCCAAATGTAATAAATATGAGACTAAAATATAGATCTTTAGCCATCAATTAAATAGATATGAAGGTTGAAAAGAGGGTTCTCTTATGGTAAAGATGTTGGTAAAGAGTGACTCATAATTATGTTACCTTCTTTGTATCAATATTTTTCAAAGGTGTAAAACCTATATTGATTTTTAACGTGGAACAGATTTTTAAAACAATATGAAATGAACTTTTTAGTAGTTGAGTTACATTCAAAAGATAAAAAGACTTCTAGAAATAGTTGGGAATATAATCTAATGCACATTTACCTCATGTGGAGCTTTGTTAGACTTTTGTTTAATTAGTATAGATTCCAACAATATCATTTGAAATCAATAGCTTATAGTTGAAAGGTCACGCTTCCTTATTCCCAAATCTTTCTATATATTTCAACAATATTATTTAATAAAATCTCCTAATATACACAGTGAATGTTACATTACATGCATATCATAACATGCTTAAATTGTTTTCTTTATCTTTTAAAAAGTAATATGACCACCTTTTTCAAATATAGGAAAACAAAGTCCTATAAGTCTAATGTGGACCCAAGGCCAAGAGCATCTTCTCGTCTTTGCTGAATGCTGATACATCAAGACATAATTAAGGGTAATAAACATAACTAAGGTTTTTCTAGATACAACTCAGTAGATATAATTGCATTACAATTTCATGAAGAAATGCAACATTTCAACATAACATTGAATAGTTGAACCCTATACAAAAGAACTTGTTTGGTCTAGTTAACACATGGATTAGATATGTTCGATTAGACAAAGAATACATTTTAGTTGTTTGATAAACTTTTCCGTGTTATCTGAATACTAGTTTCGTAAAATGTTTTAATCTGAAAGTGCGTTACACGTAAACTAGAAAGTTATATGGAAATTCTTAAAAATATGAAACCTACATAAAATGCATTTGTAATCTAATTAGTGGGTTATGCCACGCATTGCAACGGTTAGGATCGAATAAAATGTATGTCGCACTACTACAAAAACTCCTATTAACACCGTTACAACGATATGAAGGTCAACCATTTAATAAGATGTAATCCACCGTTTTAGAAAGAACTATTTTCTAAACCCGTTGTAAGTAAGAAGAAACTAGCGTTGTTTATTGAACTTATTGAAATCAACGTTGTTTAAAATGTTGAGGTTTCCTCCACAACTGAATACCGTTGTAAATAAGAAAAAAAGTAGCATTGTTTACTGTACTCATTGAAAAGTAGCGTTGTTTATTGAAAACCGGTGTTGTTTAAAGTTTTGAGGTTCTCTCCCACCATTGAAACCCGTTGTAAATAAGAGAAAAATAGTGTTGTTTATTGAACTTATTGTAAGTAGCGTTATTTATTGAAAACTAGAGTTGTTTAAGATTTTGAGGTTCCCACTCACCAATGTATAGTGATTTCATTTTTCTCCTTTGAGAAATTCATTAATTTTATCTTTCCTCTTAAACATCTAAATATGGTTTTCTTAAATACTCTCTCTTTCTCAATCCACTCTTCAAATTGCATCTACATTTATCAGAATTTGTTTAAAATGAGGTATACAGCGTTGTAGATCTCAGTTTACTTTATGTAGTTTCAGTAAGGATTTGTTTGTTCAGTGCTTATGCTTACCGATAGAAAGATTGCATCTGTATAGGGTCATCGTTATGATGAGCTTGCTGATTGTTTGATGTCTTTGATTTCGTTACGTTGTTACATATCCATTTTGTGATTGCCTTCGTTCGCTAAACATGAATTTGCTTATTAGAGGAAGAAGCTTTTTCAGCAATAATTCACTATAAATATGTATCTCTTTCTTTTGCTTTTTGAAGTTTTATGTGTTTGTATAATTAATATTTAAAAAAGAGAGATATATTGTTTTTGGAGTTCTTTGATAATGAAAGAAGCGTAAAATTAAAGGAAACATAATGCACACCAAGTTTTTGATAAATATCTTAAAGGAGGATTATTGTTACACCATGTAAAGGAGATGCTAGTGATCAGCATTTTCTGTTTTGAATAGCGTTAAATTTTTTTTCTTTCTATCCAATTCAATATAACTTATTGAGTCACACAAAATAACTTTCACATAAACTAATTTGTGTTATAGACAAACTGAACTTATTATGTGTTGTAACTTTCATATATTATGTTCTTTCATAAGGTACTTTAAAACATGTTTATGTTTGTTTCATATATAACTTATAATGCACACTAATTGTTTGATAGAATGTTTGAACCAAAACCTACTTTAATAAAGTTGTAGTATCATGTAAACGGCTAAGTGATTCATTTTAACATATATTATAGAGTTGGTTTCCTTATTTTGATGGATATTCTAATCTTTATAAGTTTTGTGGAACTGATCTGTATTGTTTTTATCTTTATCTAAACCGATAATGGATGTAGTGTTACTAGAAAAGGGGAGGAAACATGGTTTCTTGCTCAAACTGTTGAAGAATATGCATATGCGATTGTGAAGATTTTAAAGATGTTATCTAGAAAACATGTTGAACAAATGTAGAAAAGTAGAAATAACATGTATATATATTTGTTTAGATTTTATTTATTGGTTATACCAATTTATATAAATGTAAGATGATTTATGTATTTGAATTAGATTTTGAGCCTTTGGTTACTATAATGTGTTGGTTATTGCAAACATAATTTAATTTAAAAAAAGTCAAATGTGTAGAAGAGTTATTTTTTATATAATCAAAAAAACGTTGTTTTTAAAATCATTTACAACTGTCTTTTCAATATCTTTTTATTAGAAAGAAGTGTTGTTTCTTGGTATTGAAGCGTTGTTTTTTAATACAATTTTTTTCGTGTACCATTTTACACCGGTTTTTGAAACGTTTTTTTGTGTACCATTTTACACTGATTTTTGAAGCATTTTTAGATACCCTTTTACACCGGTTTCTAAACCGTTTTAAACACATTTTGCAACACGACATTTAGAACGGTTTTGAAACCGTTGAGTAAACCCCATTTGAACCGTTTTAAAATGATTTTTTTCTATACTAGTGGTCGAGCTCGCGATGGTATATTGTGTCGTTACTAATGTGGTACCTAAAATCGATATAATTTACGACAAAAGAAATACATTAAAGTTTTGAACAAAAATTGATTGTTACGGTACATGTGGTAGATTAAATATATTTCTATAGTCAAATAAGATACAAAAAAATATTTGTCACAATGATATATTTAAAACTTTTTAACTCATTATGTTTAGAAGTTGTTTTATAATAGTTACCCCTCATCCCCACCCCTAAAATAATTCATTTAAGATCACACTCTAGTAATTCGATATTTTTGCAAGAGTTTGTGGTGCAACAAAAATTCTAGTTAATAACTTGCTTAGAAACATTGAATTTAAGGGGGGGAAAAATTCAAGAGATTAACAACAAATTATTGTTAGAAACATTCTGCAGGTATAATTTTAAAACGGTAATGATATATAATTTTAAAACGGTAATGATAAATAATCAGATCATCTTTCAGTGGCAGAGACATGTTAAGATTTTGTGTCCTACAACGTTTCGGTTCATGCTCATCGAGAGAGGCAATAGATGCCAACGCTCTTGCTAAACCGAGCCCGCGTCTTACGGAGTGTCAACGACCCACTTGGTTCGTAAAAGCTTTGGTGCATGCCGACGATGATGATGATGTTGTGTTTTTATTTTTGTCACTCTCATTGATGGCGTTGTTTCCATGTTGAATGGATGGATATGACGATTATATTCACATTTTTGCGAGTGGTGCTGGTTATCGATCGGTGGTGCAAATCATCGCGTCTATTAATAATAACGTGTTTACTCTATTAATTCAATTCCAAAGAAGAAGGGAAATTGTGTTAAGTAGAGTCTTTATCTTGCCAACTAAAAGTCAAAAAATCGAGGCAGGTTTCAGGTGTTTAAACCCGGTTACTACATGTGAATATATATAAATGTAATACTTAGTATTTAATTGCGAAAAGTCTAAAATACTCATCTAATTAACGAATGTTAATGGGGAAAGTTGACGGAGGGAGTTCAAATTAGCCCGCCCAATTAGTTCAGGGATACGAATCATAATTATCGCTTTTAACAATATTATACATCTCATATAGACAAGTGATGTTATATTACATGTCGCCTGTTTTTCTCTTTTGCCGCAACCTTTATATACTATTATGATGAATATTTTTCGTATATTTCATAGATAAGGTAACCTTTTGTTTCTTTTTTCACTTGTCTTGTTTCCAAGTAGTATGATATGTGTCCCCCACATATTTAAGTCTTTTCTAACTTTTTTCTTTCTTTCTTTCTTTCACAATAGATGACTTGAACGCAATTTCGATTTATATTTGTTTTTCTTCTAAATTACTTTTCCATGTGTACATATACTATATTAATATTATATTTAATATAATATATAACTACTTCTTGTCTTCAACTACACGTGTATTATATATTATAGTTATATGTAAAGATATGTTATGTGTAGTGGAAGCAAATATCTTAGCTTCGTGACAAATAAACCATCGAAGGTTTCTTAATTTTCCCTTACCTTCCCATAACTAACGATTAAAATAGTCATCATTCATATTCTATATATATATATATATATATATATATATATTATAATCTCAACATACACACATCTTTATATAACTAAAACAAAATATTTATTTACTTTCTCATAACTAACAATTAAAATAGTCATCAACTTTATTCTATATTATTATCTCAACATACACACATCTATATATATAACTAAAACAATATATGTGTTTGTTACATGACAGTCTTCTAATAACGATTGTAGAATCTTATGTTATTGTCATTTGTTTTTTTAAGAAGTTTAAAGTATCTTCTGTGGTTGTGTTATTGTTAATTATACTTTCATATGCCGGTATGATTACCAAAATGAAATTAGAAAGTACAAGTACCAAATTGGACTAAGCATATTGTATTTAGCTAGGGACACATTTGTTCTATGCAAAAGTATATAACAACTATTTAAGAAAAAAAACATTTTTACTACAAATATGTTGTCGCACGGTTGAAAATTGAAGTGTAACATAAAATTTTAAAAATTCAAAACTCAACGCAGTTATTTTATCGTTACATCTAAACCATATTTACCTTCTAAAGACCATACGCAGTGGGCTCGTCGTGGAGTCCAAAACAAGCCCCAAACGGCAGCCACATCCCCCCCCCCCCCCGGTTTTCTTCTTCGTTTTGACTTGGTTTGTTGTGTGCACATTGGTGGTGGGGGGATTGCTTGCTGTCCAATCAATTTTTTATTTATTTTTAACATGTATTTATATTAAAAAATTTGAAAAGTAATTATTGTGCAATGATTGAAAAAGGTTATAGAACATTTAACTACCACTACACCACTTTTTGCAAAACTAGTTATTGCTAACTAGAACGTTACGTATCACAAAACACTTCTACGCACTTATTTACACTATAGTACTATACATGATCTTATAACAAATGAAATCTATTCTTGTTATGCACTTCTTATAATAATCTTATTAATTTTAATAAATGTGAGTTTGATTCGGTACAAAATGAAGCTTCGTTTTATGTTCTTACCCATCTAAAATTATCCATAAAAGATGTGAACATAAGTAATTGTAAATATCAAAATCACATAAATGAATGTTCCTGTAGAATAATAATTTTTAGTTGTTTTTTAACGGTAATTTGGATAATTGACGGGCTAATAGCCAAATCATCTCTATTCCTTTTGAATACGAAACCATGGATGCTAGAATGACATACCTTGAATGGAAGCTCGTACATATATTAGTCCATCCATATCATTCCTAACTCAGTGACCACCCTCAAGGGGAAACCCCTCGTAGTTGATTGAGAAAACCCCTAGCCTAATCTAGAACTCCTATTTATTAAAATTAATATACTCCATACGTCTTATTAAAAGTGTCATGGTTTAAAAAACACAAAATTTAAGGTAGATTGAATGATTACATTTTTTGCTTACCAAATGACAATAATGCCCTTGGAAATCGGGTCCATCAATATAGTTTATTAATGTTAATTGTATGTGTTTAAGGATAAACTTGGAAATTGACTAATAAATTTGAAAGTAGACATTTGTTATTAGACGAATAAAAAGAAAAATATAGACACTTTTAATGAGACGGGGGAGAATGTAATATTAACTATACGTACGTATATTAAAGTCTTTCGTTTTTGTGCTTTTTTTTGTTTTGTTTTAATGAAAAATAGCATTGAGAGATAAGACTATGAGTTGTTGTTAGTTGTCCACGACAACAAGTTAACAATCTCTATTTGTTTTTTTTTTAATTTACATAATTTTAAACTAATTATTTATTATATTGATTAATAGTGAAGGAATGATGCAAAAGGGAAAACACAACGTATGGAGTCAAAAAGACAAAACAACCACCTCTCTTTCTCCCGACCGTTTCTCTATATATGTTTGTTTATCTAAGGACCACCGCATATTACTCCAAGTCTTTTCTCATGTCACCCTTCTTCAATACTTATACATATACATAAAATATATAAAATAAATATATTGACATGCACATAATTAATTAAGTTATTTGATTGTTCGTTATACATTAAGTTATGTGCAGTTAATATAACATACATATGTACGGATAAACAATGCAAAACAAAAACAAATATGAACGAACGTCTTAGTTTGATTGTATTTTATGTATATAACATACGCATACACGTTATACGTAAGAGGCACGGAATTCTAAAGATATGAAGAAATTGATAAAAAAAATGATTTAGATTTTTTGAATTTACTCTCGTATTTAGTGTGTTCTAGTAATTATATATACTTATATCTATACGTGTGTGTGTGTGTGTAATATGCATATTTATGTGTATATAACTTATGTATATATGTGTATGTATGCATAGGGGTAGGTTAAATAAAAGAGATAATATTATAGGAAGAATAAGAATAAATCTAGGCCATTGGATTTAAGATTTAGTGGTTGAGATTGTTAGTTTCCAAATGTCCAATAGTTTCTTAGGATCTAGGATTTAGGCTACATAGTTTTTAAACTTTAAATTTTATGTTTTTCTTATCATTCTTAGGAAACTATTTCTTTTTATTTTTACATTTTTCTAGTATGCATATATACATACACATATATTTATGTTTGTATATGTATATATACGCATTAAATATATGTAACTTTTTGAGCTATATGTTTCTTTTATTTTTAATCATTTTTACATTTCTAACCAACTATATTGATCGAAGAAAAATACGGTAAACAAGCAAGCATACCCGTGTGTGCGATGCTATGGGTTTTATTGCCTACAGTAAATATTTGCAAATATTATAGACAAACACTTCTAGCTTTTATAATTAGGAATGTTGCCATGCGCTTCGTCCCGGTTCGTAAAAGCAGGTTTAAATTTAAAAGATGGATTTTTGTAAAAAACAAAAGAAAAATGTATCAATGAAGTATGAGAGTACTACAAAAACAAATCAACACAAAAAAGATAAAAAGAAGTCTTTTTTATAAAACCATACAGGCGCTTACTCCACCTAGTTAATACTTTGGTGTTAAATCATCATACTCGATTTCGAACCCTTTAATTGGTCGACAAAATTTTCATTTGATATTAAATGAAACAAACAAAGAGCCCCTGAGTCGAACCCGCATACTTGGGTAGTCAAAGGCACTTTCAAACTATACATGTATGTTGATTTAACATACATTTTAAAATGTATATATGCTAATATATAGTTAAATGGAAAAATTTTAAATATTGGATGTCATGTAATGTCCATTCATTGATATTACCGCTCACAATAGCTAATCAAATGGTCATATTGCGTAATAATTAGTTCCCTAAATGTTGTATATAATAAAATGGTTAATTTAAAGTATTTTCTTTCTCTAGAGCATGAAATGCTAATAAAAATCTAAAATAATTTGTAATATCAGTATTAATAATAGGACTAATATATCTACATTATAGATTTGTTCTTGTATTATTTAACTAATTTTCTTCAAAATATCATATGTGCCTAAAAGAAAGATTGAAACCTAATGTCGTTGAAGTTCATAATTAATCATCTAAAGTCAAACTTGAAGTAATGAAACATTAGTACATATATCAGAAGAAAAAAAAATGAAAAAATGAAAAAGAAAACAAGTGTCTATATTTTATTGGCTTAACTAATTATCACACCATACCATGTATGCCACGATTAATTAAATCAAATCTATTCATGAATATTCTACCACAAGTAACCATTTTTAATTTTTATATCTTTTATCTCATAAACCCTAATTCTCTCTCTCTAAATTAATTTCTATATTATTTCATGTCCCCATTTCTAAGCAAAACCCCACTGCCGTCATCATCATCATCACCAATCCTATTCAATAATCAAACACAGGTGCATTTGGCTGTTTATAAAGTAATCAACACATATATAATATAAAGAACCAAACAATAGAGTTCATATCTCTCTCTAGCTTTCAACACACATACATACACACACAAACACACACATTGTGTGTGTAGTACATATAAACAATAAACAATATATACAAAGGAAATCATGAGGAAACCGATTAATGAGGTGAACGTGAACGGTATGATGACAACGACGACGATGAAGATGAGAAAAGGGTTGTGGTCACCAGAAGAAGATGAGAAGTTGATGAACTATATGGTTACAAATGGCCAAGGGTGTTGGAGTGACATTGCTCGTAATGCCGGGTTGCAACGATGTGGTAAAAGCTGCCGGTTACGGTGGATTAATTACTTGAGGCCGGATGTTAAACGTGGTGCCTTCTCTCCTCAAGAAGAACTTATTGTTCATCTTCATTCTCTTCTTGGTAACAGGTGCGACTCTCATTCTCTGTGTGTTATCGTGTTATCTTTTTTGTATAATCTTGTTTTGTCTCTAGACAATCGTTCACTCTTGGCACAGACGGTCGTACAAGTTGAATTATAGACAACTGTTTATCATTGACGACCGTCTGTTTTATGTGGCGTGATGAGATACAGTACCCTTGTATACTGTCTGATTGTTTTGGACGATTGTCTGCAGACGGTGTAAGATTAGATGTCGGACGGTGTCAGGAAAACTGACTCTTTTGTTATATATTACATAGTTAGAAGATAATTATGTATTTACGACATTAAACTTACTATCTTTAATCTTGATTTTGGTTTAGGTTGAATATTTGTTACTATTTTTTATTTTAATTTGACCAAGTGTATATATATAAGTGTATATTTAGTTTTATTATAGCATATAGTATTATTTTTGTATTATAGTTAAATATTGGAAAGTGGATTTTTAAATGTTTTTGTTATGTGTTATTCATCCTAATAACGAATTCAACAACCAATATATTTTATAAAAATATATTTGGGTTAAAATATTTAGGGTTGTTGGACTGTCTCCTAAAATTTATAATATATCTAAGTTAATACTAAATAAAAAGATCTTTAAAGCCTAATTGAATATATAACATGGAAATTGAGAATTTTGATATATATATTTCCAAACAAGGTTAGAATTTAAGTCATTCTTAAATTTTATTAATTTCAACGCACGAAAATAAATTAATAATATGTGTATATATACATGAGTAATATATTGATCGAGTATGTATCCAACAGAAGATGTGAGTTTTACACATTACAATTTAATCATTGAGGAGTGAAACATTATTCTTACACGATGTCAATCAAGACGCATGATCATGTCTCACATATTTAATACATACCAATAAAAAAGATTGATATATAAGCAAAGTGATTGAGAAGTTAGCCTGTGATCAAATAATTAATAATCTCACTAATTAGAAATAGAAATATTGCAAATTTTGACTATAAAATGGAAGGCATTTACCAAATATTATATCATACGTTATAGTTCTACTATAATTGTAAAATAAAAGTTAGATAGGAAATGGAAAATATCTCAACCTATAACTGGCTTATTTAATTATATATTCACTTGTATAACTTGTACCTTAGGCTTTCTTTTGTGTAAAACATATATGTGTGTATATATTATATACACGTAGGTGCATGAACTATAATACCCATAGTAAATTATATAATTAAGCAAGTAAAATGTCGAAGTCATGGTCACATATATGATTATAGTCACAACTTATGATTCAAATTTAATCTTTGTGTTTTTGACTTAAACCGGTTAACAAATCATTAATGATGAATTGGAGATCACAATAATTATCTTTCATTATTGAACCAAAGAAAGAGTAACTTGACATAATTATAACATATAACGTGCATCACACACTTGTACTACAATAATCAATACACATAAACATTCATATTTAATTAGTGTGACTACTTGTTGTAAAACAAACTAATACACATACTATAGGATACATAATTTTGAGGTAACCATATATTTATTTGAGTAAGCAATATCCATGTGTTGAATTCTTTTCAAATAAGTTTTCAATTGTATAATGTATTTGTTAGATGGCTAAAAGTGAAAGGGATGATTGAGGGTGTGTGTCCACATATAACCTTTGAGTTGAAGACACTCCACTGTCTATTTCAGTAGTTTGTTTACAAATGAAGCCAACCTCTCCATGCATTTCATGCATTCATATCGTATTTTACGCATTTTATTATCATATTTGTACGGAATATTTATATTTTTTTATTTCGTTAATTCATAGGTGGTCTCAAATTGCAACAAGATTGCCTGGTCGTACAGATAATGAAATAAAGAATTTCTGGAACTCAACCGTAAAAAAGAGGATGAAAAAGTCAACCTCAAACTCCTCGTCACCTAACACAAGTAGTTTTGATTCATCATCTTCCGAACATAGGGACATCATGGGGGGACTAATGTCAATGCATGATTCTAGCAACTTCATGGCTATGTACATGGATGCAACACGAAGATCATCATCGTCTTCATTGCAAGCCATGAACATAAACCAAATGATGGAACGATCACCACTAACAGGAGATCGTGGCTCAAGCATGCCCATTTTGCATCCATCACACTATGATGCAACACAAGTTGGCATGGATGATAATGGAATTAGTTACCATGGATGTTATGAGATCTTTGGAGGGAATTTACGGTTAGAAGACGAAATTTTTAACATGCCACCATTAGAAAACATGACAAATAATGATAATCAAGGTATAAAAGTGAAACACTAGATGATATAAACTCCTTGATTACAACAAACAATATGAACAACATCATCATGAACCAATGTTACAACAACCAAAACTGTTGGGACGGAGGCGATGAACTAAAGGTTGAGGAATGGGACTTTGAAGAACTGATGAGAGAATCCGGCACGTTTCCTTCGTTCAATTGAATCGTTTAAAGTAGAATTTTATTAATTTTCCTCAAATTTCTTTTGCCATTTTGAAAATTGGATCAAACCTCTTTTAATTTCCAGAGTTTATAGTAGTAAAATGTTAAAGATTGTAAAATAAAATGGGATTGGATACATATAGGTGTAATGGGGCCATTGTGCAAAACTATAATGTATATATTGATGTATCAAAGTATACATGTGCCTTATGATCATGGAAGGACAGTTTGTCCTCGTGTTGTACTCCAAGCTAATAACATTCAAAAGGTATACTTTCTTGCAATAATCCAAAAGACCATATATATGTGAATGTTAGATGAATAACATGTATTTGAATACAAAAACGATATTTGATTAAGTATGTGATATTGTATTTATCGTTAATAGCCCTGCAAGATGAAGGATCCTTTAGTGACTCCAATCTTGGAACATAACTTGAGACACGAGCCTGAGTAAGTGGCTTAGTAAGTGCATCAGCTAGTTGATCGACAGTATTGATATGGCGGAATGGTTATGATCAATTAGAAATTTATTGAAAAGTGATAATCTAGTGCAAGTTGTTTATGCGCGAATGATAGACTAGTTTAGCACACAGGTATGTTGCCTCTAATGTTGCCACAATATAGTGTTGGTGCCTTGGATATAGAAATACCCAACTTTGTAAATAAATTTTATACCAAAGATACCTTCGTTGTGGCAGTCGCTAATGCTTTCTATTCAGCCTTAGTGGAGGATCAGGAGATCGATTTTTGTCTAGCTTACCTCCATAAAATTATATTGGACCCAAGATATAGAATGTGGGATGTTGTTGAACGACCCCTATAGCAACTCCACCTAGTCGAAATCAGAAAACACGTGAGTATGAGATGTGAGGATCGATGAAGATAGTGACCATGATGGAGGGTACCTTATAGGTATCGAAGCACACATTTTATTTAGAGATTGCATTGTTGTGAAGAGGCATGCATGACCTGAGAGAGCTTAGTTTAAGCTAAACAAACGTCAGATTGAGTGAACGTTGGATATTGGAGCGAATCCCTAGCATTTTATTACGGAGTAGGATCCATCGAATGGGAGCCCTCTAAAATCGAGATAGTTTCATATGAGCCATTATTGTGTGTACTTCTTTCGGTCCCACGGTGTGGCGTGAGAAACAAGTTCATAGGTATAAAGATAACCTCAATGCCATGAAAATGATGGAGCGTTCTGAAGTCCGGGGTTGAGAACCGAGTAGCTAAGGTGGTTACAAATTTTCATAAGAATAGGCTCTTTGTTTAGGTGAGAACAATGCCATCCACATAGCTAACACATGATGTTGTCAATATTTTAACTCTATATATCAAACCACCACATTTCACATTATCACGATACATAATACATGGAACTTGGTAGAAAATGTGAAGGCCCCTAATGCTTACATGACATACGTCTACCTGTCGAAAACACATTACTCACAACACATAGCCTTATAATCAAAATTATTTTTAGTTGAACATATAAAATATCTTTGTATGTATTAGGACGGCATTGTATACAAATGATGGAAGCATTTGAAAGTTGCATTGTGATTATGCTTTTACGAAAATGCAACAATATTGTTGATTTGTGAAAGGATGATCACTCTTAAGAGACAAAACAATGTTGCTAATTTGGTGAAAATCTTTATTAGTGGAAAGTAAGATGTGGTCTTGTTCTTGCGCATTACCCAGTCAATATGGAGTTTGGTTAATTAGTTGTTGTCGTGTCATTTGTTTTAAGTAATTGAACGCCATTAACATTTTCTAATCATGAAGTTCAAGTACCAAAGATAATTCATCATTTAGTTCTTTTAAACTTTGACTTTCATTTCACGTGCATAACACTTTTATTAGTTTTATGTTTATGAAACCATTAACCATATCTAAGTTGCTTTAAACCATCATTTGTGTTACTAAATATGTTAACCATCATTTGTGTTACTAAATATGTTAACCATTCATAGTGATTAAATTGTCCTTATTAGTATTCTCTAACAAACTTTTAAGACCTCATGAACCAAAAGAACAAGTCCTTAGTTTAATGCAACAATTAAGACGATTGTTACCCAAATAAAATCTCGGACATTTATGTAAGAATCGTATACTAGATCGTACATTACAAATCCTTTGCTACGAAAGAAAAAATAACTTTCCGGGTCAATAAGAGAATTATGGTAGTTAAAACTGGTTATAATATTATTAAGAGGATAAACATATGTTTCTTAGTGTAGTTTAATAGTTTTTTTTATCTATTTTGTGACACATATATTAATAAAATTACTGGAAAGTATATCAATATTATTCATTTTCTCCAAAAACGTATTATTTCCTTGGATAATAAACACAATATGTATAAATCATAGAAGTAATGCGAACTTTTCAATAACACAACTAATTAACAATAATAATGTGTTTTGTCCTATATGTATATGATGGTTTATATGTGTGACATCTGCCCGGATCCGACCCGACTCAGGTACCCGTTTTCTGATCCGATTCTTTTTATGATTTAAAATTTAATTATTTTCTTTTAAAACTTGACATTTAAAATATATATATTACTAATAATATTTTCCTTCCCGCCTCTTCTTCTCTCTTCCTTTCCGCCGTCCCGTCCCTCTTCTTCTCTCCGCCTTCTTTTCCCTCTTGTTGCCGTCCCGCCTCTTTCTCTCTCTTGTCGTCGTTCCGCCCTTAAGCCTTGAACCCCCCCCCCCCCCCGTCTCATTTTGTTTGTCTTTTGTTTCTTCCCGCCTAAGGATGTCTGCGCGGCTCCACGCGCCAGACTCCTTACAAGGAAGCCTGCGTAAAGACCAGCTGTTCCAGCGATACGCGAGACGAACTCTTCTCGCAGCGCGCTAAGAATTGTAATTCTTCTCGCAGCGCGCTAAGAACGGTAGTTCTTCCCGCGACGCGCTAAGGATTTGTAGTTCTTCTCGCAGCGCGCTAAGAATCGTAGTTCATCCCACGACGCGCGAAGAATTATAGTTCTTCCCGCGGCGCGCTAGGAATTTTAGTTTCTCCCGCGGCGCGCTAAGAAATGTGATTCTTCCCGCGGCGCGCCTTAGCCTTCTCGCGCGCAGCTTTCTCGCGCTAGACTTATCTTTTCTTCTGTTTTATCCAGCCTGTTTGCTTTTGTGATATCTTATTTTCTGTGCTGTTGACCTAACCTATCTTATGTCAGAAAAACCACTTTTGGCGCAGCATGCGCATCAACCCCATTGGTTGACAGAAAAAGTGACTGACATTATCTTTTGAGATCTGCTTTTCCATGCTTGACCAGTACCTTTATCTGACCCTCCCATGCCTGTTTACTGTTACCTGTCAGCTTTTCCTTGTCCCCTGCAGCTGCCATATCTTTTGATATCTTTTGCTTTTGGAACCTTTTTGCTTTTGTTATCTTTTGCTTGATCCGGTTGAAGATCTTTTCCCCTTTTCTAGGGATTGTGTTCCCTAGGGTTTCTCTATAAATAATAATACTATTTTCCTAACACTACACACACAAAGCACTTAAACTCTCCTGTTCTCTCTTGCTCCTTGCCGTTGTTCTTTCTCAGCCGCCTCCCTCTCTGCCTCCGTCTTCCTCCCTGTTCTGCCCTGCTTTTCCGGTAATATATATATTATATATAATAATTTACTTATTAATTATGCTAACTTATAATCAAGACTTAGAACCAATCGTTAAAACGATAATCTTTAATTATAGGATAACTTTGCTTGTTAAGAGTTGGTTCTTGCTTTATCTTACACCGCACCGTTTATCAAGTGAGTAATCTCGTATCTAATCCCTTTTTATTTTTAATGTTTTGGGATGTTCATGTGTTCATACAAACTTAGAGTCTTAAACTTGTTTATGAACTTTAGTCGCGCAGTATCCCATGTGTTGAGGACGTTTACTTGGCTGTTTATTTGTATGTGTGTATCATTAACCGCTTTGTTCGGCCTATTCCGAAGTTTTCATGGATCCATTGGATGAACACGGGAGACCTATCGTTTACGGTTTTCTTTGTTTACACTTGCACAGATGTTTTCTTGTTTTTGTGCTCATTTGGGAGCACGGATTGAACTATGAACTATGATCTATTTAGGCTTGATCACAATCTGATTACACCCTTGTTAAACACCAGACATACACGTGTTGCGCGCAGTGATTATTGTTATCTATTATCTATTAAACTTGATTTCTCACCAACACGCAAGTGTTTGACGTTTTATTTTAACACATGTTCAGGTTTGCTGTAGCTACATTTGGAGCTTGTGGACACGTAGGACGTTTTTACTTTTGGACCTAGATTAAAATGTATCAAGACAAGTTATTGTTGTTCGAATATTTTGCCTTATAATATAATGATTTATGTTGATTTATGTTATCTTGTGTTTACGTTGCGCGTGCGCGAATGAATATATTTATTAAATATTGACACCCAAATAGTGTCACGAGTAATGAAACAATATGTGGCGCCCCGATGTATAATCCGCCTTTGGTCGGGGTGTTACAGATTGGTATCAGAGCTCGTTGACTTTAGGATAGGTGGTTAGACGTAACGGCCTAGAATACCTAAGAGTCCCTTCTCGCGCGTGAGAGAAATCTCATGTTTGCACGCTTATTGTTAATTACTCGTTGTTTATAAATATGCTTGCGCAGACGCAGCGTATGGTTTTATGTTTTATTTCGCGATATTTCGATTTTTGCTGAATTTCGATTTTTATTGATTTTACTTACATATTCGTTTGTTGGGATTAAAAATCCGAAAAAGTCATGGTGATACATGAATAGTTGATTTTCAAATTCCATTTACGATTATGTTCTGAGGTTGGAGACTTGAAAAGTCATGGTGATACATGAATTGTCAACCTCCAATACTCATTTTCTTGTATATTTTATAGAGGAATGAAAAGTCATGGTGATACATGAATCGTCAATCTCCAATACTCGTTTACTCGCTATTTTAAATTAAGAATTCGGAAAGTCATGGTGATACATGAATTGTCGATTCTCGATTCGAATTTGTTATCTGTATTAAGTTTGCATTCAAATTCATGTTTTACTTTAACTATTGATGGTATCTAACCCCGCGAAACCAAGCTTTATAAGATTATGCTTTGCGCTAAGATATTAACAAAACTAAAACTTTTATAGAATGCCTCCGCTATCTCGCCGTCATCAGAGGAGAGAAGCCTCGCGCAGACGTTCGCTGCAACATTCCCAGGAAATGGCCGCCGCAATAGCCCAAGCTTTGAGCCAAAACAATACCTCCGGTTACAACATTAAGTTCTTTAATGCGGGTAACCCTCCGAAATTCACAGGGCTTGAAGGAGCCACCGTGATGCTCCAATGGCTCGAGAAGATTGAAAACACTTTCCTCCATACCCAATGCCCTCCTGACAGACGAACCCTATATGCTTCCAGTGTCCTGGAATCTAGAGCGCTTACATGGTGGAATGGAGTAGCTCATGCGCGTGGCGCAGAAGCTGCTTCTAGCATGCTCTGGGAGGAATTCAAAGAAATTCTGACACGAGAATTCTGCCCTCCCAACGAAGTTAAGCGCCTGGAGGAAGAATTTTGGAACTTGAAGCAATACAGTGGCGAAGCGCGCGAGTACGCGACGCGCTTCCATGAACTAAGCCTGCTTGTCCCTCACCTTGTTACCCCTTCCCGCCGAGCCATCGAGAAATTCCTTGGGGGTCTCCCCATGGAAATTCAAGATTCTGTATGGGCCAGAAACCCAGTAACCCTCTCTGACGCCATCGAGTTGGCCGCTGTGCTCAGCGACAACCATGTCAGAGCAGGAACCCTGTTCCTGCGGGGATCTGAGAAGACCAAACCCACCAAGACTGTCCCAGAACCAACAGAAACCAAACCAGAACCCTCAAACCGTAACAACCTTAAGCGTAGGCGCAAAGCCTATGCGCTTACCAGCCCGCCCATTGTCCAGCAACCCATCTACCAACCTCCAGTTTACACGCCTAACCCACCGCCAACCTACCCAACACCTCCTGTAGTCCATAACTATGCCTTAACCAATCCGGCACTCCCTGCCCCGCCAACTAAGAAACCCTACACAGGAAACCAACCGTTTTGCCCAACCTGTAAACTTCACCACCCAACTCAAACCCCGTGTCGACAATGTAACCGATGTGGCCGCGTTGGTCACTCTGCTGAGTACTGTAGAGTTCCTCCCGCCAACCCAATCGCGCAAACACCACCAGCCTACCTGCAGAATCCACAACCAACATACCCTAATCCACGACCCAGGTCGTGCTACAACTGCGGTGATCCCAGTCATTTCCGGAACGCGTGCCCGAGACTACAAGTGCAAATCACACAAGCGAATCCGGTGAACCAAATCTCGAACCAAGTAACGCGCGGACGAGCTTTTAACATAACCGCGCACCAAGCGCAAGCGAATAATGACGTAGTTAATGGTACATTTTTGCTTAACGGACATTATGCTTCCGTACTTTTTGATACTGGCGCCGATAGAAGTTTTATTTCTCGCGCGTTTGAGCAGAAGCTTGCGCGACCGCGCGATAACTTAAAAGAAAATTTTTCAGTTGAATTGGCTAATGGCGAAACTATTTTAATTAACTCCGTGATTAAAGATTGCACGCTTAACCTTAATGAGCATGATTTTCTAATCGACCTCATCCCCATGCCTCTTGGAAGTTTTGATGTTATCATTGGAATGGATTGGCTCTCGAATAATCGCGCCGAAGTTATTTGCGCCAAGAAGTTGATTCGCATTCCTCGAGAAAACGGTGATCTTCACATCTACGGCGAGAAACCCTCCAGTGGTCTTAAGCTTATGTCTTGCGCCGAAGCCCAAAGACTCATGCGGAAGAAGTGTATTGCATTTTTAGCCCATGTGGTTAAACCCGATGAAGGAAAGAAGAAGCTTCGCGATATCCCTGTTGTGCGTGACTTCCCTGAAGTTTTTCCCGATGATCTTCCTGGTATCCCTCCCGCTCGTGAAGTCGAGTTTCGTATTGATCTTGTCCCTGGTGCTTCCCCCGTAGCCAAATCTCCTTATCGTCTTGCAGCCGCTGAGATGCAAGAATTAGCAAGTCAACTTCAAGAGTTGACCGATAAAGGATTCATTCGCCCTAGCTCTTCGCCCTGGGGTGCTCCGGTGTTGTTCGTTAAAAAGAAAGATGGTACGTTTCGCATGTGTATCGATTACCGCGAGTTGAACAAACTCACCATTAAGAACCGGTATCCCTTACCGCGCATTGACGACCTCTTTGATCAACTCCAAGGTGCCTCTTGTTTTTCCAAGTTCGATCTCCGCTCTGGCTATCACCAGTTGCGCATCCGCGATGAAGATATTCCCAAGACTGCTTTTCGTACTCGCTATGGACACTTTGAATTCTTGGTCATGTCCTTCGGTTTAACCAACGCACCCGCCGTTTTCATGGATCTAATGAATCGGGTGTGTAGGCCTTTCTTGGATAAATTCGTGATTGTGTTTATCGATGACGTTCTGATTTATTCCAAAACCAAGGCCGAGCATGAGCAACATCTTCGGTTGGTGTTGCAAAAGCTTCGAGCCGAGCAGCTATTTGCCAAGCTCTCCAAGTGTGAATTCTGGTCAGATGAAGTACAGTTTCTTGGTCATGTTGTTAACAAGATGGGTATCCATGTCGACCCATCCAAGATTGAAGCAATCAATAACTGGATTACGCCATCCACTCCTACCGAAATCCGTTCCTTCTTGGGCTTAGCTGGTTACTACCGGCGATTTATCTCGAACTTCTCAAAGATCGCTTTGCCTTTAACAGCTCTAACGCACAAAGGTAAACCGTATATTTGGGGCTCGAAGCAAGAAGAAGCCTTTCTGACGCTCAAGCGATTGTTGTGTGAAGCTCCTGTTCTTGCGCTACCTGAGGGTAATGATGATTTTGTCGTGTATTGCGATGCATCCAACCAAGGTCTCGGTTGTGTTCTTATGCAACGAGGCAAGGTTATCGCTTACGCATCAAGGCAACTCAAGGTTCATGAAAAGAATTATACAACTCACGACCTCGAACTAGGCGCAGTGGTATTTGCCTTGAAGATCTGGAGACACTACCTTTATGGTACTAAGTGTATCCTCTACAGTGACCATAAAAGCCTTCAGCATATCTTTGATCAAAAGGAACTCAACATGAGGCAACGCCGATGGAACGAACTCATCAGCGATTACGATTGTGAGATCCGGTATCATCCTGGTAAGGCTAATGTGGTAGCCGATGCGCTCAGCCGAAAACCCTGCCAGCTTAACTGTATCTTGCCGCGCACGCAGCTTCACTTCGCGCCGATCCAAAGCAACCTTGAATCGCGCATTCGTGACGCGCAGCGCGCATCCATCAGTAATGGTAACCTTCGCGCCGAGTTAGCTTGTGGCGCGGAAGCTCATTTTGTCCCTAATCTGAGTGGAATTCTCTGCTATCTAAATCGCATCTGGATCCCCTTTGATGAGAATCTTCGCGCTGATATCCTGAGTGAAGCGCATAAATCTCGGTATTCTATTCATCCTGGCGCTGATAAAATATACAAAGATTTGCGCATTACTTATTGGTGGCCCGGTATGAAAAAGGATATTGTTGTGTTCGTAGCTAAATGCCTGACTTGTTCTAAGGTAAAAGCTGAACACCAGCGCCCATCTGGTTTGCTCGAACAACCAGAAATTCCTACGTGGAAATGGGAAGGTATAGCAATGGACTTTATTACCAAGTTACCCTTGACAGCAAGCAAACATGATAGCATTTGGGTAATAGTAGATCGTTTGACTAAGTCTACTCATTTTCTGCCCATTCGTGAAAACTACCGTGTTGAGCAACTCGCGCAGCTTTATGTCAAAGAGATTGTCTGCCGTCATGGTACTCCCTTGAGCATCATATCCGATCGCGATGGCCGTTTTATATCCCGCTTTTGGAAATCTCTCCAATCTGCGCTAGGAACTCGCTTGGACATGAGTACTGCATATCATCCTCAGACTGACGGACAGTCTGAGCGAACTATTCAAACTCTTGAGGATATGCTCCGATCTTGTGTTCTTGATTTTGGAGGTAATTGGGATTCGCACCTGCCTTTGATCGAGTTCTCTTATAATAACAGCTATCATTCCAGTATTGGTATGGCCCCATTTGAAGCACTTTACGGTCGTAAGTGCCGCTCCTCGATTTGTTGGAGCGAAGTGGGTGAAGCTCAAATCACAGGACCCGAACTTGTTCAAGAGACAACCGATAAAATCGCCAAGATCCGTGATCATCTGCTGACTGCCAGAAGCCGACAGAAGAGTTACGCAGATCGCAGGCGAAAGCCTCTCGAATTTCAAGTTGGTGATCTTGTTCTCCTCAAAGTGTCGCCCTGGAAAGGTGTTGTCCGCTTTGGGAAGAAAGGTAAGCTTGCTCCTCGTTATGTTGGTCCATTCAAGATTTTCGCGCGTGTAGGAAAAGTTGCCTACAGACTTGACCTGCCGCCCGCGCTCAGCAATGTGCATCCAACGTTCCATGTATCCAATCTCAAGAAGTGTTTAGCCAATGAGAACCTTCACATTCCACTTGATGAAGTTCAAGTTGATGAATCCATGCATTTCGTTGAGAAGCCTGTTGAGATTTTGGATCGCGAGGTTAAGCAAACCAAGCGCAGTCGTATCCCTATCGTGAAAGTCCGCTGGGAGTCCAAGCGCGGAGCCGAGTTTACATGGGAAAGGGAAGATCAAATGAAGATCAAGTACCCGCACCTGTTCTCTGCGCAACCTACTTCGAGATAAATTTCGGGACGAAATTTCTTAAAGTAGGGGAGACTGTGACATCTGCCCGGATCCGACCCGACCCAGGTACCCGTTTTCTGATCCGATTCTTTTTATGATTTAAAATTTAATTATTTTCTTTTAAAACTTGACATTTAAAATATATATATTACTAATAATATTTTCCTTCCCGCCTCTTCTTCTCTCTTCCTTTCCGCCGTCCCGTCCCTCTTCTTCTCTCCGCCTTCTTTTCCCTCTTGTTGCCGTCCCGCCTCTTTCTCTCTCTTGTCGTCGTTCCGCCCTTAAGCCTTGAACCCCCCCCCCCCCCATCTCATTTTGTTTGTCTTTTGTTTCTTCCCGCCTAAGGATGTCTGCGCGGCTCCACGCGCCAGACTCTTTACAAGGAAGCCTGCGTAAAGACCAGCTGTTCCAGCGATACGCGAGACGAACTCTTCTCGCAGCGCGCTAAGAATTGTAATTCTTCTCGCAGCGCGCTAAGAACGGTAGTTCTTCCCGCGACGCGCTAAGGATTTGTAGTTCTTCTCGCAGCGCGCTAAGAATCGTAGTTCATCCCACGACGCGCGAAGAATTATAGTTCTTCCCGCGGCGCGCTAAGAATTTTAGTTCCTCCCGCGGCGCGCTAAGAAATGTGATTCTTCCCGCGGCGCGCCTTAGCCTTCTCGCGCGCAGCTTTCTCGCGCTAGACTTATCTTTTCTTCTGTTTTATCCAGCCTGTTTGCTTTTGTGATATCTTATTTTCTGTGCTGTTGACCTAACCTATCTTATGTCAGAAAAGCCACTTTTGGCGCAGCATGCGCACCAACCCCATTGGTTGATAGAAAAAGTGACTGACATTATCTTTTGAGATCTGCTTTTCCATGCTTGACCAGTACCTTTATCTGACCCTCCCATGCCTGTTTACTGTTACCTGTCAGCTTTTCCTTATCCCCTGCAGCTGCCATATCTTTTGATATCTTTTGCTTTTGGAACCTTTTTGCTTTTGTTATCTTTTGCTTGATCCGGTTGAAGATCTTTTCCTCTTTTCTAGGGATTGTGTTCCCTAGGGTTTCTCTATAAATAATAATGCTATTTTCCTAACACTACACACACAAAGCACTTAAACTCTCTTGTTCTCTCTTGCTCCTTGCCGTTGTTCTTCCTCAGCCGCCTCCCTCTCTGCCTCCGTCTTCCTCCCTGTTCTGCCCTGCTTTTCCGGTAATATATATATTATATATAATAATTTACTTATTAATTATGCTAACTTATAATCAAGACTTAGAACCAATCGCTAAAACGATAATCTTTAATTATAGGATAACTTTGCTTGTTAAGAGTTGGTTCTTGCTTTATCTTACACCGCACCGTTTATCAAGTGAGTAATCTCGTATCTAATCCCTTTTTATTTTTAATGTTTTGGGATGTTCATGTGTTCATACAAACTTAGAGTCTTAAACTTGTTTATGAACTTTAGTCGCGCAGTATCCCATGTGTTGAGGACGTTTACTTGGCTGTTTATTTGTATGTGTGTATCATTAACCGCTTTGTTCGGCCTATTCCGAAGTTTTCATGGATCCATTGGATGAACACGGGAGACCTATCGTTTACGGTTTTCTTTGTTTACACTTGCACAGATGTTTTCTTGTTTTTGTGCTCATTTGGGAGCACGGATTGAACTATGAACTATGATCTATTTAGGCTTGATCACAATCTGATTACACCCTTGTTAAACACCAGACATACACGTGTTGCGCGCAGTGATTATTGTTATCTATTATCTATTAAACTTGATTTCTCACCAACACGCAAGTGTTTGACGTTTTATTTTAACACATGTTCAGGTTTGCTGTAGCTACATTTGGAGCTTGTGGACACGTAGGACGTTTTTACTTTTGGACCTAGATTAAAATGTATCAAGACAAGTTATTGTTGTTCGAATATTTTGCCTTATAATATAATGATTTATGTTGATTTATGTTATCTTGTGTTTACGTTGCGCGTGCGCGAATGAATATATTTATTAAATATTGACACCCAAATAGTGTCACGAGTAATGAAACAATATGTGGCGCCCCGATGTATAATCCGCCTTTGGTCGGGGTGTTACAATATGTTTATAACTATTTTTGTAGAAGATTTAGTTTTATCATAGTAATGAGATTTAAAGAGTTTAAGAGTTATTTATTTGTTTAATCCACGCATGTTCATATGAGTCGAAAATGTTAACAAAGGTTTAATTTGCATATAAGTTAATAATTATCATGTCAAAAGAAGAAAATATATTTACTATGTTATTTGCATAAAGCATTACCACTAACAAGTAAAGTTTCCATTGGGTGAGTAGTTGACAAAGAAAAATTAATGATGAGTTATAATATGTCTACTACAAATTCGTTATCTATAGAAAATCAAACCTTCAATGATGGTTCTAGTTAGCCATTAATTATCTTTCACCAAATGTGCATCATTCATATAGAGTTCTACATGTGTGGGTAATTTTTGACTATAATACCTCAAATTTTTAACTTTTTGCTATATCAAAATAGGAGCGTATATACCAAAACACGAAAAGAAAAACCGAGCACTCAGTTAATACATACCTACTTACATTGTTGTAAAAATCGCTAGTCGGTAGTCGGGCGATAGGATGAGATTAGCGATTAATCGGAATTAATCGGATCAGACTTTAATATATATTTTTCAGTTTTATATATTAACGCACACATTCTTATATGTAATTTTCAATTTTATACATATACAAACATAATTTGGCCGGAAGTTGGTAGGAATCTCGCTAGAAACCGTTGGTTTTTGCTGGAATCTTGCTGGAAACCGTTGATTTGGTCACAATCTCGCCGAAATCGCTGATTTTGGTCGGAATCTCGCCGGAAACCGTCGATTTTGGCCGGATTTGACCGGTGACCGATTAATTAGCCGACTAGCCCAAAATTAATCAGTGAAGTGTGGACTAACAATTAATCAAGGATTATTCGATGCCTAGTCGAGATTTTTACAACACTACCTACTTATCTATTTATCTCAGTTATTATTCAAAGTTCAACTCTTAGGCTTTATTCATGAGCAATTCGTTATAAACTCGTTATAAACTCTATATTCAAAGTTCAACTCTTAGGCTTTATTCATGAGCAATTCGTGTCTTAGAACACAAATTATTATACTTGTATAAATAGCATACCCTTATTAATAACACATACAATTTGTTGTACTTACATAAATAACATGACCGCTTAGGCGCGCTAGCCTAATCAAGCTCAGTATATGAAACTCAAACTCAAGTACATTTGTTAAATAAGCTTCAATTTAGACTCAAATTCGATTAATCTCTTCTCTATATATAAGCAATTTTAATTATCGAGTCAATCTCAAATAGCTTGATAAGTAGACCCCCATTTTTTGCAATATCACCTTTCTTTTGGATACTTTCTAACTGTTGATACGTTTTTAGTCAAGTTGATGTTTAATTTAGTATTATTTTCATTTTATTTATTAAAAAGGTTGATTAGTTATGGAAAAGGGTGCATCAATCACCTTTAGTTGCATGACATACCAAAGTGGAGAGTGTGATATTGAATCATTTGGGCCTATGAATTTAGAAGCCTTGATAACTAACTCTTTTAAGTTTATTATTATGAACTATGATAGTGATATGGTGACGATTATTTACGTATATCTCTCGTAAAATTATCATGTTTCTTATTGATATGATGTTTGATTTCTACTTGGTAAAACATTGGTTTAGGTGAAAACTTATCCTTTGTTGATTATCTTAATTGGTTGTTAGTCAGTATGTCACTCACAAATTTAAACACTTTTGAACAAAAGGTAACTTTTATTAGTCATATAATAGGTCAAGTTAGGACATTAAGCATTCTACAAATTTGAGCTTGCTATAGGTTGATGTGTTTATGTTGACGCACAAAGATGGTTAGGCTTTGTTGATAAAAGGTTAATAAACACAAGCTAATGATTGAAATATAGTAAATTTTAAGTAAACGGTTTATTAACAATCGTGACCGGTCATCAGTTATCGAAGTCAATACTCGGTATTATAATTGACTATCTATCCATAAGGCTGGTTGTTGTGAATGGGATTTAAAGTCCAAGTTAAAGCGTCATGTCATGTTAAAGTACCACCCTTTAAACACCGTATTGTTATTAAAGCTCCTTTACCACTTTAAAGCCACACATCTTTAGCATTTAAGCCTCACCATGCATTGAAATTATCCATTGCCGCATGGTAACAAGTTGAAGCCCCTCCTTACCATTCTGGCGTGGTGTGTGGGGCTTTAAAGCCATTTCACATCAGCTTTTGAAGTCCTCTTTCACGCCCACAACTTATTCCCTAACATCATACTCTTAAACTTATCCTCTTAAGAGCATCTTTGAGAGCTTCACAAAGACAACAACCCCCCCCCCCCCCCCGGGTCTGTCATCCTCACGAATGATCCCCTCTAGTCTGTGTGGGTGTACGTCACACTGACAACCCTCCTCTTTCTTCTCCAGCTATCCATCTAACATGTCACATATGTCCAAACTCATCGCATTGAGATTATCTAAGACTATCCTCTATGGTGGGGGCATCGAAGCCCCTCCACAGTGCCACGTCAGCGTCACGTAAGCACCGGGGGGCATCAAAGCCCCAACCAATAATGCCCGATATGGTTCAAAGCCCATTGGCGCCCCTATATATATACACACACATATATATATACATACACACACATACATATGTATGTATGTGTGTGTGAGAGGTTGAGAGAGAGGCGCCCGGCGTTGCGTTGCCCCTACCCTCCGCGCCCCAAGGCCGCCCTCCACCACGCCCATAGTAGATGGTCTAATAAACATTTCACAATCATCCATGCATCTAAAAGTGGGTTATATTTACTTTCTTGTTATAGTTATAAAGATGAATAGCATGTGACATTAAAAAAGAAAAGGATAAAAAGGCTCTAGTAATTTTCAAAGATGAATCATTTCTGAATGTGTACTTTTAAAGAATGCCATTGATTTTCTACTTTTAATCACCAAAGAGTTTTCTCTTACATAGTTGGTAATTATTGCATCAATTTGAAATATGATTTATTATCTAACAACTATTGCTTGCATAAGAAAAATCAGAAGTTTTAGAAATAGTTATAAAACCCAACCTTCTCCTAGTACCTATTTTAAAATCCTAGGAATTAGCTGTTATAAGATGTTGTATAACAGCTTAACGTCACCGCACCATGATATTGTTCATTTTATCGAGAGAAACCACTATCGCCTCACTGATTTAAATCGTGTCACAATAGTGTAAGAAGGTTTTGTTCCTCGCCTCAACCGATGTGAGATATTTCATTGTAACAACTAATAAGTTAAATAAAAGACTAGAAAATTGTGTATTAATAATTCCATTTTATTGCGTTTTAAATCATCATCAGTAAATCAGTAAAGTCAAATATTCATCTATGGTTTTATATGCATGTGTTTTAATTATATTGGTGATAATCAAAAGACAAAAAAAGTAAGATTATATTTTATGAAAATGTTAGCACTTATATACATATTTTGTCATATTGCATTTATTTCAAGATAATGAAGTTAAATTAAAAAGCAAGAACAACGTTAAACCAATGTCTATGTGTAAACATATTATTGATAACTTTTTTTTATGATACACAAAATAACATGATGAAAAATTAGTGCTCATTATGTCTATCATAAATTATCAAAAACACACTCAATTAAAAAGTGTGGTAATTGATAATGCATCACTGGTTGCAAAGGTAAACTTCTTTATATTCAATAATAAATCATTTTTAATGTGTCACATGCTTAATGCATCTTAACAAAACCCATTTATGCATCAAGTGGTTTTAGCAAGTAATGTTTTGAAAATCGGATTGACCGGTCATCGGAAACCACCGGAGGGTCTCTGGTTTTACGAGCTAACGAGCTAAAGACAAGTAAATAACTTGATATTAAAAAAACAAAACAAAACCGGTACAAATCAATGAGTTTGATGGCAAGACGGGTGTTAAGACTAGGCTGACCAGTTGAACCCGTGAACCGTCTATCAAGTTTTAGAATATCAATAGAAAGTTTCATTGACAAATACGAGTCTAAATACAAAGAATTGAAGTATATAATAAAGTAGGATGCGAATGTAATTTACTAATTTTATCATAGTTTAGGTATATACACTAGAAACCCATAAAAATAATAATTTTCAGCTTATGAATAAAAACTGTAAAATAATTTAAATTTGTAAATATTATATAATTAATTTATTTTCCAATTTAAAAATATATACACGTCTTAAAAAGGTATTTTAAGAAACAAGAAAACAAAAAATGATCAAAACCTAAGTGGGCCTAAGTTAAAGCAAATGAGGCCTGAGATGGGCTGTGGCCTTTAGCCTCCGAAGTCCGAATGAAGTATACAAGCCCAATAATGTAATGTTAAGTCGAAGAATAAAAAAGGTGATTTATTTAACCACTCTATTAGAAGTGGGAAAACCGGATATCTTAAGTATCAAGAACCGGGTAGGAACCGCTTTTGTGTAGGGTCAACAAAAACCGGGTTAGGTAGGAACCGGCATCGGGTATGGTTGGGTATTTGACTGGTGTTATGAAGCTTTTTATTGGGTTTTGGTCGAGTCGGGTCTAGGTTTTGACCGGGTAGAGCCCGTAGAGGTGGAACAGGTTCCAACGAGATCCAGGTGGGGTTCGTCTGGGCTTTTAATGAATTTAACCTGATCGATTTTGTTTTTTCTTGAATGTAACATATAACCAACTTTCCAACTAAATTTTAGTTCATATATAGCCAAATGTTAACAAAATAAGTAAAATTCGACAAAGTGATTTATTTCTCTCCGCACTTTTTCTTTGATTTTATCTTCTTTTTTTTCATAACCTTTTTAACAAAATATAATTTACCTGATAAGTTTGAAGTCAAGTGGCAAAATCCAAAACTTAAGCCCACGGGTGATAAAGTAGAGGCTTAGGGCGCGTTCGTTTCACATAATTCGTGGAAATTCAAAGGAATTAGAATTAAAATCCCATGACATAACGTGTTCATTTTGTTGGAATTGGAATCTTAATTTCATTTTGGTGTGTTCAGTTGACAAGGAATTGGAATTGGAATTCAATTCCTTCAAAATCCTTTAAACAAATGGATTCTAAATTCTTCCATCATGTGAAGGAATTCAAGTAAATTTGATGGAATCTTCAATTGGGCGATTAACATGGTCGCGCTCGGGTCGACATTTCGGGTGTGTTCACATTCAGGTCGACGCTCCAAGTCTTAGCGTTTTCAGCTCAGTGCTCCGGGTCGGGTCGCGTTTGGGTCAACGCCCCGGGTCAGCTCGCATTCGGTTCGGCGCCCCGCGTCAGTTTGCGTTCGGTTTGACGCCAGGGTCAGTTCGGCTCAACCCGGCCCGGTCCGCCGACGTCCGGCCATTTCTTCCAGCCCGGCCCACGCGAAAACTCTGACCGTTTTGACCCGTCTCGGTTTTGGTTTTTTTGTTTTGGTAAGTTTTATCGGTTTAGTTTTGGTTACGATTTTTAGTTTGTTTTAGTCGTTTTTTCCAGTTTCGTTTCCATTCAGTTTTGATGTTTCGTTTTAGTTCCAAACCCGAACAAAACGGAACAAATGAAAAATAAAAAATCGAAATCGAAACGAACAAAACTAAACTAGAAAACCAAATCCAAACTTAAACGAAAGCGAAAAACCCGACCCAGATAACAAAAAAAACAACCAAAATGAAAAAAAAAAAAAAAAAAAGCGAAACCAAACCGAAACCTAAAACATGGACCAAAACGAAACAAAGAATAAAAACAAAAATGAAACAAAACCGAACTAACCAAAACGAAACAGAAAAAAAACATAAACCGAACAAAAAAAAACTAACCAAAATAAAAGTTAAACCGAACCGAGTAACCGACTAAAATGAAACAAAAAAAGGTAAACGAACAAAACGAAACAAAAAATTAAACCCGAACGGAACGAAACAAAAAAAACGACATAAACGAACCAAAAAAACCGAAATGGGCTGAAACCAAAAAAACTGAATAAAATAAGTAAAAAACGAACTTGAACCAAACATAAACCCAAAAAAAACATCATAAACGAACCAAAAAAACCAAAACGGGCCGAAACCCAAGAAAATGAACAAAATAAGCAAAAAAACGAACTTGAACCAAACAAAAACTGATAAAAACGAACAAAAAAACCCGACACGGGACGAAACCCAAAAAACTGAACAAAATAAGCAAAAAAAACAAACTTGAATCAAACAGAAACCGAAAAAAAACAACATAAACGAACCAAAAAAATCGAAACGTGCCGAAACCCAAGAAACTGAACAAGATAAGCAAAAAAAGCGAACTTGAACCAAACACAAAACGAAAAAACTGAACAAAATAAGCAAAAAACAGAACTTGAACCAAACAGAAATAGAAAAAAAACGACATAAACGAACCAAAAAAACTGAAACGGGCCGAAACCCAAAATCTGAACAAAAAAAAGAAAAAAACGAACTCGAAGAAAACAGAAAACGAAAAACCAACCTAAACGAACCAAAAAAACCGAAACTGAGCCGGGACAAAACCCAATAAACTAACCAACTGAAGCAAAAAAAAAAAAAAAACGAACCGAAATGAAACTGAAAAAAATAACTAAAAAAACGAAAACGGGAAGCGGTTCGGATCATCAGCGGGCCGGGTCGTCTAAAAACGTTGTGGGTCGTCGGTAGAGTGGGTCAAAGTGATTGCCTCCGACTCATCGGCCAACCAAACACGTTAGATGGAATTGAGATTTCAATTCCCTCCAATTCCAATTCCAATTCCTATTGGAATGTTCAAATTCCAAATCTAATTCATTAAAATTCCAAATCCTATGCAAATTCCAATTCCAATTCCATTTCGTTCCGTGAAACGAACGCGCCCTTAGTGTTTTATGTGACCCAATTTTGATTCCTTTTCCTATCATTTAGTTTCAGCAGCACTGAGTGATGATAAGAGACTAGGCAAGTAATGTGACGTTCACCAGTTGAATCCTTGAACCGAACGAGCTTTAACTCCCAGCACTGTCATGCCTTCGGCAAGTGTCCACATGCTCCCGGATCAAAAAACGAGTGTATCCTGATGTGATGAATTTAGCCAATATCTCATTTAAAAGATTCGTGGCCGTTTAAAAAAATCCAAAACTTAAGACCAAATGTAAAAGCTTTTCTATCAAAGGACTAAAACTGCGAAACTTCAAAGGTTAAGGGACTAAAATTACAAATTAATAAATAGTTTATAAGAACCCGTTTTATTATGTACCGACCCGTTTATCATTATCAAATACTTCTAAAAGTATTATTATTATTATTTTCCGTTGCTCTGTAAACCCTAATTCTTCCCAAAGCAGATTCGTTGCTGAACGAATATCATGTTTTACAGAGGGTAAGTCTTCGATTCTTCTTCTTCTTCTTCTTCTTCTTCTTCTTATTATTATTATCATTATTATAATTATTAACAACCGATGCTTATTTAATTTCTGTTTACGTTTATTATTACGAATTGACTGCGTAATTTAGGGTTTCACATATATACTTTATTTGTTTGTGTAACAGATACTGATTAATTTACAAATTGATCTTGTAATAACTTGCTGTTGTATCATCGTTTGAAACTTTGAATTTCCTATAAATTTAATTTTTAAATTATAAACCTAATTTGTCTCAAATACAACTGGTCATGAGCTTGTTTTGTGTTACAATTAGAAAACTTTTGGAGCAATATCCAAAACATTAGTGTTTAGGCGTAAATGAGCCGGCATAATTATAAAAAGAAACAATGGCCTAATGGGGTGTAAACGAGCTGAGCCGAGTCAAGCCCGAGGTCCTTAGGCTTGAGTTCAACTTGTTTTAATTTAAGAGGGCTCGAGCTTGAGCTTGGCTTATTTAAGGTTGTATTTCTAAAGCTCGAACTTGGCTCGTGAGTAGTTTGTCGAGCTTAGCTCGAGCTCGGATCGTTTAGTGTTTATTTATTGTTTTTAATTATTATAATTATTTACATGTATATTTATAACTATAGGGTAGCGTTTGTTATGCAGGAATGGAGGATGGAATGGAATGACCCATTGTGAGGGAATGAAAAATAGTGTGTTTGGTTGACCAAAGGAATGGAATGACCCATTACCTAGTCCGTTCCATTCCCTCTAAAATACCCAATTTCATTCCATCCATACCCCCATGTTTTTTTTCATTCCATTCTCTCCTTCACCCTACATCACCTCCACCACCCAACATCAACACCCACCACCACCACCAACCACCGCCGCTGCTACCAGCCACCACCATCGCCAGCCACCGTCGCCACCACCACTTCCAACAACCATCGCCATCGGTGCCAGCCACCTAGCACCGCCCGCCGCATATATCTCAATGTTTCCCATCACCGCCGCCATTGCCACCAATCACCACCATCGGTGTTCACCGCCGCCACCACCCACCTCCACAAACCATCGCCATCAGTGCCAGCCACCCACCACCTCCAGCCGCCCGCCGCATCCATCAGTCATCGCCCCACCATCACACACGCCGCCCACCGTCACCGCTGCCCACCACCACCTCCACTGTTACCGCCAACACCACCTCCACCGTTACCGCCACCGCTCCCACCACCACCACCACCACTCACTACCATTTTAATTTTATTTTTTTCTTACCTACCAACAATTAAGTAATAATTCATTTCATTCCCATGTGGTAACCAAACATTTTATTGGAATGGTAATAACCCATTCCATTCCTTTGTCCATTCCATTACCACGTCCATTCCATTCCGTCGTCCATTCCATTACCCCATACCAAACAGACCCTAGGTTTTTATGTGTAGTAATAGTTATTATGTAAAACGCTTGTTTAGGCTCGCAAGCCAGCACGAGCTCCATATGTGAAGCTTGGGCTCAAGCTCATTTACTGAATGAGCCTTTATAAAAGCTCAAGCTTGGCTTGTTTTATTATTTATTAATTGTTTAATTGTTCCATTGATATATTTTTATATTTGTTTATATATATATATATATATTTATAGTTATATTTTTTTAGGTTGTACATTAGTAATAGCTATTATACAAATATGTTAAATAAAAGTAATTAAATAAAATCTTGTTTAGGCTCGCGAGCCGGCACGATCTCCATATGTGAAGTTCAGGCCTGAGCTCGTTTACTAAATTAAATGGTCTTTTAAAAAAACTCGAGCCTGTTTAAGCTCGGCTTGATTTGAGTTTCAATGAAACGGGACGATCTCTAGTAGCTCACAAGCAGCTCAGCTTGTTTACACCCCTATATACGAACATGCTTATGTTTAAATTCTGCAGCTGCTTATTTTTAAAATGATGCTAAAACACATATATACAGAAAGAGATTCATAATTTCAATCGCAGCTTATGATAATAGTTAAAATTCTCTATTGATTATTCACCTTCATATGGTTTAGAATAGACTTTAGAGCACTTGGTTTTCTTGTTCAAGTATTCAACAAATTCTAATAATGTGCACAGATGTTCTACAGTATTCTAACTTTATTATTTTTTCTTAATCATATTAAAGGAAATATGTGGAATCTGGTGACGGGCGTGAAATGGGTTTGAAACGACAACGTGTGATAGATCAGGGTTCATCATATTACAGTGCACCACCCGCTTCAAACTTTCTTTACAACCCGCCTGCTTACTCATACGTGAACCAACCACCCTCTTTTCCGGTTGTTAGACTGCGGGGCCTGCCATTCGACTGTTCAGAAACCGACATCATCGAGTTTTTTCATGGTCTCGACATAGTAGACATCCTATTTGTCCACAAATACGGGAAGTTTGTAGGTGAATCGTTTTGTGTACTCGGCTACGCTTTTCAAGTTGAATACGCGCTTCAGAAAAACCGACAAAATATCGGGAAACGGTATGTTGAAGTGTTTAGAAGCGATCGACAGGAATATTATAAGGCGATCTGTAACGTTGTTGCTGATTCACGTGTGGTCCGTCAACGGTCACCACGTCGTTCGTTACCGAAGCGTGATCCGTCAAAGGATAATGCGCAACATACGGGTGTGATTCGGTTGCGGGGTTTACCGTTTACGGCTAATCGAGATGATATTCTGGAGTTTTTTAAGGGTTCGGTTTTGCTAGACGATTCGATTTATTTTATGGTTAATTCGGAGGGAAAGGTGACTGGTGAGGCTTATGTGAAATTTGAAAGCCCGGAAGATTCTAAATTAGCCATGATGGAAGACGGAACGTGTATCGGGAATCGGTACATCGAGCTGTTCCCGTCATCACTTGAGGAGTGGGAGGAAGCGGTTTCAAAGGGCCGGTAAATATACTTTTTTCATATATTTTTTTGTTTTATATGCATCCTACTTTATATTTATTGTTATTATATGTATAGTTATGATTTTCAAAATTGTTCTTTTGATTGATCATTTAAGTTAAGGGGTGTTTGAATATAATTATTTTAAACTGGTTATCTGATTATTCATTCAATAACCATTTTTTTTTGTTTTGGTAACAAATTCTTGCTTCTTATTATTTAGGGTTCAAATAATAGGTTTTGGGTAATTAGTTTTACTTGTTTTAACAAACTTATTATTTAATAGGGTAAAACAAAATTACCTAATTACCCCTTCTTTTTAGGCCTCTAAACGAACCAAACGTTCAATGAAATGTAAGTTTGTTTTGTTTATTTAATAAACAAACGAAAATGAACAAATTTTTGTTCATATAGATAAAGTGTTAAACGAACGAACATGAACACATCTCATTCGTTTAATTATGTTTCTGAACGTTTGTTTATGCTCGTTCTTTTATGTTCATTTATGTTTGTTAGTTTTTGTGTGCTCAAGTTCGTTCGTTTATATATTCAGTTAATCAGTTAATTTTTCTGGACTGACTAGAATTAGTTTAGCATTTAATTTTAGGCCCGACAGAGTGATGTAGGCATTTTATCTTAAATAGTGTTTGCTAGGTTATGTTTATTCACCTCTGTTTATTTATGTTCATTTGTTTATATTTGTGAACCGTTCGTGAATTAACAAACAAACAACATAAACAAATACGAACATGCTCAGTTTTCTTAACGAACAAGAACACGACAAGAAAACCATATACGTTTAATTGTTCGTGATCGATCATTCGTTTTGTTAAAGTTAAACGAACGAACACAAACATGTGTCGTCTGTGTTTGTTCAGTTCGTTTACAAGCACACTTTTTTTGGTCTAATCTCACAAAATGTCATTTTTGGTCGTCTTTTATGTTATTAAATATCTTAAATATTCTGTATTTTCCAAATGCTTAATTACCATTATTTAAAACATCACTTTTGATACTCGCATCCTTTAGATGTGACAATATCTTCATTAAGACTTTAGAGTTGACTTGCATTATTTACTTTTTAATGACTTATTTGTTGGGTGTTAGACGAAACGTGCCAAAACCACCAGAAGAAGATACAAACGTGCTGCGAATGAGGGGATTACCATACTCAGCTGGAAAAGAAGATATCCTCGATTTCTTCAAAGAATTTGCATTATCTGAAGACGCGATTCATATAACGTTTAATTCAGAAGGAAGGTCAACTGGAGAAGCGTTTGTGGAGTTTGCAAATTTGGAAGACTCGAAAGCTGCGTTAGCCAAAGATCGGATGACACTTGGCAGTCGTTACATTGAGCTGTTTATGTCGTCTCCTGAGGAGATGAGAGATCCGGTGTTAAGGGGTTGAGGATTTATTCGTCGTTTTTTACGTAAGAATAATTGATCTTTTGTTCGACTTTTGTTGTGTTGTGATAACTGATGTATGTACTTTGGATTTCGGTTATGGGTATTGTGATGAGAAAAGATGGTTTGTTTTGAGAACCATATGTGTGATTTAGATCTTATTATTGATGTGAGAAAACTGGCTTTTCAACATATTTTATTTTATGCTAGGAACTTTAATACCGGAGTTCATTGCGCGGATGGTTCATGTGATGTGTTCATATTTTGCGAAGTTTAGTTTCTAACTTACAAAAATCACACGTATGCTTCCCAAAACTTTGAAGCAGTATTAAACTTGATGCATAGAGGTGCACAAACTGGGTTTTTCTAATATCTGATTTCGGGTATGAAATCGGGTTTTGGTATGACCGGGTATCGGAAATACCCAGGTTGGGTCCAGGTCTTGTTTTGAAAAACATACTCTATCTACTGGGTTTGGGTCGGGTAGAGACCGGGTATTCTAAAACCGGATATTTGAATACTCTATTTTTGGGGTTTTATCGAGTATATATAGGATTTTTTTAAACGGGTTGCACTTTTGAGGGGTATTTTTGGGTATTTTTCAGGTAATTCGGGTATAGATCGGGTATTTGAAAACCTGCTTTCGGGTATTGGAAAAACTCGGTTCCGGGCATGGAACCTGTTTCGGTTTTCGAGTATTACCGAGTACAAATTGAGTCCGGTTTCGGGTACAGGTTTTGGTACTGAAATGCATACGTTGTATGTACCCTACGGGTAGGATCCGGTACGAGTTCAGGTAGTAAAAATCAGGCTGTAAAGAAACCCATATCCGGTTTTTGTTTCGGGTCCGGTTTCGAGTTTGGGTTTTCTGTGCAACCAGAATTGATGATAGATAAAAGATGATGCGCGAGAATATTGTTAACAAGAAGTTTTAATGTGCTAAAGAGAGATTTATGAGTTAGTATGGATACGTGACCTTTGTCTCGCGTAACTCCTACCTACACGTGTAACTAGTTATTATTATTATTATTATTTATTTTATTTTATTTTTTTGTAAAGGAGACGGCACTCCGGCAAACATTTCATCAAAAAAGAAAAAGAAAAAAAGTGATTACAAACTAAGAGCATCTAACCCTCATGGACATACACCGTTCTCGGAGAAGTATACTCAAAATCAAACCAAACTACATCACAAAGCCGAAATACTAACATAGCAAACTTATAACTAGAGAGTTACTTAACATATTTCATGAATCTCCCGGTTTCATTTCCTTCCGACACCACTTCATCATCATCATCATTAAAAAGTCGTTTATAGTAAGCTTGAAGCCCCGAAGACCACTTGGAAAAACAATACCCGGCGGTTTGGTGTTCGTGTCATCCCGAACACCAATATCACAATCATAATAGTCATCCATCTTCTCTTCTATTTCATCCAAAGCATTAAACGAGACATTCTAACACCTTACTGTTTTTTATTCACTATAACCGGTTTCAAGATTGGGCCAGACCTAGGCCCAAACAATTACAACACCCGAGCCCACTCCAATATTAACCGAATTGGATCTACCTGGGCCCACAGTGTTTTATTGGGTCTTAGGCCTACTTGAATTTTGTTGCAAATTATTCTTTTTTGGATATGAGACATTAATCATTGCATGTAGGCCAATTGAAGGAAGTCCACTAGAAATTGGGCCAGTAGTTCCACCCACACTTACAGGTGAAAAAAAACCCAAATCCGGAACTGGATTTGAAAAAAAAACCCGGAACCAGGTATTTTATACCGGGTTTTTAATACCCAAACACATACCCGACTCTACCCGTAGGGTACGGATAGAGTATGCATTTTAGTACCCAAACCCGTAGCCGATTATACCCGAAAAACGGAACAGGTTCCATACCCGGAACCGGGTTTTTACAATACCCGAAACCGATTTTTCAAAAACGCAATCTATACTTGGAAAAAAACCTGGAAAATGCAAAAATAAGGTTTTTTCAATACCCAAAAATAGGTATTTAAATACCCAGTTTTAGAATATCCGGTTCTGTACCCGACACGAACCCGTTGCATAGGGCATGGTTTTTAGAGACAATACCCGGACCTGAACCCGACCTGGGTATCGCCAATACCCGATTTTTTAGTACCCGGTCATACCCGACCCGATTTCACTCAAGTATAATTCCTGAGTACAATTTTTATATATATTTTATTATTTAAATTCTAGATGCCAAGGTTTACACAAAACAATATTATGGGGAAACAGAAAACGAATTTCAGAAAAACACCAAACAAATCCAAAAATCCAAGTGCATATGCACGTGTGTACAATTAGAATCTATCCTTTGGGTATCCTAGGCCTATAACGTGTCTTATCCCTATACATAAAATATAATTAGGTAGTTTTAAAATATGCATTATATATTTAAACTGTATGAATAACCAACAAAGTCCGGTCATGCAGGTATACGAATTTGCAAAGGATCACCCTCGCTTGTAATCACAGGTAGCGTTGATGACCTAGTCTACAACCAAATTCAGGAAAGACAATGTCTGAAGGTCCACTGTGTTAAAACTCTTGACATTCTATCACAAACGAAACTCAAACTCATAACCTTATATATATATTAAAGCATGAAATCATTGGACCAATTGGCCTTTGGTATATTTATATACTAAAAACACTAACTTTGTCTCTATAGAGTATACATAGATTTTTTTTAACTATATAGCTAATACAATTTCAATGATCAAAAACAGAATAAAAGCTTGATAAATGATTTTGAAGGTAAATAATTATTTTTAGATAAAACAAAAGTAAAAATGTGGAAATAATTTTTGGTGCATAGAGTGTATTTTACAAGTGATTGGCTAAATGTACTTGACTTTATTTTTAAATTTTTATGGCAACGTTCCCTTAAAAACACATCAAATAACTAGTTTTTTCTTTATTTCAAAACAAAAACAAAAAAGTACATTGCAAGGAAAATAAGAAAAAATAAAAAAAAAATGCATCCCACACTTT